>NC_054558.1:14127627-14768155 GCF_017654505.1 Polyodon spathula
ATAAACATGAAAAGCAAAATACAACTCTAAATCTAACCCATTCATGATTTAGTACATTCTCACCGTAAAATCGTGAAGCAATATGAAGCCCACTTCCTCTGTCAATGTAAATCTGTCATTCAGAGTATTGGTAACAGTGCAGTAAAAAAAAAAAAAAAAAAAAAAAAAAAAAAAAAAAGTGCAAACGATATCTTGAGAACGTCTGCAGAGTAAGTCTGATAAACCATTGTTTCAAGCATCGTCGGACTGCGTGTTTCTTTCGTATGGAATCTTTTAACAAAAATACATTCTTCTTCTTCTTCTTCTTCTTCTTCTTCTTCTTCTTCTTCTTCTTCTTCTTCTTCTTCTTCTTCTTCTTCTTAATAATAATAATAATAATAATAATAATAATAATAATAATAATATTTGGATTGGTTTTTAAATATTTTCATACACCACTGCGTGTTTTAGTTGTATTAAAGTTGATATATGAATACACAAAATGAATAAATGCGATAATTTATTTGAACTATATATAAGTGTATTGATATGCCGTAGGGTATGATAAGGCAGAGATGTGTCAGTGATAAAGATATATAGTAGGTCCTCATTTTGCTTTAGATTTAAATTTAGACAGGGTTAATGGGGTGATGCATAAACTGGCTCGGATTTTTGAGGCAACTGGATGGGGAATGATACAAGAATCTATCATTTCCTATTTAATAAAACCGTCTTCAAAGGAGAAGTCAAACAAGCTGAGTTAAATCTGGGGAAGTTAAAAATCATATCTAGACCGAAAGAGTTGGTTAGCACTGTGAATAATAAGTAGTAAGTCTAGCAAAGTTGATTATTATTATTATTATTATTATTATTATTATTATTATTATTATTATTATTATTATTATTATTAGCGCAGATTATCTCAATAATTGTTCGCCTATAAAAAACATCAAAACACTATTAATGTGTGAGCATCATTGTAAACTGTTACAAGTGATGTCGTCTCGTTCAACTCTTGGATGATAACATTTGAGGCGTGGAGGAAGACGTGTGAGAATTTACTAACATTCAAGGTGTAACTCCATTCTTCACTCCTACTAGAAGGGCTGCAGTGCCACATTGCAGTAAAAGTGGTCAGGATGAATCTTGACGTCACCGTAAATCCTTATTAACTGTTTCAAATTTAGGAATAATAAATGTATGGTATTGTGTAACACTGTTACGAGTAACAATAACAATGCTTTAACTTATACAAATATATAGAAAACCAAGTAGGATAATTTCTAAAGAATTTTAAAATGTACACTTTGGGGAAAATAATACCATCGTTGTTGTTTGAATTTGGAATTTAAAGCTAGCTACACACACACACACACACACACACACACACACACACACACACACACACACACACACACACACACACACACACACACAAAAAAAGTACTTGCAAGTTGGACTGCTTTAGAAAATGAACGTATTTATTTATTTATTGTAAAAAATAACTATTATTGACTGCTTTTAATGAACACATTAAATAATTAATGTCAGTTTTTTAAAACGAATTGGGACAAATAAAAAAACTACTACTATTATAATTTAATATAATAAACATACAAAAATAATTAATATTAATAACCCTTTACAAATAATAAAAAACACAAGTTCTTTCTTTTAAAATCAGTTTTCTTCCTGTTTTTTGGCACGATGATTATAATCAGGAATTATCGCAGCATATACGAATAGACTCGTTATAGATGACGTGTTAATGTTGCTTCCTGGTACCTGTTGAATAGTCATGGGTTGCATTTCACACGGTCCTGCAACAATCACAACACGTGACAATGGTACCAGGGCTTTTAGAGGTTTCTTTAAATAATAGCATATCCTGAATGTATGTTAAAACATTAACTAAAAGAGCCTCACCCCTTATAAAAAGGGTGCCAATGGGTTACCTAATAAGAGACAGGAATGGATGTACACTCTTCCAATGGGACAACAGATTAGTGGCACCATTTAAAGATAAACAGTTAAAACTAAACGAAGAAACAGTTTAAATTAGCGTGAATTCCATAATAATACCATAATAAAAACAAAACAAATAAATAGATAGATAAATAAATAAATAAATCTAGTAAACATCTATTCCCGTGTAATAAATTAGGGTTATCTTGGATAAGAATTAGAGCTGTGAATAAATAAATATTCAAACAAGGTGGATTATTGTTAAATTTGCACTTACTGTAAACTATGCTGTATTTAAATATTGATTTTGCATTGCTGCATCCTTGGATAAAGGGGTCTCCAAATAAATACATAACAATGGCTTCTTGAATCAGTTTATTATGACAAATATTTTTCATACATTTTCCTTAATTACTCGGCATGCAGAATTCCATAGTCTCCTTTTTGCTGTCAAGTCTAAGCGCCAGGGGTACTTAAAGAGTGTGCTGCCGTTAAGAATGATTGCCACCGGAGCTGTGGGGTTTAGGGTTTTGGAGAAATGGTAGATATTGTTTCTCATAACATGTCTTGCAGTTGTGGAGAAGCTAGTAAATTGACGATTATCTTGCAGAAAACAGATTGTTGTAAGGAAAATATCAAACAAAATCTGATACTGTTATACGCATTATCAGATACAACACGATTCGATGGCCAGTGTTATAGTATGGTGAGTCACAGGTAAATTTACCGTGTCAGCGAATTAGGGTGAATGTGGTAAAACCAAGAAAGAAGAAGGAAAGAAAGAAAAATATCTGGACTGTGTTACAATATTTATTTATTTATTTATTTATTTATTTATTTATTGGAACTATTCAACCATTAATGACGCAGATCAAACGCTTGGTTCCAGGGGAGCTCTTGAACAAACGGCAGACCCGCGGGAGCAGGTTAAAAATAAAGTCATAGCAATATAATAATAATAATAATAATAATAATAATAATAATAATAATAATAATAATAATAATAATAATAAACACAAACAAATCAGTGTTTATTTGGAGGTTTTCACTTGACAGAGCCAGGCTCCTGTTCAAATTAGGTCAGTGCGCTGTGGAAAAAAAAAAAAAAAAAAAAAAACAAAGGCGCGTATCTCCAGAGATAAGGGAAGACAGCCAGCAAGCGCATACACGCTTCACACCCTTGCGAGCTGATAAAATAACTTTTAGCAGCGCACTTTATAAGTGGGCAAGATGCAGACACATCTCGCAACATGTCGTCATTCAAGTGCTCGCTTTTTTCTTCTTCTTTTGAAATATGAATCTACATTTAGTCAGCATATTAAGCAAGTACAAAACACCCAGGTCAAACTAAATACCACTGCTTAAAACATAATATACTATGCACTTTATGCGCAGTGCAGAAGACCTATAATGAAACTGACAATATCATTTAGAAAAAAAAAAATATTGTGGGTTATCTGTGGTCTTATTTATCATATATTGTTTTCAAGTCATTTAGCTGTATTTTAGGGTACACATGCAGTCAGGGTAAGAAATTAAGTATGTTATTGATATTATCAGCAGACACGAGTTTGTGCTACCTGACCACAGTTAAATAATATGTTCCTTCCTTATAGCTGTAGCGAAAACTCCTAATAGTAAACCTAAGGTCATTACACTATCTTAAATAAGGATACTTCTGAAATCCAGGGCTAGGTACACACTGCGTTGCTAACACGGATCCTGCTACCTACATACATGCACAAAGACATGCATACAGACAGACCGACAGATATTGAACGGAGAAGGGGAATAATAAAATCATAAATTCTTCTAAATGCAGTTCACTTCTACCATTTGTAATCTTGAAACCCACATTTCAACGACATGATCTCATAGGGACATGTAAATAGACTACTCTGTCCAATACAATGCAGTCAATCTACTTTCAGACAATAACCGTTTTAGATATGTAGTGATTACTTTATTTTGAAGATTTCGACCAATCTTTTATCGCCTGTAACATACGTCGAAAAGCGTAGCACAACACGCTTACTTTGCTTACCACACGCAACACCTCGTTTATGATAGAATATGCGTATTTAATTTTATTACAATTGCCTAAAGTTTCTTAAACAGTTGGATGCGCTGCCGTTGTTTATACCACGTTATAACCAGGACAGATGAAGCACAGTGAAAGCAGGGTTAAAGCACGTGTAAAAATGTTAAAACACACACAGCAAACCATACTAACATCATTCTAAAACACGTACCTGTTTGACCTTTAAAAGGGAACCCCTTTCGTGCATCAATAGCTAGCCTTCAGCTAATACTTGCCTGGCTTGTCAAAGGTTTGGAACAGTGTGTTCAATAAAGTATCAAGCTAATAACTGCACTGTGGCCAGTGGAAACGGAAGCAAGTTCAGCGAAGTCCTTTAGCTGTTAATAAGTTTGACTTGCCTTAAGTTTATATGTGGAGCATCAGTGGTTTTCCTAATTTTCCCCAGAATCGATCCTAAACAGGAATTTAGCTCTGACACGTTGATTTCCCCCATGGGAACATTTCCTATGTTTATGAATGGGGAATTTTGCGTGGGCTTTGGCCATAGGGAGAAAATATTAAGGTTGATGTTTAAAAAATAAATAAATAACAGAAATAAAATGCAACCACAATTGCGCTAGACAAAGTGCATGAGAAGATGTTTGGTCCTTTGATTGTCCCACTTCTGCGAAAACAGATGAAAGAACCCACCTCGACTAGTCTTGACGTCACAAGGGTAGGTACTGCTTACACGTTTCTGTCCTCTTACCTCTTTATGATATTTGCAATCATTCTGAGTGCTTCTCTGACACTCTGGAAACAAATCCTGGCGGCAACATATTCATTATAACCCTTTGATAACTGGAGAACTTCTGTTTAAAAGGCTTTTGCTAAGTAATGCACTCTTTGTACCGGTATTTCCAGAAGTACAATGCAGCCTGCAATGACATAGGCATCCTTGCAAATTTGTAAAACAGGCATCCTGACATATAATATTATATATATATTATCATAATATATATATTATATATATATATAATATATATATATATATATATATATATCTATATAATCCAAATGAGATACAACCTGCTTCTAATCCCGTTGGAAAACAAGGAACAGGAGCCTACTCTATCAACCAGGAAAATAGTGACTTCAGGTTTGGATTCTCTGTCCCCCTGCCAGTAGAGCAAAAAAAAAAAAAAAAACACAATAAAAATACAAATCTATATTTGTGTTTCTAAATGTTTTACTGGAAGGAAAGAGAGACATTGGGGAAGAAAATAGGCCATATTTAATTATATGCATTTTTTTATTGTTGTGTTGTGGTCAACAACTCAACCATAACCCATACATCTGGAAAGTATGTGTCTCCAACAGAGAGGGTAATACGGTATCTATCCAGCAGAAAGGGTAATACGGTATCTACCCAGCAGAATGGGTAATACAGTATCTCTCTGGCAAAAAGGGTAATATGGTATCTATCCAGCAGAAAGGGTAATACTGTATTTATCCAGCAGAAAGGGTAATGCAGTATCTATCCAGCAGAAAGGGTAATACATCTATCCAGCAGAAAGGGTAATACAGTATCTATCTGGCAAAAAGGGTAATATGGTATCTATCTGGCAGAAAGGGTAATACACAGGGCACTTGATGCTTCCCATAGTTGCACATTGCATTCAAAGCTATCTCGCCTCAGAATCATTTTTTCCACATTATGTGGTGGAAAGGCAAAACCATGATACATAACTTGGAAATTATAAAAGGAAGTCAATCCATCAAAGAAAATCCATTTGGGAATATAATTAAGGAGAGGTCTGAAAGAACACAAAGAAAGTACAGACTACAGAAAGCGCTCTGCCGTTGAGTGACAATGCCCAGACCCTCTGGAGCAGATAAAAACGTTAAGAAAAAGGAAATCAGCAAATGTGATTTGTCGTTGAATCTGGCAGGAAGGGAAGTCAATGCTAAATTCATTTGAGCTTGTTCAGGATTGGGGGGCCTTTTGTATTCTGTATCCCTGGCTGCCTGGGGAATAGATCCTGGACCCTGGCATTCTGGAGTTATTCTGTGCAGCAGTGGTATTGTGTTGCTCAATATCAACCCAGAGGGATCATATTAACCACCTACAGTGTCCTAATTTGAGATCTTCTTTATAAACAGTGTATTTCTTTGATGAAGTATACAGGAAATACATATTTATTATTATTATTATTATTATTATTATTATTATTATTATTATTATTATTATTATTATTATTATTATTATTAGTGTAGTTATACTATTTTCTCATTTTTCCATAGGCTACTGGTATTTACATTTTAGGAAGACAAGTTTGGAATATAGAAGTCCCAAAGTATGAAAGGAACTCTTAACTAATCATTAAGTATAACATAGACTATAAACTTGCCATATGACTTTAAATACTATTGGGTGTCACGTGGCAAAGCATTGCGTATTTATTACACATTGACCTGTGCTGTCGTAGTTGATATTATTTAAAAAAAAAAAAAAAAAAAAATAATTAAAAAGTTGCAAGTTTGAAATGACAAACCAGGAGTTTTGGCTATATTAGTGATATACAGTAAACACATTTAAGAATTGTAGATTATAAAGCCATTTAGTGATTGCTTGCATTGTTAAGACATACAAACACACAGAATAGACATTACGGTTTAAATAATAGGATGTGCGTTTATAATCTAATGCATAAACTTTCAAACAGTTAGTTACAGTTAGATTTACCGTGAATAAAGTAATAATTTATGAAATTATTATTATTATTATTATTATTATTATTATTATTATTATATTATTATTATTATTATTATTACGTTTGGTTTTTCTTCCTTTCTTTGTTTCTTGTTTGCCTCACTTTCCTCACATATTTAACCCTATACTTTATGGAATCCATTGAAACTAATGTCCAGCTCAGTTTTCTGCACTAAATGGATTAGTACAGCACAGATGATAACAATGAAAATAAATAATTTAAAATACAAAATAAAGCAGTGCTCACACCCCTCCCTCTATCTCCCGTCTGTCTCTGAAGACAGAGTTATAATCAATTATTCACTCGAGGCAGCTGCTCCCGTTGCCCATCATGTACAGATCTTTCAGTGACACCCGCCTTGGGAGCAAGCCAGAATTGCAGAACATACTCTGTTAATAAACAGACTCGGGCTCCAATTACAAAGGTGGATTCTGCCCAGCACATACAAGGCATGCTCTTTAAACATGGGGCTAAGCTCGCAGTGGTTCAAATGGCAACGCACACACAATACATGTCACCGCTGCCGAGAACTGCTCTGTGACAAAGCGTGCTGTTTCCACTTAAAAAGAGGAACAAAAGGCTCTGAATTTTAAAATATGCCAAACATTTGAAAGTATTTGCTACCGAGTGAGTGCCAGGGCTTTGCTCTGAAGTTTTTTTTATTATTATAAGGCTTTTTTTTTTTTTTTTATTTTTTTTTTTTTTTTTTTTTTTAAAGAGAATACATAACTGGGAGAAATGATTATACTGTAAGAAATTAAGAAGGCGAACTAACTAAACACAAGGCACTTTGGCTACACAGAAAACGAATCCAAAGCAATGCGTTCGAACAAAGTGAGAAATGATTCATGCACAACTTTGAAAACACTTATACTTAGTCATTGACTGGTGGGCTAATGATAGATAGATAGATAGATAGATAGATAGATAGATAGATAGATAGATAGATAGATAGATAGATAGATCGTTTTAAGCACACGCAGCGGATTCCACATCTATGCATATCTGACAGATATAGTTCTAGACTGATGTAATAAACAAGATATCAAATTATATCAATCAAAGAATGATGTTTAATGGGGTTGTGTTACAAACTGACAGGCCATGAGAAACATTAACCAGCAGGCAATAGAATTGTTTCGAAGTGACATCTCGAGCCGTCTGAGCTGGTTGCCAATGACTGCCCATTTGCAGAGAGTGGTTGATTACAGCACCCTGATCCCAAAACACGACACTTCTCCTTCAAAAAGTCTCTTTCCAAGACCTTTCATTTATTGATGTACTATATTTATGTTTGTTTTGTTTTGTTTTGCTTTGCTTTGCTTTGCTTTGCTTTGCTTTGTTGTTGTTGTTGTTGTTGTTGTTGTTGTTGTTGTTGTTGTTTTTGGGATGGTGTATTTACCTTATCTATTCCATTGGTAAGACCCTGTTCTACTTCATATCAAGGGTAGTAGTTCTGTTAGATCTAGTTTGTTATTGTTTCATTATTGGCTTCAAGTAAAGCTTAATACTTTTTTGTCATTCATTCAGAAATGCGGATAGTGTGTCCTATAAAAGACGCATTTAAGAAATAAACACGGTTTTATTATACAACACATTATAAACCGTTGAGTGATTTTAGAATTCCCACTGTCGTTTTATTTGTATGTGTTTATAAAGTTTTTAAAATTAATAAATACTAAGATTAATAAATATAATCACTATTTCCTATATATATATATATATATATATATATATATATATATATATATATATATATATATATATATATATATATATATATTTGACATTTAGTGCAGAACACCATATTGACACGTAAAGCTTTTTCGAAAATTTTATTATAAACGGATTTGCTGTAATATGTACTAAAGTAAAATAATAATACACGTTTTCAACACTCTCCTACTTCCCCTGTTGATCGGTTCTATATTGAGACATCGTAAATTCAAATTAAGACCAGCTATCACCTGTTTTTGTGTTCGAGACAACTACTTCTCTGTGCCGTGTTTCAATACGACAGGTCGCTCTAATAAGCATACTATCTGAAACTAGATGATTCGCGCAGCACAGAGGGGAACTTGTGTTTTGATTGGTTTGGAAATCACGGTTGACCTAACACCCAATTTCTACTTATGCTTGACTGTATGTATATATCCACAATTAATGAATATATTTATAATTGGAAAATAACCGCATTTTTTAACAAGGCTAAATAAATATAGTCCTAAATAATTATTAAATCTGCCAGAAAAGGTGAGACACACACACTCACAAATATATATATATATATATATATATATATATATATATATATATATATATATATATATATATATATATATATATATAACAAGCTTATATAAAGCAAAAAAACATAAATTAACACAGCTTAAATACCCTGCTGGAAGAAGCAGATGGGAACGGCCGATTTGATTGAGATCAGGTCATGTGGAATAAGGATGTGTTGTTTTTGTTAATTTGTCCAAGATGAAATGGGCAGGCAATGCAAACAAAATTATTGCTGAGAGCAAAGGGAAGGCCAGAACATGGGAGCTAGCAAAAACAAAATGGGCAGACTATAGCAGCTTGACACGAAAGAAGCACCACCAGTGAAGACGTGACAGTGAGAAGAGGCCCCCCACCCTGCTACACCCTAACAGCAGAAGAGAGGATCATTACACAATTGGGTACACCTAACAATGAGGGTTTTTCTGGTATATGTGACACACTTCAAACACACGCTCCAGCTGACAGCAGACCAGTAGAGGATGCAGAAGATCCAGGGACAATGATTGTTGCCATGCATTATGTTTTTAATGAGTGTGGATATCCACAGTCCCCCAACAGCCAGCCGCCATGGAAGCCACCCTCTTCTCCAATGTCTTTAACACCGCAATTCGTCCAGTTAGCTGCATCATGTGTGGAGTCCAGCCACTTTGCCACCACATTTGCAATTATGAGTTGGTGGTCGCATATTTGCACATTTAATGAGTGTTATCCTTGGCAACATACATAATGGTATTCATTGTCACTCGTGCCCTTATTCTAATTTGTGTGCCATTTTCTGCTCCAGCAACATTTGAAGATTGAGTAACAGCCTTCCTCGATGGATTACTGCTCTTGTACGTTGGCCATTTAATGTACCTTGAAGCGTTGTTTTTTAAGGGCAGTGGTTAGATTTTCTATACTGCGGCACACTGATGCTTTGCTCATCGCCAATATGTCACCCAATACATTTTGAAATGAGCTAGCAATGAATCTTAAGGTATAATACCTGTTCCACTGTGGATAGGGCATAATGTCTCCTTCCTTGCCTACTGACAAATGGATCACAAAACAGACAAAGCTGCTGGGTATCCTTCTTCAAGAGTTATTTCAATATAATTTCCTGATCAGAAAGCTATAAAAAATGCAGCGCACACATCTATTGACATTTCTTTGAGCAGATTCTCTCTGTCGCTGAAGTTTTCTCTGTCTAATTCTTAAATGCACAGCGTGCACTAGATCAGCCATGATTTTCAAAATTCAAACCAAGAAATGACTGTGATCTACCAGTCATATTTATACACCAGGTAAATTGACACCAGTAAAATACGACAGGTAATACGATCGAATTGTGTGAGCAACGTTATCTAGAAACACTACTCTTATCGCGTACTCTGTTCCCGACGTCGTCTGATATGACAGTGTATGTGTATATAGAAACAAGCCCCTGACCTTCAACTGCATTCAGTGCTTTTCTCCGTCAGTAGACGTATTGATTAAGGCAAACAGTCAGTGGCATTAAGAGAATGTGTCTTTAACAGGGTTACGCTTGTAGCTCTCTTGCAAACCTAATATCCCACCAGACAGTTCACACCCAGTCGCCATTCGTCACATCTATCACTTTCTAACTTAGTGAACCTGCGTGGCCTGTAATCCTAGATTGCCGGCTTCTGTTAGTTCCTGATCTGGGCTTTCTTGTTATTATGTACTCTGTGAACGCTTTCTGTCTCACATCTTTCATTATCCAATGAGAACCCTATGCGCATGTCTAACCCATCTGGGTGTGTGTGTCATGCACATAATAACCAAGGCATAAAATATTCAACGTCCCGCTGAAAATTGATCTCAAATCCCAACTTATGATCTGATTTGTTTTCTCATGGGACTGCCCCAGAGCTGCTGAGAAAATGTGGCATATAGATACTATAGTGCTCATTAATCACCCTCTCACCCCCTCCCATATCTTAGATGAGGATAGAATATCACAGAGGTGACCAAGAACAGACCATGATTCAAACCATCTTAGCGTTGATTAATTGGGTTCATTCTGGGTTTTCTCAAATCAAAACAACAGTTGCTTCTGAAAGGTACTGTGTCTTGTTTTTAAGGAGAGGGATCAGTTTCTCACTGTCCTGTCTATTTCACAACCACATGCCCCTCAACTTGAATAAAGCACTGCACGATTTTAGGGGCTATGGAAACCTCAATTCATTCAAGATGGTGGTTGTTAAATACTCACACTGTGAATTTAAGTGTATTTGACCCCCTTTTTGGCTTGTTTTATTTGGTAAGCAACAATCGAGGTTGCTTTTTCAAAAGGGTTCTGGTTAAGACATGGGTCTGTATGGATTAAAAACAGGATAATGTAAATCAAATGACTGCTTGCTTTGTGATTTTTGTTTTGTTTTGTTTTTAATTGTGGTGTCACCCTTAAAAGCTCCCGCCTTATGGAATCTAACTAGACAACACTATAACAGAGAAATTAGCATTCTGTTTTTTTAGGCAAAATATTATTTAACTCACCATCATCTTAACTAGTCAAAGGAATAATAACCAAGGTTTCAAATTTAAACCACCTCTTAGTACAGAAACATTGGTTCCACACTGGTTTTGTTTCTTTGCATAGAAAAGTAGAAAAATCAGCAGGCCTTTCAAATGCAGTCTAAAACAGCTTATTTCCTGTTCTATAGGTCAGTCTCAATCCTGTAGTTGAACTGCTTTCAGACCATTCAACATATTCCACAGGAGGTAATCAGTTACCTCGAAGCAGCTAATACATTCTGTGCTCAATTACATATTTAAAAACTGTCCAGAATGTAAGTTAAATAAACATAGGGTGTCGCTTATGGGTGGTTCTTGCTGCTCAAGCTGCGTGAATTGATGCCTCTTATAATATGAGGCTTATACACCTGATTTATTAACATATTATAAATAAACATAAAAAGTTTTGCTGCAGTTTTAACGTTGTGTTGTGTGCTCCATGTGTGGGCTGACGTCTGTAGACAGGATAAGATGTTCTAGAATTTGTACAAACACTTAACAATTAATGATGAATTTCTCTTACATGGTTATAAAATGAAAGACCTTTACTTTATTTGAACAGTTTCCCAGTTGCTTTGTTTGCAATGTGGGCTTTCATAACCGTGCTTCATACTAATGGATTTGATTCATCCATCAGACCTGCATTCAACACTTTTGGAACGAGTCGGTTGCTGCATTTACACTTGCATTTCGGAACCATTTTGAAAGGATTCTGAAACATTCTGTTCTAGAAGGGTATGAAACAGCAGGGGGTACTTCTCTCAGGTGAAGAGAATGAGCGAGCACAGTTTGGAAGGTGAAGACATGTGACAATATGGTGTAATGACGATATTATTGAGCGCAATCATTTGAAAATATTGCCTTTTTCAATGCTTGCGGTGGACGTTGATAAAGAGTATTAGAAAAACTTTTGAAAAGTTAAGCAACATATATTTACTTTTACTATGTCCATGTAATGTAATGCAGTGAATATTTGATCATGATATTTAATGCCACTGTATAGTTAATCACGGAATGGGAAAAAGGAGATGACATAGCTGGCTTGCACCTGCTGGGAATTTTCTGGAATCATTCTAGAACATGTCCTCAGAGTGGTTGTTTGTTAGATTTGAACCCCAACTTTTGAGAGGATAAGAGGGCGCATTCTGGAGAGCACTCAGTAGCCTTTACATTAGCAAAATCTACTGGAATACGTCCTTTCGGCGAATGTAAAAGTACCTATTGTCTTGAGTTGTTGGTGCTTTCTGAGCTGTATCTTCTTCTTAGTGTGTGAAAAAGAGAGAAACCAGGGATTAGACAGATACAAAAACAAACACACAAAAATTGTCACACTATTATGTGTCCGATTAACAGTAACACAAATCAGACATAACACTTGGGTCTACTCAATTGATTTAAACCATATTAGATCTAAAAACAGCTACTGATTAGATTTTTACTACTGAGCCCTGTGTGGATCTCACTTCTAAAAATCAAAATTCTGTTTGGCTGCTGACTGTCTACCTGATTGCATTTCACCCTGGTGTGGGTCATGTTCTCCTGGTATACCCTAATTCCCATGACAACTCTGGAAGGAAGAACAATTGACACTCAAGTTCACTCAAAAATGTGGATGGCTATGGCTGCTTTCAAGATAATAATGCACCCATCCACTGTGCCAAAATTGTGTGTGAATGATTTGAGGAGCATGACAAGAGACTTCAGCTCTCTTCCACGACCTTCTCAATCCCTGAATCCAATTGAGCAAGTTGGTTATTAACTAGAATAATGCATTAATTGTCATTATTCTCTTCTTACCTCTTTGCATCATGCATGAACTATTTAATGAATTATTATCCCCTGATACACCTTCCAGCAGCTTATGGAATTCAGGCTATGATCAGGCAAACAATGGCCCAAACCGATGTAAGATACAGGTCCAATTAAGGACCAGGAATCTCTCTAGTATATGTACAGTATGTTTATTAAAAAGTGTAAAATGCCAGGAAGGTGCTGTTTCTTTTATCATTTATATGATTTATTTATAGAGAAAATAGATAACATAAATCTACATATTAGCATAAATATCTGTACCATTCATAGACTGCAAATATCTTAAAAGCTAAGGGAGGAGTATAAAGCATTTAGAGTTAGTTGTGGATTCTAATCACTATAGATGTATAACATTAATGGTTTGAAAATAAAGTACTAAGACCTTGTTAAATCTGACCCGCTAGTTCAATTTTAACACCTTTATTTTTAAAGTACAGACAGACAAACAAATATAGATAAACTACCAGTAAAATGTTTTTACATTGTAACAAAAACGCCACAACCAAAGCAGATGGATAAACCTGTGGGTAGACTTGAGCAGCATGCATCTCAATCTTTCAAACACTCACAGGAATTCCTTGAGAACAGCTCAGAGCATCTGGAAAGGGTAAAAGTTCATCTCCTTGTTTCTGAAACTTCAGGAATAACCCCACACCACTGATGAAGACGTTCTTACAACTATCATTTTGACATCCAGTTCAGCCAACCTTGCTAAAATATCTCTCTCCTTTAAAAAGAAATGCAGATTCTTCACTAAATTGCACGTTGTATAATGCAGTACAAATCCAATCGTTTCCCATGAAACCAAGAAACATTAAAAAGTGTTTTCATCAAACATCAAATGAATGTATAATTAAACACAATATTACATCGAACAAAGTTATACTTTAAAATATGCTTGTTATCCTAGCTATAGCCTTATTCAATAAACTTTACGGACTGATAAAATGTTTTTGAATGGATCTTCTTCTGGAGGCTGATGACTTAACAATACTGACATCAGCATATTTGCCTTTTGACCAGAGAGCTTGCTGCTTGGTTGAATGGCAAGACATCTGTTTTTGAACCGTGAGGTTTGCCGTTCAGGTCTAGCCCTTGCCTCTCCTTTAAATTCAATGGACTGAAATGCTAAGTCAATACATAGGGTTGATTAAGACTGTTGATGGCAGTTCATGAAACTTTTTTAATCCTTTTAGAGAGGGTGTGTTTAATTCTCATTATTCACAATGCCATTTGACCTAATATATTAATAAACAGATTAAACTTTCTAAATATGTAATGAAGTGTGGTATTTGCAAAATATCCATATCCGCAATTAAAGAGTGTCTGTAGCTCGGGCATCTTCATAATTGAGTAGTGATCACACAGTAACTGAAAGACTCATCATATCTTTATTAAATTAAGTTTATCAGCTTATAGCCAAATGCAATCCGAACTACAGTCTAGGAGTGTGTAATGAAAGTATATTAAAGACTGATGCAAAATCCAGGTAGTTCTGATGTTCAGCACATAGAGTGTGACAGGCGAGTGAATGGATGAGGATCCCTGTTTTCATGGGCACCGATCTCTGCTGTAAGGTGTGGGGGACGAAACGTGTGGCAATTTAGGAAAATAAGGCTTGACGTCATGACACATTCTTATGAACACAGATGGCAGGCATTGAAACGGTAGCGATAAGAAATGTTTTTAATGTTAATTCCTGTAATTTCGCCCTGATGCTTAAATTCAATTTGCTACCAACTTCTTCATTACTTGCATCTGCAGCAGCAGGCTTTTAAGAAGTAGTCAATATAGCTGACCCTGTATTAAAATAAATACATCTACTCTGTCTCCTGCTTTATAGAGTTCTTCACCACTATGCATAAGTTTCATATGTGTTGTAGCTAGCTAGATAATACAAGTTGGAAACAAGTTGTGTACCGGGTCAGAATTACACTAGTCTCAGAGAGTACCTTTGCAAAATGATAAGCTACATTTCATCAAAACATTTTTCTATCTTAATTTTGTTTACACTTTACGTTTTTTCACCTGTACCCTTTTGATGTTTGTTCGTTTGTTTTGCAGGAAGCTTCCCATAACAAAACCAAATTTCCATTTCTAAAATCAAAAACATTATTGTATGCATCAACTTCATCAATGACACGTGTGCAAGCAATGAGACATGTCAGGTTCACAGGCTTGGACTGGTTCATTGTGTAAAATAAGGAGATGTGGAGAACCTGGTGCGTTCCAGTCCCAACAAAACAAGTTAACCATTCTGAATAAAACTGTTTAAAAATATTGTTAAGGGGTCGTAAAATTGTGTGTGTGGGGGGGGGGGGGGGGGGGGGGGGGACGACAAATACATGTACTGTCCTCCCCACTATGAAGAGTGGGTGGGACTTGATCCTCACATCCCCCCTAAGCCTGTTTGTGAATGAGGACCCTAAACAAATGAAGAACAAACTAGTTTTCATTATTGATTTGTAATAAGGTAGTTAATGTTAATAAGAGGTAACAATTAAGCTTAGTTTTCATATCGCCAGCTCATGCGCCCCTATGTATAAGACTGTAGTTATGTGCTTGTAGTGAGTGAAGACTCACAGGACCCTTCAGACAGGCCTAGTCTCCAGGTCAGTCCCGGCCTCTTTGATCCGCAGTGGAGAAGATGTGAAGCAGAGGTCACACATTCTCTCAGGGAGACTGTCTTTCCAGACTCTGTTTGTAAGTGTGTCTGCATCTTCAATCACCCAACACCTCTCCCTCTCTCTGCCACACTCTCTCCCACACACCTCCACACATTGAAGACAAAGGCACATCCCCGACTGGGTAGAATAACCCTAGCGAACACGTGTCTTGGGAAACAGTGTCCCATATGAATACAGTGCCGCTAAAATGATTGGGAAAGCTCAGTGGTTTGGTATACTGGATTGTAGTATGAAGCATGGCACCAGGACAAACACAAATAAAAACTAGGCTTTATTAGAGTATGTGGAAACTGGTCACATTGCTTTACTTTTTGATCACAGGTGAACATGAAATAAGTCACTTTTAAAATCACAGAGAAAAATAGCAATCAAACTAACAATAACAATCGTTTCTAGCTAGTCATGTGCTCTACTGTCAAGTAAATTTTGATTAATGCATTATATAACCATGAGAAAACTACAACTTTACTATGACAAACCTTTATAAAAGTGTCATCAGGGACGTCATAAAACCTTCCATCGACAGCACAGCACACCAGCCTGTGCCAAATGACTGACTGGGTCAGACTGAAAGTGGAAGGAACACATAACCGTCAAGGCACTTGTCATATAATAGCTATATGCAAAGGACACAATCTCTCCCTCGCGTGTATAAAAACCTTGGATGTTATACAGTAAGAAAACTGAACTGGTAGTTAGGCTAAATTAAAATATGATCTTGAATTAATAACGTTTAAAACTAATAATAAGATCCAGTAATGCTTGGTGATATATAGCTCTGGAAATAATCAGGAAAGAGTCAAGAACTTCATGTTGTGCATGCTTATAATTATATCCTTTAATCTAAAGTATGACTGCTGAACCGACTTCTAGACTATATGTTAGCCTGTCATGAAGACTAAAGGAGAGATAGTTTAACACAGCTGCTGGTAAACTGTGTAGCCTCTATATTGTTTAGTTTTAATCTGAACATTTGCATGGTACATCCTTAGTTCATACTTCCCTTGAAGTAACAAGAATATGCAGACTTCTAATAACTCGTAAGCAATTTTTTCAAAGGGCTATCCAGTTGATATCTACACGTTTGATTCAACTGGAAACACACACTCATTAACACCAGGAAAAGAGCGTGACTCCAGCACAAGTTGTCAGAGTGAAAGGAATTCCAACCATACCTCACATAATTGCAATATTCTCTCGCTCTCTTCTCAACCAAAAAACAAAACTGCTCATCAAAGATTATAAATGCTATGTTTATGTAGCATCCTACCCCTTAGCATCTTAACCACTATGCAAAACTATTCTGTGGTAGGGATTCTACAGGGAGCGTTGCATAGGCTCTGGTGCTGTTGCACATCAAGAAGGCAAAATCTACACTGACTGAGCGACCTCACTGTGACTCACCTCACTGTGCCTGTTAACTATTTAATTGTTGTGTAACTAGTCCAAAACAAAGAAAGACAGGGGAACAGTAAACGCGATAGAGCAGCTTGGGTAAGTGAAGCCCCTCATTTGTACACTACTAGCATGGGATGCCAATAGTATAAACCAATACACACTCACAGGGCTTCACAATGCTAATATTTTATCATGCTTTAACTATATTTCGTTATGCTTTTACTATGGTAAACTTGGATAACTGTACAGAGACCAGCCTTGTTTTTTAGACTGTTCATCCTTGTTCTGTCCTGCCAGCAGTAGAGCATGTGAAAGTCAACTCCAAACTGAATACTGTAGCTTTAAGCAATCCCCTAATTTAAGACGGTGTCATATTTTCAAACAATAAATACACATTTTTCAAGTTCTTGGAGAAGCCTGTCTAATCCCCCGATCTCATTCTTCTGTGAACATAGCAAGTCATTGAAAACCGTGTGTCAAGGAAAATAACACATTTTGTCAGGTGGAGGTCTGGGTTCAGAAGTTCAGTCCTGGTAAAGTGCAAGTTGTCATCATCTGATCGACTGTGGGCTCTTGAACTTAGTCTTCGAATGGGAAAGCGGTAGCAGCTGGTTTAAATGCAGCAACAACCTTTAACCAATAAGTCTTTCTTTCCGTCTATACTTGATCTCTTTTGTTTACTTATGCATACCTGTTTACTATAACTTGCTTTGTTTCATGCACATTTAAAAATTGGATCTTTTATCAATCATTTGTGCTGACTAAAATGATGTGAGGATTTCTATTTATTTGTCTTTTTTTTCTATTTGAAAATCAAACTGGTGTTCAGTTCCAAAGGAAAAGAAAGCATAGGGCCTAATTTGAAAATATTTAATAACAGTAAAGGACACGTCCTAAAATATACTGAGCAAAACAAAACTAATATTTCTTAAAATAAAAATATATTAATAATAATAATAATAATAATAATAATAATAATAATAATAATAATAATAATAATAATAATAATAATAATAATAATAATAATAATAATAATGTAATGTGTCCCTGTCTAGGCCAGTTCCTTTGAACTCAGTTATAGCCTAGCCCCCCTGTTCTCTTTGTTTCATTGCCCTCTTGCGGTTTGGGGCTTTGAGGAATCCAGGGGGTGATGTGTTAACATGACGGATGGTCTGCTTCTTTTTAGTTTTTGTACGAGGAACCACAAGTTCCCCTGATATTGAATGAACATTGACAATTCTCAGGCGCAGCTGGGGACTCTGTACCCTAAAGCATAGTTTGCCATTTGCCTTTTTTTTGGATGATACCTAACCTTGATGGTATATTTAAAAATAAATTGCCCCAGGAAATAAAGGATTTAAAAGCAGTCCTTTTCATAATTTCATTGGTGTGTCTCGAAACCATCTTAAACGGCAATGGGAAACCAGCACAACTGCTATGCATTACTCTTGTGACGTTTTGAGATACTTCCATTTGATTTCTGGCTCATTAGTGCACTCTCTATTGAAGTTTTTTTTTTTTTTTCTTTTGAATGCAGGCCTAATAATATTTAAAGAAATATCCCAAAATGACAAGGTTTGCTACCTAGCCTCATAAATACAGGTCACTTTAAAATATGATGTTAATAAATAAAGTCAGTGTGAATTGCGTGATCGCTAAATAAATTGAATTGTCAGCAAAAGCACACACCTGGCGGGAGCGTGATTTCTTCCAGCCAGGATCGTTTCATCACTCAGACTTATACAGCTTGCTGATTTGCTTCATCTGTTTGATTTGGCGGGCCTGTGTAAAGCAAGAAGAAATATTACATGAATAGAAACTGGATCACAATTTTAAAAGAAAATGATATTGGGTGCAAAGTTCTCTAATGTAATAGAGTTATACTATTTTAATAGAGTTTTTTTTTATCTGAATACATTTTCATGCCCTTAGGATGGAATCATGAATCATGAAACAGCTCAAGCAGTTCACACTCACTGTACATGTTGATTAAAATCAGATCATTGGAAATGCAGAACCTTGATCTGGCTTAAAGTGTCCCATAATTATTGGGTCCAGGGGCAACAATTGAACTGGCTAATATGAAAAATAATTCAATCATTATATAATTACATAGATACACCTTGTATAACAGCTTCACACACACACACACACACACACACACACACACACACACACACACACACACACACATTAAATTATGGGCATTATTTGGTCAACCAGTAGATTAATCCATCTACATTTTTAATAAAAGTAACCATCTTATTTTGGCTGTCATGAATAGTAATGCTTAAAAAAAAGAAAAAAACCTATGGAATCTTAAAACAAAAGAATAGCCCAATGAGAATTTGATCTTTTTAAAGGCATTTATATTAATTTTTTTTATTATTATTTTAGTAAATGTAACTCTAGTAAATGTAATTTTCACACAACAACTGCTGTTTCATACCTCAAAACACAAGACAGCTGAGGTGCATTTCCAGTGTCAGTTGTTTCATCACATTACAGCTACATACTTGGCTTCCTGTACTTCTGCTTTTATTGAAACTTGCAGAACCTGAGACTCTGAAGAGATTAAGTCATTCTGAATCTTGTTCGAGGTACCGAGAATACTGCATTTGTGGTGTATACCCCCCTTTTATTTACAATCTCCAATTTTTCTGAGAAAGATCTTCTTGAAAATTGTTTAGTAACCAAATTGACTATCATGTCCCCATTGTCTGAATTGTAAAAAGCAATTTGAAATATTACTTTGAAGTTCTCAATATGATTCTCAATTATGGTCTGTATAATAAGCAATATCGTGCATAATTCAGCTATTCTTACATTGACTACCCTAGCATATTTATGTCCCGCCTCTGCTCACTAATGACTGGACAGCTGCAAAACCAGGGCAGATCTTTGATTTTCCCAATGGTCAAAGGCTGTAAAAAAATCACCAGCAATTACTTTGTTGTGGAAACTACAAATTTCAACTCAAACTTTTTATAGTTGGCGCAACTTTTAATGTGACTACAAAGTTCCTATTATTTACATGGAATTTCGTTCCAAAATAATGCTGAAAAATAAACGATACAGAAAAGTAAATGTCACTCTCACATTGTCTTTTTCTAGTGGGGCATTGGTATGCCTTGTCATCCATTCTACCCAATCAGCGATCTTCTGACAGATGAATGGAACAGTGGACCAATCAGCACATAAGGGTTCCCATTTTTATGAATGAGAATCCTAAAATTAGCTGTTAAACAAAAAGAACAAAAAAGAAATACACAAAGATTTTATAAGATTTGTATCACATGTTTATTCCAAATATAACACACACAGGGATTCAAACTTAAAATATATATTTTCATTTAAAAAAGCGGTATTCCTTTGCCAATTTATTCTAGATATTGACATTTTGTGTGACAGACAGAGCCGTGTCACTGGTTCTTGCACGGATGTGTGCCACTAGGACATGTAACAGAACAAGTCTTGCTAGGCAACCAATTGAGCGGTTAGGCTCACCTGTCGCTGAGCTGATGGAAGGACTGTTGCAATGACCTGGAGTCGCTGGGAGGTGGGGACTTCAGGAGCAACATCAGTAGGTTAATTTAGGTAATGAAACCAAACAGTATAGAGAGGGTTGTCTTAGTGTAGTAGGTTCCTGGAGCGGGATGTCTCTTTTAATGAGGATAGCGCTCACCTTCTGTGGCAAACCTTTATTTTTTAGCTAAGTTTTGTTTTCTTTATTAAATCTGACACTAGGGCTGGTACCCTAGTGGCAGCACATGTGTGTGTTAATAAAATCTATGCGCCTATGTGACGTGTCAACACCCAATGCTCTGTGTCTGCCTTGTAATTATTCAGTGATGACCCACACATGTAACAGGGTGTTCTTTTTTCGTTTTTTATTATACAACCTCATCATAAGCTCCTTGGATTTGTACTCTACACTTTTGACTATATGCCAAGTATTCTGTGTGCCTTTTAAATTGTTGTCTTGTACAGCACCAGGGACTTTCTCTTGACGGGTCTTTTCTTGTTCTATACCACCCATTTGGTATTTGAACCTACACATTTCTGACTGGAATGTAACACTTTACAATGGGAAGTGTCCTGCATTTAATTAAATCCTCTGTGTTGGTGAAGAGGTTTAACTAGAGAGAGATGTCACTAAACCTTGAACGGACTTGCTTATCTAGTCTGTTTGCTTACTTCATGTGTGAGTTTTAGCCCTTAGCAGTAAATAGTTGTTTGTAAAGATGAGCCAGTTGGCAAATACTATTTATCATCCAGTTTGTTAAAAGCATAAATTAAAACAAAGTGCAATGTATAGCAATCTGAAATCTTGGAACTGTACAATGTGAGTGGGGCTTATAGTCTGTCATTACAATTTGGTGTTGGAAGTAAGACGCTTGACACAATAATGTGGCAGATCATATTTATAGCAGCATCAGAGCAGGAATTGCCATCTGGCACCAAAGCAATGACAGTTAAACAGAGTTTGCGTGCATGTATCAAACGGTACAACTTGTTGGGCCCTTTTGCCTGATTGAAACAATGATAATTGGGTTCCTGTTCTGGTTCAACCATCTGTTTTCAAGAGTGGAGCAATTTAAAATGAAGGAAACCAGAAAGTGGTAGGGAGTCTGGTTCTAGTGAATTTCAAGTGTAAAAGTCTTTTGGTGTCTAACTATTTCATTGATGTTTCTCATATACATTTCTAACTGGGAATACAGTGTATCATTTCTTAAGAAGGTGCAAAGGTTTCAGTGCAGTGGAAAACACAAAAAGCTGTACAGTTACTAAAATACACACCCTGAGCATTATAAATTAGAGGTATGACGAAAAAGTTAATGATGTATATCATTTATTTATTTTATTTTTTATTGTATTTGTATAGCGCCTTTCATACGATAATATCTCAAAGAGCTTTACAGACAGTATGCATCATTATCATCAAAAAAAAATCTAAAAACAAACAAACAGTAAAACTACAAAATGAACAACATACAACTGTATTAATTATAGCAATAAATAACATAGTAAACATCTAGATGAGACAATTATAAAAACACATGGTATAAGTTAAAAAAATACAAGGAAATAAATAAGAATGCTAGATACAACACAAAATTTAGCAGATAATAATAGTTACCAGCAACTTTATATTAAAGTTGGGTTAAAAAAGCTCATCTATAAAAGTGAGTCTTTAATCTTGATTTCAAAATACTGACCGATGCAGCGCAGAGAAGGAGGCAAAGAGCTCCTCAGTCTGGGTGCATTACAGTTAAACGCTCTTTCACCTTCTCTCCTTTTCAATTTTATCAACAGTATGTATAGAGTAGTCTTGAATAAGAAATGGCAAGAGATAGTTTAATGAAAATTGTATAATTGGTATTTAAGACCTAGATGTCACTGGGTAATGTGTTGGTATCATGACAGGTATATTACAATATTACAATGACTGATTTACAATACGGTTAACACCATCTTATGTTCTCAAGATGTGTCACATACAGATGGATGGAGACAAAGAAACACCTCCATAGTTCCCAATAAGTTATGCTAAATAATGTTAAAAAGGCATGCTAAGTTTGCACCATTGTTTTTTCTAAAACGGAACTAGCAAGAACCAACACAAGTCATATAGTTACAAAACCACCATGATCAATTACCTGAGCATGATCTGAACACATTCACAGCAAAGAAGATGAATAAAGTACCCGCTATGCCATCTAACCCCTACACCATACTGGTAATAGTTATGCACACTCTCAGCAAAGAAATACAGTCATCCAACTAACCTCACATGAATCATGACAATTACTTGCCATCATTAGAAAGAACAGAACAATAAAACCAAGCAATTTATAACCTGACTGGGCAGTATTCAAAACGCCTGTGTTATTACTCATATTCTGAAAGCACGAACATGTGCACTTGTATGCTACTGATAGCTTAGACTGTTATTCTAACACATGCTAAGATCTAACAGTGATGTAAGGAAACCCAGGAAACAACAGACAACCAATCTTTGGATAGAACAGACCCATGTGTGTCTCAGGGGGCAGGTAGGTTGGAGTGAATTCAGTTTGTTTTAAGAAGTGGTGTGTTGTCCTTGTCAATCCAGCGCTGGTAGAAAGCAGCTGACAGATTCTGAGCACCTTCAGGGATTCACATGTGTGATCAGCCCCATCTCTTCTGAAATAAGATCACTATGCAATCTCAAAGTGGGAAACACACTGCAGAACTTACCTGAAGCATTATGTATTTTAAATAACTGCATATCCCTAAAACAGTATGTATAGAAATAGAATACATACAAGAATAATGATGAAAACATTAAATGTCTGGATAACGGAAATGGAAAGACATGGATAACGGCATTAACTTTACAATGTGTTCTAACTTAAAACATGATTTATATGAGGAATATGGCACACCACAACTAAGTATAATAAGGCTGTAATTATATCAAGTGTTTCTGGTGCTATATTAATCATGAGAGCACTGTCACCAGGGTGATGGAAAACCATTGACCTGAAATTAAGAAAAGTTTTTGTCAGCAACTTTAAGATGTAATAGATTCAGTATGCTTTTTTAATTAACGCTCATTAGACATTTTTCTGTAATACTCAAATGCAATATGCATGTTGAGAAGAGTGCACTGATATGAATTTGAAAAAAGCTAAAGATAACATTTAGACAGAAAACAAATATATATATATATATATATATATATATATATATATATATATATATATATATATATATATATATATATATATATATATACAGCTCTGGAAAAAATTAAGAGACCACTGCAAATTTTTCAGCATCTCTACATGTATGGCAGCCATTCCATTCCAGTGTCTGTTGAATTCTAACACAAGCACACGTCATTCTACTGAATGAGGTACTGATTAGGGGATCACCTGAACCAAATCTTATTTAAAGAGGAAAGGTATAAAAGCCACTCCTGTGATCATCACTATCCTCTTGCAATAGGACCAGCTGGATGGCAAAACAGTGCTAGCAGTACCTCAAAAGTAATTGGAATAAAAAAATAACTATTGACCATGCCCAAAGAGTTGAAAAGGAAAGTTGTGAGTGAGGAAAAGAAGGGTTCAATTCTGGCTTTACTGGCAGAGGGATACAGTGAGCATCGGGTTGCTTCCATCCTTAAAATTTCAAAGACGGCGGTTCATAAGAACAAGGTCAAGCAGCATACATTGGGAACAACAAAGCTACAGACCGGCAGTCGGCGAAAACGACTCTCCACTGACCGGGATGACCTCCAACTCATTCGAATGTCACTTAGCAACCATAGGATGACATCAAGTGACCTACAAAAAGAAAGGCAAACGGCAGCAGGGGTGAAGTGCACGGCGAGGACGGTTCGAAACAGGCTCCTAGGGGCAGGGCTGAAGTCGTGCAAAGCTAGAAAAAATCCCTTCATAAATGAGAAGCAAAGAGGAGCCAGGCTGAGGTTTGCAAAAGACCATAAGGATTGGACTGTAGATGACTGGAGTAAGGTCATCTTCTCTGATGAGTCCAATTTTCAGCTTTGCCCAACATCTGGTCGTCTAATGGTTAGACAGAGACCTGGAAAGGCCTACAAGCCAGTGTCTCGCACCCACTGTGAAATGTGGTGGAGGATCGGTGATGATCTGGAGGTGCTTCAGCAAGACTGGAATCGGGCAGATTTGTCTTTGTGAAGGACGCATGAATCAAGCCAAGTACAAGGTTGTCCTGGAAGAAAACTTGCTTCCTTTACTCTGACAATGTTTCCCAGCTCTGAGGATTGGTTTTTCCAGCAGGACAATGCTCCATGCCACACAGCCAGATCAATCAAGGTGTGGATGGAGGACCACCAGATCAAGACCCTGTCATGGCCAGCCCAATCTTCAGACCTGAACCCCATTGAAAACCTCTGGAATGTGATCAAGAGGAAAATGGATGGTCACAAGCCATCAAACAAAGTCAAGCTGCTTGAATTTTTGCGCCAGGAGTGGCATAAAGTCACCCAACATCAATGTGAAAGACTGGTGGAGAGCATGCCAAGACGCATGAAAGCTGTAATTGAAAATCAGGGTTATTCCACCAAATATTGATTTCTGAATTCTTCCTAAGTTAAAACATTAGTATTGTGTTGTTTAAAAATGAATATGAACTTATTTTCTTTGCATTATTCAAGGTCTGACAATACTGCATCTTTTTTGTTATTTTGACCAGTTGTCATTTTCTGCAAATAAATGCTCTAAATGACAATATTTTTATTTGGAATTTGGGAGAAATGTTGTCAGTAGTTTATAGAATAAAACAAAAATGTTCATTTTACCCAAACACATACCTATAAATAGTAAAACCAGAGAAACTGATAATTTTGCAGTGGTCTCTTAATTTTTTCCAGAGCTATATATATATATATATATATATATATATATATATATATATATATATATATATATATATATATATATATATATATATATACAACATTAAAAGCATAGCAAACAGTAATAAAGCACAGTGGAAACATGGTAAAACATTGCAAAACCCAGAGAGGTATGGTAAAGTATATTAAAAACAAGGCAAACCATGGTAATTGCATAGTATAACCATAGGGAAATTGCAACATTACCATGCAAATTTACTATGGTAAACTTTTATAAATGCATGTGAAGGTTGCACTATTGCATTTTGTGAAAACAAAACAAAAAAAAAAAAACAACCTGAAAATAACAAACAAAGAAGCACCAATGTTTTGTTTAATTTTTTTTTAAAAAATGAGGATAACACCTTTGTGAATATCGCTCACTAATGCTTATTTTCTTGCTGCAGTAAATTGTTTTTTATTGGCCCTAAAAGGTGCCTTTTTAATAAATTGACAGAATAGTCAACTGGAATAGTTTAATAAGAACACACCCTTTTTAAAGATATACCTTCTAAACTGTCAGAAAAATGTAGTTCTTTTAGCTTCCTTTTTTTTTGGGGGGGGGGGGGTTGTTTGTTTGTTTGTTTCTTTTTTTGTTAGTTGGGAACTTTAATTAATCCATAAAAACTGATTTGAACAAAATGTTTTCATGGGGGGAGGACTCCCTCTCTGCCCCCATGGTTCCGCCACCAGAAAGCAGTTAACCATTCCTTCAATAATCCCTGAGCTATGTCAGGGTGGGCAGAGTGTTTACCCTGCTATTTTCAGTCTCATCAAGCTTTAGAGGGATTGTCGTTTACGCGCCTCATACAGTGCTCTTCAGCAGATACCTCTAATCATCTGGAGAGTGCTTTCTTTGTATTCTTGTTAAGACATGCCTGAATCACTTTGCTTAAAGTAGGTGAAGACATTCTTAAAATGATTAGATGAAGCCACGTAACATTTGCAATTCTATGTACAAAAAGTAAGAACATGTTTGAAACTTCTGTCTATGTTTCCCGCCACACTTGACATCACATATGACATCATCAGTGACATAAGCAATGACATCATTAAGCATGTGACAAATTCTCCCTGAAGACTTGACATATGGACATAACTGTGGGAAACCATAGTTTTTGTGATTGGTAACATGTTCAGAAACTGCATTAGCATTACCACAATGTTTGGTGCTAAGCTAATTGTTTCACCAATGTTCTAAGTAAAAACAATACATTCAGAATACAGTAGTGCTATAGAATTAATTAGGGACCTTCCATGTATTACCGGAACTAATGTTAAACAAGCCATATTTCTTGAAACACTATCAGCAATTTTCATACAAACAATATTTTCAGTATCTGGAATTGCAACATTGGCTTTTCTGTATTAACTGCACTGTTTTACATGACAAAACGAGTCTGCAGTATGTGTATGTTTGCACTGTAATTAACCATTCTTCTTTCAGACTATGAATGCTTGCTAACATACTGTTATGTTGGAAGCCAATTATCACATTTAAGTGTGACAGGAAACATACACATAAGTGTGCAGTGTTAAGATTGCGTGGCTACCTTAGCTTCCAATTTCCTAACCTTTTGGACTTTTGCAACAAAAAGCTGTTTAACAAGGATGAGCAATACTTGAAGGTAATATCATTAAGGAATAGAAAGAAGACAAGCATTCAATTGACACCAGAACTGGCAGAAACCACAGGTGTCGTTGTCCATCCATCAACAGTCCAAAGCACTTTTGACCATTGTTCCATAGTCCAAATTCTGTGTTCTTGTTCATATTTTAGCTTTTTAGTCTTGTCCTCCTTTCTTAACAGAGGTATTCTTACTGCAACACATCCTTTAAGTCCTGATTTTAAGAGTGAGCTTTGTACTGTTGGTTTAATGGACAACTGCAATTGTGACTTCTGCCAGTTCTGTTGTCAATTCAACGCTTGTCTTCTTTTTGTTCCTTAAGGATATTATGTTCAAGTATTCTTCATCCTTGTTAGACAGCATGTTGGGTCTTCCAATCCTAGGTTTGTCAATTACATATGATGTTTCTCTGTACTTGTTGATTATGCTTCGGATACCACACCTGGACAACAGAGTGATGCAAGCTATTTAACTCAATGTTTTTCTTTCTTTATGCAAGTCAAGGTTATAATAGTAAAAAACACTAGTGGAGACTTTGAGTAAATTGTTGATGCTCATAATGCAACATGTCTAAGACTTTTCCACAGCAGTGTACATATACAGCTATGATCCACAGTTTTGCATCACCCTATAGAGTTAACTAATTTTGCTTCATAAAGTCGAATGAAACCTACTGAATAATGTTATGTAAACAGATTGAATTACATACCGCTTTTCAGTTTTTCATATACTTAATGAAATAACTGACAAATCTAACATGAATTACTGTACTATTATTATGGCTTCCATTAGACTTTGGGGTTGTAATTTCCTTGATTACATGATGTTACATAAAATATCTAAATTATGTTCCTACAGCTTTTTTTTTTTTTTTTAAATTATGTCTCAATCCTCGAAAAATTCTAGGTCATGCAAAACTTTTGGCCACAGCTATATATATATATATATATATATATAATATACACTACACACAAGTGCATTAGTAAGTGGTTTGAATTTATCACCCTAGGCATATCCAGGATAAATTACATCTGAATGTTTTTAGATACATATTTGGGGGTTCTGCGGTGCTGTAAAACGCTTTTAAAAATATACCTGTGGCTTACCCCATTGAGGCTGTACATTGATCCAATCCACCGCTTCATTCTTAAAACCTGCCCTTTTTTTTGAGTGCTTTTGAAATATAGATGCATTATTCATGGAAAGGAACTGACAATAGAAAATTGTTAATGAAAGTCCAGTTAATGAAAAATAAAATGACAGCTATTAAGGACATAAAGAAAATAAATCATATATTACAAAAAGATAACAACAAATATAGGTCTTCAGTTAATGTTACTTGCAACAATAACAACACAACCCTTACAGCACAGAAGCAGCATTATTATTGAGATTAATCTCACAAATAAAACAGTGTATATCTTCCACAAATCCAGTGAGGTTTCAAAGCTAGCTAGTCAACATTGCTGGCTAATCCAGGGAAAGTAATAAGGTAGCATCTACACATTTTTGAGCAGGTAGCACATTTCCATGCATAGAGCTGTTTTGCCATTTAATAGGTCATTTTACAATATGTGAAAATCTGAAAGTAATTTGCAGATTCACATTCATCTACCATTACATTAACTTTGACGTACTTGAAAGAGATTGAACTCAAGACAATCCAGCTGCATTTTAAAACTTTAAACCTGGTGTCTTATTATTGTTATTTATAACCAGCTTTACAGTGGCTAATCCTTTGAAATTCAACTTTCAGATTCCTCTATTAAGATTCTACAGTAAATTAAAGATTTTAAAAGTTTTTGTATTGTTATTAAATGTGGTTTGGTATTACAGGAGTTAAAAACAGTTTCTGTATGCACAACTAGTGTTTTTCTTGGCTTTGCAATTTTTTGGTGAGTTAAATATTAGTTTAGTATTTCCTTTGCCAGCCTTTCATGAAGTCTCTCAGGGAGGTTTGAAAGTGTTTTTGCAAAGGAGTTTTGGAGAGGAATTCTGTTGTTTTAAAGTCGTAAAACTGGCAAGGAACTTTTCAGAACAACAATTTAACTGTTTTCTGCAATTAAGATGTTTCTTACTAGTTTCATTCATGCATTCGCATTTTCACTTGATTAAATATAGGGCCCTTTTGGCTCTCGACAGACCTAGCACTCATTTCAGATGACACAATGTCACATTTCCATCTAAACCAGCATCCAAAACACAAGCTCATCTCATTCACCTGATCCAAGCGCATGTATCATGTTTTTTGTATGATTTCTGTTTATTAATTTATTCACATTTTCCTGATGGTATAAGATATTCACAGTCTACATATTTAGTCTACATATTTTTATTTATTTTTTCTGCAGATTTAAACCTAGCCTCTTGCGTCCAGTGCATTGGCTGCTCATTAGGTAACTTCCACCATCAGCATGGAGAGATTGCATGGAGTACCCCCAGCCTGCAAGCCTAAATGGGGCTGACAGAGTCACAACTGATATCAGTTTGATTGGATGGAAATTAACTAATGAAGTCTGATTTCAAACCTCTAGCAAGGTAGTCCCAGTAACAGATGGAAACATGGAATGCATTCCAAAATTAGTGCCAAAGAAGGTCAGTGAAACCATCTGTTTAACACTTACGGAAATATGCATTTTTATATGCACAAGCTTGCAGCATGCACATTGTTTTAATATGCGCAAGCTTGCAGCATGCACACTGTTTTTATATGCGCAAGCTTGCAGCATGCACACTGTTTTTTTATGCACAAACTTGCAGCATGCACACTGTTTTTATATGCACAAGCCCGAAGTATGCACACTGTTTTTATATGCACAAGCCTGAAGTATGCACAAGCTTGCAGTATGCTCACTGTTTTTATATGCACGCTTCTATACATTTTGTTTTATGGATGTTGGTTTGATTTCACAAAATATTGTCATTTTTTATAACTTTTAAATGCCTTTATAATGGTAAAGGTAGGAAAGAAACAAAAATATCAGAAAATTAACAAATCCCTTCTAAAGGTGTACCACAGTAAATTTGCAGTTTTCACATACTTTTCCATGGTTATACTATGCATTTACCATAGTTTACCATGTTTTTAAATATTTTTACCATACCTCTCTAGGCTTTACAATGCTTCCCTGTGCTTTACTATGCTTTCATTCTGCTCTATTGCACTTTGCTATGCTTTTACTGTGGGGAACTTTGGCCCATTGGAACTCGTCCAGTTCCTAGTAATTAGACAAGCAATGTGAAGTGGGATTCAAATCGCTTAGCATCAACAGCATGGCTAGGTAACCCATTCCATACCCTCACCACTCTTTGTGTGAAGAAGGGTCTCCTACCCTTTCTCCAATAAATACTGTTATAACAAAGCATTATCACAAAAACACCAAGAACCGATTACCTATTGCCAAGACCATAATCATTTGTGAGCACATATTGGCGTGAAATGCAGTGCTTTTAAATTATTTGTAGTCTCCTAGTTATGCTTGCCATTCTTAACTTTCATATTGTGATGATTCTCTGTAATAAATTAATGAACACAGTATAAAATACGGTTCACTGAAATACCTAAAGCTCCTAAACACCTGCTTCTAGAGCAGAGGCCATGCTGACAGGGATGCTTCACCAGAATTTTATTGTATGCATGTATGACTGCAAATATGTTTTTATTGAATCTAAATATCCGTTTACAGAATGAATATGGATTACTTCACTCATTTATGCATGACTGACGTGCACAATATGGCAATATGGGATTATATTATTATATATATACTAACCTTATATATAGATATATATATATATATATATATATATATATATATATATATATTTATATATATATATATATATAATATATCATCGATATATTGAAAGAACTTTCTTATTACATCTTGAGAACTCAGAAGCATGAAGATAGATTTGACAGTGGAAACATAAATAAGTTTACACAGAAACAGAACCGACACAAGGCATTTCTGATTGACCGCAATGAAAAGTCACAGTAAAGGATAATGTACAGTATATGATACTAGATGGCTTTTATAATTATAATATTATAATTTTATCTATTATAAGCTAGTAAAAGAGATAACTTTTGTTGTTTATTTTTGAGGAGCACGCAAAGTAATGCAATAAATCCCGGTTTTGAGTATTTGTTTTGAGGTTTCAGGTACAGATCAATAAATGACATCTGTTTGTGTTTGTTTCTGCCTGCAGGCTACATACACAGACTGCTCTTCCTTCTTGAGAGATGAGTTGGATCAATATGGACACCTGGACTGTGCATCTTGTTAGCCCACAGTGATTCTTTTTGGTATCTCACTGTACAGAGCCAGCCTGTGGATTGACAGACAGACAAGCAACAGGCTTCAGTCTCTAGTGCTGTCTTGGCAGATGTAGAGGTATGGTAGTGCACCTAAGAAGATGGGCTCCACTGCATCATTCCCAATACTGTTGATACCTGTCACATTGCATTCATCTCAATGTTATTCAAGCACTAGACAGTAAATAGTTGTACCACAGATGCCTTTCAGATTCCTACATAGATTAGCTCGCAGATAAGTGGAGAGGCTGGTCGTAGAGAAGCCAGGGGCAGGGGGGGAGGATAGACTAAGCCAGAAAGCAGGTGGAGGCTGAGGAGGAGGAGGTGAACTCTGGCGCACAGTGGGGGAATAGTGGATTGAGGTAAGATATAAATCCTTTCCTTGCCAATCATTGGATATATTGTTTATCAGGGTACAAATAAGAAACTAGCTGTTCAACTGACACTTCAGTCTGGCATTGGAAGAGCCTAAAATATGCTTGATGCTCACATGATCTGATCTCAGTGAGTTCCCTTCCAGAACCATGCCAGATTTAGGTGAGCATGTTGCTCAATGCAACTGCTGTGCTGAGGGATGAGTTTGCATGGGTATCCACTCTTCTACCCCTTGTCAAGTCATTGATATACTTCTGCTTTCCCATTATTGTTGCTGAATAGTGCACACAGGAGGTCTAGAGGATTTGCATCTATTACAGACTAGGGGATTTTTTTGTTCAGTTAGTTTATATTAAACTATAATGATCTATATAAATTTGAAGATCTGTTCTATTCAATTATAAAAAGCCCATTCAATGTCTGCCCAGTTGGATCTGGCATAGCCGTGAATTAGAGATGCAAATCAGGTTGATCATGTGATGTGACATGTGATGCTGATGACGATGGCTACTTTCAAGATGATAATGCACCCACCTACTGTGCAAGCATGAGGCACACATTATTTGACAGAGACTTCCACGAGCACTTCAATCCCTGATCACATTCGAATTGCATATGCTTGGGAGGAACGTGGAAATACTAAAGGAAACTAAAATTCAATAACAAACATTTTTGTCTTAAAAAAAAATCAACAATACATTTGACATCACTGTCCTCTGCCTACTTCCCTAAATCAATATTATTGGCTGAATGGATCCCTCAGACACCTCCCAACACGTTCTGGAGTCTAAGCCACATTGTGTCAAGGCTGAGAGAGTGTGAGAGAGAGAGAGAGAGAGAGAGAGAGAGAGAGAGAGAGAGAGAAGAAGGGTGATTATATTGCTTTTGATTGGTTTGCTTAAATTTAGACATGTTTTAATTGCAGGGGGGAGGTCTTTTTCAATAACTCAATCATAAATCAGTAGTTCAAAAGGGATTTGCTCCTTCTGGTCTTTGCTCTGTCTTTTGGGAATTAATAACCCATCTGTAATTCATAACTCAAATGCATCTAATTGCTTAAATAAAAAAAATCACTGCGCTGTGGTGAAAATGTGTTTGTTGGCTCATCACCAACACCGTGTTTTCTTAACAGAGAATTTGCAGATGTGCTGGCTAATTACAATCCTGCTGCTATGCAGTGCAAATACTCAGCACAGCAAGTCACCAGCAGGTCAAATCAGCATGCAAATACAGGATTATTCTTTTAATGCCCTGTTACAATAAAGCTTAAATGTGCAGTGTCCTATCACTCAAACTCTGTGTCTGTTTTTATTATTATTATTATTATTATTATTATTATTATTATTATTATTATTATTATTATTATTAATTAGTAATTTAGCAGACTATTTTATCCAAAGCGACTTAGAGAGACTAGGGTCTGAACTATGTATCAACAACTGCTGCAGGGTCACTTACAACCGGACTTCAGTTTCACGTCTCAGCCAAATTATAGCTGACAAGAAAATTTCATAAATCTTACTGGTTGTGCACTTCCTGTAGCTATATAGGTCACTTGAAATAAACACATGTTACAGCAAACATGTATTTTCATTTAAAACATGACTTGGTACTGGTTTAGATTAAAGGAAGCTCTTAGTTTCTGTGCCTTATTCGTGGTTCTCTGTCATGGGTGGTAGTGTCTTCTGTTCGAAGCATGTTACGGTATGGAAAGCATGGCAGTGAGTAAGGGTTGAATGGGTGGGGGCAGTTTCACCCTCCAGAAGTGCAACACAATCTGAAAGCATGGCTTACAAATACAGATTTATTCATAGTACCAAATAATAATAATAATAATAATAATAATAATAATAATAATAATAATAATAATAAAAATAAAACAATAGTCTCAGACTACGCGAACACCCCTCTGGAAGCCACTTTAAGACAAAGTTAGCCACCAGACGCTGTATGTATCAATACATAAGTAAATAAAATGTATTACTTATCATGAAGCAAAGAAAAACAATAGACAAGTGTATGTTAATAAACTATACTAATAAAGGAACTGTCAAACTAAATTAAACACAACACCCCTACACCCGTTAAAAAAATGCAGTAGCAATGTACAAGACATGCATATTATTTAACAGAATGGTGAAGCAACTCACCAGAACGGAAATACCAAATTGCTCGTCAACTTCTGTCTTATTCAGGTTTTTTTCAAGAGCTCGAACAATTTCCAACTTTTTGTAGCAAGAGAAACAGCGGCGTATTTTGTCGTTTGTTTACATTCCATTTTTTAGCAATGAGGTGCACTCGTGGAAATCAGAATACAGAAGGAGCCAATGATATGACGACGGTTCTGAAAAGATTTAATAAACCAATCAGTGTGTCTCAAGATACTCTCATGATGACAAGTCACATTTGAAAAGACTGAATAAACCATTTACATTTAGATTTGATGATGATGATTTATCAGGTTACAAAACTGTGCTGTATCCATTGTGAACAAATCACTATCGGTGCCAAGAACGGGTACTTTTAAGCAAAGTTCCTGTTCCTTTAGCCAGAGCATTTACAATGGGAAAAATGTGTTTCACCACAAGGGTGTTCCCTTAGATGAAGTGTTCTCTTAGGAGGTGTCCCTATACGCAGAGACTACTGTACTACTGCTACTACTAGTAATAGTAGTAGCAGTAGTAGTAGTCATAGTAATAATAATAATAATAATAATAATAATAATAATAATAATAATAATAATAATAATAATAATCATTATTATTATTATTATTATTATTATTATTATTATTATTATTATTATTATTATTAAAGAAAGAAAGAAAGAAAGAAAGAAAGAAAGAAAGAAAGAAAGAAAGAAAGAAAGAAAGAAAGACATGTAATTAAGGTAATTATATAATTATTTATTTTTCTCTGAATCAACAGAGTTCTAAATACCTCACTTTGAATTTCCTCCTGAGAAACAGGCTCTGATAATGACCCCAATGAATCTGCCAGCATTAGCCAAACTGCATGAATTGTTCCAGGAATTCTCCTCAATCCTGGCATAGTTTCTCTCGCCGCCTCTCCTACCTGAGGCTGGCATTTCACTAGCACACAAAGTAGACTATTGTGTTCCCCGGCTGCTATACATTTACCCTTTAACGGGGCCCTTTGATCACAGGCATATCATTGGTCTAACCCTTGACAGATACAAAAAATGCCTGGCCTAGTCTATGGGCCCTTTAAACTAGTCTCAATTTACCTTTAATAAGGTCTATTCAGGCTTCGTGGAGACGGGGGACTTTCAGAAATGTATAGACAGAGGAGCTTTTAACAGTAAGGTCACATTATCTCTACTTATAAATAAATCTCAGGAAAGAGTCCTTTTGTTTTTACTGACCACTGCTAAACGTTGCATCCTAATAAATGGGAAGGATACCAGTCCACCATCATTTGAGTTACGGAGACACACTTCAAAATAATTTTTACAATATGAAACTACTATTATAAATTACACAAACCTGATTTATTACAGAAACATCTGAGATACCCTTTTTTATCTTTATTTATTAAATATGTATGAAATATATCTTAAAATATACTATTAGTACTATACTATCAGTTTTCTCATGAACTGGTGAGTTATGTATTGCTGTTGATGTATAATTTTTATTTACTTATTTATAAAGCTGTTCGAGATGAAATCCTTGAATTGAATTTTTGTAAACTTTTAAACTCATTAATAAAGTTTTATTCTGTAAAAAAGCAAGGTCACATTAACAGAAAGGGGACCCTTCTATTTTACTGCACCAGAGTGATCACATATTTTACTTTTTATATAAATGGCTTGGTCACTTTATTAGGACATCCTGACTGGATTTGGCATTGCCCTGGGGCATGTTTTCCTGGTATACCCTGGGTCCTTTGATTACTCTGAAGGGATGAACGAATGTTGTTTACTCAAGCATCTCAAACATGCTTGTACCTTGATGGTGATAATGAGCCCATGTCAGAATTGTGACAGAGACTTCATGCATCTTCTGTGGCCACCACAATTCCTGGATCTTTAGCCAATTGAGCATTTTTGGGAGAAAACTGATCAACACATTTGCTTATCTCTCTGTACTGATGGACTGAATGGATTACCAGCCCTCCAGTACTTTGTGAAGTCCATGCCATGTCAATAAAATGATAATTGTTCTCAATTGACTCATTTGGATAAATAAAGGTTTTGATTGATTGATTGTCATGTCAAGGCAACGATAAAAGTACAGGTCCTAATAAAGTGGGCATGCAGTATATGAATGTATGTATTTATGTACAGTATGTATGTAGGTATATTTGTATGTATGTGTTTATACAACATTTCAGTTGCATTGTATTGTAGCAATTACAACAAAAGCCTGTATTCTTTATATATGGTTTAACACATTTCACTATGAACATGGGATACCAAGAAAAGGTACCTAGAGGTGAACCTAAGTCAAACAAAGTGTTATTCCAACATCTACAGAATTTAAGAAGAATCCAACCTTTTGATTTGTTCGTCCACTAGCCTCAATTTCCTAGCCCAGCTCTGTTTTCAGCGGCAGCATCTGCTCTACCATGATTGTGCTGCATCACACACGTCATTGTGACTTGGCTCAAGTGAACTTCATTGCTGTGGATTTCCTTTGCGATAGAGTTCGTGTACTTAGAGCACAATCACAGAAGGCTGGGGTTGATTCTACAGTAATAAAGTCAGTAACATGATGCATGAACTAATCCTCATTGATACTTCATACTGCAGTGTAGAAGTTAACATACAGTCCCAGATTCTTCTATATACAGCTACCAAGTCTCCTGAAGGAAACAACATTTATTTCCAACATATGTGTTTGTATATTACAGTATGTATGGGTTAAATATACTGTACCGATATTTTTAGATATTTTCTTAGGTATTTTTATTCTTTTTGTTATAGACATCTGCAGGCGAACAAAGATTTTTGACTCTCTGCCCTGAACCACTAATGAGATCTTCCAAGAAAATAAAAGAAACACTCAAACAGAACCCCTTTTTTTCTTAGCATAGCCTTACTTTGCCCTCATTGGAACAATGGATCGGCAAACGTTGCTGGAAAACAACAGGGCTTCTCCAAACTGCTGAATTTTTTTAATGTGCTTTTTCGGTTGAACTATACTTCAGCAGTTGTAAATAGACAACATGTTTTGGTGTGCGTACCTCTGAATGAGTACCTTCATTTCCCACACATTATTACAAGACATAAAGTTAAACATACTGTATAATGTATGTAATAGGCATTTCCAGTGCCCAGTGAAATAGTTAAAAAACACTGCTGAGCTGGATTGCATTTTGACTTCACAAGTAGGTCATTGGTTTATGGAAGATTCTTGTGTTTGGAACACACCCACTCTTATAATAAAGTGTGTTTTTTCATTGTACTTTAAACATGCTCAAGTGTGCTTTACTTTGGATCAGTAAATAGTCTAGTTCTCACTAACATGTATATGTGCAAGCTAGAACAATGTGAACATGCTGTAGTCTCCATGGATAGACTGGGACTGTACAGTGATCCCCAGTTTAAACACCCAGGATTGTTGCTTATCACCATTCTTGTAACATTTATTTAATGTCCTCCCTCCTTACCAAAAGCGCAGTGTCGTTTCAATGCTTCATTAAGCCCTTGCTCACTCAGAATCAGCCGAACTGCACCAACCAATCTAGAACAATCTTGGGGCTCAATAAGTGACTTATTAAAGGCATGTAACCTAGACTGAGAGGGATCAGACTGAACAATAACTTTAGCAAAATCAACTCTGTGCATTGGGCCGACGCCCCCTTCTTCCAGCCCTCTGACCTTACCTTAACTCTCTGGGGATTGAACTCCCTTCATACCGCAGTGCCCTAACCTCTGAGCACGGCTGCTCTTCCCACACACTGTGCTCCAGAGCTCACAGACATCTCTGCTGATTGGATTGTCATGTCAGTCTTGAGCTGGAGATCAGGAGCCAGGCCTTGTTTACTCCTGTCACTTTCATAATTTCATTTAATTCATTGTTGTTTTCTCTAGCAGACCTTTAAGCAGCAGATTTCGACCTTCCAGCAGATGCCACAAGTCTTTCGAAGACTCTACCCAATCAGCCTCCCCACTTTTTCAAGCTCCCCTGTTCCCTCCTGAGATCTTAATGGGGTTAGTGTGTTGTCTGTACCAAACCTGATTTGGAGCCACTACCACCCTCCCTATTAGACTAAGAAAGGACCTGAATGACCGAGGCAACTGCAGACAATCTAATTGCTATTGACATCTATGTCTCAGAGGGTATTTGACATCTAAGGGCAAATCATTTTACTTAGTCGCCTGAACACACACAAAGGCAGGCCTACAGACTCACATACAACACAATTTCACTCCCACACCCAATGCAGCAATCAATACTAATGTCATTTGGTGACTCGGGCAGAAAAAAAAGAAGAGAAAATCAAAAGTGCTGTTAGGGGAATTATACCATTGAAGTACAACACAGCTTCAAGGATGATGCCAATGATGTGGTACTGATGCAGTAACACTGCTCTAAACAGCACTACTACTCTGAGCTGGACAAGGGAATTTGCTACTAAAACTGAAAGGATGCCAAATTCATTGGAGCGATTGACTCTTACTGTCCCAGATGTTCATTTTATATTACTTCATGGAATGAAAGGCTTAGGCTACTGCTAATCTAATGCACGATTCGTAGAGACTTTTACCCTTCACGGCACCTACATTTTCATAGTATTTCCTTAATTTCTTTTCTTTTTTTATTAACTAAGGGAGCCCATTTATTGTAACCCCTTTTTTCTCCCCAGTTTAGAATGTTCAACAATGTTCCTTCACCTCAGCTACATAGCAGCTCAGGAGAGCTGAAGGGTAGTGGGCATTCTCTGATTCCACTCCTAAGCCAAACCTCTTTTTACACGAACAGATAATATAACTAGATAATAATTAGGCTTGCTCCTTTTTAATATTTAGTTTTCAGGGGCTTGTACTGTAATAAATCTGGAACATTATGAAACTTTCAGTTTATAGGTTGTTTCTGACCAGCTAAGCTAACAACAAGCCATAACAGAGTGTTAGTCAAAACTACAGTGATAAGGCCACACCTTGTCAAATATATAGAATAATATACAAATATTTCCTGCTTTCTGTGTGTATGTATATATATATATATATATATATATATATATATATATATATATATATATATATATATATATATATATATAATATAGATATATAGATATATATATATATATATAGATAGATATAGATATATATATATATATATATATATATATATATATATATATATATATATATATATATATATATAGATATATATAGATATATATATATATATATATATATATATATATATATATATATATATATATATATATATATATATATATATATATATATATATATATATATATATGCACACACACACACACACACACACACACACACACACACACACATATGTTGGAAATAATTGTTGTTTCCTTCAGGAGACTTGGTAGCTGTATATAGAGACATCTGGGACTGTATGTTGACTTCTATAGTGCACTATGAAGTATCCGAGAGGATTAGTTCTGTGTCTTGTTACTGACTTTATTACTGTAGAATCAAACCCAGCCTTCTGTGACGGTGCTCCAAGTATACTTATTTATATGTTGCTGAGTGAGAGCTGCTGGTTCACTAACTCTATCGCAAAGGAAATCCACAGCAATGAAGTTCACTTGAGCCAAGTCACAATGAAGTGTGTGATGAAGCAAATTGATGGTAGAGCAGATGCTGCCGCTGAAAACAGCGCTGGACTAGGAAATTGAGGATAGTGGCCGAACAAATCAAATAGTTGGATTCTTCTTAAATACTGTAGATGTTGGAATAACACTTTGTTTGACTCATGATTAGGTACCTTTTCTTGGTATCCCAAGTACATCGTAAAATGTGTTAAACCATTCCTTAGCTCTGGAAGGTCTGGGTTCAAATTCAACTCCAATCATACTTTTTGAGTAGATTTTTTTACATCCCGAGCCCGAGTGGGTGTCGAAGTCTGCTTCCTAGAGGCTGAGGAATAGATGAGGATAATTCAGGCCAGGGTTGAGAACTGTAAGGAGAAGTGCACACCCTCCTCCTATTAAAGAACTTGAGTTTAATTAGGGCTTACATTTTCCAAATTTCAGTGGAAGCCCAAGTGACATAGTCCAGCTACATACAACACTGTGATGTTTAATGCAGGTCCCTGTCTCCTGGGGGTGCTTGCCAGCACCTTGCCTGGCAGTACGTAATGCTTTTTTTCCTCGTTTTTCATGAGCCCTAAATGAACATTTAAAAGCAAAAAAATAGTAAAAGCATCATTAGGATCCTTTATGTTTTCATATCAAATATTCATATTAATCAGCTGCTAGAAAACAGACCAGCACAGATGTTCTTATGGCAGATTTTATAGATGTATGGTAAGCACTGTAAACGCTTAGTATAAACATGGTCAAAGACAACAGACTGTGCCAATATATGCGTTACTGTGCAGATTTAATAATAGTAAACTCTTTTAGTTTCTATTGTGGACAGTGGAGTATAATGGAATAAACTGGCTTAGCAAATAGGACTTAGTTTAGTGTGCATTCTGGACTGTGTTATAAAAGCCATCTCCTGACACAATAGCACACTGATATGGGTCTATGGTACTCAAATGGATTGCTAGTGGGTATTGGCTTTTATACTGTGCTTAAGTTCATTTCAGCCAAATGGAGCACAGATAGCCATTCATTTATACACAGCATTAGTAGAAATCCACCCCAAACCATGTAAATATACTCTCAACCATGCAGTTATACTGCTAAACATAGCATTCATTATGCAGTTATTATTTACTGAAGCCCTGGATGAAATCTGAATTAGATGTGACTGCTGTGCCATGGTTACTGTTCAAGCAGATCTGCTTTTGTAATGATTCCCACTGTCTTTGTATTGCTCTGGGCCAGCCACTGCTGAACAGCTGTCCTTTGTAAAATCACACCAACAGAAGAAGCATTCAGATAATCAAGCAGCATTGCCTATTAATCTCAGAATGATTACACATGGCCAGTAAAAAAAAACTGTGTTTACTAATGCTGGCTGTGTGTATAAATGTATCATTCCAATTTATATAGGTGCCTTGAAGCACATTGTAAATATAAGAGAGGAAACTAAAAACAGCAATAGAAATAGTAAAAAAAATAAAATAAATATACAATGATAAAAAATTAGCAAATTATGCAAAGCAGTGGTTCTGGCAGGGAATTCACTTTAACACTTAGCTCAAATCAGATACATATCAAGCATATTTAATACTTTCATACAGTGACAATAACACCATTGCAGACACTTTTATACAGTGACAACAGCACCATTGCCATACTGCATTACAAGCTTTTCTCTGAACCAGCTTACTGCACTAAGACTTTAATTAAATCCCAGCTGATTTCATAGGGTATGTCCTGTTTAAAGCACATTACATGCTAGATCATTGACTGTTGTGATACTTAAGTATTGAAGCCAAAGGTCTGATTACAACTGACTGCTTGAAACTAAGCTGCTTTTACAGTGAGAGTTTCAAGAGTCAAGAGTCCATTAGCCTAGAGGGCATCTGCTGTAGACTGAAGATACACAGGAACCTGATCGTCTCTTTCCATGTTCACTGAATTCTCAATAGTATCCTGGCAAGATGGCAGAAGCAGTGCTACCACATACTTCAGATGTCTTAAAGTACATGGTGCTTACAGATCAATTCCAGTAAATCTCATCTACTAGGCATTACCATCATTTGGTAAATATTTTTTATATATAAAAAATGTTATATCTTTACATATTGTTATTTTAATGCATATTCCCTTTAGGTTCTGGCCCACAAATGTGGCCATGTCATTCAGTGGCTCAGGGAATTCTATAATGAATAGAGGCCCTTGTAGGGCCTAAAGTGTGTTTGATCTTGAGGACATGCAGTAAAGAGTTGTCACCAGCATTATTAGTGCCTTCGGTCTCTTAATTGATGACGTCACAGCAACCCTAGATGAAATTATTTTCCTGTAACTCACTGAAGCCCATATATATATATATATATATATATATATATATATATATATATATATATATATATATATATATATACACACATACACAACACACACACACACACACACACACACACACACACACACACACACATATATATATATATATATATATAGTTTAATTTTTAGTCTATAGGCAACTAGAGAACATTAATGTAAAATACAATATAAATACAAATATATAAAAGACTCAAGTTAAAAATACAGATAGTTTAAAATGTAGGTCAATGTCCCTTATACTGTAAAAATTGACCATGATAAATTTGCATGGTACTTTAGCAGTTTTCCCTGTGCTTTCCCATGGTTTTATGCATTTACCATAGTTGACCATATTTTGCCATGTTATTTTAATATGCTTTACCATACCTCTCTGTGCTTTACAGTGCTTCCCTATGCTTTACCATACCTCTGTGCTTTACAATGCTTCCCTATGCTTTATCATGCTTTCAATGTGCTTTAATATACTTTGTTATGCTTTTACTATGGCTAACTTTTATTTGAGAATATTTTTTTTCTGAAGGCAATTGTAGAACTTAGAACCACTACAAAACAAAAGAAAAATCTCATTAAATCGAAGCAATCCATTCTCACCCTTCATAAACGCTGTTTCACATTTCACATCAGATCAAACACCAGATAACCCCTAAAATGATCCCACAGAAAAGACAAGTTGTCCTGTCTTTGTTTCAGTCTGCTTGCCCATATATTAAACCCATAGAAAGAAAGCAGAACAGGGCCCTGTGTGTGTTTATCTTGTTGTGTGAAGATAGCTTTCCACCGGGGGGTGAGTCACAAGCAGGTTTATTGAAGGTAAAACCTATATAATTCAAGGACAATCATGTACCAGAAAATGTATTATTTATTTGTTTCAGAATCAATCATCCCATATATCTATTATAAGAAATAGTCCCCCTCATTACACAGATATAACGTTTAGCCTGTATTTAAGAGCAACTGGGTACAGGTTTGAAAGATCACTGCTATCTTAATGAATGTGTTCTTCTTGTTGTTTAGATTCACTTGCTGAATCATTTACTTTTTTAGACTCTCCAGTTTAAAGCACCTCTGTGGCATCAAAAGGGCTCTCAAACATACTTCTGGCAGGGAACTCACTTTAACCTCTTTGACAAAAAAATCAATTTTACCAGTATGTTGTTCAGTTACTGCATTGGTATTTGATAACTTTTCCTGTTTTTTTTTTTTTTTTTTTCACCATTTTCTTCCTGGTATGCTTTTACTTAATTTATTTTTTTTTTTTTCTTGTGGCAGCATTTTTCTGATTATCAACAAACACGTTTCTGTCTATATCAGTAATATTTTTAATTCTATTCATCATTTTTATTAAACTGGCAGTTTGTGTGCTGTGGTGAAGTCAATTAAGAAGCCCATGCAACTTGTAATAAACCATAATAAACCTTATAAACTTAGAGCTTTACATAATAAGATAGTAAACTCCAAGAGTTATAATAGAATCAATTTCAATGCTATTATGCACAGTTACAATGTACTTAACATGTAAATCTTTTTGCAATATATATAAGTACACAATTGTATCAGAAAAGGGATAGGGTTAGGATTTGAGTTAGGGTTGGGGGGAGGGTAGGGTTAGAGTTATGTTTAGAGTTAGGGTTAAGGTTAGGGTTATATCATGTACAAAATACACATTAAGTACATTGTAACTATGCATAATAACATTACAATATTTGTATTTAGTAAGCAACTACTATGTAAATGCACAGTACTTAGAGACACTAATGGAAGGTGTTATCCTAATCTCTTTGTATCTGCAAGGCTGTACAATGGATCCCTTCCTGGCAGTCTGTGTCTGGCTCTGCCACTTGCTCACCATCTTCACCACTTTGGGAGATCATAAGAACATAAGAACATAAGAAAGTTTACAAACGAGAGGAGGCCATTCGGCCCATCTTGCTCGTTTGGTTGTTAGTAGCTTATTGATCCCAAAATCTCATCAAGCAGCTTCTTGAAGGATCCCAGGGTGTCAGCTTCAACAACATCACTGGGGAGTTGATTCCAGACCCTCACAATTCTCTGAAATGATTGTGATTTTAGCAGGTTTTATACAATACATATCTAAACGTTTATCCATTGTTGCATTGGTATAGTACAATTAAACCTACATTTAGATTAGTATCATATGAATACATGCCTTAAAAGATAATATTAATATTGCAGGCATAGTCTGCCTGATAAACACATGTTTGTTCTATGATATATTTTTCATCTATTAAGCAAACATGCTTTTCAGATTTTTTAGTTTGCGATTGCAGGCAGATATGTGGTACATTTAAAATTATTCCTAAATCGCCAATGAGATTTCACTTTTACAGTAACTTAAGCTAACAAAATAGTTTCATAACTTCTCACACCCATTCACCATATAGGTCTTAAATGTGTAGTTTTGAAAGAAACACATTTTAGCAAAGGTATATTTTCATTTTAAAACATGATATCTGCTACTACACTAGATTAATGACATATCTGTTTGCAAGCAATGCTTTCAGACTGTCTTGCACTTCCTGGGTCATTTCTCCTGGAGAGCGAAATTGCCCCCACCCCTTCATTGGCTTTTTTTCTGTCAATAACCAATCAACTTCTCCCCTAATGTCTGCTTTGCAGCCAGTACGATTCTGCTGGGGTGAAATGGTCTAGGAAGTACAGCAGTAACAGACTTCCTTTCTTTTAAATCTGCACATTTGACACTTATATAATGAATTTGAGTAAGATTTAAGAAATTATTTTATTAGCTGCGACTATTTTAAATAAACACAAGCAGGGTTAACACAGAAATTGACCTGCAAATTTAGTATGGTAGCAGTAAACCTTTTTATCAAGTTTAGTTTTTGAGTCCACAAAAGTGGCCACTGCATCATTCCCTATTCCCTAAAACAGTGGACCATCCCTAAAATGAGGACATGTTAATAGCTGGAAAGAAACAGCTTTACATTTGGTGGAAGAGAATTAAAGTAAAACATATACATAAGTTCAAAGAACCCAATTACTTAAATTATTTCCACCTCAGTTATTTAGTTATGGGCTCTGCTAATTCAGGAGCAGGCTTGTTATTTCCTTGCCCGTCCGTAAATGTAAGAAGACTTGAGGCAGAGAGAGCTCAGTGGAGGGGAGCTAAAAATTTCAAATCTTGCTTGGGGCTTTATTGAGTTTTAATGATGAAGTTGGCCCATGACTATTTGTGTGTATACATCTTCGACCATTTCATGCTTATAAAGACCTCTTTATCATGAATACAACATTATAATAAAGAAAATTGTTTGCATGCAAGATTATATTTGATATTTTTATTTTGCTTAAAAAGTGTCTTTTTGCAGCTGAACACACAAACACATTGCCATAAAGGTTTCTCAAAATGATTGTCTGACAAATCTGTTCCTAACAGATGCAAATCTACAATTCAGACATTTGCATTTTCTTCAATAACAATAGCCCTAGGTCCTGTGTGTCTAGTCCTGATCTGCCATGGCTTTGAAGGACATATCCATTATTATACTGCTGAGGATCTTTCAGCTATTCAGAGCACACATTTCATATGGTGCATTCACAGAGATTCCCAGAGAAAACACCACTCATGACATTGACCGGGCAATATCAAGTTTTTACTGTGCTGTATTTGCAATATCGGTACAGTTCAGGTCACCTGATTTTAAAAAAAATCATACCTAAGGCACCTCTTGGAATTCAATTACATACATGACATCATATTTTGTCAAGTCCCTCAGCCACTTCTTCTGTTCATCAACCCTTTCTCTTTCTTCAGTGAAAATATACAATAGAGTTATAGGACTGCGTGGGGTCCCCAAGTGGCTCACCTGGTAAGTGGTTCTAGCACTGCTGTGGGTTAGGGAGGCAAAATAAATGGGCACGCTAAATAAAAAAGAATAAAACAATAGGACTGCGAGTGTCTGTGTGTCAGTTATAGATCAAAACTCACAACACGAAAATAGCAGGAGCTTCTCAACAATGTTCTGCTACTCCTTTACTAAAACTCGTATACAAATCTTCCCTTTCTGCCATGCTGTCAATGATACTTTTTACAGTCTGGACAACAAATTGGAAACATCTGCGATAAGCCTCAGACCCATTTTTGTAAAAGGGCTCTCTCATATTACTGATGAATTTGCTATGCAAATAGAATCCTAAGCCTGCATTCTATAAATTATAAAAGTTTCATATCAGTCACTGTGGGTAAGACAGCCGATCTGTCAGGCTTTGATACAGGGCTCAGCAGCAGAGTTAGCAGGTGCTTTTAAATTTAAAGACTGCACACATTCTATCTGTTTTGTAATGATCGGTCTCAAAAGTGAGGACTGTATTGGGGCGGGAGAACAGGCTACAGTACCTGTAGGTTTCCACCCTCTGCTTCCCCGATTGAATCAGAGGCAGTGATTGTTGAGAAATTAATTAAACCCCTTACATGCTTTTCATGATGAATCAGGTGTCCTGGTTGACTATGGGAAACCCTGTATCTTATTCAACCCTAACCCTAACCTTTCCTATCTCTTGTTGCTGGGATCTATGTTTCTGATCTAAACAAGTAGTCCTCAAACTGCTGGCAGGCCACTTGTGGCTCTCTTACTTAAACTGAATGACAGGAGGCCATTCTGTCCATCCATGCTTGTCTATCCTTAAACTAGCTGATTGATCCCAAGTCTTTGTCAAGTTGGATCTTAAAGGATCCCAATAATTCAGCGTAGTCAATCTGACTTGGTTTCTCAATCCACAACCTCTGTCCTGAGTCTGTCTCTACAACAGCGTCATATGTTTCTGGAACCTGTGCTGTGTTAAAAACATATTAAGATGTTAAACACTTTAATCAAGGCTCCCCTAATCCTTCTTTATTCAGTCTATGTGTCTGGAAAACAACCCACCCAAGACTAAGCAAAGTGAGGCAATTAGGGCAATTTTGAAATATGATCTCAGTGTTAAGGTAACTTTATTAACGATGATCACAAACATCAGAAAAATTATATATTTATTTATAACACGGCTTGGAAAAACAGCCACCTCTGATTGGTTAAACAGCATCACATGACTTGTGTGTGTGTGTGTGTGTGTGTGTGTGTGTGTGTGTGTGTGTATATATATATATATATATATATATATATATATATATATATATATATATATATATAGCTTTCACACTGAATAAATCACTATGCACCACTACATTCTAAATTCCATGACAAACTGCCATTTTATTTGTTATTAGTTACAAAACCACAGCCAAAAATGAGTGGCATTTCACTTATTTCCTTTAATGTATTTGAGGATGAAAATCCACATAACTGGTACAACATCGACCTTTTGAGTGAAGACAGCAGTCCAGCTGAAAAAAAAGTAATAAATAAAATATGTGCACCAGCAAGAATAGACACAACTGTTGATGAGGAAAAGCTAAATGAAATAGAAAAAACAAAGATTGAAAAAACTGCAGCCTGGACTGTTAATGTACTTAAAGACTGTCTTAAAGAAAAAAATATGCACATTAATTTTAAGGAAATAAATCAATAAAAAAAATCTCATAAACATAAGGGAATTTAATGCCAGTGCAAGAAATTAAACTAAGAGGACCAGTATTCAGTCTCCAGTTTTATAACACTGAGCTGGACTAAACACATATTTTAACAGTAAAAGTTTTAACATCTCTGCTGACAGCGAGTTTAACCAGCAATAATGTATTCATGTCAGTCAGGAAAACTCTTAGAAAAGCAAGTAACGACAAGGCCAGACCCGAATTACCGGCCTAGATTTTAAACATCTGTGGGAAACTGAGGTACTGTCCCCTGATACCACGATTAGCTTGGTGCGTAAAGTCTGGTTCGATCGTCAACTTAATCTGGCACAACTTACGCAAGGATATCTGACAAATAACAAAAACATATTTTGAGATGTAAAGATGAAAACGTACTAGAATATGTGTAAACTTTACAGTAAATGCTTGCATATAACGAGTTAACAAGTTACTTCCTTAGTGTAATTTGAAACTCCGCCATTCTTCCAGTTTATGCTCAGTCCTCTAGTTTCTAGTGAGATGGCATTTTCGATGCAGAAATTCACAATAAACGAACATGTGCAATTTATTTTTAATAAGCGAACAATTAATTAAATTAAATTAAATGTGGGACTATATTACACTGAGGATATATACACAATAAAAGTTTTTGGTTTTGTCTTAATTTAAATGTGTTTTAATTATTTTATATTATTTTTCTTCCCACAAATGACAGGTAGGCATGTTATAGGCAGTATAAACCACTTTGGGCCGTGAGGTTCCGTTGATATATGCCACTTCTGGGGTGGTTAAAGGTATTGTATATATCATGGGAACCGCACGGCCCGTCATGGTTTATACCTTATATATATATATATATATATATATATATATATATATATATATATATATATATATATATATATATATATATATATATACACATATATACACACACACACACACATATATATTTTATTTTTTTTTATTTTAATGGTCATGTACCTTAATCAAAGCCACCACAAAAAATAATCAGGACTTCACACGCAGAACACAGATGCCGCTGACGTTTGTCTACTTCACTTTACATCTTCTGATAAGTTTTGTCATGTGTACATGAGCCTCTAATTGCTGCATGCAACCTCTGTAGGGCTAATGAAAGTCACTATTATAAGGTAGTAAGACAGGTGCACACACACACACACACACACACATCTCAAGTAGGCATTATCACCAACTGCATTAGTGGTTATAGAGCTTCATCCTTATCTCAACAACAGAAGTCAGAATCTGTAACTGCAGTCCATCACACAACACTACCCATTTCACTGGGCTCCAAATCTGTTCTAAATCACATCAGTACTCTACGAGGAAGGAGTTAACAATGCCTGCCGAGTGTTTACCTTCTCATACAAATCTGTCACTGACCACTTTTGGCAGGCTACAGTGCACTCCCTCAATCCTACCCTGGCTATTCAGGGCACTGACATTTGTTCTGTATTTCCCGGGGGGGGGAGCAGTTTCAATGCATCAGCCGATGGACTGCCAGTGTGTTTTATTCTCTGAGACCTTTCAATAACGTGTCAAATCTATCCAGTGACATATCAATTATCCTGCAAGAATTCAATTAGAATCGCTGCTTGCCTCACCTTTAACCCTCAATGCAAGGACCATATCCCCAGATCTTTACCCCTTGAGAGAAACATTCCCAGAGGTTATTCTTTGCAAGGAGGCATTGTACACGCAGTAGGGCTGCTCTCTGAGGTCATTATTAACCTGGGCAGCATTGTGTTTCCATCTGCCACTGAGTTGAAAGTTCTTTGAAATCAGACTTGTTCATTTCCATCAGCAGAACAAACCAGGTTAAATTGGGATTCTGTCTACTCCAGTTAGGACATGAGACATTGCTATTCCTATAATGTTCACAAACCTAATTTTTTTGGTCATTTCACATGGAGAGTTACATTTTTCCCCACCGTGCCTCATTTCCTGTCATTAACCAACCAGCTGCTTCCCCTAATGCATCAATACATTAATAGTGCTAAATTGAGAAAAACTAAAATAATGGCTGCACACTCTGATGAATAGGATGACATGGGAGGAACATCTGAATAATAAATGCTCTATTGTTATTTTGTAATGGTTTTTCTACTCCTGAAAATGCATAATATATTCAAGTGGAACATCACAGAAAGAGCAGCCATTATTTTAAAGTGTAGCAAAATTACACTTCATTGACAAATGTTTCATAGAAGTTCTTTTCAATGTTTTCAATGTTCTTCTAAAAACTGACAAGCTTTGCAACCAGAAGCATTATATTACTGCAAAGACACTGCTCCGGTGAAATGAACTAAGCTGTAAAACAGTAACAACCTGAAAGGAAGGCAAGCAAACTGAGAACTTTCTTTAGCCCAGTATAGAACCAAATTAAATGTTTGCTTTAACTTGGGCTTCTTTGAAAACAGTATTAATGAACATAGGCTTGACCTTTATATAATGTCTGGTTGCATATTCGATTGTAGACTGAACCACAGTGAAGGGAGAACTGGTGCAAACAGCAGATATGTTTTTTTTCAAAATCTATTACATCTGAGGTTGATGGTACTTCTCATAAAGACATTCTTTTAAGTTCCTAATTGTTAAGAACCAGTTTAGGTTTGAAATCTGTAAAACCACTTACGTGTTTGTGATGCAACTTGGTATTAGCATTATTTAACACAGGTTGATGAGACTATTAGATTCTGGGGCTAGACGAGGGTGTGTGTCGGTCAGTGCACATATCTAAAACTATATTACATTGTGATGAAACTTGGCATTATTTTGCAGTTACAATATAGGGAGTATCAGATATGGGGATATATGGAGTCTGTCTGTTACATTTGTACATGTATCTTTAGAAGACAAGACATTTTTCTGCATACGGTAAAACACTGAATGTAGTTTACCATGATACTAACACCTCCTCTGCTTACCAAATCTAGGTCCTAAATACCACTACCAATTTCTATTAAACTACTGCCATTTCTCATTCTATATTTTTCTGTACACGTGCGTCATTGTCAACTATTTTTTATTTATTTACTGGTCTAAAAAAGTGCATTTAGATAGCAGTATTGTGCTTTTAATTAATATGAAACCTCTTTTTCACAAAAGGTCCATTAACATATCCATTCTCAAAAGAAGGGAGTTGAATACATCTAGCTCCATTTAGACAAAGCAGGTAAGGGGATGAATTTCAAGTCATCTGTCACCGTAGTGGACATTGACCTCCTGATCCCAAAAGGGTAACCTATGACCTCTGATGTTGACCTCTGTACAGATCCACTGCTGTTGAATCCGACCCTCTCTATTGACTACCTGGCAGGCACCTGCCCTAAGAAATGAAACTGGAGGAATGAGTCTCAGGGGAGCCCTCGGAAACCAAACAACAAGATGGGCTCAAGCACTGAACAGGCCTGGATTGGGGGCTGGTCAACCAATCTCCCTAATTATCTATTGAAAGAACATTCCTCATCCTTTCAGAGTCATTACCCTAATTTCAATAGGAAGGGGATGGGGTTCTGAAAAGACAAGTGCAGGAGGAAGCAAATATAAATGTCAAATATAAATCTGGACAGCACATAAAAGCAAAATGCTTGAAGTAGGCTTATTAAATAATATAATCAAAATTCACAAAAAGTACAATGATGATTTGCAAATAGTGAACATGTTGAGATATACCATATTAATCCAGTTTTTATTTTTAATATATATTTTTTTTGCTCAAGGATGATTAGCCTATATATTTTAATGTAATGACCAAATATAAGATATTAGCCCCTTTAGGGTACTCTGGTACCATCCCAACCCCCTCCAGTGTGGTCTCATTTTTTCATTGTAGTATTGGTAATTGGTATTGGTGTTTGAATTGATTTTGTTCTGCAAAGTAATTCATCTTCTCAAAACTGTAAAATAAATAATTACATTAATTCGGAACGAACTTAATTTACTTTGACCTTTAAAAAAGATTTATAAAAAACAATATTTTTAAGGCATCAGAAATATGTTTTGCTCTCTCTCTCTCTCTCTCTCTCTCTCTCTCTCTCTCTCTCTCTCTCTCTCTCTCTCTCTCTCTCTCTCTCTCTCTCTCTCTATATATATATATATATATATATATATATATATATATATATATATATATATATATATATATATATATTATATATATATATATATATTATATTATTATTATTATTATTATATTATTATTATTATTATTATTATTTTCTCTCTCTCTCTCTCTCTCTCTCTCTCTCTCTCTCTCTCTCTCCTCTCTCTCTCTCTCTCTATCTCTCTCTCTATATATATATATATATATATATATATATATATATATATATATATATATATATATATATATATATATATATATATATATATATATATATATATATATATAATATTATTATATTATTATTATTATTATTATTATTATTATTATTATTTTTTGTATGAATTATGAATTTCTAGTGTCCTAAAGCAACTTTTTCTGCTGAATTTGAAGTGAATTGGACTCTAGCGAGGGTGACAGTAACATTCGTGTGGAATTCATTTGAAAATGTGTGCAGTAGGTCATATCTTTTTTTTCATATTACCAACACCATACATTGTTTTGTACATTTTCAAGACATTTGTTTTGATAATGATATTAATTGAACACATTGAAAACAATTTCACATTTCTGTCATATAATTTCTTTCTAAAAGTGTCTTTTAGTATTTCAATGATCCATTATAAAATAAGAAGAATCTGAATGCGTGGAGTACCCATGAAACCCCTCAAATGTGCTGAAAACTGATGTAAGTACTCTTTAGCGCACATCACTGAGTGGGTTAGAATCTGGGGGTAGGATGTCTGGACAGTGCAGTCAGGCCAGCAAGATCTTTCCCTCTCAGTGAGCTATCATCACATCCTTCTCTTAAATAGAGTTGTGCTCAATTGTCTGAGGTTTTGTCCTGGGCACTAATGTCAACTGGGGGTTAGGCTGACACCACCACACTCACTTAGCTTTGACTGGGTCAGCTGGACATATTCATTGATATGCTGTAATTTCAAACAGGGCTTACTCTGATCCCCTCACATCCCTTATTGATTAGCACAGTCCAGCATGCCAGTGGAGAGCTAGGCAGACAGAATGAAGGATGGAAGTGACAGTAATTATACACAGGAAAGCACCCAGCAATCCTGCAGGGTTGCCATTGCCAATGTGTAATCTTGCTACAGAACAAAGGGCATTTCACAGTGCTGACAACCTCTCTGTTGACTTGAGTTCCATGAAATCAACTGCATTGTAATTCAAAGCAAACTTACATATAGAACAAATGTGTGGTAACACTTTACATTGTGTCCTTAATTACTGTGCATTTACATACTAGTTACTTAGTAAATACATGTGTATTTACACATAATTACAATGCTATTATGCATAGTTACAATGAACAAGGGACAAGGTCAATACTGTTTGTTTACAGACCACATAAAAAGGTTTGTGACATTAAAATAAAATTGGATAAAGAGTAACATAAAGGGACCACCATATCAGCTTTAAATGATTGATGCATTAGTAACTAGCAGTAGTGCTTAAAACAATGTCAGCTGTAGACTCCCAGCAGGGTCTGCTGCTCTGAACACAATGGACCATAAACTGCATTAGAATAAAAAAATACAACTGTTGTTATCACCTCGTCCAGACCATGACAAAAATATTGCATGTCATGGTTTTTCTATTTCTAAATGTGTTAGAACACCTCAAGATTTGTTATTTATATCCATTATGTACTTACCTGCACGAAAACCTCCGGGTGTGGGAATTTCAATTTCCGTTCAATAATCAGTGATACGGAAACAGTCGGCACTCGTGTGTGAAAATGTTACACCACTTTGTGCTTTAATTAAGCATCTTAAACAGCTTCGAAAAGTGGCATTCATTGTATCTTTTGTGGCTATACCTTCCTTTTCTCTTACTATTTTTAATTAGTTTCATGTGTGGAGTAATGAACACATTAGACAATCACTAATTTGTCTATTTTGACAGTTATCCAGGATCATCAGTTACAGTGGTTTGATTTTATATGCACAACAAATTAAAACTACAGACGTAATGGGATGTTCTATTATATATATATATATATATATATATATATATATATATATATATATATATATAGATAGATAGATAGATAGATAGATAGATAGATAGATAGATAGATAGATATAGATCGATAGATAGATAGATAGATAGATAGATATTAAATTGGCGACCAGTTGACCTCGGCTATTATTACCTCCACTATCTGACTCTGTCGTGTTAGTAGTCATTCCAATCCTACTTTTAAGTGTTCCATGTATCTCTCAGTAGGATTCTGCAGAGATTCACAGACATGATGGATAAGGGTGCTTTCTGATTTTCACAATACTCTTACTTGTTTCTTGGAAGATTGTTAAGATGTATCACTTTTTATTTTCAGAAAGAGTGCTGAAATATTCTTTTTAGATAGGTGTGTACCATGTCATTTGTTTTATTATTTTGTTACAGACCTTATATGTCGTCTAAATTCAAACCTTCCTGATTTAAAAAAATAAATAAAAAGGTTATTAGAATTTTCACAATATATGAAATAAAATTTTAAAAAAGTAAAATGTGTTTACTTCTGGAAAAAAAAAAAAAAAAAAAAAAATTCTGTATTTGTATGATTACCCATGACAGACTGACTATTTTCTATGTTTATACATTATGAGTCCTGGTATTGTTAGACGGGTGTTGTGTTGTTGTTGTTTTTTCTTTCATGCTTTTATGTAAATATGTGGTGCTATTGTTATTGTAAATGAATCAGTTGATAAAAATAACTTGTCGAAAAAAATATGTCATTGCATTTATGTAAATACATGTTATTATTACTATTGTGGAACAAAAAACTTTTTAAAAAGTGCTTGAGTGTGACAACGAAAAAAAAAAGATTCCTCCTCAACAACCCCCTCTGATGAAGAGTCGGTAACCCATTCATGTGTTAATCCATGCTTAATACACAGACTTTCCCTCAGCAGCTTCCTCTGTTTTCTTCAATGTGACCACTAGGGGGATTTGTTTTGCCACAGCACACCTCCAGCAATCTCTGCAGACCCCAAATTACCTCTTAATCAACCATAATCAATAGCTATCCTCATCCAACTCATCTCTCTGCTGCTGTCATGGTTGTGGCTTGCGTTTTGATTCCTGTACTGCATGTTATCTTTTATTGTCAGCCCTAATGGTAATTCTCCCTGACTCTGATTTTTTAATCCGGCTTGCACCTCAAACGTACTTTCTGATATCTTGACTACTATTGGATAGCTTTTGTGTCACTCTGCCTTGTTGTTGAAACAGGGGCTCTGTGTAAAATTAGTTCTGGGCACTGTCACTAGAATGGGTCTGAAGTAGGAAAAGTTAACCCTAATCAATGCTTTAAGTGCAGCACAGAAACACAGTTAAAAATGAAGTGGAAATAGACTTAGGACAAAGGGAATAAGACACTTCCTCACACAGAGGAGGTGGAATGGGTTACCTAGTCATGCTCTTGAGGAAGAATCACTTGGATCCTTTAAGACCCAAATTTGACAAAGTTTTGAGATTGATCAGCTACTAGGAGGTGTTTGGCTTGCCAAAGTATAGAAGTGTGGCCACCATTAGCCTTCAACACATGTCTAATAATGAACAGTTATATAGGTATAATGATGCTTTTGGTCATTACTGCACTTACCAGTAACTTTAAACACAGTACTTTCTGCTTTAGCTATTGTAGGTAGTATTATTTAACAGTACTTACCTTTAAGTTTGGTGCTTTCTGCTTTGTGTATAGTAATGGTCATTTGGTAATACTTAGCTTTGAGTAATTGTTGCTAACAAAATAATTTTCAAAAAATTATAAAATTAAATCTTTTGCAATTCATTTAGCTAAATAGGTCTCAAATGTGGAGTTTTGAAAGGAACATATGTTATTAAAACATGAAACTACTTTAGGGTAAAATAAACTCTCAGTTTCTCGGGTTTGCACGTGCAGGGTGTGTTAGTGAAGGATCTTGGAGCTGGACCTCCATTTTTATTTGACTAGCTGTGTTCTCTGCTGTGTTTTATTTTGCATGTTTTTTTTGTTTCCACTCCAGTTTGTGCATACGTGCCTGTGAGCTGCACCATCACTGGTATACTCACATGGTTTCCTCTGCTCTACCCCACTCTATGTGATGCCATTACTAGTACTCTAATGACAGCATCTAGTAATAGCATCATGAACTATTTATACATATTATCCCCCTTTCACAAAAGCCTCACCATGCAGCCTAAAATAAGCTGTCACCAAAATTTGTATTTAATTCAGACAAGCTACCCTTCCCAAAAACTTGGTACCAGTCTACTAAAACATTCAAAACTGTACATGTTGCATCATCACAGTGGTGAGTTTTGAGGGGTACCAAACTAGAATTATGTTATTTGCAAAACATGCCTATGCAATGATGTGGTACTGTAAAGATAATATTTTATATGCAAATGCACCACACTAGAATTACCAGTGCCTTAAAGAAACCATCCCTTTGGCAACAAAGTATGCCAATGGATTAGATTTTCCTTTGACATCAATGAAAGAATATATATTGGACAGTTAGTAAAAAAAAAATATATATATATATATATATATATATATATATATATATATATATATATATATATATATATATATATATATATATGTGCCAAGTTATTAAAGCTCTATTTCTGTCTGCTTTATAGTATTTTCCCTCATCTCAGCAACTCCCCACAAGAGCCCAGGAGAACTGAAGGTCAGTGGGTGACTTCCGCCTCCCACCACCGTCAGCTGCCTCTTCACACCCAGGAGCTCCACAGCGGGTGCCAGCGAGCTACCAGTCCCTGAAGCCATGCAGGTGTCATAGGTTGTCTCATTTTAGAGTTGGTCCAAAATGATCATCATTGAACTCAAATAATTCATTTGCAGAAAATCATTTAATCAGGCCTAAAATGCCCTCTGACCAAAAATCCAAGTAGAAGCATTAGCCCTGTTAACCTGTTAGTACGAGCTCAGGTATTTCTCTATTGATCCCAGCTCAGATGAATGACAGCGTTATTGAACGAACACCCTTATAAAAGATTCCCATAGTAAATGCATAGCAACGTGTAATAAAGCTTAGTGAAAGCAAGTTAAACATAGCTAAGCATTGTACAAAACAGTGAAGTATGGTAAAATATATCAACAAGCATGACAAACGAGGATAAACTATGGTACACGCATAGTGTAACCATGGGGAAACTGCTTTTACTATTTACTTTTATAAGGGACACCACCCAATGCTTACTCTGATTGCCCTTCTTATGGGTCTGTTGATGATATAACCAGCCAGGTCTGTCTCCTCCCATTACACATAGCTTTTCAACAATGCATAGTTTAAACAGAGCTGTGTGAAGTGGTTTTGAAGAGTCCCTGAACCTTGCATTTTCAGACCCCTGAGAAAATCTGTGCAAACTCAAGTGAAAACACATCTCCACAGCAGCTCGAAATAGCAGCGGCATTGCAGAAATACATTTAAAATGAAGAACAAATGTTCCATCCATTATGCATTCATAGAAAACGAATAATCATGGGTGTACTAAAGCAATTTCCTTATACACGTTCACCACAGTATTTTTGCAGTTTTTTTTTTTTTTTCCCCCGTGGCTATACTATGAATTTAACATTGTTTACCATGGTTTGCCATGTTTTTAATATGCTTTACCATACCTCTCTGGGCTTTACACTGCTTAACTATTTTCACGAAGTCTTCAATATGAGTTATTACATTGTACTATGCTTTTGCTATGGGAAACTTTTATAATGGTAGTGGGATTTCTCATTTTTAGTATTTGAAGACGGAATGATAGTGTGTTCAATTATGCATAGATATTAAGTGATGGATAACATAGGCAATGAACGCGCTAAGCAGTGGGGATGCAGGCTGGACTGCTTAAAAACCAGTCTGGTAAAATGGTGCTTATCATATGGATTTGCATAGCAGTGGTCAGTATAAGTGTTTCTACAAATATCTCAGTGTTAAATTGCTCACAAGTGTAATTTATCTCCCTGAGTCACGTTATCAAAAGGCAAGTCCTTGTGAGACTGTCCCGCTCAGTAAGTTCAAGGCTTCATTGACTCTTACATATGCTTCTCTGTTATTTCAATATAGACCCATGAACAGTTTTGAAGAGGTACTCTATGTTCCACTTCCAAACACAGAGCTACGGTTCACACAAAAATAGAATGGAAGTCGCTGGCTACCTTTTATTCCTAGATAATGTGGCAAGTTTGGGATTCCACTTCACTTTTGCGATGCTCATTCAGATTAATGCATTTATCTTTTGAGATGATTTGCAGATAAACTGGTGAGATCAAGCAGGGCTGGCCTTCAGAGGCCAATAGCTTGCTGAAATCCCCTCTCGAATTCCTGGGTGTAAAGAGGCAATTGACGTCCAATGATCTTCAGTTTTTCTGAGCTGTTGTGGGGAATTGCTACAGTGAGGGAATATAATTGGGCATTCTAAATTGGTTATTATTTTTTGTATTGGGCATTCTAAATTGGTTGTTATTTTTTATTTAAATAAAAAAAAAGCTGTATAAAAGCTGCAACTTCCATTCTGCACTACTAGCCAGAGCTCCTTTTTTTGTACATATGGACAGTCTCTGATATTTCCACTCCCCACTTCAAAGAAATGCATGCTAATTTGACTCAGGCGAAGCCTGGATGTTATTTACGTCCTGTGAGTTTTGTTGCTGCCTCAGTGTGAAACTCGTCACTAGTAATAAGTTGCTGATTTTACCCATGTCACCCCCAGACAAAGACTGTCCTTAAAGCACTGAAATTACTTTTTGATTTACTTTTATTCAAACATGATGATGCTCCTCAATGGCGACAGAGGTGCTGTATCATACAAGCAGCTGCAGCATGGCTGAAGTCTCCCTGAATCGACTTCTAAAAAGCAGGGGACCTAGGGCTCCACGAAGCAGTGGGTTAATGCAGTTGCCTTTCTCCTCCGGAGTCCTGGGTTCAAATTGTGGTGGTCTCAGTTTAGCCCCAGTGGACAGTAGTCGATATGAAGGGCAGCTCACAATGTGTGCAAATTTAACAGAATTGGCAGGTCTCAGCTGAGTAGAAAACTATCACAGTGTCACTGAGATTTTACACTCTCTTCAATGATCTGATAAAAGCCCCAGCCATTTCAGTTCCATAGCCCAGTTTAAGGGACAAGCTATATAAAGCTATACATTTAACAGTCACAGCACAGGGGTTACTGAGGAAGCACATGTAGGGTCCTGCTACACCCTACCCCCTCACCCCCTCTTTTTTCTGTAACTAGCAGGTTACATTTCAAGAAATGTTATTCCCCCCCAACCCCCCCATATAAAGTTCAAAACCATCTCCAGGCCATCTCTTAACAAGTCCTGTTTGTACTTGCCAGCAATGCATTTCATTGACCATTTGGGAATCTTTGTGTTGTACTAAAAGCTGTTGTTATATTAACCGTTGACAGAATTTCTGTCTGGCGTTTTTTTTTTTGTTTTTTTTTTTTTTTTTTTTTTTTTTTTTTTTATATATATATCTAGGGAACAGCTTGTCTAAATTTAAATAGCTGTATATGAAGGAACGTGTACTTATCAATATATTTTCAAAGTATCAAAGTACAGAATATTTAAGGGAAGAAGTGCATATGTGTTCAAGGTTTGAATGATAAACATTTTGGGTTCTATACAGTGTTTACTGCTTCACATCAAATCATTTATTTAAAAGACCTTTAAGAGAGGTAAGAAAACTGATTTTAAAGATAGCAGGATTGTACACGATTTCCCATCATAATCATTGTCCCTTATAAAAAAAAATATCACTTTAGGACCTTAAACTCAAATCTAGGTAGGTAAAAATACCTTGCGGGCGATGACTCAGTCTGACAGCTCCACCACTCTTTCAGAATGCTGCTATTAGCAGGCTAACAGGTTCCCTCGTGGTTGATTTTTTCTCGAGACAGGCATCTATTACATCGATCTAGTAATTTTTTCCCCATGGTTATACTATGCATTTACCATGGTACATTTTTAACAATGACGGACATAAATACTACCACTGAAATACATTCAACAGTGTGTGAGTTTCTTTAGTGCATTTATATCAACAGTGAGGTTAGTTTATAGTGGTTTAAATGACAACAGTATTTAGATCTAGTATTTATCCAGCACAATTAGTCTGTCTTCATTAGGCCTTTTAAGGCAGAGTAACACCTTGGCAAATAGCCATTGCAGTACCCAGAAGCATACCAATCCAGCACTGGAATTTTCCTGAGCTGCTACTGATAAGCCATCCCTTTAAAAACAAGATGCTTTCTGTAGGATCCTGTTTACCAAAGACCCAGTTCTGCATCTGTTACATAACCAAAGAACATCAACAACTGCACATATTGCTTCCTCACATAGGAGAGCTCTGCTGGACTAACCTGGAGAGTGTCAGGAAGGGTGTTGGTGGAGGAGCAATGGGTCTCAGGCGCCTGCACGGAGGATGAGTGATGATACTGGACTGTAGTCTCCCTCCATCTGTTTCTAATTAGGAACATGAAGAAGTGAAGAGATCACTCCCTCCAGAGCCCTGCGGCAGAAACTTGAGGAGAAAATCTGGCTAGCTTCTCGCATTACAATATGAGGGAGCATGGACATAGATGGGCAGAACTTTCAAATAATGGCTGTAACTTTGGAAAAACAATGGTGCTAAATTATTTTATCTGCAACCAGATCTGCAGTACCCTTTTGAGATGTGTTACAAAACTTAACAACTTAATAAGTTCATTTTAATTTGAATTGCAAACTAAAGTGAACTTGCCTTGGGCATTTTGAGGTTATGTACAGTAATATAATATATACAGAATATACATTTTACGTCAGGAATGCAGCTCATTGTCATATCTGCTTATACAGAAGTAATCTTCAGGTTCAGGGACCTGGTTCCATTGGAGTCAGGTTCCAATTGCACAAAACACAGACAAAACTTTCCATTTAACTGAATCAAATAATCTACTGTATATTATATATTACTCAAATTATTGATTATGTGATAAAGACACTTGGCATTTATCTGGGTGGCAGCAGTAAGTATATGGAAAGACAGGACAGCCATTAGGAAATGCAATTAAATCTAATAACCATCAGTGGTCTGGTTTTTACCCATTGGGCGCCACTGTAAGGAACTGCAAACACAATATAGGAGCTAGCAAATAAGAACTGAACCTTGGCCACCAGAGATCAAAGCTCTGTCTATCTACTGTGCTAAAAAAAAAAAAAGGAAGGCTCCATATGAGGAGCAGATAGACAACTTTAAATTACTCAACTCAGTCAAGAACCAAAGCAAGTTTATTACAGTGGGTCTGGTTCCGGTACTAGGTGTTACGAGCTGTTACCTGACAGTACCAGGTCATTTTTGAAGGAGAGGCTGTCAAGGAAAATTAGTCAATGAAACAATCTTGACAGATGAGAGAGGAAAGCTGTATGTGTGCGGTCTGATAAACCAGAACTATATACAGTGCTTTGCAAAAGTATTCAGACCCCTGACCAATTCTCTCATTTTACTGAATTACAAATGGTACATTGAAATTTGGTTATGTTTGACATTTTATTTTTAAACACTGAAACTCAAAATCAATTACTGTAAGGTGGCATTGGTTTTATGTTGGGAAATATTTTTAAGAAAAATAAAAAACTAAAATATCTTGCTTGCATAAGTATTCAAGCCCCACACATTAATATTTGGTAGAGCCACCTTTCGCTGCAATAACAGCTTTAAGTCTTTTGGGGTAAGTATGAACCAGCTTTGCACACAGTGTCGGAGGAATTTTGGCCAATTCTTCTTGGCAGATTTGCTCCAGGTTGTTCAGGTTGGTTGGACGACGCTTGTGGAACGCAATTTTCAAATAGTGCCACAGATTCTCAATGGGATTGAGATCAGGACTTTGACTGAGCCACTGTAGGACATTCACTTTTTTGTTCTTGAGCCACTCCAATGTTGCTTTGGTCTTGTGCTTAGGATCATTGTCCTGCTGAAAGGTGAATTTCCTCCCAAGCTTCAGTTTTTTAGCAGACTGAAGCGGATTCTCTTGCAGTATTTTCCTGTATATTGCTCCATCCATTCTTCCTTCAATTGTAACAAGATGCCCAGTCCCTGCTGATGAGAAGCATCCTCATGACATGAAGCTGCCACCACCATACTTCACTGTAGGAATGGTGTGTCTTGAGGGATGGGCAGTGTTATGTTTGCACCACACATAGCGCTTTGAGTTTTGGCCAAAAAGCTCTATCTTGGTCTCATCTGACCACAAAACCTTTTCCCACATCACGGCTGGGTCACTCCCATGCTTTCAGGCAAACTCCAGACATGCTTTCAGATGGTACTTTTTGAGTAACGGCTTCTTTCTTGCCACCCTCCCATACAGGCCAGTGTTATGCAGAGCTCTTGATATGGTTGACTGGTGCACCATTACTCCACTCCCAGCCAATGAATAAATGGCTGGTGGAGGGGAATAGGTGTACCAGTGATGCGATGCAGGAGTGATGGGCAGACAACGATATCCGGTGACAAAGTGCTTTTATTTGTAATCCAGGTCTGGTGACAGTCAAATAATAAATCCCCGGCTATACACAACAATGTGTAAAGCGCCGGGATAGCAATAACAGGGCACACGGTCACCAGTCCTGGGTGAGTGCAGACGTGTGTGTGCAGTGGTGAAGACACGGGTAATTCGTGACAGTTGGTGCAGTGGTGATCCGGTTCGTGCTGACCCTCGCGACAGCTCCGGATTTGTGCGTTAGCTGTCTAGTGGTGAAAAAACAGAGACAGTTATTTACACAGACACAAACAACACACAACACTCTTTCTTTTATTTTAATGAGAGCTCCTCTCTTGATCCTTCTCTCTCTCTCCAGAATTTTATCCAAACAAAGGAAAAGATCAGCGTTACCCTGGCCCCTATATGTAATCCCATATGATATCGAGGTAAACGGTTGCAGCTGCCTTATTACTTGCAGCTGCCTCTCGTTTACCTTTCAAATCAATACGGTCTTAAAACAGAGTTTCGCTTCCATCCAGGCTGACCCACTTCCCTGACCCAGAAAGGAACTCTCAGGCCAGCCCTTCCAGATACTTCTCCTCTCGTTCTTTAGCGCCCTCACAGGTCGGGAGGAACTGTCACACTCCTTCAAAGTGATTGTTGGCCTCTCTGGGTGGTGTGATGCAGCTTCCACTTCCTAATTATTGATCCAACTGTGCTCACTGGGACATCCAAACACTTGAATATTATTTTGTACCCTTTCCCTAATCTATGCATTTGTATTACTTTAGCTCTAACTTCTGTAGAATGCTCTTTGGTCTTCATTTTCCTTCAGATTCACAGCCTTACCAATGATCCTTCAACAGTGGGGTTTTTATCCAGAAAATGTGACAGCAACTTTAATGGTTCACAGGTGGAGGCCAATGGTAAGGTAACTGTGTCCTCGTAAGGGCAATTTCTTTCATCGGTGCAAACTGGGAGCTTTCACAGCACAGGGGTTGAATACTTATGCAAACAAGATATTTCAGTTTTTTATTTTTCTTAAAAATATTTCCCAACATAAAACCAATGTCACCTTAGAATAATTGATTCTGAGTTTTTAAAAATAAATTATCAAACAGAGCAAAATTTCAATGTACCATTTGTAATTCAGTAATATGACAGAATTGGTCAGGGGTCTGAATACTTTTGCAAGGCACTGTATATATATATATATATATATATATATATATATATATATATATATATATATATATATATATATATATATATATCTAAATGGGGGACTATGTTCATAGTAAAGTAAAGAAAAAAGTAGAGCGGTAAAGCTTACGTAAGCATTGTAAAGCCAAGAAAGGCATGTTAAAGCATATTTAAAACAATGGTTCACTTTGGTGAACATTTATAAATGTATCCTTGCAAGTTGCCTGTTGAAGCTCATATGCGCATATCACATGGTTAGTAATTCTAAGCAGCTATAAAGCTGTGTATTTGAGACTTCAGTTCATTCACTAAGCTTTGTACCACTGAGTGATGCTAACACTAATGTAGCAAATAAACAATGTGATATGTGCTCCATCAACCTATTCCCTCTTTTTATAGAAATGGATCAAATAATGTTATGAATAAAAGAGCAAATATAGATGTGTTTGTTTTAACTTGTACACTCAGAGTTATGAGCAACGAGGGTCTGTGTATGACCTATAGCAACGCAACAACAGAATAAGCAGACCTCAGCCCAGCTCACTGTACTCGTTCTGACATTCCTTAAAGCACAGATGTTCTCCGTCCTACAGTTCTGTACCTGATACTGTATTGATTTATTCCAGTGGAGCTACTAATATATAATGCTGTGACAAAGAGATGAGAAACACTGCTCCTAAATTAGATTGCAGCATGTTGCATGCAGATGGGTAAGTGTAATTCTGCAAGGCATGCGACTGATCTGAAGATCAGTCCTAGAAATCAACAGGGTCTTAGCTACAAAAATCACACAAGGCCAGCAAAAACTATTTTACAAACCCCAAGTCAATAAACTTTAAATTTAATGATCTGTTCTGTATATTTATGAATGAGTCATTTCAGAATGTGGTATGCATGATATTACATCCGATAATAATATGGAAATTATATTATATATATACTTATATATATATATATATATATATATATATATATATATATATATATATATGTGTGTGTGTGTGTGTGTGTGTATATATATATATATATATATATATATATATATATATATATATATATTCGTATGAGCTTAACATGCAGCCTACAGCACTTAGTGTTCCCAGGTGGTCTCCCATCCAAGTAATAACCAAGCCCAACATTGCGTTGCTTAAGTATTGCATGGTAAGTTCGATTTGAAGAGCTTTTTGCTATCAGAGACGTTGCCCAGGGGTTACTACAAGGAAGTAGCTCTTCTTGACCCCCATATGCTTTATAATATGTAAATAAGGTATTATATGAAATATCAAATTTGTTATGTATGTTCTTTGTGACATAAAACAATGCAATCTATTTTAAACAAACTTACATTGAATGACTTGAATTCAAAAGAGATTCCACTGTGAAGGAATGGTAAAGAAAAAAAAAATTATGAACATAACTTCAAATTTCTTCCACTTTGCTGTGGTAAATGCTCCATGATACAGAATAAACAGCGCTGTCCCTATGGAGGTGTTGCATAGGCTAGGAAAGTCTTTGTTAATGGTTAGTGGTGGCATGAAAGCTAATGCTGGTGCACAGTCTCAGTAGGGAAAAAACAGGGCTTGCAAATATAAGCAAGATGGTAAAAGTGTTAATGCAGTGTCTGCAGACAGGGTTCTGTAAGGAGGTTAAACACAGTCACAAGGGTCCCAGTCCACTCCTGCACCTACGGGACTCATTAAATAGTTCAACTGGTAAGGAAGTTTCTCATACAAGAATAAAATTTGTAGGTACAGTGGATTTTCTTATTGATGTGTTTATTTTTAGGGGCTAATGGTCCACTTTCCTAGCTTGTGTGATGTGCTGCCATTATGGATTATGTTTCCTGTTGGTGAGATGAATGCAGGCGAGCCTGACTCTTTTGCATTGTGGTTAAGACTCTTGCTTGTCGGTTTGTGCCCAGCCTCCGCCCTGTTACATTGGTACCATGACCCGGATCTCATAGAATGGCTGCAGCTGATCAGCAAGGTTAAAGAGTGTAGCAGGCAGGCAGAAGCACTGCCATTACGGATTCTGGCCCCGTCAGTGATATGGAATAAAGTTCAAGGATCTATAGCCATAAAAGCAGACAAACCCGGCTTTAGTAGTGAAGATGCTTGCTTGCAGTGTGTGAGGTCGCCGGTTTATGCCTAGCTTCTGCCCCGATACACCTGGTTTCAAATCAGGTTTACGTCCCAGTAAAAAGTAACTTATCCACCCAGTACACATTTGTCCATATACTTTACTCCAAAATCATTAGCCCTATTTTTATCGGATTGCAAAAACGCACCCAATAAAGTCAGCAAAACAGAAATTTGCAACTCATAACTTAGATGCTTGTGAGTAGTTTTTTTTTTTTAATTTGATGCTTTTACCCTTCAGACAAATGTAAACCCTAGGTTTCCATGATTGTAAATTCTAAATCAGGAAAAATTACATGGTTAAAAAAGTTAAAGTTTGGTGTGCATACCATGCTGTTAGAAACAACAACACTAATAAATGCTAAATAAATAATAAACATTATTTCATCTATTCAACACACAAAGTGAATTGAAGCAAATGTTGGTGATCTGGTCCTGTTTCAAAAGCTCAAAAATGTAATCTATCCAAAACACAACCTAAATGCTAACATTCATTCACAGGGTAGTCTTGCATAACACACTCTTCAACTTGCTAGCTTCAACAGAGACGTGCCTTGGAAAAGTGGCGAAAAAACAGGGAATGGGAATAATTTGTTTTGTTTAGATTAGGCACTCCAGAGAAATATCTTAACTGTTTGACCCTCCTCATGTTTATACATTGCTGCAGTGACAGGTGGCATAATGGTCGTTCAGCGTGAGAAAAAATCACATTGAAAGTTAAAAATAGAAGAGGCATGTTTAATTAAAGGCAGATGAAATGTGTGAATATAACAACTGCAGTAGTAAAAGAAGACAATTCAAGCTTTTTTATAGATGGCGCCCTACACTGTTGATAAAGGAACCTCACTACTTTACTACTGCGGGACCAATAACACAGCTAGCAGTTAAAATAATTGCAGATTTAACTACTTGGTGAACTTTGATGCATGCTTGTGTTCCTTTAGTCAAGAATGGTCATAAAATTTTTATTGTGGGTATTCTTGAATCTTTAAGCATTTCATTTGGGATTCTCCATGTTATTAACACGTTAAGTGGGGCAGACTTTGAACTTAAACAAAGTAAGTGTTGCCCTTACTAATCCGGCAGTTCTCGAGTTTCCTGGTGGTGCTAAGCAGCCTTTTGTATTAGACTGAATTTCTGTAATCCACCAGTGACTGAAGACTAGCAGAGCCTTATTTTAGTGTAAAAGATGAGGGTTCCTGGGAAGGCCTGCCACCATCCCTCCAAAAAAGACATGCCAAATTCTTGTTTAGTATGCAGGTTTATTATAGCTTGTTACTATGACTCTATATTTTACTATGTCTCCCTGAATAACACCGTTACACTGATTCAATAAAGACAACAAACCAATGAAACATCAATACATGCAGAGTAAATTAAACAACCTTGCTTAAAAAATAGATTGACGTGCTCACAGAAACAAATTAATTAAATACATTTAGACAGCTTTCAGACATTTGCACTAAGACTGCAAGCAGTAAAATTTCCTTTTGAATCCAGGTTTATTTTTACTAATTCTGGGCCTGGGTAATAAATTAGTATCAAGTTGTTTTTGGTTCACTGTTTATTCCAGATTCACTGATTGTTTTATTATTACAGTTTATGTATTTGTGAATAAAGCTCACATTTAAATAGTTCTACACACCGTATCTAAGAAGTTTGAAAGTCTCAAAGTGGTAAACTGTTCAAAGTGGTCAAAGTAAAGTACAGTGCTCATCCTTATTTTACACATCAGGATATTATACATACATAAGAATATAGAGGAGGCCATTTGATCAATCAGTGATCCCCCTATTTTCCTTAAAGCAGGCTGACACAATTGTGGCACATATCTCATGTGTATGTGTGAAATCGCTCACCCATCCCAAAGTGAGATAATAAAAAAAAAGATATAACATTCAGTCCACCTGCCATGAAGTTTTTTGTAATTAAACCGAGAGATGAGTCAGTCAGTCAAGCTAAGCAATTTGTTAATCAAATTGGATGGCAGGTAAGCTTTACTCCTCTGTAACCCCCCCACCTGCATTCTCTTCCATCTACTTACACAAGTATCTCTGGACGCTGGTCATACAGTGTGTGAAAGCATCACACCTCTCAATACTACCCATAACTTGTTGAAAAGGCTTCTAGGTTATTAAACACTAATAAAAAAAACATAGGCAAGTTCCAATCTTTCAGTGTTCCTCTGTGTATTCTGGGCTTTAAAGTAACAGCGTTAATGATGTTGTTGCCAATGTACGTGGAGGGAGCAGTGTGATGACAGTGTGGCTGTCCACACTCCCCTACAGAGGAGTCTTAAAAGCTCTGCTCTCTCCTGTAGCACATTTGTAAAAACGTCAGAGTTATGGCAACAGTACAAAGAGCTACAGATGTCTCTTAACTGTGGGTCAGCTCACAGGTTTACACAGGAGTCAGGAGTGTTAATGCTACAAGCGCTAAAGCGATACAAGATGTTTTGTCCTTTTAAAGTGAAAATTGGAGCAGCTTATGGCCTAAGCGGTCTTTTATTAATGTTTGGGGTTTTCCATTCTCTCACAAGTGCTTCTTTTCTTAACCCCTGCTGGCTTAGGTGGGGAAAGAGCAACCCCCACCACCACCACCACCACCACCACCACCACCACCACGTGAATGTGTTCTGTACAACAAACAACAACCATTCACATTGCCACAGCACATAGCGTTCTGGTTACACCCACTGTATACTGTTATCAATTTGGCCAGTGAATCCAGGAACGACTGCAGCTCAAGGAGGATCTACACCACGCCTGTGCACAAATTGGTCACAGGAATATAATGAGCCCCTAAATTGTGAACCCTATTCTACACGGTGGGGGGTGGGGGGTCCGGGGTCCTCCACCGTTACAATCACAATGCAACAGAAACCTAGTTAAATGTATTTGTCCGACCTTTTTAGTGTGTTTAGTTCATGTGTAGATAACCTGTGTGTTGTAAATTTTCTATATTTGTGCAGGCAACTACAGTGTTCTGTTGAAGAGCAAAAGACTCACTGCATGTTGCAGGTGTTATTTTTTTTATTCTAAATTAGATTTGAACGCAGGAATGATCTTGCAACATATCTGCTCGACGTGTCATTGAGCGCACATTTTGAATACTAAAAATGCATTTCAGCTGTGTTGATAGATCAGGTGGAACACTACAGTGCAGTCCTCTGTGTAGTATGTTTGTTGCAGTTTGTGTATTGCACAATATTGCTATCCGTAATGGATGTTATATTGATACTCCAGAGAATACATTGCAAGCTCAGAGGGAACATGATGCGACATTTCATGTCCCTCTGGAAATCAGAAATTAATCAGCTGCTGCTACTGGTAAACAGGTCAAGGATGGTGTAATACGTGACTATTTACTAAGTAGTAAGTATTTTACACTTTACGTGTAGCAATGTCAATGCCATGAAACCTTGTATCCCACTTATTTCAATGAACAACATGATATGAACAACAATCGCATATAATCATGGATGATATGCTTGTATTACTATAATTTCAGTGTTTGGACCTAGTCACCACATACAAGGACGGGCCATTGGAACAGAATAAAACAAACCACACACTATGATACAGAACCAAAAAAAAAAAATTAATACATAAAAAAAGTGGGAAACACACAAAGCAATAATGTAGGGCACAGCTGATAGCCAGGACCAGAAGTAGTGGATGAATGAATGTTAACAGATTTTAATACAGTACTGTCCTGTGTCGTGAAGCGTGTTTACATATTCTCTCAACGAGTGACCTACCACTGATCACCACTTGAGTCTTGCGGTGACACAAGCAGCACATTCTGTTTCTTAAAGGGATTGTTGCCTGGCCCTGATTGGATAGCAGATTCCCCAACCTCAGCATTGATTGGCTGGGCACTGTCAGTGTGCCACTAAATGTGCTTTTGTTGGGTTTTTAATTTCATCAGAATCACACTTTTGGAGAAGCCACTGCCTGCAGAGCAGACACGATTGACATTAATCACTGTGTTTGACCTTGCACTCATTTCATCAGAATAGGGCCTTTAATGTAAATTGTTACCATTAGTTTCCAAGGCAACACTATTTTTTGGTATAAACATTTCTCAGTAAACCATTACCATGACCCAATATCTAAAATAGTTACCAGTTCAGGTGGACCAAATTGTGAGATGCAGTGTTTGTTTATAACAATGCAGTACTATTCTCTTTGTATCCAGTCCTGTTTTTCTTCCCATTATCACCCTGGTCTCATCATCACCACAACCTCAGTCTTGTGGTAACATGTCTGCTCTGTGCAGATATCTTGGTTAAGTTGGCACAGTCAACCATTGTGCCCACATCTATGTCTAGAACAAGGCAAAGAATTCCACGTGTGACCTTGTGTGACCTGGTTATTATGCTTTCAATAAGACAGCTATGTGCTGCTCGATTTAAGAAACTGGAGTCTATTTTAATAATCTTAACAGAACATCTAAATAGAGCTGCCTTGTTAATCCTGGTGATGTCATTTTTGACCGCTTTATTGAAGTCACAATAAATATGGAGGGGAAATAAATCAGTAAAAAAATATCAGGTTATTAATTATAGGGTGATGGTATTAATATCTCCCACTGTTCAGATCATTAACTAGACCCTATTGTTCTCTTTGATTGCAGTAAACTCAATATAAATCAATTGATCTGATTTGAGAAAGTAATTCAACTGACAGACACTAGTATATACTGGTAATAAATCATTAAATATTGTTGACTATAAGCCCTGTCAAAATGTTCTTGTTTGGTCAGGCCTACACTTGTAAGTACAGCCACATATGGTTGTGAAGATATGGAGATGGGGGAGAGGGGTGCAGGGGACAAAGAGGGTAAACTAGCTTACAGTATTCATCTCTGGAGACACCAATGAACTTGGTCTAGTGGTCCCAGCTTAGCTCCCAATGGACATGAATGTAATCCACATTATAAAACAAACACTACACAAATGACGCAAGTGACCTTTGCAAAAAGTATAAAAATGATTGCTGCCACAGGGCCGTTAGCTATACATGAACCACACAGAGGAAAAATAATGAAAACAAATGGTGTTCAAATCCCCAATGGAGATGGGGAGGAACTTAGTCATCAAGCTAATTTTATTCTTGTCTAGCTAAGAGGCTCCATTTCCTCTGGGTGTTTTTATAAGCTGGGTCTCGGAGCTGGCGAGTGATGTATCTGCCCGTCTGATGGCCGGATGGCAGATGCTGGCCCTGTAACTCAACCCCCCACCCGACACACACACTCCCCCCAATGGGCAGTTTGCTGCCTTGGAGAGTGGGGTCACAACTCTGCCATTAACGTCTGGATTTCTGTGCTGGTTGTTTATAAAGAAAACCCCACTCCCTTTAGGCAGGAGAGCCAATAGGGAAGGAAGAAAGAAAGAAAGAAAGAAAGAAAGAAAGAAAGAAAGAAAGAAAGAAAGAAAGAAAGGGTCATTTAAAATAAGTAGAAATGCACTTAATGAAAGAAAGAAAGAAAGAAATAAAGAAAGAAAGGGTGATTTAAAGGAAGTAGAAAAGCACTTAATGAAAGAAAGAAAGAAATGGTGATTTAAAGGAAGTAGGAAAGCACTTAAAGAAAGAAAGAAAGAAAGAAAGAAAGAAAGAAAGAAAGAAAGAAAGAAAGAAAGAAAGAAAAAGCTGCAAAACACATTGTTTAAAATTTTGAGGCAGACGTCACAAAGAAAGAGTTTTTGTTTTGCTGTCAGTAACCTTGACAGAAGTGGTTGAAGTGCCTGCTGCAAGCAGCTGCATACTTGAGCTTTTTTTATAGGCCTGCCATTCTTTAAACCCAATCTGATTGAGAGGAAAGCAATTATAAGAATACTGTAAAGCACAGTTATTGTATTACTGTAGTGTAATTGAAATAATACTTATTAACCAGGGGTTTACAGTTTAGTTCATTGATTCATCTGACATATATACTTTATGAACAGAACAGGATAAATCCGGGCAAAGTGACTTTCATCATTTTCTTACCTAATTTTTCCCTCTTGGATATGGAATCCTTTGCATAGAGGATATAGTGATGTACCAAAAGAATGTGAAGCTTTGTTTAAGCTATAGACTGTAACTTGAAAATTCTGTATATCCCAAATTAAAAACTCTATCTTCAGCAAAGTGATTAGATAACCAGGGATCAAGTTGCTAATGGAATAAAAAAAAAAAAACACAAAGAAAAGGTTTATAAACAGTAGGGTGATGGTGTCAAGATCAACTACTCTTCAGGTGATTGAAATACTCTGTTGCTTCATGGCAAGGTTTTGGTATAACATTGTACCCTATCATACCCCGTTTTTTAAATCTGTTCAGACAAAAATAGATTTACAAGGATTCTCAATGAAAGAATTTCTGCTTGATGGGTCCCTGAATGGCTCACATGGTAAAGGCACGGCCCTGTAGTGTGCAGGGCGAGTCATTCAGTAAGGGAGCAGGTTCCTGGCAGTGCTAAGTTTATGATCTCTGCAAGTAGCATCGCATTGGCTCTGGCGCTTCCGCATGTTATGGAGGTAAAATTGTGAGGTACAGTGTAAGCTCTTGCCAGGCCCCTACAGGGCTGGCCTTTGACTTTCAGGACCGGTAGCTGTGAAACTCCAGGGTGAAAGATGCATTCGGATTGACCTGCTTTAATGAATATTCTAAATTGACTAGAAAAAGTTAATAAATTATTTACTTGTGAGTGTCTTTCAACTAATCAAATAAAATAAAACATGTTTGTATTTTTTATTTATTTTTTTGGCAGTCCTGTTGAAACAGCAGCAAGTGACGGTCAGCATAATTAGTGTGACCTCACCATATACAAGCATGCAGGAAACAAGCTTGTTTCATCAAATGCTGGGTGACAACTCACCCCACAAATGATCAACTTTTCACTTTGATGGCTCCTACCTTGTCATTATCCACAGCTATTGTCTGAATTTTTAATCCCAGAATGATAGCACACTGAATGTTATGCCTGAATGTCATCTGTAATCATTATGGGAAATCACACTAATTCTGGCTTCAGAACATAAGGAAACGTAAGAACAAGAGAAGTCCACTTGGTTCATGCTAGTCCAGTTACTTAATAACTGAGGTCAGATTAATCACTGTCCAAAAGGAAGGGTGGTATCAATGCATCTAGCGTCTAGGAAATAAATGGCAAACATTTACAATATTTCATTTTTTATTCTTTTTTTTCTGGAAAATATGTATATTAAAAAATATGCTCAGGAAGAGTCATTCTCCAAAAAAAAAAAAAAAAAAAAAGAAATTGTTTTTCCTACAAGGACTCAAACTCCCAAAAGAAACTCATGTATGTCCAATGTTTTCCTTCACAGCACAGGAAGTAATGCTAAAGACGTATGTCAGTTTTATAGTTTACAAATGCTGTAAAAAAAAAAAAAAAAATACCATTAAGAAATCAAATGCTTTGAAATGTTAATGTTTAACATAGCATGTGCCTCTTTCAGATAAGAAAATGTGAGATCTATGAAGTATTGGTAATACATATTAGATAAGATTTATTGGAATTAAGTTTTTGTCTGTACGTACTGCATCTCTTCCATTCACTTATTGCTTCTTTTACCTCAGAAAGCCCTGTAAACAATCACGTTTTGAGTTACCGAGGGTAAAATGTCACACATCAACATAATTTACCCATAATAATGCATGGTAAAATACACCAGACGTTGCCTTTGTCCAAATAGACATTAACCACCCCGTTTACTATTCATTTGCACTGCTGTCAGGCTAGCTATTGCCACTGGGGAATGGTATCTATTTTTTTTAAATTTGTTGGGTACTTAGACAATTTCTCTAGGATACTTTTGAAAACAAATTGGCTTAAGTGCGGGTGGCGCCCTGAGCTCAGTTGTAGCCAGTTTAATGACTTTAGGAGCTTCCAGTGATGTGATCTCCACAGAGAAGATACATCTCACACTTCAGTGACTGTGGCATTTAATAAAGACACATCCTTAACTGTTTTATAGCTATGTAACACACAGGGGCTGGATAATACATTACAAACACCGTCACTATGTAGCACACACTTATTTGTCCCTCACTTATACAAAAACTACTTTAAATTAAAAAAAAAAAGATAAAAAACTTTTGTTTTGAATAATGTAAAGCATGGTGAAAAATGGTAAAGCATTAAAACAACATGGCTGACCAGGGTAAATAATGGTAAATGCAAAGTAGGAAATGCATTGGGAAAACTGCAAAATTACTGTGGAAATATACTGTGGGCCCAATTAGATATATTTGAAAATCTTGTAATTGTTTAGAACTGTTTGTTCTTGTTGGGAAGACTTTTACCTGGAAATTATTACTGATTAAAAAAAAAACAACATCATATGATAATCTTCACAGTTTAAAATCAAAATCAAGTCAAGTTATTGGATTGAGATTGTTCTGCTGGTTCCATTTGCCATATTCACAGACAAATAGACAGACAGGGTCTCTGAATCAGCAAAGAAAACTTTTTTATAAAATATAAGATATAAAAATAGCTAAACAAGACTAAGTTGGCCCTCTTTTTTTAAACTTGTAAGAACATACATCTTTATTGAAATAACCCTTTTATTTTATTTCTGACACGATAGAACATTATGCTTTTTGCCATTCTTTATCAGATGGAAATTTCCCCCATTGCACATAAAGTACACAGAGCTAACAAATTAAACCCAGCAAGCCTTATTGAGCATGTATTATCATCACGTCATGGAGCTTACATCTTCCTGTATCAAAGATGCACACATTATGTTAAACATGTATTTGATCTTTTCTATGCTGCACTTCCTGTTGAAGTAACACAACTGATACACACAAATTTGAATTTGTGAAGAAAAAACAAATCACAACGTTTTGTTTGCTTTTTTTTTAAAGGAACTAAAACTCCCAGAAACTAGACGCACTGTCTTGCTTTGAGTACCAATCACTGTTTTTCCTATGACTGAAGTCTTTTCAGTGGTGACTTTGTTTCTTCATGCAAAGTTGACCAGAGGTATTGCATTGAAGTATCTGCAAAGAACACTAGAAAAATATTCTTTACTAACAGCATCAAATAAATTCCTGTTAAAATAAATCCAATACACCATTACCACAAGTGCAATCTATGAAATGATCACAATAGGGTTACTGGATTACTTTGTTAACATCACGTACTTTTAATAAACTACAAAATGATACAGTACAATATGGTAGCTAATACTTATAGGATGAACAGACTCCAAACAACAAAGACAAATAGAAGACAACAGGAGCTGTATATTAAGATGCTGTCTGCTGAACCTCTGTATTTCTAAGTGCTGCTGTGGGTGGGAGGGTAGGGGGGCAGGGTGTTATTAAGCATCTATTATATATTTATAAAACATTTTAAACACATTAATAAGCAGATCCTTAATATAAAGTGTTACTGAATTAACTGTGTGAACAAAAAAAAACAATAAACAACTTACAGTTTCACACAGAAATCAAGTATTGTTGATTGTTTCGCATGCAAGAACACACACTTTGAAAGTTCTGCTGACAAGCTTGTTATCCCAAATAACTTGAGCTTTAAAGTCAATTGAACAAGAACACATTTTTACTTCTCACTCATTGTGAAATGACACTGTAACCAGCTGCACTTGGTAGTTGCGAATGAACGAATGAATGAATGAATGAATGATCCGTTTCATGTAAGTCGAGTGCACTTATTCAGTTCCAAAAGCAATTGAATATAAAACAAAAACTAATATGTTAAGTTAAAAATCTATTTACACCACATAAGTCTATGTATTTACACTACATAAATGATATGTGATGAATACAGTAATAGAATTGTATGGTAACCCCCATTCTTCTTGCTCAGTATCATTCAACGTATTTTAATGAGCTTTGAAGATAGGTCGAGGGAACTAAATATATTTAGCCTGAAACTAATTTATTGAAGATTTCTTAAAAGGAGCTGACAAACCAACATATGCAGTACAGAAACCAAGATCAGAGGTTTTGAAATGAAGTGAAACAGACTTGGGACATAGGAGACACTTCTTTACACAAAGAGTACTGAGGGTATGGAATGGGTTACATACCTAGGTTTTTGATGCTCTACGATCCAATTTTTACAAGGTTTTGAAATCAACCAGCTTGGAACCAGAAGAGCACTAATCATACAGTCCTTTTTATTTTAAGAAATCAGTGATCAGTACTGATTTAAGGGTGTTCCCCCATTCATTTGTATTACCAAATAACAAGAGAGGTATGGTAAGGCATATTAAAATAAAAAAAGCATGATAAACTATGGTAAATGCCTCTTATAACAATCTAAAAAAATATGAGAAAACTGCAAAATTACTGTGAAAATGTACAGTGGTAAACTTTTATAAGTGATACAATACCAAAAAATACAAAATAAACCTAGAGGACTGCATGAGACACAGTAAACAGAAGAAAAGACTGCACTGAAACTTGAAAGGCTGTGATGGACAGAGGCCTGAATCTTCCCAGAAGCCTGCAGCTTGAGTAAAACAGTTCACTTCTCAGGTGCATACAAGAGCAGTATAGAACACACTATTGGCAGTTGCGACGGAGTTTGAAGAAACACAATTTGAAATAAGTATCTTTCCTTTCACATAATGCCACACAAATGTACTTAAAGCTATATATAATCACAGGTGTAGTAAATCCTGCAGGTATACTTAAGTATAGGAATTATTTAGTGCGAGATGTCATTGATTTGATCTCTAGATAGACTGGTATCTGCATACTAGCTCCATGGCAGCCTGAGCAAAAACAAAGGCAGCATTTAGCTGGCTGCATAAATATTACAGAGTTCTGCCTCTGTGTGTTCAAGGTTTTATTTTGAGAAGAATTAAGCAGTACCACTGGATTTAGTTTGTCCCCTGGTTTTGTTATACTGCCCTCAGTGACTCAGTCTAAATGACTAGATACATGGTTTAACTTGTCTCAATTAAACTTTACCACATTAAAAGCACCCCCAGATCATCACCGATCCTCCACCACATTTCACAGTAGGTGTGAGACATTGTGGCTCGTAGGCCTCTCCAGGTCTCCGTCTAACCATTAGACGACGAGGTGTTGGGCAAAGCTGAAAATTGGACTCACCTGGGGGTGCTTCTGCTCTGACAATGTTCCCCAGCTCTGAGGATCGGTTTTTCCAGCAGGACAATGCTCCATGCCACAAGACATCAAACAAAGTCGAGCTGCTTGAATTTTTGCGCCAGGAGTGGCATAAAGTCACCCAACATCAATGTGAAAGACTGGTGGAGAGCATGCCAAGACGCATGAAAGCTGTGATTGAAAATCAGGGTTATTCCACCAAATATTGATTTCTGAACTTTTCCTAAGTTAAAACATTAGTATTGTGTTGTTTAAAAATGAATGTGAACTTATTTTCTTTGCATTATTCGAGGTCTGACAACACTGCATCTTTTTTGTTATTTTGACCAGTTGTCATTTTCTGCAAATAAATGTTCTAAATGACAATATTTTTATTTGGAATTTGAGAGAAATGTTGTCAGTAGTTTATAGAATAAAACAAAAATGTTAATTTTACCCAAACACATACCTATAAATAGTAAAACCAGAGAAACTGATAATTTTGCAGTGGTCTCTTAGTTTTTTCCAGAGCTGTATATATAAGTACACACACACACACACACACACACACACAGTCGCAGACAAAAGTATAAAAACCATAAAGAAAGTGATTTCAATAATTTATAATTGGTCTATTGAAAGATATATACAACCTTGACCTGAAACGCCAAACCAACCTTAAAATAATTCTTTCTCAACCCACTCCCGGTAAAACGATGTACAGAGGCTTGTACAAAAAACCTCCTTTCTCTTTTAGCTCTGTGTTCTACACATGCTTGTTCATTTATTAAACAAAAAGTGGAGGAGAAAAAAAGTTACTTGTTCCAAGGGGAGTATAAAAAAAGGCTTCTTCTAAATGGATCTGAAAAAAAGAAGGCAAGAAATATGAACTTGGGAACTTTGCAGTGCATGTGGCATTTCTTGAGGCAGGTGCAGAAATAGAACATTCATTTAGGGAAATAAAAGATAAAGAGGCAGAGCTGTGCTGTGTGTGTTTGAACAGGCAGATTGTAGGATGCACGTTGAATTGTGCAGTGAGAGCTGAGACTGAACCCCTGAGGCCCCTCCTAATACCACCTTCAAAAAACCTGTTAAAACACTTTTGATGTCATCACAACCTGTGTGAAAATCCGACTAGGATTGCATCATTACCTCGCAGTACAGCTGGGTGCGAGAGCCCAAACATAGCCGATAGAAAGCACATGTAGGTGTGAGCTGAACACCAATATCATTCTGCAATGCACCTTTTTATAGGGGCAAGCTCTTTGGGCAGGCCAGGGGCTGACTGTGATCTGATGTGACTGGCTAGTGGTTGGCCAGCATTTAGGGAACCCAAGATTTATTAAAACTCATGTTTGTTTCTTGTGTTAGCTCTGGCAACACCGGTACCTATTCACACAGAGCGAACAAAACTATTCTATTCACTCTCCTCTAGTACACATTTGTATCACTTCATCTTTCACTCAGATGAATGTCTGAGCACTAAGAAATTAAGGAAGTGCATATTAGGTAAGATTTTTTTGTTTGGGGAATTCAATAAAATTTGGCATTCAAGAAACTGTTCTGGACTGTAAAACCCACATTATGTGTCGTAGAAAAACTTGTAATCCCACAATTCATAATCACCTCGATTTGAAATAAAATCCTGAAAACCCACACATACACATTTTGTTTGTAATCAGATAGGTTATAAATGGAATTGTCAGTTATCAAATGTACCAAGGGCTCTGCTTAAATGATCAAACAAGCTGTAACAGCAGTAGCGACCTTTTCTTGTGTGCAGTATGTTTCTTTTGTTCTACTCTTTTTGTTCCAATACAGTATTTAAAATCTCATCTAATATCACTGCAAAGCTTTAGATCACATTACTCGATTCAAGCCAAATATTTAAAATCTCAAAAACAAAAGTTAAATTATATTAATAATATTGACACTCCTTCTAAGCTGGTATTATACTGCAATCTGAGTCTATATCTGATATGTATCTTATACAAACCTGCCTGGAAACAGATATATGGGTTACCAGTGCCAGTGCAGACTAATGTCTGACCATATCCAAATTTTCAAATGTGTAGATGACATGTTCTTGTTGTTAAGTCTTTTATCTTTGAAGCTTTAAAGCATAGCAGACAGAATGCTGTCTCTTCGAAAAATGATGGCTTTATTATCTGTCCTGTCCTGATTCTCCAGATGTATGCAAGCATAAAGAGCTACACTGAGATAGGGTTGTATAGTAAGGTTAATTATGAAAGTATATCTTTAAATTCATATATATAAGTGTGAGTATACAATTGAAAACATTTTTTTTTGATTGTGCTGCCATAAATGTATTATTTCAGATTGCAGAAATGTATGACACCTTCCTGTTGGGGTTGTCACAATAGAATTTGTATTAGTAATTGGAGCTAGCATTGGGTGCATAAGAATGCCCTTTTCAAGTTGTATAAAATCTAGACAAGTGGTCCTTTGTATATACAGAATGTAAAAATCTAATTGTGATATTCAGAAACATGGTAGGAGATACCCACCCACCATATACTAATTAAACAGAATAGCTTGGTGTAAACATTTTTTATCAGAATTTGGAGATAAACTAAAAACAAATGTGTGACTGTCACAAAGACAGCCGGAGTGGGTGACGTCAGACCAGAAGCAAGAAATAAACAAAGAGAGAGGTGGAGTTTGGTGGAGCTGAGCGAATGGTCTCGCTCAGCATTTAATAAATAAACAGAACAGAACATAAAAAGGTTGTAACAAACAAAAAACACAGGACATGGCACATTCGCCAAACAAAAAGAGACAAACAAAACGGACTATACAGTGAGCTGATTTAATTATTCTTCTTCTTCTTCTTCTTATTACCTCCATCTCCAATCTCGTTCTCCACTCACCGAACACACAACCTCAAGTGGGTGAAAACATGTTGCTTTTATGCAGCTGTAACGAGACTGCTAATCAATCATTCAATTGGAGTCGCGGTACAACTGCACGTGAATTAATAAAGTGCAATTCCCCGTGCTCACATATTATTACTTTTAACTTGCTCGTGAAGTGCTGTGCAATCCTCATGCTTAAATACAAATATACATTTTAAACACTCGTGTTACACATACCCGTTTATATCCCGTGTACCGATGACTATACACCAACATTAACACACAACACAAAATACACACAGGGGCGGGCACTTTGCCACAGTGACATAGAGACACAGAATGACAGACAGACTCAATAAACCCGCCCTTGTTCAGATACAGTAATATCAATAACCTTTGCTAAAGAATGATCTTAAAGTTACATCACAATTTGATAAGATCTAGCAATTTGTAAAATGTTCTAAAGCAGTTGGATTGAAGATACACTCAAAAACTTGCCCTAAAGAAGATGCATAGAATGTTTTGTCAGAATTGGACAAGCAGTTTTCAAATTAAAAGCAAAACTCAAAAATGTGTTATTGCAAGTACAGACAGACTGACATACACCTACATTCACACTACACCCCTGTGTGGATATGTGTCCCAACGAGGGATAATAATTGTGCTGAAAGTTGAAAGCAACACAAAGGACTCTGTTTAAAACCCAACACATCATCATTACTACCACTGCCCATCCGTGATGAGATCATGGCTACTCGATATGTTTGGTTGGGGATTTACATGAATGTGATCATGTTTTCCAAGGGAACATCTGGCGAGGGTAAGAGGTTACAGTCAGGATCCCAGCCCTGCACGGAATTCCTTCAGCAGAATAAATCACGTCAAGTCATCATGCTGTCTGGGAAGGGTTAACCCTTTTACACATAGACACTCCAAGCATTAGCTGTGTCTGTCTGTCCAAAAACCAAACATGGAGCTGACAGGTGGGCCTTGTACTGTGACACCCACAAATAGCTAGACAATTTTCAAATCCAGATCTGTAAACATATGCTGTCTTACATGTTTTGAACTGTACTGTGTATGACGCAGAGGGCCCTATACAGAAAACTGGATCTAACACAAAAACACAAAATCACTGAGGGATTGTCACTTGTTTCCTCTTATACCCCCATGCTCTTTCCAACATGACAAGATCTATCCACTGTTGAGAAAGTTACTTTTAAGAAATAATCTGTTACAGTTACAGGCTCCAGGAACAAAATTACTACACTGAACAAAAATATAAATGCAACGTATAAAGTGTTGGTCCCATGTTTCATGAGCTGAAATAAAAGATTCCAGAAATTTTCCATACACACAAAAAGCTTATTTCTCTCAAATTTTGTGCACAAATTTGTTTACATCCCTGTTAGGGAGCATTTCTCCTTTGCCAAAATAATCCATCCACCTGACAGGTGAGGCATAACAAGAAGTGATTAAACAGCATGATCATTACACAGGTGCACCTTGTGCTGGGGACAATAAAAGGCCACTCTAAAATGTGCTGTTTTGTCACACAGCACAGTGCCACAGATGTCTCAAGTTTTGAGGGAGCATGCAATTGGCATGCTGACTGCAGGAACGTCCACCAAATCTGTTGCCAGATAATTGTATATTCATTTCTCTACCATAAGCCGCCACCAACGTCGTTTTAGAGAATTTGGCAGTACATCCAACCGGCCTCACAAGTGCAGACCACATGTAACCATGTCAGCCCAGGACCTCCACATCCAGTTTCTTCACCTGTGAGATCATCTGAGACCAGTCACTCGGACAGCTGATGAAACTGTGGGTTTGCAAAACAGAAGAATTTCTGCACAAACTGTCAGAAACTGTCTCAGGGAAGCTCATCAGCATGCTCGTCGTCCTCATTAGGTTCTTGACCTGACTGCAGTTCGGCGTCATAACTGACTTCGGGGGGCAAATGCTCACCTTCGATGGCCACTGGCATGCTGGATAAGTGTGCTTTTCACAGATGAATCCCATTTCAACTGTACCGGGCAGATGGCAGACAGTGTGTATGGTGTCGTGTGGGCGAGCAGTTTGCTGATGTCAATGTTGGTGGAGGGGTTATGGTATGGGCAGGCATAAGCTACGGACAACGAACACAAATGCATTTTATCAATGGCAATTTGACTGCACAAAGATACCGTGGCGAGATCCTAAGGCTCATTGTCGTGCCATTCATCCACTGCCATCACCTCATGTTTCAGCATGATAATGCATGGCCCCATGTCGCAAGGATCTGTACACAATTCCTGGAAGCTGAAAATGTCCCAGTTCTTCCATGGCCTGCATACTCACCAGACATGTCACCCATTGAGATGCTCTGGATTGACGTGTACGACAGCGTGTTCCAGTTCCCGCCAATATCCAGCAACTTCAAACAGCCATTGAAGAGGAGTGGGACAACATTCCACAGGCCACGATCAACAGCCTGATCAACTCTATGAGAAGGAGATGTGTCGCGCTGCATGAGGCAAATGGTGGTCACACCAGATACTGACTGGTTTTCTGATCCACGTCCCTACCTTTTTTTAAGGTATCTGTGACCAACTGATGCATATCTGTATTCCCAGTCATGTGAAATCCATAGATTAGGGCCTAAAGAATTTATTTCAATTGACTGATTTCCTTATATGAACTGTAACTCAGTAAAATCTTTGAAATTGTTGCATGTTGAGTTTATATTTTTGTTCAGTGTAGTTACAGTAACTTTTTACTTTGAAAAACATGTAACTAGTTACAGTTATAGTTGCAAATAGTTATTTCACAGGCACAGTTTACATTTTACAGAGTCATTTTTTGGCTTGGTCAGGCTGCGGCTCTAAATATTCTTTGAAGATCAGGCTATCGGACCCACTCGCTCCCCCATTTGACACCATTTTCTGGCAGGATGATATAAAAAGTGTCTTCATGTGACATTGGCTTGCACTATTGAAACACTTTCTGGTCGTCACAGTTCAGATAAGTAAAGAGTTTGTATAAAACACAACAAAAGTGTTTGGTAACATTTTAGGTGGTCCCTTATACAAGCTTACCATAGTAAAAACAGCATTCTGTTTTGGTAAAGCATAGGAAAGCACTTTAAAAACCCATAGAGGTATGGTAAAACACACATCTTTTTTTTTTTTTTTTTTTTTTTTTTTTTTTTTTTAAAACATGGCAAACCATGGTAAGCTATGCTAAATGCATAGTGTTACAATAGGAAAACAATGACCATGTACATTCACTGTGTTAAACGTTTATAAGGGGGTAATGTCAATCAAAAGCATACGGCACAAAAGCATATCGTACAACAGACTGAAAAACTAATACTAGATATTTAAAGACAGGAAAAAGCTTGTCTGTGCTGACATGTGACCTCAGAGGTGCCGGGATGTCATACTTCACACCACACAGTGACCAGGAAGTACTTGAAGGGTCCCAGTGCTCCAGCCATCACTAATTTTACATTTCCTCCAGGGCACTTCCTGCAGGGTTGGATGTAAATCTCACATCTTGTGCCAGTGTGTTTAAACCGAGTTAATTTCCCTAATGCTGTTTAGACTATAATTCCTGCTCCGTGGAGACTGCCGCTCCTGCTGCTGGCTGTGCTAATCCAGCCCTGGGCTTCTCTGTTTATACTCCTGCTCCAACAATAGTAAACTTGGGCCAAGTAACAAATATGGAAATATGCCTACAGAAGGTAAATGTGGGTTATCATGGCAGCAGACTAGTAATGTGTAGTAACCCCTGCTGAACAAGCCATTTTTAATATACTGCAAATTTTAACAAGAAGTTTCTCTGTAGTACTACTGAAATATGTAGACCCCATAAAATACAGTTTCATATATATCATATATATATATATATATATATATATATATATATATATATACTACAAAATGATATTGCAAAAGTCTACCGGAAGCCATAATAGTAGACTTTTTGTTAAGTATATGGAAAACTACAAAGCGATATGTAATGAAATATGTTAACATAACATTGTGCAGCAGGTTTCATTTGACTTTATGAAGCAAAATTTGTTAATTCTATAGGGTGATGCAAAACATTTGGCCATAGCTATACATTGCCACAGCTTTCATTATTAACCATATGACATGCTATTTTCCATAGCTGTTATTTTTATTTATTTATTTTCTCCCCGATTTAAAATGTTGAATTACATTTCCTCACCACAGCAATTCCCCAGGAGAACTGAAGCGTCAGCGACCAAGCCAGTTTCCTCTTTTACAAGCAAGAACTTAAGAGTGGATGTCGGCGAGCTATCATATTTCTTTCTGCCAATGCCATGTCTGAAAGAATCAGAAATACAATCATGTGTATAGTATAGTACTGTAAATTACCAGCTGCACTGTAACCTAGAATACTGTGATTAACAGATCGGTTTTTGGTATATTTTACACTTAAGTTTCAAACTAACAAAGGTAACTTATTGAGATTTTTTTTTTTTTTTTTTTAGGTTAATTGAAGAGAAATGTAATTTATTGAGTGCAATTTTATTTTAGTTAGCTAAAGAAAAAGCATTATATATTGTTCTTTTCTGAAACTGTTTGAAAGAAACACATTGAATAAAAAGTTAAATCAGCTTAAACCTGTAGTACTGCTATGAGGAAAGCACTGATGAGCAAATTTTGCAAGTTGCAGTCTTTTTCTGTTCAATTTTAGATATTGTGAAATATTGGGGATACCTTCTAGTCTCCCTTTTTCCAAGGTCTTTCGAAGTACTTTCCGGATTTTTTCAAGATTTATTTTTCACGCACCTTTTTTAGACAAGATTAGTTGATTTCCATGACATGTATCAACAGCATGTTGAGAATACTATAGAATAAGAAATGGCACTGAATAGATTAATAAAGAAACAAAAAAACATACAACTGATATTAAGACCAAGATGTCCTTAGGTAAGTCAATTACTTCTGCTATATAAAGTTAATACCAAATGTATTGAAAGTGGACAATTGTTTGCCCAGACGTATAAACACAGAGTGTGACACACATAGCAGCACAGATGAACAACCGCGCCTCCACTGTATCCCTGTTCTGGAAATTGCATCACCTGCCCAGGATAACACAAGCTGCTAAATGGATTGTAAAGCCTTGGCTAGCACTGGTTGAAAACAGGCTCCAGTTTGCAGTGTGTGTGTGTGTCTATCAGAGCTCTATGAGAGTGATAGATGTCCCAACTCCATCACTGTGGTGTTGTCTCTCTGCGTGAAGCACCACTGAGCTGCTTCCCAGCTGTGATGAATAGCCTGCCCAGGAAGACTGAACCCTGCTGGGAGTGATTGCTGGCCTAGCACTCCATTACAGCTCCAGTGTGGACTCAGAGGGCTGATCCTTTTGATGAACAACCCTAAAGCCTTCCATATGGAAGAGTTATTAACGCTTTAAATATACGATAATGTGCCCTAATCAGTATTAGGCATTACTATATTAAAAGTGGGACCATTAATGCTTTAAAATCCATTGTATACCTTTTTATTAGCAAGAGAAACATATTCACTGGCCCCCTTTTCATTGTGATGGTTCTTTACATGCTTTCTTTATTTTAATTATGCATGCAATTCAAACAAAAAAAATGAAATGTTTAATTGCAATTCGAAAATCAATTCTCCAGATACATGCAAAAATTGTAACTGTGACACACTGTACGGGCAGATGGATGACCAAACAGTCAAACACCACCATGTAGCTCCAGAATTTAATATTCTCAATAAAATTATGTTAATACCGATTGTGCTGTATAATGATCTTTCATCTTGTTTTCGGAAGAATAGAGATCGCATAACACAGTTTGACCAGTTAAAGTGTTTTTGGAGAATTGCAGTATAATGCTGCTCTCCCAGGATAGGATTAATGCAAATAGCAGCATTTATTTTTCATGCAAACACACACTGCAATTCTCTGAAAACACTTTAACTGGATAAACTGGTTACATGTGGTATACATTTTATTTCAAATGTGCAATTTTACTTTGCGTGACATGGAAGGAGGTTGCCGCAGCTTAAAAACAAGTTCCTATCTAATAAAAGAAGTCTGACGGTTTAAAAGATGTTCCTTTGTTTTATAGCAAGGACACACTAAGAACCACAAGCACACAAAATTAACACATATCAATCAAAGGCCACAGCTGTGAATCTGATCCTCTACCTATTTCAACATCATCTCAGCAAGATGTCAATAAATCTTTACAAAAAAAACAGCCGTTTTATAAGCACCCTAACACACTTCAGGGTGGGCAGTCATTGGGTAATATCCACTTTTCTGCTGGGTTCAAGGCACTTGGCTTTGCCTCTTGGCTTGCCACACACCAGAGTGGTATATTACACAATGGCTACACACCCTGCCACTTGTTATTGGTAACGTTTAAACGGAAACACGTCTATATGGTAATTGTTCAAAAATATTAGGAATGGTGTCTATTGAGTTAACAGGAATTAAAATGTCTTACATTCCCTCACCACAGCAATTCCCCACAACAGTTTAGGCCTGGCTGTGCGGTCGTTGGTCTGCATTGGGGATTCCGGAGGGAGTGTCACATTGTCTCTGGCGCTACTGCATGCCAGGGAGGCTAAACCGGAAAGGACTGTTTCTTCTCACCGTGCTACAGAGACCCCTACTGGCCATTCTCCTGGTGAGCTCAAAACAGACACCTTCAGGGCTGGGCTTTGTCCTCCAGAGGCTGATAGCTTGCCGACATCCGCTCTTAAGTTCTTGCGTGTAAAAGAGGAAACTGGCTTGGTCGCTGGCGCTTCAGTTCTCCTGGGGAATTGCTGTGGTGAGGAAACGTAATTCAACATTTTAAATCGGGGAGAAAATAATTAAATAAAAATAACAGCTATGGAAAATAGCATGTCATATGGTTAATAATGAAAGCTGTGGCAATGTATAGCTATGGCCAAATGTTTTGCATCACCCTATAGAATTAACAAATTTTGCTTCATAAAGTCAAATGAAACCTGCTGCACAATGTTATGTTAACATATTTCATTACATACCACTTTGTAGTTTTCCATATACTTAACAAAAAGTCTACTATTATGGCTTCTGGTAGACTTTTGCAATATCATTTTGTAGTGTAATATATATATATATATATATATATATATATATATATATATATATATATATATATATATATATATATATATATATATATATATATATATATATATATATTAAAATTATGTTTGAATTCTAAAATTCTAAGTGATGCTAAATATTTGGCCATGGCTGTATAGCACATCTTGTAGCTTGACCAAATGTTAGTGTTGTGTGACTAATTCCTTGTAATTTATATTTTATTCCAGGGGTGTTCCTCATAAAATGCCCATGCCATAATATATAAAACACATAGGTGCAGGTTTAGTGTGTAGAAGCAAGACAGAAAAAACTGACTCAAGTTTTAATGGTTGTTAAAATTGTACTAGCCATGTCATACAACGCTCATTGCTGGATAAAATCAAATAGATGTGTTGAACTCCCAGTACAATCTACCGAACAACATGTTAATGCACTAATAAAAAACTGAATTGCCACCTGCCCTTCGAAGGGTTTCAAAGGCAGGGATCAGTGCAATGCTTTACGATCCATAGCACTGAGAAGATGATATTGTGCCAAAAACTAAAAACTGATTTTTCAAGGTCTGCTTTTGCTTATTCTGCACCTCCAAATGAGAACAGACTACCTCAAGTCATTAAATAGGCAGGCACACTTTGGATATTTAAAACTGCCCTGCCTAATAAAAGGAAAGAACATATGCACATTGTTACCCTTATTTTCACCCTGCTTCTTCATCCAAAGCATTGAACTCAAAGCCTTGGATAGCATCTAACCTTGGAATACTTTTACTAGTTATGTCATAAACAGTCTGACCCAAAGTAGAATCTGTCTTTAAATACATGACTTTTCAACCTTCAGACAGCATGCTTTCACAAAGAATTTAATTCTGCATCAGAGTCTGGATTTACCATTGTGGTCCCATTATAAAATGAGTGCATTATCCTGCAGAACTTTTAGCTGACCACAGCATTAACAACAATGGCAACACATATTGCACAGCTGTCCACTAACTATAACACATAACTATAACACCAACAGTTTGCATAGAACTCAGACACCATTGGTATATCACCATTCAACAATGACAGCCTCGTAGCATTTTGTTGCTTCTGCGCTTCTGTTGCCTCTTAGTACAGAACCACTGAATTGTTATTGAAGATTATCTGGGATTAAATCACTCAACAGAAAATATAATATATTAGTAACATATAGTATGAAGCCTTTAACATTGAACACCCTAAATCATTTTGCAAAGCAACATACAGTAGGCATATGGCAAATATGAGGGTAAGAAATCCTGACTTCAAAACTATACAATTCCCTAGGGTAGATAGACATGTGACACAGATAGATGTGTATGACATAAATATTGAGGGATGAACGGACAGAGACAGCTCCTATAATAACTTATGCTAAAAAATATTAATACAAAGTTTCATGATAATTGTGTTGGTGGTTCTCCACAGAATGGGACATAAACACTGTTTATACCTACAGCCATGTACTGCCATTGCTCACCAAATGGAAAAAAGTACATCCAATCTCTTTTGCTTCACCACCACACCATAGAAAATCCCAATAAAACATTCAACCAAAATGTTCCTAAATAATAAACAGCTCTATTCTGGCATGATTTAAAACAAATAAATAAAATAAAATAAATAAACAACCTTAATCTTAATAACAACCAACAAAGCAAATCTGAAGACTGTTGATCCTGTTACTTATAGGGTTATACCAGCTAGTGAGCGACACATGCCTTGAAAAGACTCAAATGTCAATGAAATGGTGTGGTGAGTAACCAGTGTACACTGAGCACTGAAGAGCTGTATGCGAGTCAGCAGGATCAGGCATTGCTTTTGAAAATAGCTGCTATTTCCTAAGAGAACGGTCAAAGAGGCCAGTATGGAAGGAGTTATGGTACTTAATGGTCTTGGGGTCAGATCGCTTGACCTCTCTCTGTAGGAGAGCTATCATCTGCACACCCCTGGATATTTAAGTGTAAGGTAGGCACTATTCTGGCTGTCAGAACGTGTAAACGTTCGTCTACCTCAAAGGCATATAACCAAAATATAATATAAATATCAAAATATTTACTATAAAATAATCACAGACCAGAGTTTTTTCCAGTGCTTTCCTAAATATAAAACATTGCAAAACAAAATATAAAAGCAAAACAGTCAAACAGAAATTAAATAAATATAAAAACAAGGGGAAAAACGAATGACACAAAAGGGTCAAAACTTAAAAAATTTTACAAGTCAATGGTACTTCGAATGTTATATTTCAAACCCCCGTCAGATATCTCTGGTCGGGTGGATTATAAAAGGGGAGTTTGTTTAGGCACATCTGGATGATGCGGTTACGATTTTTAATTACAAATTCCGGTTAAAAGTAGTAGCGTTAACGAAAACAGGGTCAAAACAAACTTCTAGGTCCTTTGCTTAATGTGTTTTCAGTTTGATTTTAAATGTTCAGTTACCATGAGCTATACAAATATTAAGTGGGGCAGATATATAGACAGCCACCATAATATTTCCTCACAATCTTATATACCTAATAACGCATGCTAAATAATGTTAATGCCAAGTTTCATCGCAATTGGAAAATAGTGTGACAGACACACACCTCCACTTTACACTATTACTGTTTTGTTTTTTTTTTGGGGGGGGGGGGATTTGTAATAAACAAACTCGGGAAATGTTATATAAAATGTAAAAGGCTCAAATAAAGGGCCTTGAACAAACATTTAAGTTTAAGTCAGCTTAAGAAGCCAAAGCTAATGTCTCAACAGAAATGTAACATGAGAGAGGAGGAGTGAAGTATCAGACACAGCTGGGGTTAAACAAGCTGTAAGTTTAATCAGGACTGGATTGAGAAAGCCAAGAGCGGAGAGCAAAACGTAGGTCGTGTCAGTCACTGCGAAGGGGTCAATCGTATAGTCAATAAAATGGTCAATCATTCTTCCAGAAGTTATAGATTTAATACAGGCTAAAAGGCCAAAGAGAAATGAGGCAGCAGGAAGATCAAAGAACAGCACGCTCCTGGTTCAGAGGAAAGGGGAGGGAGGATAGGGATAGGGTGCAAGAAAGAGAGAGGGGATAGGAAAAGAGAGATGGGCTTGAGGGGAGAAGGAGGGAAAACATGAAACAAAGGCAGGGAGAGAGAAAAATGGGAGAGAGAGAGGGGTGGAAAAGGAGGTTAAAATTTTTTACTTTCTATGTAAATGGATTGCAAAGACAACTGAACTTCTGTCCATGATCCACTATTGTTTCAGAATCGCGTGACATGCGATTAGTTGACTACCAGTTCCCGAGGTTGACTGTTACTGTTCTATTTGATTAGCCAGCTGTTTGGTGCTACCCAGCATTGAGGACAAGAGCAAAGAGGACTGAAAAACAGAGGACAAGTCATCAAACCAGGTGTTGCAACACTCTCCTGCAAACTCCAGCATCTCATTGCAAACAGACAGGCACTGCAGTAACATGCAACTCATTAACCAGTACATGTAAGGAGGCCACCATGCCTGAGACTTTGACAAAGATCGGTTGCTATTTCAGTCCATCATATTGAAGTGAACTTGAAGTGAAAACAAACTTTATTTGTCAGTACAAAAAAAGAAAAAAAAAAACTAAATGGTAAACTTTCTTTTGGAAGTAAAACTAAAGACAATAAAAATTTGTTTTAAGGTCACTTCCATAAAATCTTCCAATTTTCTTCTGCTGATGGTAATGTAAAACCACCTTCGATATTAAAGGGTCCATAAGGACCTTTTTATTTTACTGTGTTACATGTTCACATGTGTTGCTACAGATGTTTATGTAAGGTGTGTGTATTGTTTTAATTTAAATTTTTATCTCTTTTTACATTTTGACCACTTTTTAACTTTTAAATTGCATTCCCTGCCTCACGATGGCTTCCCATGTGCCCGCATGGACCTCTCAGAACTACATTTGCCACCATCCTCCGGATCACTGGTAAATTTGCTTACCACTTTTCCATTTTTTATTAAATAATTCATAGCCATAACTATTCTGTACATACTGTTGACTTTTTTTTATCATACTGATATCTCTCATTTTGCATTCACAGCCATGAAGGGGGGTGTATGTTACAGACACACTTGTTTATCTTTAAGAGTTCAAATCCATAAGTGACGCGTCTTTCTCAGTTGCAGAGAATTCCTCATTCAGTGTGTACTGAAGAACACTGAGGATGACCATGCCATCCACTGTATCGCATCTGCATACAGCCACATAAAAATCACTTGTCTCCAGCTCCGTTAGATACTCGCTTAATGCTGATAATCACTGCAAACTGCATGCAGTCAGCTAGCTATTTGACAAGAAAGCCAGCTTCAATTTCCACTACCTCTAGTGCTGTCAATTGCTCATCTTTCCTGAGAGATGCACATGGGCCCACACTGCCCATGCCCTGGGGAGAGACAGGGGGGTTCAGTCTGTGGTGCTGACAGTTCCTCAGCACTCAGGACACAGGCAGGGAAAGAGAAGCTTTCATATCCAAAGGTGCTTTCCAGTCAGAGGACCAGACTGCAGATGCTGCTTCCCAGTTCCCATCATCCTGAGAATGACATTCCTGTAGGTGTCAGTAAACAGTGACACTGTAACTAGGAGCCTCACTCTACTGAGCTGTCATTCTGAGTTTGCAAGTACACACACCTAGTTACACTGTAATACAAACTGAAGGGCTGAATAAAATAGTGCTGTATCCCACATTAGGGGTCCTGCATTTTTTTAAATGCCAGTCCATGCTTTTAATTACCAGGCTCCCATCGTCATCTGTGATTCAGAGACTGGTTCACTTAACCTTTTTCATGTTGGAGAAGTTACAAAAATGATTCTTTAGTGGAATAAAATAAAGTGAAATTAACTTGTAAATAAATCTTTCCAAGATAATGATCTTGTCATATTGACAAATAATATAGAGGTCAATACATATTACTAAAGGGGTCAGAGAAACCATTGCAGTTTCCAAGATTTTTTTTTTTTCTATCTGACTTACACATTACATAATCATATTGAAAACAGTGAATGTATTGTGGCGATCTCAGATCTTGCAGGCAGGCGCATCACACCGGGCGAGGCAATCCACACATAGGAGGCGGGCGGGCACAAACCCGTGACCTCTCACACTAAAGCATAGCGTTGATACCGCTGTACAAAAGAGCCGGCTCCTTTGCAAGGAACGTATAATCGAGCTTATGTCTTTGTGTGTGATTACGTCACCTACTGTCCCTGCTGCTGCCTTCCCTGTGCATGCTACAGTATTAAAATGAAAATGTTAAATATAGTATATTTACAATTTACTGGCAGTATGAACTGAAATAACCACATTTGTGAATTCATCATCACTGCTTCTTGACCGTGGATAGACAGCAGGCCTGTCAACTTTCATAGCTGGCACTAAAGTTCATTATTGTACCTTCAGTCATCTCCAGTCACTGAGGAGAGACAGGGTGTCTTGCAACGCTGCGCACTGTCAAACCCTCTCCTCCTGTTCTAAGATTCTCTTCTGTTGTCATTTGCCCTTTGACAATAAAAGGGGAGAAGACTGAATTTTAATAATAATTTAAGTCCTAGAGTTATTTTTTTTTATTTCGCATTAATCTGCAAATTCCATTTTGACAACAGCATGGAAAGAAAAACAACAGGATCTGTGGTATAAATCTAATCAATGTTGAATCTAAATACCACACTTATTTAAATCATTCAAACATAAGGCTGAGATGATTTTTTACTGTTAATACATCATTTAAACAATCAATTCATCAACATAATAAACAATTGATCATCAGCAGTAATACAGGTAATGGTTCTTTATAATTTCAATCTGGTATCTTAAACAAAAGGTTCTATGCAAGTGCAATGACTGGAGACATCGAGGGTGTCCGAGCACTAGAAAAGCTAGTAACATAGATTGAGGAGTATGAGGTGAAGGGTTACAGTTTTTAGGGATGTTTTTAAGACTTTTTATTTCTATAAGTATAAAAAATTCCCACTGAATTGAATGCAAAGACGAGGGCTGATTACAATCAGATCAGATAGTGGTTTCATTGGTTACAGTCCCAAGTTGAAATAACCCCCTGGGATCAGATTGACCGCACTGTAATCTGGTCATCCTCATGACATTCCTCATTTCCAGAGAGGTCCGATCCGCATTTATTAATTGGAATTCAGATTCATCACAGGAAACAGACTATTTTCTTCCAAGCTAATAATATCATAGAAAGGTTTAAAAACAAAAATGTAATGTAAACTTGGGTTTTGATTTGCGTGTGACTAAGACAGTACCTCAAACTCAGCAGCCTGGCTTTTTAGCCCACTAATAAATTAAGCTAAAAGAAAGCATAGATGTGCTTGATAACAGACAGATCTTTGGAAAAGTAAAATGTCTGCATCGTAATAGAGACATTAGTATGACAACCCAAAGATGACCAAGAATTTTCGAATGAACCACAAACTGACTGGGTTGCTGTGATAGCAATGGGGTCCTAACAGATATGCTGCATATAATAAAAAAAAAAACCTTAACGTAACACCCACTTTCTCGCTCAGTGGGGCTACAAAACACAGGGTTATATTTTTAATATGTAGTTTGACTACGCCAGTTCAGAGCAATAAAGCACAGAACAATATTTGATAAATGATCAGGTTCTTTTTCTTTGGATGCAGAATTAAAATACGGGGAACAATGTCACCAAGAAAAAAACACAGATTCAAAAGATGCATGTAAAAGCAATGAGAACGTTTTTACTGGACAGCACGGTTAAAAGGAGCAACACATTTTTTAAATATGCAAGTGGTCAATCATCGACTTTGCATGATAATTAAGATTGATCAAAGCACCACAGTGCAAACTGCAATATTGTACTTTTAAAAAGTGCTTTGTGCATTTTGGAAAGGTACGGTTCGTTAACCAGGCTTAATATACAGGATAAAACAAACACAAAAAAAAAAAAAAAAAACACAAAACATTTGACATGTTGTCTGTGCAGGGGAGGTAAGATCAGAGCAAGGGAAATATCTGTATAACAAACCTCTTTACTTTCCATACGATAGGATAGTTAATGACAAGCTAAAATTCTTTAAATAGGCACACTGTAAGCCAGCCGAATACTTATCATCAGGAAAGTCCATGTACAGCCTCGTTTCACTTCTCTGTTACTCTCCGTTCCAAACACTACATGATGTTCCCACTCCTACACAAACAACACCACAACAAAATACTGACAGACAGACACAAACCCCCCAGCATAACCATTCCGTTTGCATGCAATGTGGGCTATGTGTGTTCAGGTGCGTAAAATTATCAATTATCCAATTAGTCGTTACCCAATAAGGTATGAAGGGAATGGAATGGAGAAGCTACAAAAAAAGGTAATACATCAATTACAAAAGTGTTAATCAATAATATATAAAATGTGCACTAATCAAATATATAAGTGTACAATTATAAAAAATAAAACATACAAGTCTCAAATAAATACATGAAAGATAACAGGGGCATTATTGACTCTGTTACACTAACACTCACATTGAATCAAACACTACCAAATCTTTAACTGGCTTTACAACTTATCATATCCATGTTTAATATGCAAAGCTGACTCTCTGTGTGTCTGATAGCTGTGATAAACTATGAGGTTGTTCTTTAGGTATTATTTTCGAAATATTGTTTCCTCTGTAGATATTGTATATATGTATATCTCCAGGTAAAAAAACTTCTAGCATCCCTGAAGAATATGTGTAATAAATGAATATGCTCAGGTTATATGTTATTTTTTGTTTGTAAAATGTTGATTTGTAGTCTAGGCCATGAAGCTTGGAGTTATATTATTAAAGCTTCATCATGCTGGCTACTGTACAATGGGGCTGCAGTCTATTTATCAATACACTGGGATCATTGGTAACAAGGACCTGATCTCACATACATGCTGTTTTGGAATATATATATATATATATATATATATATATATATATATATATATATATATATATATATATATATATATATATATATATATATACACACACACACATTGGCAGTAACAATTTCGACTTGAAACAGAATGAATAGAGATGGGATGTTTATTTCCCCTTTTATCCCACTTACTAGTAAATGTCTTGGTATCCCTGAATAGCGAAAGGGTTTGATCAAGCCATCTTGCAAGTGCAGTGGTAAAGGAGTCAACAACAGTAATGTTTCAGGCTGGTGATACCATCATTTTGTGGTGTACAATCAAGAATATTTCTCAGGGAATAATAAGTGGTAGTGTTTTTGAATAATAATCAAATATATTTGCAGTATATTGTAGTATATTTCAAATTGGTAAACCTGATGATGGAACCAAGTGTGTGTCCCAGATGAGTTAACTGAAGGCACCAATTGCAATCATTCTAGGAAAATAGCCATCGCTTTTCCTAGTTAGAGCATCTGCCTCATGAAAAGTTGGAATAACACGATCATTTGCCATCAAAGGTAACACCAATAGCTTAAATATAGCAAAAGGAAGAGAAAGGATAACTCTAACATTGCACAAGTGCTAACAAAAATCAATTTTTCTTTCTTTCTTTCTTTCTTTCTTTCTTTCTTTCTTTCTTTCTTTCTTTCTTTCTTTCTTTCTTTCTTCTGTCTTTCTTTCTTGACTTTTATTTAGTCAGTTTGGCATTCCAACCTTGGATTCAATTTTGTTTTCTAGTCACAAAGACCCACAGATAAACAATACATGTGCCTTTTTTGAATTTTCAGAGAAAAAAAGAAAACAAAAGTATAGTTTCAAGAGCCTCTGGCTGCTGTCCAGACCATGCACATATCAGCTTGGTTTTGTGCCAGGCTGCATATGGTACAAGACAAACTGTCACCCTTTTTCTCATTCCATTCCCTTGAAACAGATAATTAAAAAGAGCTCCTTCGCATCCCGGTAGCAGGCATCAGAGAAACTGAACTGTGATTTGGGGGAAAAGAGGAAGAAAAAACGTAGTTGCCGCCATCACTTTGCTGAGGGGGACAGGGAATCGTCGCACCAGAACTGCAAATTGATGAAATTGAACATGGGCGAAACTTTCAGACAATTATCTGGGTCATATCAAGTTCTCTCCCCTCATGTGTAGGTGTACATGTACGTAGAGTTACTCAATCTGCCACTCAGATAAAAAACAATGAAAACCCTTCATATTGGGTAGAATTATACTGTGAATGTGGGCGTTCCAAAGGGTATTTATTTTTCATATTTCAATGGTTCACTTGTAGCAGTGACGCCAAGCTTTGAATTCAGAGCTCTCCACAGCAAGGGCAATGAAAAGCAAAAATAAATAACCTAATTAATTCTCATCATGAGCAAATGGTTACTTATGCGTGATTTAAACAGAAAATACAATGGCTTAGTAGGTAACTGAGGTAAACAACTGACTCGTGTGACCCAACCATCATGTACCCTCTTTTTACCGCATAACGCAGGGTGCATTATTGTGATAAAACAGCATGAGAAGATTGTGAACATATTATGAAAGTGTTGAGAATATGGTATTCAGAGCTTGAGATACAGATATAATGATTTCCCTGCAAAATAATGACAATTTAGAATGAGATTCTAATTTTTCTTGGTCAGTAAAAAATACAAAGGAATGAAAATATGATTAAAGAATACAGGTTGAAGGAATTAAACCTACTTATTGTGACTTTAAAACAAAGAAAGATTAGTGGAGACTTAATCAAAGATTTTTTAAAAAGTCAACAAAATGAACCATTTGTCACTATTTCAAGTGCAGCACAGAGAGCAGGACCAGAGGACACAGTTGTAAATGTTCAAACTCTCAGGTGAGAGGCATTTTTACACAAAGTGTATGGAATGGGTAACCAAGACATGTAGTCATGAGACAAAGTTCAAGGATTAATCAGCTACTAGGAAACAGATGAGCATTGATGGGCCAAATGGCTCGTTTGGAATGGTTTTATGTCTAAACAAAAGACCCCCATATATAGTAGACCAAACTCTTATGAAATGATGTGACAATGAAGTGACAATGCAGTGGCAATCATTTCTGTAGCACAAGGGCAGCAACAATAGGAAAAGCCATCAGTGGTAGAATTGTACCAATGTTATACTAATGGTACCAATACTAACTGCTAATGGCTTGCAAAATCATCCTACTACAGTATATCAGTATATGAACCAGTATGCAACTGTATCAGGACATCTTAAATGTGTTCCTGATGACAGCAAAGTAAAGCCACCTTCAATATTAAGGCCAATTCTGTATTTGGTTTTACATAAACATGTTAAACCACTGTTAAACTACCTCTCTAATAAGACATTCTGTGAACTACCAAACCCTTTGAAAACATGACAGCTATTACATTTTATGTGTCCTTTGACTGGCCTTAATAGCAGGTTTCATAGTATTTCCCAGTGTCACAAATTAATTTTAGTTTGTCACCACAAGGCAACAGGACTAGATTAAGGCACAGAAAATGAGTCTTATAAGCATCTGTAGACAGTGCATGTCTGCCAGGCTGACAGTTTGTTATAACGGGGCACTAAAACAAATTTACAATCTGCAATAAAACAAATAGCGACTGCTGATAAGTGGAAAACCCGCTTCCCCAGGACATTACAATTCTATGAAGTGAGCAATAATTACAACACACTCTCAGGAACTAGTGTTGGCCTCAGGACAGATTTTACCATGCCAGCACTCTAACTGCAGTCTAAGGGATGGGATATATCATTAGATATGATCTTTAGATGAAACGGTGACTGAAGGGAGAGATACTGTCCCCACCCTGCTATTGACTTAAGCACTGCCTTTTAATAACCCACCTTTGAGCGAACAAAGCAAGTATGCCAGTGAAGCTGAGGGAACATGAAACCATTTTTACAGGAAGAGTGGCTTGAAATCTGGATCCAGGAGACTGGGAGACCTAGTTTGAGGCTACTTTGCTGTATCAAAGTCTAACCTAGTCTCCTTAAATATCTATGTCAAATATAAAACAGATTGCCGCTGCTGTAGTTATACACCCATAACTATTAAACACCCAATAGTCGTGAATTAGAATAAAAGAAACCTAATAGATGCATTGACAAATATTTGGACTTTTAAGGCTAAAAAATACATCAAGTCAAAATCTTTGTCATTGAATGTATTCTTTTTTTTTTTACTATTTCTAAAGAAGCATTTATACAGAGGGATGTGTACAGTGTAAGGTCATTTATTCAACATGTATTCAAAGTCTTTTCCAAATGACCATGAAGATTGTACGTATGTTTTCTCATCCACATTATGGTTGTAGCGCACCCTAACAATGTATCAGCACTCTAATGGAGGGACTCTTATGTTAGCTTTTTATTCTTAAATTCCCCAACTGTTAAACTTTAAATATTTATGCATGTTTAATCCTAGTGTAAACACTTAGGAAATCAAACATAATCTAGTTCCCTAGTTCTTTTTTTTTGTTTGTTTACTTGGTGTTTTGGGAATACAGTTCTCAGGAATGGTGAGAGACAATTATAGTGTGTGCAGCATGAGAGCTGCTCTCCCAGCACAGTCATGACTTCTATCCTTTCTTTTCAGTGCAGCTCTCTCAAGCAAAGACTGCTGAAGCCACAAACGCAAGTATTTTCAAAACAGGAAAAGCATGTTTCCAGCTCCTCGCATTTGGTTAGTGTCAGAGTCAACATGTTCTTGTCCTGACAAGGAAATAGAACCTGCTTGGAGTGGTTTGGGATACTTTATCACCTACCAGTGAAGCCTCTTACTTACAGTACAAGATAACTTGAGACATGTACATGCTCTGATGGCTCAGTTGGGCTAGTGTGGTGGTTCTGTGATTCAGACTAATCTTTCAAGTTAGATATTGAAGATAAGTAAAGACATAAGTTAAAACTTACCCTTAATATGTTAGAATTAGGCTTATTCCTTTTCCATCTTTATTTTTCAGAAGCTCACACAATACTAAAATATATCAGTCACATTTTAGAATACTGGGGTTCCTTATTGGAACACCATGAAACGTATTCATCATACAACAGGTTTCACCACTTTCATTTACTGATTTACTACATATATAACTAACTGTGAGGAGGGTAGGCATGACCCTGTGTCCACACACACACACACACACACACACACACACACACACACACACACACACACACACACACACACACACACACAAACAAGCATCTTAACCACTATACAAAAGAGGCAGGCTCCTCTGCATTCATGCTTTTAACCTCATCGCATTTCAGCAGCAGTGCATGGAATCTGTCACAACAGTGCATCACACAACACTACCCTTTATATACTGTAAGGGCAGTGTCAAATGCATGTTTCAATCGCTTTAAGACCACCATTTAACTTTGAACACAACTTGAGGCATAAGGTCTCCGGAGGTGAAAGGCACAGGAAAATAGCAAATTTGTCTGACCTTTCTTTTTAAACTAAAATCCAAACAAAGATCGAAAGAACTGTCATGTACAGAAGTTTAAAAACTGGTGGTAAATCACAATGAGAACTCCCCACCCCACCCCACCCTCTCCCCCAACAAAAAAACAGGGACGCGAAGTGCAATTATGGAACTAAGCAGCAACGTTTTGATTCCAAAGACAAATGTCCCGCAGGCACAGAGTTAATCGTGTCTAAGATGTGCTCTAACACGAAGCACAACTGCGCAGAGATCTTGGAAACCAGTAAGCTGAGAAGTTGTTTTCTCCCAGGCGGCTCTGTTTATTTTCCCCATTTGAACACTTCCTCTTTCTGTTAAACTCTTCTGACAAGCAGGCCTACTCCACGGATGTGGCTTGGGGAGCAGGGACTCTGGTTTCATGCTCTGAGAGCCCACCGGAGTGGGTGGAAGGGAAGCTTGTTAATGGAGCAGGGCTTGAGCTCCCCTTCTCCAGAATAGAGAAGGAAAGCAGCTAATCTCAAGCTGCATCAGATCTATTCAAGTAACGTTGTATTAGCATAGATCTTTTTGAAAGTCTCACTGCACGTATGGGATGCTAATTCAATAAAAGACCAGCAAATTAATTTGTCTCCCTGTGTTTTCCCCCAAGTTTCTCCATTTGAAGTTTTTTTGTTGTTGTTTCTTTATTGATAGCCCTGAGGAGATAATCATTCAATCTTCAAATACCCCCCCCCCCCCCCCCCCCCCCCCCCCCCCCCCCCCCCCCCCCCCCCCCCCCCCCCCCCCCCCCCCCCCCCCCCCCCCCTACTTGCAAGTAATGTAATGTCAGTATAAAGGTAACACATGAATAGCTACTGCAGGTATTGGTTTTGTTAATGAAATTTTGGAGTCATTTCCCAATTTTTTCTATGTATTTAAATTAAAAAGCTTAAAATTAAGCCCCCTCTTATAAAAGTCTATCATATTAAAAGTAGAGCAAAGGAAAGCATAGTGGAAGCTTAGTAAAGCATAGGTAAGCATTGTAAAGCACAGAGAGGTCTGGTATTGTATAGTAAAAAAATATGTTAAACTATAGTAAATGCATAGTATAAGTATAGGAAAAGCAAGGGGAATCTGTAAAATTATCCATAAATATTCAATAGTGCTGCATTTAAAAATAGTAACAGAAATGAGAATGTTTTGACAAGAAGTATTTTACTTTTTCATTTAAAAACATTGAAAAAAGACTTCTAGCTAAAACATTTTTCATTGAATGTTTTACTTTTAGTACTTCTAAAAACTACAAAATGATCTTGCAAACTTTTATAATAGCAATTCTAAATCTTTCTTTCTTTCTTTCTTTCTTTCTTTCTTTCTTTCTTTCTTTCTTTCTTTCTTTCCCCAGAGACACCAAGCTAAAGTTATTCAATTGAAACCTCTGTCAAAGGTTTATTGAGAATATTTAGCCCCAGCATGAAAGAGAAAAACAGGTCATGTCTGAGTTCAGTCTTGACCATGTTTGTGTCTTCAAACTGCAATGTGATCTGGCACTATTGCCTGTTCCAGACATGTTTAAAACACCATTCCAGTCATAGACACACCTAATTCAATCACAGCCACTGGATGTCCTCAATTTAGCTGATTGGAAAAGAACATCTGGCTTGAGCATTCATAAAAAAAGAAAGTAAACCCTTTTAAAAACATCCGGGGGACCCTCCATTACCACAGAACCCCTCTGAACCCCCCACCCCCCCACCCCCACCGGTCCAGGGTAATCGTACGAGAGGCTGGACATGCTTGGTAAACGGGACTGACGTCGGCCACCCTGTTGGACTTTGTTAAGTGCTGGGACTGCCATTATCTTTTATGATCTGCTAGGAAAGCCCCTCACTTTCATAACCTGGAATATAAGAAAGTGTCAGTCAAAGACATTGGGGTCACCAGTGCAATTCCCCATGGTTGTGTTTTACAATACGAAAGTGCAGCTCAGTGCAGTCCATCGTACAGAAGTGGGAAAAATACGAAATTACCACTACACTGCCTCAATCAGGCCGCCCCTCTAAACTTAATTGCTGGACAGGAAGGGCACTTCTTAGGGAAGCTATTGTGAGGCCAACCGTGTCTCTGAATAAGTTACAGAAGTCAGTGGCTGCGATGTACAATAATGTTTATGCATCAACAATTTCCAAGGCATTCCACAAAAAGGGCCCTTTTGGGAGAGTGTCAAGGAAGAAGCCCTGGCTGAAAAAAAAACATATCCTTGCCCACAAAGAGTTCACAAAACGTCACCTAGAAGATGCTGCAGTTATGTGGCAGAAAGTCTTGTGGTCTGATGAGACTAAAGTGGAACTTTTTGACCTGAACGCTAAGCGGTATGTGTGGCGCAAATCAAACACTGCACACCAGCCAGGTAATACCATCCCCACCATAAAGTATGGCGGTGGTAAATCAGAGTTCTCACCTTAATCCCATTGAAAATCTGTGGCAAGACCTCAAAATTGCTGTCCATCACCATTCCCCAACTAACTTGACACAGCTTGAGCAATTTTGCAAGGAGGAATGGACAAATATTGCTCCATCACAGTGTGCAAAGTTAATAGAGACTTATTCGAAAAGACTACTGGCTGTAATAGCTGCCAGCAATGATTCAACCAAGTATTGACCCAGGGCGATGAATACTTAAAAAATGATGACATTTCAGTTTATTAATTTTTATTATTTGATTGTTTACTATTTTCTTTATTTTTTGGGGGGCGGGGGGGGGGGGGGGGGGGGGGGTGACACTGTGAAGAAGAATGTGTGACTCAAAAATAAAAATTCTCAATCTAATACATCAAAATCCCAGGCTGTGAGACTCTTAAATGTGAAAAAAGGGATGGGGGCTGAATACTTTTTCAAGGCACTGTATGTCGCCCTTCCTCAACTAGCATTCAATTATCCAACTGGGGAATAGGCACACCTGTGATTGTTGGCAGACTTACACCTATTTAAACCCTGCCACCCTGCCCTAGAAAGAGCTTCTTAAATATAGTACCAGCTCTTTGCTATGGACAGCCTTACAGCAGATAGATGCCTTTTTCCAAAGACTTCCCATTCTAAAGAAGCAGGAAGAAGGATTACAGGAGTGTACATTCCAGTAAGTCAGAGTCAGTACATTTTTGTACATTTTAATGCGTTTTAAAAATCTACATATTTCATGCTAAGGGCTTAGCACTGTGTTAAAGCCACTGTACTGTACCACCCAAATGATCAGTATTTCATGGATCTGACCCCCAAATTGACCCAAGACAGTCATTGTTCAACCTGCAAAATAAAACTTATAAGAACACAGTTTGGGTGATGTAAAGTAAAAGAAGTTTGTTATTATCAACATATGATTGTGTGTTCACTCCATTCATTGATGGGTATTAATTCAAGCTGCAGGTGATATCATTTCAAATTAACCAATGTTGTTGTTTCCTTTTTCTTTTGTAGATTCAAAATGTACTTTAGGTCAGATTAATCCCTGTCCAAAAGATTCCCATTAAACCTAATGCAGGAATAACCTCCAGAAATGAAGGTTCGGGCTGTGGCTCTTTACTGCTATATAGCCGTTAGCAATTAAACAATAAACAATAAACCACATGCCTTGAATGTGTTGTGAAATCATTACAGTTTACAAAATTGCAAAGAAAAGGCAAACAAAATGCCACACAATCTTGTAGACTGTTGTTCTTTCAAAAATAGTGCAGCTATCCTTATAATGTAACAAAAAAAAAAACACACACACACACACACGCACACCTAATAATGTTGTGCTGAAACGGTTCAATTTCAGTTTACTGTTTAATAGATTAATCTCCAGATCCTGTATAGTTCCAGGTGTGCTTGCTTAAAGGTCTTATCTAGGAAGACATATTCTATGGCTCCTGGGATCTGGTATTGTTTTCATTTTGAAAGCAAACTTGAACCATCTCTGAAGAAATTCTAAACAAGCTCTGAAAACCAGAATATGGAAAGTGACAGTAATACAAGTAGCGCCTGGGGAAATAACACAAAGCCATCTTAAAAAGCAAAGGCAGCCCCAGCAATGAAGCGATCACAGTGGCATGGGGGCCCTAGGCTCTCACTCCTCTACCTTCCAGTACAGTCTTCTGCTACAAGTCTGACAAACTGATGGGACATGTGAATGCCAATGCACTTCAAGATGAAAATGCTTTACAATTTAATTAATCCATCGGTTTGCAACAGAAAATAAAAAATTAATAAAAAGCTATTTAAAGGGCAAGTACACATTTCATTTTCGCCATGGTCAATGTTTGGGAATCATTTTAAGCTGTTCTACTGCAATTACTTAAATATGGTTTATTTTTTTTTATTGATAGGTCTCTGTTAAAGTGATTGTAGCTAAAAAAAAATAAAGTAATTCCATAACCCTGTTGTGCAATTGTGTTATACAGGTCTCACTGCAGGATGAAAATGTATTGGAAATATCATCTATCTGAGAGCAAAATGTATTGGTAATGCTGAACCAGTTTGATGAAATTGACTTTGGTTTGAGTAGAACAAGTCTAAAATGATTGTCAGTTCCTAATTTTAGAATGATACAAACATAAAGCTGTGTGTTTGATACATTTGTTCTTTACAGTATCTGCTTCTTACCTGTGCAGTATTGGAATATATCCTTTTATTTTTTTCCACCTTCCATGAGATGCAGAAGAGAAGGGCAGCTCCTGCTGACTTGTAGCGTCGATGGCTGTGAGAGGCCACAGGCAATATGTAAATGTTACCCAACCTACTGAACTTTGATAACCCAGGTACCCAAGTACACAAACAGCAATGTGACTGACTGCCGAGTAAAGACAAACAATGACGTCACTGCCCGAATACACAAGCAACAACGTGACTGAGCGCCAAAACAAGGGGAACTAAAATGTTACTGCCCGATCTCGAATCATCCATGACATACAGGCAGCCATTTTCAAAGAAGCACTATTAGCTTCCTGAGGAACTCAGAGAGAAGATCTTAAAATGTTAGTGTTTCTAACAAACAGCACCAGCCTGGACAGATCGGAAATGCTGATCAGCTGATCTGGTTTGGCAAAAATGGAAAGTTGGCAACCCTAGTGAGTATTGAGAAGCAGAACATAACTGCAATGCTCTGTATGATAGCAGATGGCCAAAAACTACCTCCATATGCGTAATTGAGGTTGTATCTTTGTAAATGCATATTAATTTGATGTTTCATTTTTTCCTCAAATTGACGGTGGTAAATTTAGTCTGCATCTTAAGTGCAAGGGTGCCTTAAATTTGAAGGAATACAGCAACTTGCCATTTTCACAAATTCTTATTGTCAGTTTACCACTTTGTTTAATTCTCTTTAGTGTATGTTTGATAGAAAAGGTTGTCATGCCAAAGGGAGCCCTATTGTAATAAACAAGGTAATTAGTAGAGCACCTTGTCTTTCAATAACCTTTGCCTTTTATCCATGACGCCAAACCAATGCATGCTGTGATAACTTATTTTGGCAAGAACAGATCTCAGATCATTCAGTAGTGGCAGCTTGTTCTGTAAAACTCAGAAATAGAAAAAAATTCTCTCTCTCTCTCTCTCTCTCTCTCTCTCTCTCTCTCTCTCTCTCTCTCTCTCTCTCTCTCTCTCTCTCTCTCCAGCTATTTCCCAGTTACTTGTGAGAAAATATGAAAAAGGGAGCAAGCCCAGGCATTGAAAGTTTTGTCTGATGCCTACTTTCACTGTGCATTTATCCCCCTCACCGCTCCACTTCCGAAACAGACACAAGTCTGTTGGTAGCGCGGCAGTGGCGGGATGCAGCAAAGCGACTCTGATTTGTGCCCAAAGCCATCAACATCAGACTGGTTGAGATGTCAGTCCGGGAGAACATCAAAGCGTGCGGTCAGGGTGTGCTGTCACAAACAGTAATAGATATAATTTCAAAGCAGGAGTTCCTGTTGTTTTAGAGCCTATCTTTACAAAGCAAATCTATTCAGATGGTACACGCACACCTGCCACTGCAGTCTGACCTTATTGTGTTGGACAGTAAATGTTAATGATAAAAATACCAACTGTTGGACAAGGTTGTGGAGCCTTCTGGGGCTTTTTAATCATTCAAGATGGTATTTAAGAATATCTCCGCAGACCATTTCCAAAAGTAAATGTGAGCAGACCGACACTGCGCAGCAAAAGACAATATAACCCTGTGGCAAAGTGCCCTCCCCTGTGTGTATTTTGTGTTGTGTGTTAATGTTGGTGTATAGTCATTGGTACACGGGATATCAACGGGTATGTGTAACACAAGTGTTTAAAATGTATATTTGTATTTAGGCACAAGAATTGCACAGCACTTCACGTGCAAATAAAATGTAATTATATGTGAACACGGGGAATTTCACTTTATTAATTCACGTGCAGTTGTACCGCGACTCCAATTGAATGATTGATTAGCAATCGAGTCTCGGTACAGACGCATAAAAGCAGCATGTTTTCACTCACTCAGGGTTGTGTGTTCGGTGAGTGGAGAACAGGATTGGAGACGGAGGTAATTGTAATAGTAATAAGTAAAATAGAAGCTCATCATATTTTGTTTAGTGTTAGTCCATTTTGTTTGCCTGTTTATTTTGTCTACCAGTGCTGTGTCCTGTTTTTGTTTGTTACAACCATTTATTTTCTGACTGTCTGTTCATTTATTAAATGCCGAGAGAGACCATTCGCTCAGATCCACCAAACTCTACCTCTCTGTCGTTTATTTCCTGGTTCTTGTTTCTGGTCTGACGTCCCCAACTCTGGCCGTCTTTGTGACAAACCCTTACAGAGATACTCAGAGTCCTACAACTCTATTACATATTGATTTGTTAATAATATCCAAGTTAATATACAAATGATACAAGAATGAAGTTATCTGAAACAATGGAATCCTGTTCTTGTTCAGGGTCACTTTGCATTTCAATTCCTGTTTCAGTCATTCCATCTTGGTTACTTTGTTCAAACGATACTCCTATTTTATGAGTTATTCCTTTTAAGTATTAAGTAATTAAGCATTAATTAAATAGAATGCAATGCAAAGTGTTGTTTAATATGCCATTGTTAATCATACCTTTCTTTTATCCTTTTGATATAACCAGTGGTTGACATAACTGGAACACAGGTACGCATGCACACAAATACAAAAAAATGTGGACTACATTGTTTTGATGCAAATGTGTCCCTTCAATACATTTTTAACAAGAAAGCATTTTTCATATTGGCAGCGAGGGTGATCAGCTTGCAAGGTTGAGCATATTATCTAGCTTTGACACATACCTGCCTAATATCCCAGTTTTATATTGAGTCACAAGGTCTCTGGCAATGATCTCCAGGTAACTGAGGTTATTATCTCTGACCATAATTAAATACCAGTCCCTATATTTCATAAGGCCATTGGGGTCCAATTCACTAAAAAGTCCATCAATTCTAGCACTTCAAGGTTTAAAAAAAAAAAAATGGAGAGCTATAGGTGTAATCAGTCCAGTTCATAACATCAATCATTATCTTTTAATGGACACTTGAAACAACCAATGATAGCAAGATCTCAATTTAGCTGTCTATTCAGAGGAGAGGGATGTAGTTACGAGGAGTGGTGTTGTGGAAGCTTGCTGACGCGTCGCTTCCCAAATTGATCCTGTCAAACTGAGGTGTTGTGGCAAAGTGTAAGCCTTCAACATGGGTAAATATGTAGTTTGTTGTATGTTTTTGTATTAATTGTTAACATATTGATTTAATTAATTGTTTAGCTCCTGTGGCACTCCACCCGGGACGATTACCCGTCTGCGTGGAGCAGCAGCTGAAAGCAATCAGCTGTTCCCGCAGGCGGGTGGGCGTGTCTCAGTGGAGTGTCAGTATAAAAGCATGGCGATTGCTGTGCTCGGAGCTGCTGCAAGGCTTGCTGTTTTCACGGCACCTGTGATTTATAGTTTGTTGTGCTGTGTTTTTTTTTTGCACTTTTTGTACAGTTTGATGTACTAGTCCTCTGTGCGTTACCATCGCTGGTAAAGTCACATGACCACCTTTATTTTACTTTCGTTTTCTGTTTGTTTGATAATAAAACCTGCGCGCCTGTGCCAGCGTTTTCAACAACACACGTCTGTCTCTCTTTATGCTTGAACAGCGGCGACCCACACGCGTGACACGAGGAAGACCCTGTCACAGGAGTCAGTGTTTGAGAGCCATTACATTTAAATGTGAGTTTAAAAAAATATATTTAGTAAAATAATATTTTGTTTCCCTCAGTTATATCCTTCTATAAATACCGTTGTGCCATCAAGTTAACATGTTCAACAACACTAATAAAGTGAAGAAGTGTTGATGCTTTTGAATCCCCAGGACTGGAATTTGGTGGTAGGCTAGTTCCAAATTTTCACCCCTGATCCTTGACATCCCAATTGTTTGAGGAGGAGGAGGTGGAGCTAGACAGTGACTTGATTGATGACCCCTAATTATGGTGCCTACCAAACCATTTCTGCTGGTACTCAGATGAGAACCTAATGTTTAAAGTTATGTGAACCCATGGATATAACTTTCTTCTATCACTTAACTTGTTTTCTTAGAAATAATTCTGCAGTGAATTTGGGGTTGTAGTCTTGGGCTAGATGTAATCTCTGATTACTCTTGCTGAAGAAATGCATATCCCAGTATGCACAGCAGTAGGTCTATGGAAAGGTGTACTTGATGAAGGAATTGCATTCTGTGACATACAGTTTTACAGCCTTGGTACAGCAGAATGGTAGTGGATATGTCAGCGCCCAAGAAAATTTGCTTCCAACTGGCTTGTAATCACTTAATGAGGAAGTTCATTGCCACTGATTGGTAGTCAGTTGTAAAGGTGAGGGAGCGTGACAGAGATCGAATGATTCTTGGTGATAGATTTCCCTTACGACCTGCTAGGCAGCTGCATAAAGGGAACAGAATATCCTGGACTAAATTACACGACAGTTTATTGTCAGGGTTAGGTAGAAGTCAGCTATCTAGAAAGGGGGCAAAGCTACAGTATACGTAACTCAATGACCCAGACGGGAAACAGTGTGGCCTCCGTGGATTGGAGGAGTGAATGCGCTCGTTGACTAAGAGGTCACAGGTGATGTTATAAAAAGGGGATGTGATCTGTTCCTTTAATATTAAAGGACCTGAAGGGGAACCTTTGTTGTGAAATGTGAGTATTTTTGTTTGTCGTTAAGCTGTCGCCAAAGGCCAGCATTATCCACTAAAGAACTGTATTCACCACGGGCACTAGAGCACATATTGTGCTCTGGTTTTTGTGTTTGTGTATGTGTTATGTGTGGGTGAATTAAAAACTGGACTGTTATTTCAGGGCAAACCCGCGGATTACAAATAAGCAATACATGCCGCTGTATTGCTTCATTACCATTGTTATTATTTACTACTGTTTTACTATCAGGTCATTGGATTTAAAAAGCCATTAAACAACATTGCACCTGGATTATCATTGTTTATTGATCACCTGCACCTGCACACTGATAACTACTTTGCCACAGGGAAAGACAGCTTATCTTGTTGTGAAATTAGCACATTAATTGGCACTAAAACGACCACGTTTTATAGGCATACCTAGAACAGCTATGACTGGTCAATTTCACAACATAAATATTATAATGAAAGGACAAACAATTGAATACAAGTCATAGTTTTGATCGGGAAAGTCATATAAAGCATCTACACAACTGAAACATTGTAAATAAATAGACATTTGAACAGAAGTGTGTTTATATACAGACATTACATTATGCCCATCCTCAAAAAATGGTAAAAAAAATTAAACAAATATTTGAAAATTATTGCGATAATCGTTATGGATATTCATTTCTGCTCATTGCTCGGCACGGCCATACTGTATCCTAGGATATAGTGTAAGGCTTCTTATTACAATGTCAGAGTCAAAATAAAACAGCATTTTAAGCATAATATTGTGTATTTACTAGAAAATAGTACTGGGAAAATATTGAATAGTAGACAAAAAATCAGGTATAAATCATTACAAAAAAAATCCTGTAATTTTTCGGTAAAATTCGGATTTCTTTCTACATTGTATCTGATTGTACAACACACTAATATGAGTGATTCAGTGGGTCGCTTACAATTCCTTCCTGACAATTCGTCCCGCGACAATTCAGCCCCTACAATTAGCCCCTGTGACAATTCGTTTTCACAAAAATTTGTCCCCACGACCGTTCATCCCCACAAAAATTTGTCCCACGATGGCTCATCCACCCAACAATTTGTCCCTCTTACTAGATGTACATATTTTAAGAGTCATAATATAAGAAAAATTTGCGTGTACTTTTAAGATGTTGACTGTGTAACCACACAGAAATTATTGATCCTTCACTGCTTTTAATGGTTCACTTGAGCTGGACTTTATGAGTGTTACACTTCAGTTATTGATAATTTGCGAGAACAACTCATGTCATTTTTTTTTTTTTTAATAGTTTTCTTGTTTTGTGACGTTAACCAGAGTGGACTCAATTATTGGATAATCAAAAGAAGAATGTCACAGGCTGTTTCTGGGGTAGACTGAATACTGTAATATTCACTGTGACAGCTGTCAGTCTGGAGCATTCTGAGTTGTGTATGTGTCATTTTTAAAGCGTTTTCTTAATGTGCATAATAACAAACCAATAAAAAACATATTTATTGTCTTTAAAGACATCCGTTTACTATTTCAATATTTTGTTCAGTAGATGAAATCACAAATGGCTATTTGTAAAAAGTATCGATTGCAAATTCTATATGTTATGCTTTAGTAAATACTGCATTTGTTTGTAAAGATACATTGTTCTATGCCATTGTATCTTTTTATTTAATTTGATTAAAATTTCACTGTGTTTTTCAGTTTCCAATAAATACACAGTAGCCTATAAGATATTGTGCGCAGAGCAAGTACAATTACTAATGTAACGGGAGGAGGGTAGGGGCTGTACAGGAGGAGGGTAGGGAATGTTTTGGACAGGGGGACCTGTAGTGTTGGGGGTATTGTTGGTTGATTGGGCAAGGGAGGGAGGGGTGTAAATGTCAGTTATGTCCAGGTGGGTAAGGAGCGGGAGAGAGCGGGGTCATAGCAGGGAGCAAATACTGAATGGCTGGATGTTGTGAGCACACGTATGGAGTGTGATTGTGAGGTTTTCTGGGGTGTTTACTATTGGGCTTTGTATGTGGCCTCTGGGGTTTACAAATAACTGTGTTCATTAGCTGCCTTAGTTTTTTATTTGCTACCAGTTCCTGTTCCGTTTTTCTTATTAATTTACAATGGCTTGAGACATGTTGTAAAAAAAATGACATGCTCCCCCTCATTCATACCCACAGGGGTTGTATGTTACATTACAGGCTAATGAAACCCCAGTCTCATCATGCCCAAAAGATACCACGTTAAATATGCAATGCAGTATAACAATCTGACCTGCATCTCACTCGTTTTACATTGCAATTTCAATCCCACACATTCACTATTACCGATTTGGAATCTCATTCTGGTTAACTTCACAAAACAATAAAACAAAAAACATGGCATGAGTTGCTCTCGCAGTCTATTATCAATAACTGAAGCGTAACATTCACAAAGTCCCCCCCTCCAACCCTAAACCAGTGCTCCCACTAAAAACAATCTCATCAACAACACTAGCTTGTTGAAGTGAACGATCAACAATTTCTATGTGTTACAGTCAACATATTAAAAGTGCACACACATTTATTTTCTATTAAAATATGTACATCTTGTAATAGGGACAAATTGCCAGGGAGCAATTGTCAGTGAAGAACTGTCGGGGAGTAATTGTTATGTACGCAGTATTGCATTACTCATACTAACGTATTGCACAATCAGACACAATGTAGAAAGAATTCTGACTTTTACAGAATAAATTACAGGATTTATTTTTTATGTTTTATACCTGATTTTTTTGTCTACTATTCAATATTTTCCCGGTACTATTTTCTAGTAAATACACAATATTCTGATTAAAATGCCATTTTATTTTTACTCCAAAATTGTAATAAGCAGCCTTACACTCTATCCTAGGATACAGCATAGATTTAGACACCAGAGGATCAAATGACTTTCAAATGTCGCACATTGGTTATCTGTTCACAAACATATTCTCACATGATTCTGTTGGCCAATCAAAGTCTGATTATTGTGGCGCGTGCTGGGCATAGTAACTAGATTTGATCAAACACTAAATTGAAATACTTATATGAAAATATTATGTTTTGAGTGGATGAAGGAGAAAACGTAAATCAGTTTATGAATATTCCAAAGAGAACACATGTTTTGAAGTATACAAAAAGCCACATAGCAGAAGTGCGCCAGATGAGGCAGAGGATGTATAGCGTTGCAAATTCTGCTGCATTAAGGTACATGTTCACACTGACAGAATAAAAGAACATACTGAAAGTGTTTTTTATGTAGTTTTTACACATGCTTTAATAAGATAGAACGCAGAATGACCGTGTTTAAGTTTGTCAGAGCACTGTGCTTTGCTGGACAGCCACAGTTTATTGCAGAGAGTTGTGTATTGGTGACTTTGTGGCTACTGACAGGAAAGATGACCTTTAAGGGGCGGTGATAATTTCACTCCATGCGCAATGACCAAGAAGGTGCAAGGCATGTTAAATAATATTTTAAGAATTGAAGTTAGGGAGTGAGATTTTCTTAACTATGTAATATACAAATATGAAACTATTTAAACTGTTTGTTTGTGCCACTGTGAATACTGTTTCAAGGCAAATCCAATACCTTCCTGTCCTGTGCTATATTTTCTGGCAGATGTCTGCTTAAATTAACAAGCTGCAACAAAACTCTTGAACAGTTGAATTTTTCTGCCATTTTAGAAGGTGGTTTCTATTTCTCTTAAACCCAAAGGTTAGGGTAAGTGGTAAAGCAATGGTAAGGGCTGTACTGGCAGGCAGAACATGCCAGGTGAGTAGCCAAGGTCTACCTTTAGATTATTACCATTCTGAGCTCATTTTAAAATCAGATAATGAGAAGTTTCTGTAGCCATGGGGCTGCTTAGTTCTTGGTGTTGTCTTTCAAAAGATGCAGATATCCTACTATGTACTTTAAAGATCCCAGTGACGTCTTCATAAGAAGAGCTGCTAACAAATAATACATCTTACCTGCTTGCACTTCCATTCACAATATAGGGTTAACAGTACAGTTTTGAAAGACATCCTTCACCAAACTTAATAAAACATGGACTGAAATTATTTGTGTATTTGTCAAAACATGTCCTTGAACTTATAAAGTTTCTTATAGCACATTGTGTATTACAAAGATCTGAATTTTCCTGGAAGCTAAAATATAATTAAATAATTTGTGAACCGTTTTTGTTTTTTTGCAGAAATGTAAAGTTTAGCGTCTATTATAACATCCTGTCTTTTTTTAAGTAACCTAAAGGCAGAAAAATAGGGCCAACCTGCTGATATTTCGCTGCACTTCAGCTCAGCCGGAAAGTTAATGAGGTAGCAAGTCATGTGACCTGATGCCCTATGTCAAAAGCTGTGTCAAGCTGGTTTTTAAAGTTGAGATGGAGTTCGAGGTTGTACATGACAATAAATTTGACATTCAGCTGATAGTGTGTATTTTTCTTTTTACTATTGTTAAATTCACCATAGGGAAAATGAAAACCCAAATAATAGATACTCAAAGTGAAATCTCAGGTTGAGAATTAAAATGGACTATCATTAACCAAATATTTGTTATGTTTTATTTTATCACAGGAAAAGCAAGGACTCCCCCCATGGTGTCGTCTTTTTTCACGTTTTTTTGGCTGTTGTGAGTGACCTCGCCAACACTTTTGGGTTTTTGTCTTCATTTTTTGATTTTGATTTACCAAAAACACTATTGTTGGTATGGCATCTGGTTTTAACTTACTGTATCCTCCGTGGTAGCCAATTCTAGCCAGATTATCAGCATGCCGTTCGTAGCAGTCATGTTCAAAGTGGTCGGAACATACCCTGCTGTATTTGCTTGGAGTGAAGTTCACGCATTTAGTTTTATGGGGCCAAGCCTTTCTTTGCAAAAGGTCCTCAGGGAAATGAAAGGAAAACTAATCCCTGATCCCTTTTGCTTCATTAGAGCACCCATACAATACACCATCTTGCCACTGAATTCTCAATGTACTAAACACTGTGTAGACTCCTCACATTGAAGTCAATGGTTATTGCGGCAGGTAGCTTATGTGTAGGACTTCTTATACATCACACTCTTATAAGTAAACCTTAGCTACTGTAAGTGAGTTGATTACAGATTACTATGACTTCCTGTCCAAGGCTTGATACAAATTCTTGTGAAGGAACCTACTATATAATCGTTCAAATAGCCATGTGTACTTATGTGCTAGATAATCACACATGCTTGTGTTCACTATGTAGATGTAGAAACATCCCATGGCTGCATTTGTACCTCAGCCATGGGAGCACATATATGTACATTTATGGATAACCTAATGTAGTACGAATCATGTGTGACGTATGCAACCGTTGTCATCTTCACACAAACTGCAACCATGGCAACAGAAGTGAGGCGGTAAAAAGATTGAAATAGCGAGCATTGAGAAAAACATGGAAAATATGAAGCTATCTAGACTGGATATGTTTTTCAAGAGAAAGGTACTTCTTTGCCATTTTCTTTTAAATATACAGTTTAAATGCTTGAAAGAACTATTGTATACAGTATAAAGATGTTCAATACAATTTTGGCGTTTCAAATAGATGTGCCAGACAGACAAAGACAATATAATAAATATGGCAGACAGACATTAAGAAAGAGGCATACAGGCAGAGAAACAGACAATCAGATAGACAGACAGCATTTAAAAGACAAGACACACTCTAGATGGGCACATGGATGGATAGCTAGTTGACAACATGCTTACAATGCACTGCAAGCTCTCCTCTTTCATCCTTTCCTTCTAGCCTCTTTTCAGCTAATTATCCAGAATTAGAATCTCCTTTCACACCAGAGGTGTCATACCGCCTTAGCTTTATTTGTCAGCTCTCATGATTGGGTGCTAAATTTGTGACAGCTTACGAGGTCGGAATCAAACCAAGATTAATAGCAAGTGAAAAGCTGACAGACCTGACACTGTGAAAAAGCCCTTTGCCAGCACTAACAGAGGAGCGGCTGAGCAGGGGAAGGAGATGTATTGTCCCCTGAAGCACGAAGCAGCGTGACAAATCAGAGTTTCACAAAACAGGTAGGAGTGAAAAATATACCTCAGAGTTCATGTCTGCTGCAATCCCTTTGAACATTTCACTCTGTGACTATGAGGATTGTGTTAATTATTTGGATTTGCTACCCTCGGTTAGGGGGGGACAGAATGTATTCAAGTGTATTGTGCTAAATACATGATTCTTGCAGTAATTTTAAATGATTGTAGAGAACAAAATAACCCCATATTTTCTACATGTTGCACATCCATCACTATAAAGGTATCAAATATGTAGTTTTGAAAAAAAAAAATCTTTTTAGCATGTCCTTTCATTTTCAAGCATGATCTCTGGAACGACACTAGGTTTAAGGAGAGTGTTATTGTTCCCATCCCTTCAGTGTCTTCTTTCCTGTTTGTAACCAACCAGCTGCTTCCAGTAATGACTGACATCCATTGTAGCCATTAGGGTGCGTGACCTCAAGTCGTGCAAGTGTAACACATTTCCTGGAAGGGAAGGCAATCTGAAGTTCTCTTATCTATCGCCATGTTTTAAAAGGAGATACATGTTTGTGATCACATGTTTATTTCTTAGCTGCACCTCTGAGACCTATAAGTAAACGACAGGGAAGATTTATAAAAAATATTTGTTTAGCTACTTGGTAGCACGTTTCATTGTGTCTAATTACTGTGTATTTACCTGGTAGTTACTTAGTAGATACGTGTGTACTTATACATCATTACAATGTTGTTATGCATAGTTACCATGTATTTAATGTGTAATTATTTTTACATGATATAACCCTATCCTAACACTAAGCTTAACTAACCTTAGGTCTCTAACTCTAACCACGATTCTTTTCTGATGCAATTGTACACATACATATATCAAGCAAAAATATGTACACATTAAGTGCATTGTAACTATAACATAATAGCATTGTAATTACCGTAAAACTTAAATTAAACGCCTCCAGAATTTATTTACAATATTTGCAGGAAGACCTGGTGCGTATTGGAGACTTGCGATTATTTGAGACCGGCGTTTATATTAGATCATCGTAACTCAATTTAAACACTCCAGCAACTTTGTTAAAAGGTTGTGTGTCAGTGGGAACTAAGTAACAGTTTTATTTTATAACAAAATTGCATTGTATTGTACACCTTCAAGTATAAAGCTAAAGTATTATTACAGTCTTTTTATATGCATTGGCTAACAAGGATACGGTATGCAAAACATTGGACAATGAACAAGCAGAAGTACGAATTTGTATTTAAAAACAGAATTAGATCTACCATTGTTTAATAATAATAATAATAAATGTTCTAAAATGTTTTTACAAATGAATAATAAATGCAATAAGTTTAAAAAAGAATTGTTTAATCTTGTACAGCAAAACACGTTGAAATACACCAAGAGGTTTGTATTATCAAACCTTTTAATAATGTAATAACTGCATTAAACAAATATACATTACATGTATGCCTACCTTAAATTACATTTTTTTATTATTTATTAATCCTGAGAGTCACTTTCATCGCTGTCACTTCATTACGCTCAAGCAACTCCTCAGCTTCAATGGCAATGACAGAGACCTGGCGTTTATTTACAATATATGAAAGGAGACCCAGCAATTGTTTTACAGTATGTGTAAGTACACATCTATTCACTTAGAAACTACTATGTAAATACACAGTAAGTAGAGACACTTGATGGAAAGTGTTTCTAGCTAGTTTAGGTCCGACCATTCATTTCATGACTCCTTCCTGCCACTATGTGTCGCATGAGAAGCAGGTAAGAAAGTAGCCGAGCAGGGAAAGGTGGTTGAAAAACAGTGCAATATATAGGTGGAAGCTAAGTAAATAGTGTAATAATAATTCAAATACAGCAGTGGAACTGTCATCGATACAAGCATATGCACGGAAGCATGGGTTGATCGATCCTGAGAGGTGACAAGAATAGTTGGGCAGCACAGTACCAGAGGCTGCATGTAAACAGTTGAAATGAAAGTTACTGATCCCTAATCAGATGGCAAGCTAAACTGATTGGGAATGTCTGCTCACCACTGCTTGAAACTGGTGAATACCTTGAGCCAGCAGAGACATCAATCCGTAAAAACAGAAATACATTAGTTCACGAAATCTGTCATCGTAAGTAAATGATTAATTATGAGTGATAAAACACAGAAAATGCAATGGTTCTATGTGTCGGATTTAGTCCCTTTGTGTTTATGTCTCCTCTTACTAATTGATTATTTTCCTGTACCCACTTAGAAACATGGCATATCCTCTCTCTATTCATTATAAAAGACAGGGGAGTGCAGGGGGGGCTTGATTTAGGTCTTTGCACAAGTTTGAAAAATAAATACTTGCAGGAAAGAGCCATTCAGTTAATATTGAAGGTCAAATTCAATTAGCATTATTTGAAATACTGTTGTGCCCCCCTCTCTGCCTCTCTTGCCTCCATCCTCAGCCCTCAGCCAAACCACTTGGCCCCGCTGTGGTAACAGATAAAAGTCTGCTTGAGAGCTTATTTTATCAAAAGCAGGACCATTACCTTCCTCCAATCATTGGTGAGGATGAAAAAAGAAAGAAAAGAAAGGGGAGCAGAACTTGAAAGAAAATTGACCAGGAGATTCTAACCATTTACTTGAGGCTTAGCCTCCTCTCCCACTTGAGCTACACAAGGGCTGGGGGACAGGCTGGAGCAGACAAAAACATCATGAAAAGCATACTTGTTTTCAATGGACTGTTCGGAACTGAAGCCACAATAATTCTGAAAAAAATAAAAATGGGGGGGGGGTCTCCCTTTCAAAGGCACGATAAACAAGGAAATGAGTGAGTAATCATTTCCAGAAATTAGTTCCCTTCCTCTTCTCTTCTGCAGATACTTAGCCCCCCCCCCCACTCATTAGGGATACCGGACTGATTAAAGCTCTATGGAATAAAAGTTTTCACTTCGATAGGAAGCTGAAGAATCCCTGAGCTACATAATCCGCAAACATTGCACAGATTAGACTTCTATTCAGATGTCCACATTTGATCAGTTTTTGGTGATTTATTTGACGTCAATACAATAGGCAAGATTTATCAAATTTATACATCGCAATGCATCTTTTTTTTTTTTTTTCAAAAAAAAAAAAAAATAAAATGGTCATTGTTACAAAACTACTTCACTAGTGAGAAACACCTGAGCAGATTTATATTCATGTTGTGTTTTTTAGATTAACCGCATGTGACAGATACAGAATGTTTTTTGGTGATAAATCTCTCTCCCGACCTGTGAGGGGATCAGAGTGCCCTCAACTGGATGGGGGGCAGAGCTACAATACACTAAATCATTGACCTGGAAAGGAAACAACAAGGCAGCCGTGGATTGGAGGAGCGGTTGCACTAGTTAACCAAGGGGTCATGATTGATGGTAAAAAAGGGGGCGTAACAAAGTGATCTTTTCCTTGTTATGATTAAGCTGAACCGAAAGGAGTGAGTGTTTTGTTTGTTTTTCATTATTAAAAATACTGTTGGTTGTTATTTAGATGGCTAACACGATCCAGAGCTGACGCCAGAGGCCAGCACAAACATAGACTACATTGCACTGTTGTTCACGATAAACTGTATTTACACCACGAGCACTAAATCATGCACAGTGGATTTGTGTTTGCGTTTTGTCTTACGTGTGGGTGTTTAAGATCAGGACTATTATTTCAAGACCAACCTGTGGATTAAAACAATCCAGTACATGCCACTGTACTGCCTATTTCTCATTGTTATTGTTTATTGCTGTTTTGCCATCAGATTTTGGATTATAAAAATAAATAACATTGCACCTGGATTATCGTTGTCTGTCTGTTCATTGATCACTGCTGCATTCCTGCACCTGTACACTGTTAATCAATTTGCCACACTGTAGCACAGGTCTATGGCAGTGTGGTCATGTCTGAAAATTCCAATAAGGCATTTCAGTTTGCCATTTATGTTAAAGGAAATTAAAACTGTTTAGAAAAAAATAGTTAAAGCAACATTTATTTATCTTAACGAACATAGGTTTCCTTTTACATAAGAAATTGCAAATTGTACAGTGGTTGAAATAGACATAAAACTGAGCACCTCCCTTTTGACTACCTGTTCATGAAAAATGATTTCTGGTACCATACTAGTTTAAAGAAAACTCTTAGTTTGCAAGCCTTACTTTCACAATTCTGTTGCAGCAGCAAAGGTCATTCAAAATGATCTAGATAAGATTCAGAACTGGGCAGACACATGGCAAATGACATTTAATAGAGAGTAGACATTTAATAGAGAGTGCACACAGGAAATAAAAATGTTCATTATAAATATCATATGAGAGATACTGAAATTGGAGAAGGAATCTATGAAAAAGACCTAGGAGTTTTTGTAGACTTCGAAATGTCTTCATCTGGACAATGTGGGGAAGCTATCAAAAAGGCCAAAAAGATGCTCAGATACATTGTGAAAAGTGTTGAATTTAAATCAAGGGAAGTAATGTTAAAACTGTACAATGCATTAGTAAGGCCTCATCTTGAATATTGTGTTCAGTTCTGGTCACCTCGCTACAAAAAGGATATTGCTGCTCTAGAAAGTGCAAAGAAGAGAGACCAGAATTATCCCGGGTTTAAAATGCATGTCATATGCAGACAGGCTAAAAGAACTGAATCTATTCAGTCTTGAACAAAGAAGACTATATGGCGACCTAATTCAAGCATTCAAATTTCTAAAAGGTATTGACAATGTTGACCCAAGGGACTCGACCTGAAAAAAGAAACAAGAACCAGGGATCAGAAATGGAAATTAGACAAAGGGGCATTCAGAACAGAAAATAGGAGGCACTTTTTTACACAGACAATTGTGAGGGTATGGAATCAACTTCCCAGTAATGTTGTTGAAGCTGACGCCCTGGGATCCTTCAAGAAGCTGGCTGATGAGATTCTGGGATCAATAAGCTACTAACAACCAAACAAGTAAGATGGGCCTCCTCTTGTTTGTAAACTTTCTTATGTTCTTATGTTATTGTTGCACTTCCTGGCACCTCAGCAGTGTCTTCGGGGTCAAAGCATGTCAGACAGGAAAGCAGCTGCTTGAATAATGGAAGGCAAGAAGGCATTGAAGAGAAAAAGAGAGAATTTCACTCTCCAGGTGAAATAATCTAAGAACAAACTATGCACGAGTTAGGCATGGAAACAGCTTTCTGGAACCTATTATGGCCAGATATAATTATTGAAACAGGAACAGCTTACATATAACTAGAAATGTGTGTTTTGTGAACAAAGCCAGGCATTCCCCACAACAAAGTGCACTTATTGCGTATTTGCTTATGATATATAAACACATTGGCTTCATGACGCAAGTCAAGACCACCAGCGAGGTGGGCAAGGCAGACTAAAGGCTGTGGATCAGTTTTGTTTAGTCAACAGCTTTAATCATGCAGTAAGCGCAAGAAAACCTTTTCACTGGAGAAGTTGTTTCCCAGAAAACAAAGAATATACAGCTATGGCCAAAAGTTTTGCATCCCCTAAATTTTAGGATTGAGACATATTTAAAAAAAAACAAAAAACTATATGAACATAATTTAGATTTTTTTATTTGATGTCCTGTAATCAAAGTGCTGTGTCTCTGCATACATAGAATGGATTCAAGAGGTAAACATAATGACCTGTAGTACTACACTGTCATAAGCTGCTTCCTTATTTTAAATAGATGGAGACTGTAGATCATATACATGAAAAAACAATAGTTTATTTGCCATATACAATCAGAACAGGAATACAAGCCTTCACATTATTGTACAAACTAACAAGAGCCTTGAGCTCTGGCAATCTCGGTATATATAGGCAATATTAGCCAATGAGAATTGAATACATTCATGCTCTTTCTTACTTATAATGAACCTAGCATTGTTGCATCAACTCTTTCTTAGTTACCATTACTCCTTCTACATCTGCTTCAAACCTGTATATATATATACACACACACACACACACACACACACACACACACACAATGAAACTAGACAAAAGTCTACCTAAAGCCATAATAGTATTATGCAGTATTTCATGTTAGATTTCCAAATGTCACTTTTTTCAGTTTTTCTTAGACTATAACTACAAAGCATATAATTCAATATGTCAACGTTACATTATTCAGCAGGAAAATGAATAAAAATTAGTTAATTATATAGGGTAATGTAAAACTTTTGGCCATAGCTGTACATCTCACAGCAGAGAGATGATCTGTAAATATTTACTATATATCCATTGATTTTATATAACTAAAGGGAGAAAAACAGTATATACTGTAGTTAGAAGGTGCCCAGTGCATATGCAATATAGACACAAATCTAATCAACAAGACTTTGAAGTATAGTTACATTTGAAGGCAATCTAGCAGTTTTGGCAATATTGTTACCGCTAGCAACACCTACAAGATGGCTGCCACACTGTTTTTTAGGAGGTCAAGGACAATCTACAAATTGCCCAATAATAAATTTGTGACAATGGACCAGCATGAAAAAAACATCCTTGAAAATGAGCACTTGGCAAAATGGATTTATACAACAATAGTGTGGTAAAAACAAGGTAAAAATAGAAAATGACCATGATAAACTATACAGGTATCATCTCATCAATCTGTATTTAATTGTACCCCTCCTCCTTTCCAAAAATTCACAGCAGTTTTTGATGTATCGCATACTGATCCATGGTTACAAAACAATTTAGTCAGAATCCTGACCTTGTTTAAAACTGATCTGACAGCTGTGACAATCAGCAGTACTTTTTAAAGTCTGAGCCGTCGTGATTGCCTTTCCATCCAGACAAGATCAATCTGACCAGTGGTTAAGTGAGGTCTGTTATCCAGCCAGGAAGGATCATGTTCTGGGCAGCACATCTGGAGGACGGGCGGTGCACAGCTGTCGAGGAGCAGACACAACCAGCAGGCCTCTATTACAATTGGATGGTGCCATACCTTTGCTATGCCCATTTGTATCTGTGCTCAGGGGAAGACCTTATCTCTAACATAACATTTGAGAGGTAGCTTTGATATAATTTGATATAATAAATAGTCTAATAACACCTTGTAACAATTTTTTATTTTTTTTTGGTTCCTGGGTAGTAAGTGTTATTTCCTAATTGCTTATGCCTCAAAAGTATAGAAAATGGCTATTATTCCCCACAAACTTTGCTTTTTTGACCAGGACAGTGATATTTTGAAATGTACCTATTTTCCAGTACATTCCAGATAGATTCAGTGCTGAGTAAACTTGGAGTAACTTCTAGAACTTTCTAGAACTTTCCAGTAATATAAATAGTAGTATAAATACAGGGGCCTTAAGCCCACCAGTTCAGTTTAGTTCCAGCTGCCTAAGTGGATACATATCTGCATTTTTCTGAGATGGCATCAAGAGGCTGCAAGTATCCGGCAGAAGCATTTTGCTATGTCTGCGGCCAATTTATCAAGACAAGAGCGAAAAAGTACTCCATGGAAGCATCTGCTAAGATATGTGAGGCCTACAAGGCATATTTCGGCATGTCTGTCGGGGATCAAGACAAACCCTGGGCACCTCATTTCACCTGCAAGCACTGCAAAAAAGACTTTGGAAGATAAGATGGACAATTGTTGCTTGGAATTTTATGTTATAAAATTTGTTAAAATTTTTAAAATTGTAAAAGTTTTTAATTTTAAAATGTTTTACAATTTTCAATGTTATTGAAAATATATATCATATATGAAAAATGTTGCGAGAATCTCTTATACATTAGTCATGGGTAAAATAAATGTATTTTTGTAGGATGGTACAACAGAGGGGAAAAGAGAGCCATGAAGTTTGCTATCCCAAGAATTTGGCGGGAACCCACTGACCACTCAAGCAACTGCTACTTCAGGATGGTGGACCTTTCCAAACATCAGACTGGCAAGAATGCACATGCTATCACATATCCGGACCTTCCTTCATCCATCGCCCTGGTGCCACACTGCCATGAGCTCCCCGTACCCACTCCTTCGGAGAGAGAGCAGCCATCTTTAGAAGAGAGCAGCAAGTCAGAGAGCGAGGAAGACGTTGTAGATCCAGATGACAATTTCAGAGGTGGAGCTGAGGAGAGAAACCCATACTACCCCAACCAAAAAGATCTCAACGACTTGGTTAGAGATCTTGGTCTCACCAAGTCCAATGCCGAGCTTTTGACGTCTAGGCTCAAGCAGTGGAACTTGTTGGATGAAAGTGTGCAAGTCGCAGATCAGAGGAAGCGTCACCAACCTTTTTCCAGCTTCTTCATCCGTCAAGATGGGCTCTGCTTCTGCCACAATGTGACCAGTCTGAGGCAATCGGAATCGCCTGTAACCAGAATGAGTGGCGCCTCTTCATTGACAGCTCATCCAGGAGCCTCAAAGCCGTGCTGCTCCATAATGGTAACAAGTACTTGTCTCTTCCCCTGGCTCACTCAGTGCACCTCAAAGAGGATTACAACAGCATCAAGACCTTGCTGGATGCCTTGAAGTATGATGAGTACGGCTGGGAGGTCATAGGAGACTTCAAAATGGTAACATTCCTGATGGGTCTCCAAGGCGGTTTTACCAAGTTTCCCTGCTATCTTTGCCTTTGGGACAGCAGGGACATCAAGGCGCACTACCACAGGCGGGACTGGCAACAGCGGACCGAGTTCTCTGTGGGGAGGAACAACGTCAAGTGGGAGCCACTGGTGGACCTCCGGAAGGTGCTGATGCCACCACTGCACATCAAATTGGGCCTTATGAAACAATTTGTCAGAGCTTTAGATAAGGAGTCGTCAGCCTTCAAGTACCTTCAAGACTTCTTAAGACTTCAAGACTTCCTAAGCTGTCTGAGGCAAAGGTCAAAGCCGGTGTCTTCGTCGGACCACAGATAAAGAAGATTCTGGAGTGCAATGAATTCCCCAAGAAGCTCACTAGTAAGGAGAAAGTGGCTTGGAACAGCTTTGTCGCAGTGGTTCGGGGCTTCCTGGGCAATCACAAGGCCGAAAACTATGTGGAGCTGGTTGAGACTCTGGTGAAGAACTACGGCACAATGGGCTGTAGGATGTCCCTCAAAGTCCATATCCTTGATGCTCATCTTGATAAATTCAAGGAGAACATGGGAACGTACTCGGAGGAGCAAAGAGAGCGCTTCCACCAGGATATACTGGACTTTGAACGCCGCTACCAAGGACAGTATAACGAGAACATGATGGGAGACTACATTTGGGGGCTGATTTGTGAAAGTGATTTCCAGTATAATTGTAAATCTCGAAAAACTACTCACTTCTAAATCTTTTGTCAGTTTTGTATTACTTTAGTATAAATACATGTTAATTTGGATTCATATGTTGTTTTTTTCTGACTTTATGTGAACGAAAAGTCATAAATTCGCCCGTTTTCTCATTGGAAATAGGTAAATTTCAAAATATCACTGTCCTGGTCAAAAAAGCAAAGTTTGTGGGGAATAATAGCCATTTTCTATACTTTTGCAGCATAAGCAATTAGGAAATAACACTTACTACCCAGGAACAAACATTGTGTTGCATAGTGTAATATAATACATAGAATATTGTCTGGGTCAAAATATCTTGAAGTGATAATTTGTTTTTATGTGTAGTATACAAGAAGTTAAACATTCCAAATTCTAATAAACAACCAGGCTTGTCGTTTATTTTTGTATTTATTTTAGTATTTATAATGCTTACCTCACAAGTTCACTACACTTAAAAACAAATCATCTTTAATATACACCATTTATAGAAAAGTACCTTAAACATGTTCTGTTTACTCTCTTTTGCTTTTTGTTTTCACACATAATAAAACTAGACATTTGTCTTTGCTTTGTATGTTAATAATATATATTAACTGGTGAAAAACTGTTTCAATGGATGAGTATCCAGTTGATATTTCCTTTATCACACGGCCACGCTCATTAATACCAGCTACCCCAATGCGAGCTGTCAAACTGTCAAACAGCAACACATCTCCACACTTCAAACAGCAACACAGCTCCATACTTCTCTATGTGTACTTGATAAAGAAACCCCTTCAGAGCCCTCCATATCCAATGAGAATCAGGTCAATCCAAGAGAAACGCATGTTTTCAAAATCAAAACTACCTTGACAACAGGCTCTCTGCTTTTAATCTTTGGGGCAAACTGCATTTTCCATGAGGGAGTCAGTGTAAACATCTATAAATTGGCCACCCGAAAAATCTCCCATCCACATACGAAGATGGTAAAACACTCTGATTCTGACTGAAGGTAAGCAACTTCTAACAAAAAGGTACAGAGAAATGATAGCAAACATAACCGTCCTTGGTACAAACTAGTGAACATAAAAATGGCTAAATAGTTATATATAAAAGATGTTAAAGCACGTAATTTTAACACACTCCCTAACCTTTTTTTCAGCCAAAAAGTTGCCATGGAAACCTGATGGCAAAAAAACAACAGAGCCACTCTATACTGCCTCACATAATGCAAACTTTATTTTTTAATTTTGTACAAGTGATCAACGTTGTTAATTTTAAATACAATTCTTTATGCAGTTCACTCTCTGTCTAATAACTCACTGACATAAACTAAGCAGAGTAGGCCCCCCACAACAAGCAACACAGAAATTTAGAACTCTGGCAGGAAAGAAATAGCTCACCAGGGATTATGATAAATACTGCATGAGGTAGTGTGTAATAAATGAGAATCTATGTAGCATCCCACCTCTCGGGTGTGTATTCAAATCTCATTTCACACACAACCCCATGCAGTATTGAATATTTCCTAAATGAGGTAAAGGTTGCAATTACCCATCCTATATTATCCTATACCCATCCTCTGTTATACTGGATTTGTTGTAGAGAGTGAAATAAAATGGGGGGCATTTGTTTTTAGAAATTAAGTATATTATCGGCATATTATCAGTATATTATAGGAACAGTTTATAAGCCCAAGCATTTTGACACCCTCACTGAAGCCCTCTGCTGGATCTTGCTCATGCATCATTGCATTCCCTTCCTCCTGCATCTCTTCTCCCTTTCATCTCCCATCTCATCGCTCTCTCCTCTACTGTAAGAAACCTAACTGTTACATTATCATCTCTGCAGAAGGACATTAAGATGTTGTGCCTCCTCCCCTCACCCCCCTCAGCTCTCCCCTTCATGGTTCTCTTTGACCCCTTCTTGCCATTGGAAATCCATCCTGTTTTTCTGCGACAATCAAGCTAAAGTTGAGATCATTAACAAAGGATTGTTTTCTTTCCCCCTGATCATGCAACTCCTGAGCCAACTCATGTTGTTTTACTTGATCCATCTGCTTATACTTTTTCTTTCTCTAAAATGCATCTCCAAAACCAACAAATTCCAGTGACTCATTTTACCTCTTGAAAAAATGTGGATCACTTGCCTAGAACTACATGCCCATCACTTGTCACACCACACCTGCTGCTGAGATGCCAATCCACCCTTGCTTCTCCTCTGTTTCTGTGTTCCGTCTCTCTCTCTCTCTCTCTCTCTCTCTCTCTCTCTCTCTCTCTCTCTCTCTCTCTCTCTCTCCACTACACAGCTGCTGCCCTCGCTCCTTCCACCCTCTCCTCCTACGTGACCATTTGGTCCACCTTTACCACCTTCTGCGATCAGAATTGAATCTCACCTTTCCTCTTCAACCAACACGTCATTAAAAAAGTTAATCTACACTTCTCCCTGGGCACCGTCAAAACATACCTCACTGGTATACAAGACTACTGTTGGCTGTTCTACACCCCTCCTCATCTGCCAGGGATGCTTCTCTGTGTTTCTGCAACCCCCATCTAAAAGCTGATTCCCTTCCTCTTCTTCCTTTGGAGCACTTCTTCTTCGGGGCACTTCCACCAAGGTCAATTTGTCCAGCTCTGTGGCTTTTCTCCTCTCTGTCGCACTACCTTTTCTCTCACAACCACTCCAACCCTTCTGATCCCTGTTCATCAACGCAAGCTGTGACATTATAACAAAAAGATGGTTTTCTTCTCACTTTCTTCCCTCATTTCCAAAACTGGTTTACTAGCCAGCATCCTTGTTTCATGTGAAATGTGTGGCCCTTCAGTATGAAATAGTTGCGCAGCCCTGTTCTAGAACATATTCCTCTATAATAAAGCTTGTCCCGCGTGCAAACATGCATTCATATCCCATCGCAAAACAGAAGAGAATATACAGTGAGGGAGAACACAACAGAATAAAACGTGATTACAACCAAGGACCATAAGGTCTTTTTTTCTCCACTGGGCTAATTGTATTATTGTATTGGCAGAGGAACATTAATCCTTAAAGTGATCATAGCTGACAAAATAATTACGTAAATTGTACCTGTTTTGTACTTCCATTAGCTACATCAATCTTGAATGTTAAATTTTGAAACATTTCATAGCAAACATGTATTAAAACATGATATACTGTCCTTAATTAGGTTAAAGATTTTACTTTTTATGCCTGAAAAAAAGAAAGAAAGAGGGGACAGGCATACAATGCTAGTCTGTAAGGCCATGCAAGGGGTCTGTTTGAAGGGATACAGCCATTTTCCTTTTCCGAAACAGAACTGGCATGTGAGAAGTGTTTTTCTTTTCAGTGAGACTTGGCAGTGCTTTGTCATATTGCCATCTGCACTCTGTAGCACAGCTTAGTACTCTAATGTTTGAAGTAGTAATGGTATCTGGGCTGGAAGCAACCTTCGACACAGATGTGTAAAGTGTCTGCTGAATTGATGAGCTTTCCGTGCTTGTGTACAAGATTGATTAGTCTGGGAGGCATATTGTCTGAGGGATGCTATTTGTTTTTGTTATTGGGAGGGCACTGGCACACAAGGGGTTAAAGTAATTGTCAGTAACAAAATCTCCATACATTTTCTCTGTATTGCACATACAATCATTACATAGGTCTCAAATGTGTTAAACTACATGTTTGAATCTTCAGTATGCTATACCATACCTTGCTTTGATTTACCATGCTTTGTTTATGCTTCAATACTTTGCTATGCTTTTACAGGAAACTTTGATAAGGGCATATTGGCGGATCTAGTCTTCATTACACATGCCTGTGCTGTGCAACTGAAACCGAAAGGAAGCTCCTAAACTCTTAGTCAAAGCGCATTTTTCGCGCAATAATATATACTATATATATATATATCTTATATATATATATATCTATATTATATCTATATATATATATATATATATATATAACTCATTTGAGTAATATGCAAAAACTACATGATTATAAAATATTGCATAAACATTGTCTAATTGTAAATGCATACACATTTCAAAAGGGTTATATATTTGCAGTGATAAACTCTCATGCTCAGTGCTAAATAATAACTAAGGCAGACACACTTGAGTCACCTCCCAAGCCCACTTAAGCTCCTCCCTGTCTGAAATTGGTCACTTCTGGGTCTTGTAACAGCCAGATCTTATTTTTTTTTTTTTTTTATTTAAAAAGAGTATTTTCACGATTGTAATGGTATATGCATTGTTCTGTAAGGTTCATTTGTATAAGAGAAGCTCATACCACAGCAACGAAACTACTGAGTTTGATTAGATCCAACTATTTCAATAACTAAAACACTCAATCGTGATAAATTTAAAATACTTAAAGAAGTCTAACAAATTCAATAAGAAACTCAGGCATGAGTGATGGTTAAAGAAAGACTTTCAGTTCGTTTTATACAATTCAACCATTAATTAAGGAAGAGGAAGAAAAGAGAAATGGAAGTAGTTGTAAAGGTTAATTTCCCAGAGTGCACTAGGGGCAGAGCAGGAAGGAACCCCAGACTGTGTTTATGTTCTTGTTTGACAGCTTATATTTACAAGACATCATCTAAATGGGATGCTCTTGAATAAAAAGAGGAAGTAGTTTGATTTGAATTGCTCTTCTGCATTTTTTTTTATAGCATTTGCATAATTCTGAGTGCCTCTGGGTTCTCCTCTATATCTGACAGTTCTTGACTTTGAGCTTACTGTGAGCATGTGGAGAATCATAACTGCCAGGACTGAACATCCTTCCTCATTCCACTCAAATCATGTGCCAATGCCACATTTCAATTGTACCAGAAAATTCCCAGCACTTCGGCTTCCACGAGAAAAGCAGGCTTAAAGCCAGCCCTAATAAAGCCAGCCCTAAGGGAAGTTAAAATGAAACTGTTTACCTGTAATTAGGTATGACGACTATACAATAAAACAAAATAAAATAAAAGTCATGTTTGGACTCAATAACTGTCTGCATAACAGAAACTGCACCCCTTGTCTATAACATGGATTATTTGTAGAAAATCTCCTCAAAGGATGGCTTGCAATCATTTGCCACACAATGTTGATAGGATATGCTGCGTTAGGAACTGTCCTTCATTAACCTGTACAGAACAATACAATACAATTCACATTTCTATAGCACCTTTCATCACAGGGATCCCGAAGCACTTCACACACACAAACAAATAAGCAATTAAACCATTACATTAAAAACAGTAATAAAACAATTAAAAAAAACTGAAAACACACAGATTAAAACTAAGAGAAAAATCCAGTTCGTAAAAAAATAGAACAATTAAAAACAAATAACATTAAAAATAAAGCAATAAAATTGGAATTTTAAAAAAAGGACAAAAAGACAATGCAGTTTTGAGTGTAAAACAATAAAAATAAGATTTAAAAAAAAGCTATTTTGTAAAAATGTTTTCAGTCGTGATTTACAAACAGTAATCCAGCTTCCCTGACATAAGGCGGCAGAGCATCTCATAAATAAGGTGCTTGACAAGAAAAACAATAGGTATGGGCCATGAATTTGGAAAGGGTGGTACATATTCATAATGTGGGTTACTGGACTACAAGAGTACAGTATCCAGCTGTATTGTCTTGTATGAGGAGTTCTCTACCCTCACCATCAGCACCTACAAGCAAACCCATCTTTGTGACACAGGGTCTACCCAGTGGCTGTGGAGGTGAAAAGTACCATGTGGGATGTCAGAACCAACATATAACTTCATTAGCAGTGAGACTGTGTTCTTGAAGCTGACCATGAGGCTAGATGGGAGTCACATGACCAGCAAGATTAAGATGGTTAAGCAATCCACCTGCCATCACAGCTCGGCCTGTCTGCTATCTTGTACCGGGTCACATGTTGAAGTAACACAAGTTACTTTCTTTCATAGTACACATGACCACACATCTGTACAAACTGTCATTTCATTCAAGCACGAGCAAATAAAATGACCCTTATTACAAGCCACCCTTTGTTAAAGGATATGTGCTATAATCTAAAATAAATTGTAAGAATAAGGAGATCTTGGGTTTCAATTCAGACCACTGACTGACCTTCAGCAAAAAAAAAACAAACAAAAAAAAATAGTCTACCAAGCGGAAATCAGTTGTGTATTCCAGTGTCAAAAATGTCCAAATAAATATAAAAAAATATATCATAAATATTTAATAGGAAAAAGGTGTGAGTAACCCCACCATTCTGAGCTGTCGTACTATGTGAGGTGTAATGTATTCTTCTAGAACCATCACACAATGCCACAATATGAAGTGTAATGTATTGTTAAAGAACTATCACACTGGCATCTCACCCCACCTTATTGAAGCATGTCTTGAAGAATATTCCCACTCAATAGTTAAATCCAGCCCTATCCATTCCTTTTGTGTTTTCAGACTGAGTGAGCAGTTAAATGGTGTCTCGCAGCAATCATTCAGCTTCTGTTTGTGGCAATATTGATTTCATTAACCTGAAAATCCTTTGGAGCCACTTGTTTAAAGTAATGCTTATTGAGCCAGTGAGACGGAGAGAAGCTGTTCTAGCTAATGAACTCAATCCTGTCAGCTAGAAAATCTTCACTGGCTACAAGAAGCAGGCTTCTGCCCATCTATCCATGTGCATGCCCAAAGGAAAGCAAAGCTGAAGTGCACAATGATAAGGAGACCAATGAAAGCTAATACAAATTTCTTTCTTTTTTTTTTAAATAACCTTTAAGTGAAAATTCTCTGGTCCCTTTTTCTATCTTTGGTAAAATAAAGAAAACAGAGGTACAGGTTTAAACATATTTTATTTTCAGCAATGTTACTCAGCCTAATCCTTATTGGCAGCCGCAGTCTGTCTCATTGCTACCACGGTTGTTTTTCTTGATGAACCTGAGGGAATGCTTATTTATTAAGAGTCTGTTCAGCAACTCAGTGTCTTGTTTATGGTTAACCCACATATCTTATGCTAGCACAAGTGGTGTTGGCACACTAGAATACTGGGGATTCATACATTTAGGGATGTGATGTAGCTCTATGAAGAGTGGCATAGCTCTGTATCTATGCTTAACAAGCACCACTGTCTATCCTGACAATTCTCCCAGTCCATGCCGATGAAAAACATCCCCATAATATGATGCTGCCACCAGCATGTGGCACAAAACTTTTTGCCACATGGCTACAGAATCTCCTGAGTGTTTTTTTGCATACTTGAAATTGGATTCAAGGTGGGCTTTCTTAAGTAATGGCTTCCTTCTTGACACCCTACCATACAAGCCATATCCTAAAAGTGAAAAAATAAATAAATAAAAATAAAAATCATGCAAGGTGCATTATTGTAACTCTTCTGTTAATGCAGTGATATATATATAGGGCTTCTAGTTTTCATGTTTCATTTTTTATCACATGATGTCTCTTTAAATATATTTTGAGCTAATTTGCTTTCTTAATCAAACAATAATTTAAAAAAGGAAGTTATTTCGTTTTACCCTCATATCTACCTCACATCAATTTCAAACAATGTGCATTGATCTCACTTGATTCTATCTGAACCTACATTTCGTTCCGGCTCTAATCGCCAAATTCAGGTTATTAATGTCCGCTGCGTTAGTTTCTAGTAGTGCGCCGCTAATTTAAACAATCTGATATTCAGTTAAGGCTTAACAACTATTAATTAAGGATTAAAAGTAGGGAGAGAGAGGGAAAATAAAAACTAAAAGTAGAAGAAAAGTATATATATATATATATATATATATATATATATATATATATATATATATATATATATATATATATATATATATATAAGTATTTGAAAACTTTGATTGTGGTCAGTCTACAGAAGCCATTTTGGTAACAACGTAACACTGGCCCTATTGATCAAGGTTAACAGTGACACCGGCCTGACTAATGCAAAACTTTGACTAATAAAATGAATACTTATGAACAATGTTATTATATTATTATTAAATAATTTAACTGATTATTATATTATCTTGTATCTAATTTTTTTCTGAATAATAATAATAATAATAATAGAAAATAGATTAAAAAAAGACGCACAGATAGATCGGTATAACACAATTTTAACAACTTCTGTACCTTCAGTTTTGTTTACATTGCCACTGCAAGAACACACTCGAAACAAAAAGCACTTCAGTGGCAAACAACATGTCTCATCAGGAGCAGGCCGTCAACCCTCTAGCGCCTTTAAATCAGGTTCTAAGACAATCCATTTCCTGCCCCTGATGTAATGGCGCCACTTGAGCAGGATTGAGCAATGGTGTGAGTAGTGATGCCAATCTGTCCATTCAGATTGCAAAAGGCATTTTGTTTGCTCGCATAAGCCAGATGAGCTAATCTGTAAACTAAATCTTCAATGTCAAAGTCTGTAAATTTAAGTTGTTGACCTTTGATAGACCTTTCGGGGAAGTTAAGTATTAATCAAGCCTTCCTTATTGCAATCAGTCTTAGCAAAGCAATTCTAGAATTGGAGCACTCCTATTGATTTGACTGGAAGATTAGGTATCTCAGTACTTCATTGGCAATCTTAGGATTTTAGTATTTTGGTTCATTACTTTGTTGGTTTAAAACAATGTTTCTCAACCTTTTTCTTAACAACGCCTCCTAAGGATCAGCTAAGCTTAGTCATCGCCCCCCTTGCCAAAGAAAATAAACAAACATTAAGAATTATTGCCGAGTAACAATGACGTTTAATTAATATCAATTATGAATTACATTTAATTCCACTAGTTCCGAGAATTACAAAGAAATTATTCATAAAACAAAAATAATTAAACAACAGTCACTGGTATAATCAACATGTAGATATACACATAAAATGCTTACCATCATGGAATATTGCCGACATATCTTCTTTGCTTGTGCCATGGGGTGGATTGGCTTTCCTTACAAAGGTGTAACAAGAAATTCTCCTGTCAGGACACTGCTCTCTGATTGGCTATCATATCATTGTTAATGAAACAATGAATAATCCTCTCCCAACACTGAAACCCTAACCTTATCCTATACTGCAGTCATTACACATCTAAAGTAGTTTATCTTTGGCAGTGAATAAGAGGTGCTGACTTCCTAAGTTGTCCTGACAAACATTTCGAGGTACCTTTGTAAGCATTGCTTGGATAGCAATACAGATGTGCAAAACGGTTCCTTTGAAATTGGGTACCCGCTTCCTGCTTTGGAACCAACGAACCGGTACCAATATCCGGGATCTGGTTGCAGTGAGTACTATTATGTTTTTAGTAAAACTGATTATTAAAACATTAATTTCTGTCAAAAATACATTTGATAACTATAATTGACATGTTTGCACTGGTCTGCAAATTACTTATGACAGCAAAAACTTTTTTTTTTTTTTTTTTTTATAATTATTTCAAATTACTTATGACAGCAAAAAACTTTTTTTTTTTTAAATTATTTCCCTGGAGAATAATTCCGTCTCTTTATATGAAACGATGAAGACGCGCTGGGTAAAGTGAATCTTCTGCACCTTGATGGGATCCTTTGCAAGGCAACCCCAAGCCAAACACCACACAATTTCGGCTAGCTAAAAAAAGTTATTTAACCCTTAGCCGATGGGTTAGTATTTCGGCTTGGGATCCTAACATACACTGACTCTTTTGCACATACCATGTGGTTAATGATTTTTTTTTTTTAATTGTAAGCTTTGTGAAATTTGCAGTTAACGTGGTAGTTATACAAGCACACAATGGCTTTCGCTGTTGTAATAAAATTGTTGCTGTGCAAATTGGAGGTTAGTGATTATTTTGTTGACTTTAATTATACAGGGCAATTTCATAGATTGCTCAATATTGTCAGAACATTGTAAAAGATGCATTGTTTGTGGATTATATGTTATATGTACAGTGTCAAATATTTTTGCAAAACATCTTTTATGTATCTCCAGTTTCAGCAGTCTGTTTATTGACACCTGCCCACCCTCTTCCGCTCACACACTGACATGCGGACATGCTTCTCTAAATGGAACGGCTGCTTCATTCTGATTGGACCAAATTACATTTGCATGACAAATCGGAAAGCACAAATGGCAGTGATGTTACTGACCAACAACAGACATGTCTGACTTGATGTGTCCACGATCTTCTAGTGCACAAGTCACTGGCACATTGTGTGGAAGTAGTTAATTAACATTTTGAAATAAAAAGTTTCCTTAATTTTAAATAAGAAAACACATCACCCCTTTGTTTAGGTAAAACGCCCCCCTCCCGCCCTCTTGGATGTAAAAGCCCCCTTTTGGCTTCAGAACACACCTTGGGTGGCAGTACCGCACCCACTGAGAAACAATAATAATAATAATAATAATAATAATAATAATATGGAAACAACACAAATGGCACAGTGCATGCAGATTCCATAATTTGCAACTTAATTATATTAGATTGGATTACGAGTGCCAGACAAAGTTTTCACTGGTGAAATTTTCTCTGTACATGTCCAGCACCAGAGTTTTGAACCTATGAATTAAAAGAAGTTAATGGAGTCAGTCAACATCAGGTCTCACATAAATGCGCTATGGAAAGAAGAAAGGCATTTGCAAAGTAATTTGCATTTAATGCACCTAAAAAGTAAGAGTGCAAATGGACTTGTGATGTTAAGTATGAGAGTGGCTACTCCTTGTACTTGAGATGTTGCTTCTCAAGGGTACAGTAGGGTTAGATACAGTGCCCCTGAGAATGCAGGTGTGGAATGAAGCTGAGATGTGCTGTGTTTGAATTGAACCAAGGATCCTGCAGTTGTGTCTAATGTTGTTATGTTACAGATGTCATCAGGAGCTGCAGTATTACTGCTTGGGTTTGTGCAGTTACATAGTTCCTTGGATCTGAAAAGGCGGTGAGCTGAACTTTTCAAAGTAATTATGCAATTCTTTGTAACCCTATTAAAGTAAACGGCACTGTTGCACCCCGATATACAACAAAAGGAAAAACAAAAAGAGAAATCTATTGCCCCACTGGTGCACCAAATGGCGAAGGAACAAAAAACAGAATCTGTAAGATTAAACATCATCTGAGCAGCGATTCTAGTCATTTATCTATCATTTCATTTTGTTGTGCATGGTGGTGTGTGTGACTTGCTGAGTTCTGAGTGCAATGAAGCCCACAGAATAGTTATCATTTTAAACAGCATAAAGCAATCAGAGTGCCCCAAGGCATAGAGGCACCACACCTTTTAATTAAAACAGTAAATCTGACTTTTACAAGGAGTGCTCCGTGTGGGAGAGTTTTCTACCCTTTAATAGCTTTGCTCAGGTTAACTTAAATGAAAAAGGCCTCCTGAAATCTGAGAATGGTTAAAAGAGCAACCCCAAAAGAAAAATGCTCTTAGAAATGTTTAAAACTGTGTTTAACTGTTTATTTTAGTGCCCACTAAAACCACAGCTATGCCATATGAAACAGAGAAGTCTCAAAGCATTAAGGGGACTCGGCAGTCTCATTCCCAGCAGCCTGGTTCTTCAGTCGGAGGTATATTTAACCCTCTCCCCTCAACGCTACCATGTATATAGTCAAGTAGCAAGAATTCTATTGGCATAACTCTTTAATCAGCCATGAGGCCAATCCCATGCACGCAAAAACATGTGCGTATGTTGGAGTTTCATACAGTGCAAGGGACATTCTATATGAAACAATCCATGTCATTCTATTTCAGTATTTCAAACACAGGACCCCATTTAACAAGATTTGAAGCTTCTGTTTTAAGCAAAAACAAAAACAGTTTGATATTCATGAAACTGTTCAAGACATGCTGGCTGTTTTAATGACCTGGTCATACATGTAAATCCTGCTGTTGTTAATTTGTAATTGAGCATTTCTTAAAATCTTAATGATTTTCATATATTAACAAGCATGCAGTGGCATAAATGTCACAACATTCGAGCTGTGATCAGCTGTTTTTATATTGATCATAAACATAATTTGTTTTGACCATGTTTTGTGACAATTTGACAAGCACTTCTATAGACAGAAAGACTACCTCTATTTACTTCATATTCTGATACTATCAATAACCTGTGCTAAAAAAGGGCCCTTACCAAGCTTCATCAGAATCAGGATAAGAACATTCCCTCATTGCTCTGGCAGCTCAGTTTAATATTAAATCTGCTATTACACTTGAAGCATGTGCTCCATTGTCAATTGTATACCTGAGTAATTGTTTTGTATTGTGGAAATCACTGTGCTTTTAAAACATGTGACTTCTTTGTAGTCCTGTGTTTGTGATCTGTCCAGTATAAATTGGAAAACGAAAGGAGACGTCTCAATAAGCTATATTTCAATAGTTTTTAAATACATTAGTTTCAAACCCTGCTGTGTATGCCTTTAGCTGTGTTGATAATCTTCTGAGGGTTGATGATTTAGCAACATACCCTGAGAGCTCTAGACTAGTCGCTCTCTAGATAGGAGGACTTTAATTGTAAACTAAGCTAATTTAAACACATCACACAGGCAGCATGTGTTCCAGCAATACAAATACCACATGCATGGAAGATATTCTGGATAAATAAACAGAGTTCTGCAAATTCATCTGAAAACAGTTTATGAGCAAGCAGATGTTATAATATGGCAACTGCTACTATGAACCAGACGAGCACTGATGGGTCGAATGATCTCTTGTTCATAAGTTTTCTTAATCATTTTATTTTTTGGCTTTGGTTGTCTAATCTCCTTCCTGGATACTCCCATGGAAGATGATAAAGTATGTAAACTGTGCTGAAACTAATTTAAATGTACTGTACATTTGTGATATCTATCTTTAATTTGACTGTGCCCTTAACTTATATATGACGTTTACAATCATTTTGAGGGCTTCCAATTGCAATTACTCAAATACTGTGTTCTTTTTATGTTGTTCTGAGTTCAGGAGCTCCTGTTCAGTTGCCTGTCCTATAGTTGACATAAGTAACATAGGCTAGATGAGCCAGTGGCTTTACAGAAGTGAGAGCCAGCACTATCTACAGATCTGATACCTTGGATGAAGATTTTTCTGGCAATAGATGGTGCTGACACTTTTTATTATAGAGACACTTTAGATGATCTTGCCTATGTTATACATGTCTATGGCAGGTAACTAAAAATGAAGAGCACATCCTGCACTCTAAGTCAAAGAACCTTATCATATTAACAAATACAAAAGCAAAAAGATGTCCTTTTAAAACTATATTCTTTGCCTAACAAATGCTGCTAGAATTTGCACAGATAGGGTTTTTCGTCTTAATTAATTTCACTGTGGGTAGCAAATTATCCTAATAGTTGGGCTCTAATAATAATCTTTTCCATGCAGGAAAACTTTATTATATTGTCTGCAAACCATTTAGTTTTAGTTGGGGTCTGCTCAGGATTGCAAATCTTGCAAGGCTTGGGTTTTAATTGACATACAGACCTACAACATGGACAGATTTGCAGACTGGATCACTTGCTTCCTTGGTTTGAAGCTGGTGCTGTTTTTAAAAACAGTCTTGTGTGTCAGTGTTCAGAATGCCTGTCAATGCAGTTAGTGCCTGTGAACAACAACTACAGGCCTGTTTCTGTTGGATGTAACTCTATACTCATGATGTTTTGTGCTCAGGAAGTAGGAATTACACACCAGGTTTCATTGCAGCTGATTATTGAAGTTGATTTTGGGAGCGGGTAGTAATAGAAAACAGTCTGTGTTATTTGTTATTTACGAATAGTGTTAAATCCTTTTTTTACTGACTGCTTGTCCAAGAAAATCACCAGTGTGGAAATAAAGTCTGGAAAGCAAAACAATGTACTTGCAAGGAAGTTATTAAACTAATGAAAAGAAAATGTTTTTCTTTAAAGCTCTTACAGGTTAAACATTCCATAAAAAGGATCAAACTCAGGCCTTCACTCCTCGTTGTTTCACACTCACTGTTAGGGACCTTTTTAAGGGTGGATTAGGCAGTCATAAAATCAATATGGCAGTCAGAGGTCAGGCAAAAGCTACAATGAACTTTTTTCTCTTTTCACGACATCTTGTAAAATATATTTTATTTGTACTTTTGCCATTTTACAGTCCTGTCCGTGCATTTTGAGAAGCATGTGAAAGCAGCAGGGAAAACCGTAAACACAGTGCTTGAGGGGCCAGCAGGGCGGCAAGGTTAAGTTATAAGAGGAAAGGTTAGGTGTTTAAAGGAGTGCTTTTATATAGTGTTCAGGATAAAAGTAATTAGTTAAGCATGAGCTGACATGGGCTTTTAAAACCAAGAGTTCAACTGGACTTGGTCTTTCATTCTTTTTTTTTCAAAATGCTTTACAAGATGACCAGGCTGGGGATTTGAGCATCTCTGTATGTTTAACATATATGGGTTTAACTCTGTATGTAATCATATACAAAAGCAATGGCCCTTTCCATGTTCAGGAATCCTACGCTAAATTAATGAATTAAAGGTGAATGGAGCTAGGTGACTGAGTTATCTAATTCATTAACCATAAAAAGACACAGTGGCATGGTTGTCAGGGGGGCTTGGCAGCAGGTTTTTCTGGTAATATGAGGTCTGAAAATGTAAATGTTGTAAAAGTTCAGTTACTAGGTTTTTTTTTGTTTTGTTTGCTTGTTTTATAAGTCTGTGCTAAGGTACTTTCACCTGAGTTCACATGAGAGGCTCTGTAGATCTAGCTGCCCGCCAATGGTAAGTATCAGAGGCTAGATCAGCCGATGTGTCTTTATAAGAGAACCAGCAGTCTGGTGATCTGCCACTTTAGATGTAAATTATTATGTCTCATTTATGTTTTTTTTTGGTTTCTAGTCTTGCTTTATTTTTCAGGTCCTTGAAGCGTATTTTTAAAAAGTTACTCTTACTCTTGAAGATCATTATTACATGTCCCTCAAGCAGTGGTGCTTTATGTAATTGATAATCAAATCTGTCTATCTGCATCAAATCATTGTGTTTAGCCAAATGTTTCATTTGATTCTGGTGTGCTACTGATTTCAAAGCTGCAGTAAATGGATTTAATTCATAAAATTGGTATACAACTATAGTATGTATACTATACTAATAGTATAGTATGCATCGCCTTTTATAAATTTCATAAAATAAAATGAAACCTGCTGACTAATGTTACGTTAACATATTGAATTACATACTGCTTTGTAGTTTTCCACATACTCAACCAAAAAATCTGACAAATTGAAAAATTGTACATTTTGAAATCTAATGAAATACTGTACTGCTCTTATGCTTCTGACAGAATTTGCAATATCATTTTGTAGTTTCTTTGATTATATGAAATAAAAATAAAAAAATCATATATTATGTTAATTATGTCTCAATCGTAAAACTGAAGGTGATGCAAGCTTTTAGCTATAGCTGTAGAGCTGTGTTTGCATAACAATGCAATAGCCAGCAGGTAATGCATTTCCTTATAAATGCTGCAGGGTTTTCTGTAACAGCGTAAAACTTCACAATACATTTAAATACAAAACACAAGAACTACAATACATCAAACCTTTCTGCCTGTTTTCGTAGTTCTGTCTGCTGAATTGATTACAACTAGTCTGTGCCCACCTCGGCTAAGGGAAATCCTCTTACATTAGGAAGCATAGATAGCTTTGTTTACTGTAAGCAAAGTATTAAAAGAACAAATCCAATCAAAACTATATTACCTCCATGGATTTCATAATTATGCTTGATCACTAAATCTGTTATGTTCAGTCTAATACAAGGGAAATACATCAGGAAAATTAATCTGTGGGTTTTATCAGTTGGCCTGCATTGATGGGATTTATTTGGGGGGGGGGGGGGGGGGCACAGCTCCACCTTCTGTGCACTTCAATCATCATAGCTCCTGTATGCGCTGACCAAATTGTCTCTAAACATGTTACAAAACCCATTTCCTTCAGTAACCTCTATGTTACACAAGTCAGAAGTCAGGAATATTCAGGGACTAATTCACCTGATCTGCCTGGAGTGAAATTAGTTTGGCGGTCTTGCCAATAGTTCAGGAGCTGGATCAGAAACACTGCAGCACCTCCCTGGCAAAAGTTAAATCTGGAAACACTTTACATTAAGTGTCTCTTATTACTAGTATTTATATAGAAGTTACTTAGTAAATACATGTGTACTTACACATGATTATAATGTTATTATGCATAGTTATATGTGTACATCTTTTATTGGACATATATATATATATATATATATATATATATATATATATATATATTACTATATGTACTATTTATGTACTCTATATATAGTACATAATTCTAACAGAGAAGGGTTAGGGTTATATTGTGTAAAAGTATTGTACATTGTAACTCTGTAAGTACACATATATTTGTTATATTTACATGTGGTACTGACCTAAGGAAAACCTCATATTTTTAGCATTCACAAAATGAGATTAATTTCTAACATTTGTAGTGTTCTTACATAAGGAGAATTATGACTGACAGATTACATCTAACACTTATGGTGTTGGATTATACCGCTGGCAAATTGTGTCCAATCCACCAGCTGAAACATCGGTATTAACAGCCCTGTATTTATGTATTTTCTTGTAAATCTCATAAGCGCCACAGATTTGATCCCAGTTTAATTTGAAGGTGATAAAGCCACGTCAGAAAAACAATATTGTTGTATTATTATTTGTATTATTGTTTTTTTGCTGCCTGTGAAACTTGCTGTGTTGATAAGATTATAAAAAGGCAATGCATATGTCAAAGCAATGAAGCTTACACTTCCATAGAAAAATATTACAGGGGGAAGTCTTTAACCAGATTAGCTGTGAATTGGTTCAGTAAGCAAAGGCTTCTATAGTCAGAAATAATTTATAAGAAATTGGAGCTATATAGTACCTTTCTAGAGCAGGTTTACCCATAGTGTTGCTAGAATACAGTACCATTTGTCTTATACTAACAGCTAGATATGCAACAATATATTGATTAAGCCATTCATTTTATTTTATTGTACGTGTCTCAAGTATTCTTTGATCATATAGCTAGCTATCCAGTAACACATGCTTTCCTTGTGCATTGCTAAACTAAAGTTATTTTGTTTGTAATTCTTTTGTGATGAGAACAAATCTAATGACAGAAGCAGATGTATTCTTGCTTTTTATTAACAGAATTAATAGTTATAATGGAGAATGCATATATTACAGTGATGTACTTTTTTTTGCACTTTGACTAATAGTGTAAAATTCAATTAGGAAATTGAATGGTGATTACATCTCTGCTTACAGTGCAATGTTAGCAGACTAATTGCACTGTAAGTAGTAAGCTGATTTTCTGGATAATTGACCTACACACTAAAAGTAACAGGAAGGTAAGAGCTAAATACAAATTGCTATAACACCGGTCTTGGGGGACAAAGAATATGAGCGTTATAACTGAAAAGCATTACAAACGGGGGAGGGGGTGGGGGCGCCAAGAGACACATAACAACACACATCTGACTACAATACAAAATAAAATAACTCCCTCTAATGCACATACAGTGAAGCAAAAATGTAACTTTCCATGAATTAACCATGAATAAAGCACCATGTAAACAACACTATATTGGATCATTTTAATTAGCATTTTTTAAACTATAAATAGCCTGGCTAAATGACAGTTGGGAGTTCAGTTCAAAGCGACAGATAAGCAAACCAAGTGAGAGAAGGAGAGTGGGTCGGATGAGGGGAAGAGGGAATGGGCTTGCACCAGGTTCCTGGTTAATTGGTTAATAGACTTCCGGATACTGGACTCCAGACTGTATTTGTAAGTGATCACCATCTGACTGCAGTGAAACTAAAACTTAGACAAAAACAATTCAGCAGCTATCATTTGTGATTCCATCTGAAATCGATATTTTCCACTGTACCAAAATATTCTCTTAGATTACTTCAAAAATACATGGCTATACACTTTTTAAAGAAAAGATTTTAGAGGAGTACAAACCAATGCTTTAAAGCCCATTTTCTTGCATCTTATTAGTTATTTATTATTACTGTTCCACTTTTACTTTGCTGAGAATCTTTTGGTCCTTCATATAGATAAACTGATGCATCCTTTGCTGTACGTTGCATGTATAACAGTAAATTTACACTGGGATTTTAATATGCTTTAATATTTCTTTTGGGGTTTTACAATACTTTATTACACCGTGCTATGCTTTTAGGAAGCTTTTATAAGAGACAGGGCTGAGGCTGGGTGCAACAGAACATTTGCATTCATGGTTATGTTCCTTTTAACCTCCTTTTCACAGAAAGGGGCTATAATCTGTAACGGCAGTGCATCACACAACACAGCTGATTACACATGGTGTGATCACAGCCAAGAATATCTGCAGATTCCAGAGTGATCTTTGAATCACACAAGAAGATTCAACACATTAACTTTAAAACATGGTCATTTCCAATCTGTGTAAATGACCCTGGGATCAACACTGCTGTTCTCTTCAAAGGTCTGGATAAGCAGAGCGACATCTCATTTCCAGGGACGTCCTGCCCTGTTTACAGGGAGTGGTGGACCCAATTGGCCAGGCTGTGATATTATTGACCTCTATTGATTTAGCCATGGTGCCATGGTCAACAATGGGATCTTTCATGTCTACACAGTAAACAGGACTCCAGTGACCCCTAGCACTAGTCTGAGCAGTAGTTGAACTCACATGGTTGTGCATTTAATCATCTATCTTTCCACTTCTTGGATGGTAGTCTATGCTACTCATATTATCCAAGTAAGTTGATCAAGGTTCTTAATGTGTAAATCATTTTGCATAATATAACCCCAATCCTAACACCAACCCTAACCCTATCCCTATCCCTAACATTAACCTTAACTCTAATCCTTACTGTAACTCTTTTCTGATACAGTTGTGTACATATATATATATATATATATATATATATATATATATATATATATATATATATATATAGTGCAAAAATATGTAGACCTTAAGTACATTAAGTAATGATGTATATTAACATTGTAGCATGTGTTAGTAACTACTATGTAAATACACAGTAATTAGAGACACTTAGTGTAAAGTGTTACCAAAGGTTCTCACACCTTGAGAGAGAGAGAGAGAGAGAGAGAGAGAGAACCTTATAAATATATATTTTTTAATTACTAGAAATACATCTGTTTTCACATTCCCTAGTAATTGAGTGACAAGAAATTCACTTAAATTATTGCAACTATCTCAATAATAAATTATACATTTGAAGAAATAATGAAAAGCAGTCTGCTATAATGAGTGATTGAAAGCATGGTCACACTGTCAGGGTAACCTATGACCTAGGGGTCAAAACCAGGTCAAACATACTGTGTGATGCATGCTAACTGTTTGGTTGGTTTAATCACAGGGCTGGAAAGGGGTCTCGTTAAGTGCTTTAATAGAGCTTTATATCTTTTGCACTCTGATACAAGCACAACATAGCCCATTGTAGTTCACCAAATGGTTCTTGAATGTTGAATATGTGTGTTCTGTAGTGAGTAGGAATTCTCCTTCTCTCAGTTAGCTGTGTTTTTGCTCAAAATAGTCCTTCATCAAATGATCATTTGATCATGCATCATACAAGTAGAACAGCAGGACCATCACACACATCATGATGCATATCACATCGTGATGCGCATACGTTTAAGAACATAAGAACATAAGAAAGTTTACAAACGAGAGGAGGCCATTTGGCTCATCTTGCTCATTTGGTGTTAAGAAGCTTATTGATCCCAGAATCTCATCAAGCAGCTTCTTGAAGGATCCCAGGGTGTCAGCTTCAACAACATTACTGGGGAGTTGGTTCCAGACCCTCACAATTTTCTGTGTAAAAAAGTGCCTCCTATTTTTTGTTCTGAATGCCCCTTTGTCTAATCTCCATTTGTGACCCCTGGTCTTTGTTTCTTTTTTCACATCGAAAAAGTCCCTTGGGTTGGCATTGTCAATATCTTTTACAATTTTTTATGCTTCTATCAGATCGCTTCAATGCTTCAATTAATCTTCTTTGTTCAAGACTGAATAGATTCAATTCTTTTATCCTGCCTGCATATGACATGCCTTTTAAACCTGGAGTAATTCTGGACGTTCTTCTTTGCACTCCTTCTAGAACAGCAATATCCTTTCTGTAGCGAGGTGACCAGAACTGAACACAATACTTATGACATTAGTAATGGTAATATATAATGTAGAGGATTTACTGGTATTATTGAGTTAGCTCTGTGTGCTTTAACAATAAGTAACAGTGTTTGTCTTTTATGTTGATTCATTTATTATTCCAAAAGACATTCAATCAGAGCTGACATGTTTCCTTCAGAAAAATAGTGGACTAGGAATAGTGAAAGACATTATGCCGTAATGCAGTGAATATCTTGGTTTTTCAGCTTCACAATTATATGTCTTTTTTAATATATATGTCAATCAGACACTTCTTTCTAATACACAAGAGTAGTTCTCATTGTTTGACATGTCAATATTGTATTTATTAGTTCCATGTCAATTGAATAGGAAGAGTCACTTTGCCTGCCTCTGGAGCCCAAATACCATGCCAACACCACTGCTGTTCGCTTAATGCAATAAGACAAGTGAAACGAGAAGAGAGGTGTCGAGCTCACTGGGGAACTGAATCTGTTTTAAGCTTGTTATTTCCGTTTACCAGCCTTTGTGGGGCTAGGTGGCACAGTAGATTTGAATGCATTAATCTTTAACCTCTGGCTCCAGGTTCAAATCTGTCATATCACAAGAGCAGAATTGTGGTTGCATGATCCATGGGAAATTGTGAACCCCGTAGTAAACTTAGCCAATGTGATCACTAAATTAGCAGGGTGACATACTGTACATTTGAAGTTATTGTATGAAAAGTGCCTTTCATTATCCCCTGCTGGGGTAGATATCCACGGGAATGGGATATACTGAAGTCAGAGTAAATATGTATGTATGCATGTCACACTTTACACATTTTTTATATATCTGGAGAACCGCTTATCCAATTTTCATAAAACTCTGTATTTAGGGCTGCCACCATTTCCACAGACCAAACCCGGACATATTTCTCAGTCAGCCATCAAAACGGTAGTATACTGTAATACAGTTTAACACAATACAAGCAGTGTAAGTCAATAGTCATGCAGTATACACAGTATTGTGCTGTTGATATTTCTAGCACTCGAACTTGCAAGCCATAGAGGATACAGTAAAGCAAAATGCCTGCACAATTCACTAGTTCATTATAATTAGGGCTTTTACTTTTCGGCTTTTATTTTCTAAATTTCCACCTCCCTTTAAATGTTAATTAGTCATTGTTAAGCTGTATCTGCATACTAATAAAGAGAAAACAACTAATTAAAGACTGGGTTTAAGATTTTATTTTTCTTTGCTACAATATACATCAAGGAGATTTTAAATGATGCACTTGCTATCTGTGTGCGCTCCAGACCGGGTATTTTATGCTGAAAAGAAAATCTGTCGGGACAACTCTGAGCGAAAATAACAAAATCACAGCGATAAACTAGACAACTGTAAACATGAAATGCAATTAGGATCAGCGACAAGCAATTAACATAATTTGTCACGTCTGTTTGAAATATAAATTAAGCGAAACAGAATCAGGCTCAGACAAGATATGAAGGTAAAACCAAGTGAAATGGTTTTGTAATTTACAGCTTTTTTAAAATTAGGAAACAAAATCAACTAAAAAAAATTTAAAGGCACGTCATGTGATCAAAAATAAAATACCAATTCTACCAATTATAATGTACATTTACAGTGTAACAGCACAGAAAAATAGTAGCTATATCATGGGACGTTAGTAGCTAATCTTACCTGAGACGAGTAGTTGTGGTGATGAGTAATATTATGGTAAATCAATGCTGTCTACTTAATTTTTTTTCACAAATAATTTTTCCAGACAGTCACTGAATTTCTGACCTTGAAAAACCTGTTTGTGATGATCAGGATTATTAACTGTTATGTCATGGCAAATTTAGCCTTCTCTATATTAAATATTAACAAACGTTACAAATGCACATTAAAAACTATAAAACAACAGCACTATCAGTTGTGTCCTTAAAAAGAGACAAAATTAGTCCAAATTTGCTCAAATTTGGTTCAGCGTTTTCAATGTTACAAAACATATTATACACACACACACATATGTATGGTTTAACTACCATTATATATCGTAATTAAACCCTATGTTATGTATTTTTGTATTTATTAAAAATGTTATGTATTTAATCACATGCAGATCAATGTAATGTAAAGCATCTGAAATGGTAAATAACACAAGCAATAGAAGTCTAAACATTACAATTAAATACCAATAAAAACTGCAAAATATGTTTTTGTTTTTACTCTGTTGTCTCTTAATTGCAAAAAAAAGTCACGTTACTTGAGTGGGGGGTGAAATTTGCCATGACACCACATATTCACTTGGATTTTCAAGTTTAGGGTGAAGGAGCCTTAGACCTAAAATCCAGCAAGTCACATCAACTCAGTACTATACTGGATGGTTTACATCATGTGTATATGTTCGTTGTCCCAAAGTAGAATATACAGATCAATACTAAACAGTACATTTCTAATAAGATAGTGAAAATCCTTTAAGCAACTAATGTATGTCAAAGAAAAGGAAGGTTGGTGTTTCTGATGCGTTTCGCTTAAACCCGGACATTAGGACATCCACGCTAGTTAATTGGGAATAAAATAAAAACCTTGTATATTTGAACTTTATATGTGTTATTAATAAGATTAACATGACAGGATTCCCTCAGCAATGGATTGTGGTGCAGTGTATTATAATGCCTGGTCTCCCTTTTCTATACCTTATTGAGGGTAATATTTAATGTGGTGACCAAAACTGGACACGGTATTCAAGGTGGGGTCTGAAGACATTATATAACCTTAGCATAACCTCCCTAGACTTGTATTCTACACGTTTTGGTAGCCTAACATTCTAGTTGCCTTTTTTATCGCCTCAACCCATTGGTGTGATACTTTTAATGATGAGTCAGACTAAGATCCCTTTACTCACCCCCTGTGAGTCTTACACACACATCCCCAGGTTTAAATATTGTGACCACAGTAAAGTAATGCTATGTTAATGTGTGTCTCTTTAAAATACTCATTAACTGATATGACTTTTACAGGCTGGAGAGCTCTAAGAAGAGGGCGCTTGTGTCGCTTGGATATTGTGTATTCAGGCTCATAGGACATAGACATAAGGAGACAAGCAACACATAAATAAACTCCATTATGACATGAAAATCAACATCTCACCATTGTTACATCCACACTAATGATTTCATTTAATTTCCTGGGCATATTTATATCATCCATAATTAGCATTGTGTGTTGTAAGTAAATATTTTAAATTGTAAAAGCATAATCGAGTCAGTTCATTCATGGGGTGTAGCCAATTTATCATCTACCCTGGTTTCAGTCTCTGTGTAAAGAAAGATAAGAGGGCAGAGTTGTCTAGTCATTAGTGTCAACATTCAGGAGTCAGGCAGCAAACTAGCCTCATATATAAGCTGTGAGGTCATGCAGTACATGTATAACTCTGTAAGGCCCATTGATTATGTGTACAATACCTTGGCACCATCTGTAGCATATTACGTTTACCATCCAGCCTCAAATAACAACATTTCATTTTGGGTTCCATTTTTTTTTTATTTGTTTAACTTGTACTTGTTAACTAAAAAAAAAGTATTGAAAAATAAAATAAAAGGCTAAATGTCTTTTCTTTAAAAGATGCAGAGAAAAGACAGAGGGTATGGAATGAGTTAATAATCATGTTGTTTGTGCTGAATCACTTGGTCCTTTAAGATAAATGTTGATAGGTATGAAAGTTTACTCATGTTTGGCTTGCCTTTGTTTTGTGCACATTTCAATGTTTCCTTTTGGCAGTTTGAACATTAAATTAATCCCCTAGCATCCAACCATTCCAGTATTCTTACTGTAAGCTTTGTTTATATTAAACTGTGGTTTATACCTCTAATTTCCTGGTGTACCAAAAAGGTTCCCCTAAGAAACTGTTTAACTCAGAGAAAAGCATGTTCTGTGCAGACTAGTCACATGCCCAGCTCTGCAAGACTGTAACCAGTTTCACAAGAAATACAAGCACTGATACAATAAATCACAATGCACAATAATTTGCTTCACATTTTATTTGAAATAGCACTTTGATATAGTATATTGTGCCATTTAAAGGTCGTTAAAATGCACATTATTAGCTAGAGATGGAGTAGCTTTTATTTGTAGACTGCTTCCATACCAGCTGTTTTGTGCAAATCTTGTCATTTAAAATGAATTATTTGCAGTTAAAAATCGCATGCACATTTTTCCACATACAAAAAGAAAGCACGTTATACTCTTTTTTTATTACTATTAATGAGCTACCTGTAGTAGGCTATTGACATTGTATTATATATAGGCAACTGGAAATCTAGATGTTGTTGTTGTTTTTTAATAATACATAAATAAATTTGAACGTTTTATATATATATATATATATATATATATATATATATATATATATATATATATATATATATATATATATAAACAGTCTAGAATGGTTTCAGTGAATATTACATATTATTACAGACAAGAAATGACTCCAGTCGTTTATTAACTTCTGTTTTTTGAAAGATGAAAATTCAGCAGGAATGTGCAAAACTGAGAAACGAATAACCTGTGGAGCACTTTGTGCTTAAGAGACTGTCGACAGCATGAGCTAGAAGTTTGACTTGAATTAAGTTTGAATTAAATAGGAGTTAATTGAAGATTGGTGTAAAAAAAAATTGAAGACTGGGTTTTAAAAATAAGACTATTTGTCATAGAAAATCATACGTAATGGCCATAGCATTTTAGGTACCAAGGTAAGCATTCATGAGCATCGCTTCTTAAATCAAATCAAAAGAGTTTCAATTAAAGATTAAAGATTTGTCTCTGGATTACACCCATATCAATCTCCAAACCTCCCTGCAAACCTCGCCCTTAATCCATCACCCTTACCTCCTTGTCCCTTCTGTACATGTGTCCAATTTCATTTAATAAAGAATACAGTAAGCAGGAAAGAAAAGATCCCCAGCATTTTAATAATCTTTCAGCTCAGTGACACAGATCTACATTTAAACTGTGGCCAAAGGAGATTGTGAGCATCAGAGATTAAAAACAAAACATCTCATCCAGCCTCTCACATTTCATTAACCTCCTGTGCAGGCTTGCCACCTGGGTAGGTTTTGCTTGGACAGAACTCGGATTAAACATGTTTATTTGTGTCCTTATTGGACAGCTGGATGTCTGTTCTTGGTGAGACAGAACTATAACATGCATGCTGTATGAACTGCCAGTGTTGTGTGCTGGATTGCTGTTGCAGATTCTGCCCCCTGTTGGTGGTCAAAAGCTCTATAACCGCGCGTGCAGATGAGTCTGGCTCTTTTGCATAGTGGTTAAGCCGTCTGCTTGCAGTGCACGTGGAAGATAATGAGTGCATACAACAAGGCCATAGCACAGCAAGGTCAACCCAGCAATGAAATTGTCCAAATTGCTCTATATAGAAGACATTGTCTATTGGTCCAATAACCTTTTCAGCATTTTCAAGTATGTAAAAACTATACTTTTTTTTCAGAAAATACAGACCCCCTTTTCACAAAGAATGAATATTAATATTTTAACAAATGAAAATGGTTTGATTTAAATCCTGGGAAAGACACTATTGCACTTGAGAGCTCTAATAAATAGAATATTTTAAAACTCATTTAATATCGTCACAAAAAACAAATGCTGAAAGTAAATATTATAAAGTTTAAGGAATTACAATGTTAAGATTCCTGGACATGTTATCCTGTGTGCTCATGTCACCCCAGGCAACTGGATGCTAATATGTTGTTTTGTTTTGTTTTGTTTTTTTTATTAACCAGGCTTATTTTATTATCTGTGTTAAAGAAAACTAAAAAACAATCTTCATACAGTATGTACAGCTGTTGCCAAAAAGTTTTGCATCACCTAGAATTTTAGGATTGAGACATAATTTTAAAAATAAAATGATATGAACATAATTTAGATCTTTTATTTAACTTTGTGTAATCAAAGAAACTACAAGATGATATTGCAAAAGTCTACCCGAAGTCATAATAATAGTACAGTATTTAATGTTAGATTTTGAAATGTCATATTTTTCAATTTATGTCTGTTTTTCGTTAAGTATATGGAAAACTACAAAGCGGTATGTAATTCAATATGTTAACATAATTATTTGGCAGGTTTTATTCGACTTTATGAAGAAAAATGTGTTAATTCTATAGGGTGATGGGCCATAGCTGTATGTATGTATGTATGTAAAATTGCAAAAACAAGGCCCCTGACTACAACAACAGTATATTAAATCAATCAAATGTCACCGTTTCTCTTGCTGTACAATGCTGTCACTAGCTGGTCTGACTCCCTCAATTAGGCTGCTGGCATCAGTTCCATTGAGTGAGCACACTGTTAACACAAAGGGAGTAACCTCGAATTCAGCACAACTTAGTTGTGTTTAGCAACAGGAATATAGGGATTAACAGCAGCAAAGCAGAAATAACCCATTAGAATGTTACAGTAGAAATTAAAAAAAAAAAGTTTTTTCATAGTCATTCGCAGGAAATCAGTTCCTAACATCCCTGTTTCAAAGTAATTGCTCGTTGTGGATCTTATTTCCTGCTTCTTACTGACAGAGCTGATACATTATAAATCAATTATCTTAAGCGTGGTCTTGATGCTGCTGCAATTATCGTCTTTTATTCAACTCAGTTATATAATAGCCCAGCAACATGGCATGAGCTCACCATGCGTCTAATGGGTAAATGAAAGAATACTGTTCCATTAGTTTAAATATATCCATTTTAATCAGTGAATGGGTAACCGTTTCAATGTGTTTTAGAGAGCTTGAGGGACCTGTCATATTTCGCAGAATGAAGGAAAGACGGCTTTATATTAAAGTCAATTCCTCTGAAGCCACAATATTGATTTGTGTTATTGGTACAAAGACCCACTCAGAAAAAGCACACATAACTGATTTCCTCTATTCTTGTAAAATGGGATTGTTTGTCTGAAACCAAACCAATGTACAATTCCTTGAGAACATTTGTCTTGTTTAGGTTCCTTACATGTGTGTTAGTGATTCCTATTTACAGTTTAAGGAAACAGTTTAGAATAATCCATAAAATACAAAAAAGGCACCAAGCTATAACTTGTAACACTTTAACATAATGGACACAAATTCATATGTATTTCAACTGAGTTTCCTAGCATTACATAGGAGTAACATTTGAATACACTTGTGTTGCTGTTATTTGGTAATGATTTTTCTAGTCCTGAAGATAATTTTAAAAAACTGCCACAAATTCATAACTAATTCAAGTTAAATACCGCAGGATTAGCAGCTGATGCTTTGGAATTGATAGGAATGTACAGCCATTATTTTAAAGTGTTATGCAATTACCTTCAAAGTAAAATCAGGGGTTTACTGGTCTGAGGAGATGTACCTAGAGCTTGCTGCCTGGGAATATGAGAGATCTGATCCTTGTGTAGAAAAAAGGATTTCCAATAAAGCTGCACTACTGCTGGTTAAGTTTTATCATCTGCTCTACGCATACCCAACATGGCTGTAAAGGGGACTGTTAGATGAATATCCCACAAGGATATGATATTCAGAGTACATGACTAGCAAGCATCACAGTGACATGGATTCCCCTCCATGGCTGTGAACGCAAAATTAGAGGCAGCAACACAACGCACAAGAAAACATGTAAGTGACATACTGTACCCCAAGATTCTGATGTTGTCAATCAAATTGTACCATTTGTTTTACAAGCTTCATTAGAATTGGACAAGGGATTCTCTAATATATATATTTAGCAAGCAGACCCTTAGACAGACATCTAGTCAACCTCCAAATGCACTCAGTTCCCAATGTTCCCACTTTATGTTTTTGCTATAGTAAAATTTTCTAAGAGAATATGTACATTATCATCGACAGAACTTTATAATAACGTTCAATAACAAACACTTTATTAACCCTTTATAGATGTTATACATATTTATAAAGCACCCTATTAGCACCATTATTAATGCTTTATAAAATCCACTGATAAAGACTTTATTAGCCATTTATTAAAGATTATAAGATACTACATAAATATGAAAGAGCAAGCTATACATATGTATAAAGACATTTATAAATTAGGGTTAATAGAGTGTTTATTAGTAGACCTTATTAAAGCATTAATAATGACATTTATAATGTACTGGAATAATCTCAGCTACCTATGCTGATTTGTCCTTAATAACCTCATTTATAAAGTGCTTTTTCCCATACCTGATAAAGCATTAATAATGGTGCTAATAAGGTGCTTCATAAATATTTATAAGTTTTTATTATTGGACTTTATTTAAAGTGCTAATTTATTATCTCTCTCTAAATGTAAATGTGGCATACATACAGATTATGCTCTCTGAAACCAGATTTGTTGTAGTTTGTTTTCGTGCTTGTGAACGGTGTTGACAAGTTCAACTAGTGAACTGAAGTCTGAAGACTGTATTTAGCACAGGTAGTGTAGGTTCAGCACAGGTAGTGGAAATGCAAGCTTCCACTGGCCCTTGTCAATCTGCTTCAAAACAACAAGCAGAATTTATTTCTCAGGGTCCCAAACCAGGTTAGAATGACCTTCGAACACTCCCGATCTTGGCTTGGTGCAAACAAAAAAAAAAGAGGTCAAAGACCTCAGGCTGCTTGTCAATCAACTGATCAACAGAAAATCAATGAACCTCTCCTTTTTTTGACATATGGAAACATTTGATAATAGTTAGACGATATCATAGACAATTTAGTGATTAGTTTTGCACGTCAATAGCTACCATATGCAAGCTCTATCAAAAACAATCTCTATTACCTTTGCTAATCATAGGTCTGCCCCCAATGGTATTTGACTGATCTTGCAATACTTGACAGATCCTGGAAGTAAAGCACTGGCTGCAGTGATACTGAGATACTTAACCTAATCACTAACAGCTAAGCAATGATTAAACTGCTCCCTTTACTACTTAGAGGGAAGAATTATGATCTTATTTGAAAGAGCTGTCTCGCCTGCTCCATTACGGCAGCAACACATCTTTGTCTACCTCCTTGACTTGAATCTCCGGCACTACCAGCAGCTGCCAAAGACATCAAACCCTCCCCCCTGATCCAAAACCAAAAACCTACATGCACTAAATATTTTATTACACGGAAAAAAAAAAAATCAATCAGTGCTCATCAATAGCAACTATGGTGTAAATCACTGAGAGGAGAAAGGGGAGGCGTAGGGGGTCCCTAGAAATCAATTTTCACACATTAGAACTATTAGGTTATTGAGAGGTAGGTGACAGATAGGGGCTGGCAGTATGGGGGGTGCAGTCTTTCCAACTGCTTATTGATGAAAACTTCTCAAAGTGACTTCCTCCTGGGACCGGAGGAAGAAGAACTGTCCTGATTGATGAGATGTATAAAACTGTAAGTCAGTTAGACACAGCATAGAGATACTGGATGAGCACAGAGAATCAGGTGTCTTACTGGGGAGGGGAGAGGCTCAACAAACTTAATTTAAAGTGCTTGCAGAGTTCTAACTGCTAATAAACTTAATGCATTAATTTAGGTGAAAGCTATAAATGAAAGCGCTTTCCATCCGATAATTCAGCCATCCCGACGCTGGCAAAGCGTCTCTCTGCTGTGCCTGTATCTATCACAGGGGACCATAATCTAATTACAAGGCCAGTTTAAGGGTTTTTTCTTTTGCTTGCAGATAAAACAGCAGACTTTGCCAGTCTGGAAAAGAACATGACCAGAGGCTGCAATGTGACATTTTTTGAAGCTACCATAATAAGTAAAACATGATCATAGGATTTGTGAAAGCTGAAGTAATAGGCCCTCTTCAGGAACGTTAAAGGAAAGGCACTTTTCATTAAAAACTGGTTTTGGTAGTTTATTCACAGATTTTGGAAAGGATGATAACTTTGTCTGTGTTGCAACTTGAGTTAAAGAAATGATGGTAAATCTTGATAACACAAAACAAGCAGAAAACATGCAGTAAAAAAGCCTTACTGCTGCCTAAAAAGAAGACATTTTGCATACTAGGGTTATGAAAACATCAAACATCTGTAATATAACTATGAAAATGATTCTGATTATTAGTGACACTGGCAATATTAGTCCCTTCGTTATACAGATCATCCCCTATACCAAGACATGGGCAGCCTATGCCCCTCAAACGGGTTTGATGCGTTGAAACAATGGTGTTTACAGTGAACATCATAACACATTAGAACCACTTTAAAAAAAAAACAGAACCACACAGAAGTCCAAAAGTCCACACAGAAGTCCAAAACTATCTGGGTAAGTACATCTTTTAAGTAAAAGATGCCTTTTCATTGTGTTATTTATTCATTTATTGTAAATGATCACATTGGATTTCTGAAAATAGTTGGATGATTATACTAATGAACACCAAATTAGATGCATTTGGTTTATTATTTAGGTAGTTTCAAATTTTGATTAAATACCAAAATTTAGTTAATGATTAATGATACATGAAGTATATTTTTACCTTTACGGATACCTATAACAACCTATTGAAAGCACTAAATCAGGAGTAAATTAATCACTTAGAAACATTACACTGCTTTGGGCAGAACAAACTTTTGAGAATTTCGATCATGCTATTCCCACCATCATTTAATCAACTGTATAGATTCCAGTATATCACACACACAACCCTAGAGTGAATTTATCCCATTTCTTTAAGTGCTCATTACTTTATAATGACCTCAGCTGGGATTGATGTTGAGTTATGACATCTTATATTTTATACTGAGCCCTTTATTGTGTGCCTGATCTGACATTCCAGATACAATACCAGGACACTGAGACCAGCAGCACCCATTGCTGTTCCAGTGAGTGCCATCTGTTCCTTCTTTTTAAATGGGTTTTCTCTAAGACACGTCGGATAGATTTATGAGGAAATCACATGGGATTATCTTTGATAAAGTTATAAGACTCTCATTTTAACTCTGATTGAAAGCGTTTTCATATAAGTTGAAGCAGCCAAGTCAGCCCATATGCTATTTTTAAACACTAAAAGAAACGTAATAGATTCAGTAACGAACATTGCAACAAGAAGTATTTTTCAATTACATTTCTCAACACGTTTGGCTATATACCCAAGCATTCTGTTTGTCTTTTTGATTACTTCCCCACACTGTGTGGTTGATATTTAGGGGTGGGCTAGCAGAGTTGAAAGGTCACAAAGAACCCAGAATCACTCAGAATGAATGCAGATACTATAAAATACTAAGAGAACATAACAACGCAAGTTAAAACAAGTGAAGCTGCTTATTGTTTAAATTAGATGTGTATACCTGGAATATGGGTCTAAGGTGGGAATAAGTCTTTTTGTCATTCATTTCATCTAATTGTTCTTATTGAATGTTCCTGTAACTGACAAGTGGGCAAGGCTCAAGTCGAGTATGAGTATTAGGCATTATACTTGTGTATTATTCCTACTTGGAAAAAATCTTCATACCTGTTTTTGATACTTGTTCATTCTTGTTATTTGACTCTCCCCTATTCTTAAATAAACATTTATGCATTTAAAAAATATGAACACGCACAGAAATTTTGCTTGAGTTTGCATGTTATCACACTTCTTGTACTTTGTTGGTTCTCACTGGCTCAATGGTTTATTGAGAATATATTGCATGTGGTAGCTAGACAAATGACAGAACAGCTTGTACCTGCCTGGGAATTGCCAGAAAAATGTATTGGTTATCACGCCTTTAAAACAACTTGGCTTGACCTTTCTACACTACCTCTACCAAAAATAATTTTGTGGTAGCGGTTGCAAAGCTTTCCAATTAAGATCAGCAATCATTTAAAATCGCTCATAACTCATTTGGTGACCGCACATGACCTTTCAATTGCACAAACAAGGAAAGCAAAGGTTTAGACAGCGTTTGGCATTGAAGACCCAAATCCACTCTGGTCTTTCCAGGAGCATTCTAGAATGTGCAGATAAACAATGCTGAATAAAAGATTACATATATTTCTGTATCATGATATTTAAATGGATTTACGCTGTTCGACCCCAGCGAGTGGAATCTGGTTAGTTTTAATCAATGAGAGCTTTGTCCTGATGTGATGCCATGTCATTTCATAAAGAAGCTTATATCAGGCAGAGCTAGATCAGGAGTCCACTGTACTGAATCTGCATTTCCATCTGCACCGTGAAACCTGTCAATAAAACATCTCCTCCTTCCAATATTAAAGTGTTCAAATGTGAACTTTTGATAGAAATCTATGTTTTAGCAAATGTTCATTTAAAAAAATATTGTACTAGATTACAGAACTCGTTGTCTGCAGACCTTGCTTTCAGGTAGTCTTGCACTTTCATGGTCATCTTGAAAGAAAAATTGTCTCCACCACCACTTCGGGGACTTCTTTCCTGTCAGTAACCGACCAGCTAGTTTCCCTGTTTTGCAGCCTGTAAGATGCTTGACCCTGAACAACCAAGAAAGTGAAACAGTAATAGATCTGCTAGAAGGCAAGACAAGCTACCCTTCTATAATCTAGTGTAGGACCAAATGCTTTAAGATGCAGATACATGTTTGTGAAATCATTTTTTCAAAACTGCACAATGAGGTCTATAAAGTGAATGGAAGGTCACAACAGCAATTAGAAAAATATATATATATATATATATATATATATATATATCTATATAGATATATATATAGAGTATAGTATATATAAATATATATATATAGGTACAAAAGGTTTATTCTTCAAATCATATATCACAAAATATATAGTGTAGTGACAGAAATTAATTCTGTCGTAATGAAAGCCAGTGCCAGAAGGTTCAGGAGAGAAGGAAATGTCACAGCATGACATTACTCTGGGTCATGTGCCCCCCCTAGTGTGTCGTAAACCCATTTTATAGATAGCCTTTTTTTTATACCGACGGAGGGGATGCTTTAGTGTGCAACCCTTTTATAGATAGCCTTTCCTTCTCTGCTTTATTGTACAATCTCCAGTAATGACTAGGTTTACAACTTTTAACATTTTAATGATTAGCAAAGAAAGCACAGGCTAAGAATATGCTGGTTACATCAACGCTAGGGTACACCTGGTGTAGATGTCATACTGTGAATAATAACATATGCAGGCGAGAGGGCCATTGGACCCATCTAAGCTAGTAGCTGATTGATCTCAGAACATTTTCGAGTTGGCTCTTAAAGAATCCTAGTGATTCAGAATCAACAACATGACTAGGTAACTCATGCCATGCCCCCATCACTCTCTATATGAAGAAGTGTCTCAGTCTCTTAACCTCTCTCCTGAGTCTGTCTCCACTTAATGTCTAACAGTGTCCTCTAGTCCTGGTTTCTGTGCTGCGCTTAAGTATTGGTTAGGGTTCATGTTTCTTAACTCCTTTTTAGATGTTAAAGATTTCAATCACGTCCTTCCTGATTCTTCTTTGTTCTAGGATTAATGGATTTTAATAGATTTGGTTCTTTATAAGACCCATTTACACATGGGTAATATATGTATGTGTTATTCAGCTTACACAGCATTCTTGGGTTAAAGTATAATAATAGGGTAGTGTAAATAAAGTTTGTGTTATACAAGGGAGTTGAAGCATTAATGATATACACAGGGTGCCCACTGTGAACTAAAAATTATATTAAACCTAATGAAAGCACAAATGTCACTTCCTTTAAATGTTCGTACTTTTGTGTGGTTTATGTATCCATATATTTTGTTTAAAATTGGTGTGGTGTGTAGATTACACATGATCACTGAGGTTTGAGTTGAGACTGCCAAACATTTGTAAGCTGGATTTGAAGTCAGACCTCCAGAAGTGAAAGATACAAGAGGCTGGGGAATTTGCCCACTTTGCTGCTCGTTATTCATTTCTTCAGTAAAAAGGTAATATATGGTCTTTACTTGTTATTTATTCGTTATATTTCTCTTGTTCTGCGAAACAGTTGTTGTGACTATTGTTTACTTTTTAACTATATGTCTGGTAATTCATTTATTAACTGTGTCAAACTGGTTTTTAAAATGTTTGTAGTATAAATACATTTCATTTTTTGGCATATAAACATAATGTGATGTATATTTCCTGATCTTCAATAATTAGAATTTAAAAGAACCACGAATAGCAAATTAACAATAACAAAAAAAAAGGTCTATATAAAAACGAACTATATGGTGATAAAGCAGTAAATGTAAAAATAATGGGGTGATGCAATAAATGTGGCCACCACTGTAAGCAAGAAAGCAAACAAACAAACAAATAAATAAATAAAAGTGGTAAAATACACACTCCTCTCGATCTTGTCTCTAGTATTAAACTTCAAAATATGCGGTGGTAGACCTGTTTCCTGTATGATGTTTTTGAAATGTATCATTAAATTTGGCCTGTAGGGATACAATTCTTTTTTTGTTCCTAGTGCCTAGCCTTATTCAAATACTTGGCTCAGAAAGACTGATTTGATTGCCCCACGGCTTATTGCCGTGAGACAACCCGAAATAAAGATTGCGTCATCGGTGCTGAGGCACTTACATTAGAGCAGTCTGGTGCATTGGGGTTAAAAAAGAAAAGCCCACTGATGTAGATGTACAACAGAGACAAGGTAACGAGACTAACTCATTTCTTTTTTGCTGAAAGTCACTGTAACATTTTTACACCCATTAGAAATCAAACTTGTTATATTGACAAAAGTAATATTATTACAGTAACACGTTACTTAAGTAGCGAGTTACCCCAGCTCTGCTGATACCCATACCATTGGGCATGTTCTGTATGATTGCACCTTCTCCCTTGCATTATAGTACATTGTGTATATTGAATACACTGGAGAGCTTGTCTTTTCATCATAGGGTGTAAACAACGCTTTAAAAATAACATTCTTGCCTCGCATTAGCATGGCAACATTGGACACTGTGACCCACTTTAAGCCTAAGTCTGATGGAAGTTCACCATGGAATGTGGGCCTGCATTGGATCCAATAACCAGGGATAAAATAATGTGGCAATAAATTTAATTTCTGGAAATATACCCTATAACAGGTCTGTTAAAGTTTCAACAACTTCTATAGTATATATTTCATTGTTGGCTGTCACATTCACATTCCTTTACAAGACAGAATGCAAATAGAGAAATGTGAAAGGCTGACACAGCTCCTGTAGGTGAATAAACCAACAGCTTTGTGTCAAGCTGCATCGGACGTTTCTGCACTAGCTGATGGATTGGGCCTGAACTCTTGAACTGGTCAGCAGCCCTGTCTGTAAATCAGGTGCCTTGGTCTCTCCGCAATGAGAAATTGAAAGAAGCAGTCGTGACACGGTCCAGCAAAAAGGTCGCAATTTGGTGTTAACGGCTTGCCCCGCCAACGTTTTAACCTCCTCTGATTAATGTTAATGCCCGAATGGGGGGGAGCAGGGTTAAACCTAGACAGGAGATCAATAATCCCTAAAGCAAAGGGCAAAGAGAACGCCAAAGGGGAGCTTGTACGCTGGTAGTTCAGGAAGGGTCACAACAGCTTGTTTAGACATACAAGTGAATGTTTAGGAATGCTGTGCATTACAGGAAGTTTCTGGGACTGCGGAACAACAAGGACCAAGAACAAGGTTGAATTTATTTCTTCAAAAACTTAACACAATAGCCTACACAGATTTTTGTCATTTCTTTTTTTGTGCATTCCACAGACCTCATTTTAACAGGAAAAATACAAGCTGTGCAAATCACATTGAGAAAAGACAGGAAAGGAAAATTAAATAGGATTTTAATGTTTAAGCACTTTGACAAGCCTTTAAAACCTTCCCAAACAGTTGCAAAGGCCATAGTACAACTGAAATACATAATTAAAAACCAAACCTACAATTGGGATGATGTCTCAGGCTAGCCGTAGGGAAACTCACCATAACAAAAGACTTAAACTTATTTCCGTCAGTGTACAGGGTTCATGTATGTTTGGGCCTGTGCCCAGGTCAGGTCCAGAGGAGCTGAGCAAACTGTTAAAGTAGCATAGTCCTGTCTGCATTAACCACTACAACATTAAATACACAGACTTAAACACATTCCAAGGCCAGTCTATACACATAAGTCTTCAAGTTAATTTAACTTCATTTCAGTACTCAGTTCATTCTGGAATATAGTCCCAGAGTTTAGGCACACCTGGGTAGAGAGTCTAACCCAGCCTTTACAAGCTTCCCAAACTCTTTGTATTATTTAGCAAGGAAGTTTGTCCCGTCTGACAAGCCATCTTTGTAAAGATGACATCAAGTGAGTGAATGATTTCTTTATATTTAGCAGTTTCGGTATGTGACAGAAAATGGCTGAGTGGTGACGTCAGGCTAGAATGAGGGAGAATAACACACAGGTAACTGCAGTGCAAAACACAAAAATAAATAAAATATTTGAAAAAAAAAATACACTGCTCACAGAGCAAAACAAAATATTTAAACAAAAGTAAATCACAAACACAAAATAAACACTAAGGTCAGACTGAGCAGCTACCTTCACAGATACTTATTTCTTTTCTTTTTCTTTTTCTTTTTCTTTTTCTTTTCATTCTCCTCTCGTTCTTTCCCTCTCGCTCTTGTACTCTCCTCCGTACTCCCACCCAGAGTGGGGAGAGCTGCAGGTATTTATACAGGTGATCATCTCCCGATTAGCAACAAATTAATCACTTAATTAATTCGGGAGATGGCCACCTTCTGCACGAGATTTAATTCATTGCTGGCAGAGGACTCTGCCAGAACACGTTTCAAAATAAAAACAGAATAACAAAACAAAATACATGGCTACGTCGTCATATTTAAATAAAATAAATAAATCATAAAACAAACAAATACAAAATAACACAGGGGCAGAGGTGGAGACCCTGTTCTAAAAATAAACAATTGAATGTACAGGGCTCCTCACCCTGTTACAGGGCAATATTCTATAATTTTGTTACCGCCAACGAAGCGAGTAATGCGGTGCACAGGAGAAGGGTTACCTGTACAGAGCACAGCAGTCTCAGCACATTCGTCGCATCATCAACACCAGCAATCGTCGGTGATAAAGAAGGCAGCACTTAAAAGAAGACACAGACGAATATTAATGTTTTGAGGACAGAACCACTGGGCAACAATGCGTTGAAATGATACGATGATATTATATTTTTTGTAGGTTTAAGCTTATCCTGTAGGCACTATAAATATAGAAAGGGCAGGGGTCTCGCTATACATTACAAGTAGTATTTTGAAGTGACCTGCTGCAAAAAAAAAAAAAAAACCCTCCATGAAGGTGTTTCCAACTGATATGTGCAAAAGCAATAGTGAAACACATCTATATAATATCCCGCTCCAAGGAATAAGTGCTATCAACCATTAATCAAATTCATCCTTTTAATTTACGGGATTTTGTGTCTAATAATAATAATAATAATAATAATAATAATAATAATAATAATAATAGAATTGCTGTTTGTGTTTTTGTTGGTTTTATCAAGTTCTATCTGAATTTTGCCGTCTGACCAAATTTCAAAAAGTGCTTCTTCTACTGTCCATATCGTTCCCCTAGACACACCTGTTTGATAACTACAATCAAAATTTGTGGTGGAAGTCAACACCCAGTCGTTTCCTGTCTGCTAACGAACCAAGTCCCTCTGCGGTTTACATATTTTTTCCAAAATGTCCACTCTAGTGTACTGGGGTTTGAGCTCTGTCCTCTAAATCACTGGGCGAAAAGCAAATAAAAAAATAAAAATCATAACAACAAGTGCTCTGGCTTTTCTGTTACATACCTCATCATGGATTATTATTGTTGTGTTACCTGTTTGACAATGTGGGTGATAATCCTTACACTATCAGTGCACTAGAGCGGACATTTTGAAACAAGCTTTGAAACAGACTTTAAAGTTATAAGTGTACAATGTTGTCAGGATGGTAGAAATAAAAAGAAAGAGTACAGCTACGTTATTTAAACAGTTGTAGCAACTCATGGGGACGTATAATGCTAGATTTTTCAAAACCCCGCTATTTACTCTTTAAACCTGGTAGACTTGTCGTCTTTATACAGTACGTTTATATGGTTGTTAATCAGAAATAAACAGTTTCTGACACTGCCTTAATTTTTTTGACCAATTATTTTAATTAATTTTCCAAATTGTCTCCCATTTTTTTGGAATGTCCAATTAGTTATTCAACCCAGCTCACCGCTGCAACGCCACTGGTCTCCCCAGATGATCTCCCCAGATCATCTATTAAGACTACTTCCCAGCCAACCTAAACCCTACCCCGCCCAGGCAGGACCTGGCCAATTGTGCAGCCCCCCCTAGGAACTCCCGTCCATCGTCGGCAGTGGCATAGTTTGGATTCAAACCGGCGATCTCCAAACTATAGGGCGCACCCTGCACTCCAGGCAAAGTGCCTTTAGTGGATGCACCACTCAGGAGTCCCTGACATTGCCTTTATGTTACTGAATTGATTACTACATCATATGCACTCTGAAAATCACTACACTTTTTAAAATGTTATTGTATTTTATTTGCTGCTATTTACAAAGTAATTCTTTCTGATTGCCTAACATCACATCATTAATAAGAATATGTGTTTATGAATAGTGTGGTCACAGTGCCATTATGCAGAGAGTGGTGAGGGTATGGAATGGGTTACCAGCTACAACCTGTTCACAGGTATTGGGTTTACATAGTCAAACTAGAAGTGGATCTATGATCAAACCACTGAAAAACTGTATAGAGTGTCTTAATACCAAGGAAACAATCTATTAAGACTACTATCTTAGAAGAGGATGTTACAGGGGAGGGGGAAAACAGGAGTTGCATGATACTCCCTTGGAGGCGAGTGTTATGCAGTGGAAATACTGTGTGTCATATGCAATGACTTCACCGAAACGCTTAGACAAGCAAAACTCTTCAGTTATGGTGTGATGTTCCTCCTGAGCTTGTCATCCGGTCCTATCAGGATCATCTCAAGAACACCCGCAGCCTCCAGCCACTCATTCTTCTAAATGAACTTAAAGGGAGGACCCCCTTGGAATACAGATGTTGAACCATTTAAGGGTATTGTTGTAGCTGTTTAGATAACAATCATTACAGGGCTGGACATTTTGAATAGACTTTTTTTGGATAGACTTTGCACTAAATCTATAAGTAGATTATAGTATTTGTGGTAGATTGACGGACACAGCAATACTGTAGAACAGTAATTCAGGCAATTTTTAATTACTGTGCACTTAACCTATATATATTATCTTGAAACTAATTTCACCTGCTGACACCTCCTGGCATGTACTTGTTTGTGGCAAAGTGACCACCCCTGTGTGTATTTTGTGTTGTATGTTGTGTGTTAATGTTGGTGTATAGTCATTGGTACACGGGATATAAACAGGTCTGTGTAACACAAGTGTTTAAAATGTATATATTTGTATTTTGGCACAAGGATTGCACAGCACTTCACGTGCAAGTAAAAAGTAATAAAATATGAGCACGGGGAATTGCACTTTATTAATTCACATGCAGTTGTATCGCGACTCCAATTGAAGGATTGATTAGCAATCGAGTCTCGGTACAGCTGCATAAAAGCAACATGTTTTCACTGACTCTGGGTTGTGTGTTCGGTGAGTGGGGAACGGGATTGGAGACGGAGGTAACAATAATAATAATAATAATAATAATTATATAATTCATGGGTGATTATTATAGTTAGTTGATTTTCTTTGTTCTTAAAGGCAGAGTCAACATCACACTAAAACAATCCACAAATGTTGTTTTTCAACAGATTCTTTTACGATCAGTTATTTTACAGTCTGCTTGTAGAAATTTCTCCTTTTCCTATATTGTTTTCAATCATTTAAGCCAACTCCAGGGAATTAAATGTTTAGGATAAGGCTGCAGACATTGCCATTTATTTTCCACTACAACATTATAGATTGAACATCTAAACTTCTTCCAGGTACTTTGCAATTAAAATGAATTCACTGCAGTGAATTTACTCAGAAAGTGATTGGGTTCCTGGAAATGAGTGCTGCTTTTAATTTATGCTATTTAAAAGAAAATTAAATAAGCTCAACACCAACAGAACAGCACTAGAACAGGTGGCCAGTGACAGTGCATATTGATGGAATGGATCACAAGTTGCCCAGATATGCCAGTTGTATACATTTCTTGTTATTTTAGTTATCAGCTAGCATCAATAAATCTTACTATTACAGGACCGTCACCATAACTATTTAAAAAAGGAATATAACAAGTGGCAGACCAAAATGTTAGTTTAACCCTTAATGAGTTAAACGTGGACATTTGCAGAAACAAACTTATCTATTGCCACATTCTTTTGAAGATGGTGCTCACATTAAACGGATGGAAAGTAGGAACAATTATCTCAAAATCAGAAAAACAGTACTATGGCAGGGCAGAAGCCCTGCTGCTGTAAATAGTGTTTGTGTGTGGGAATGTAAGGTTGGCAGGGATGGGGTTAAATTTATCCTTGCCAACAATCACAGGTGTGGCCATTCCCCAATTAGGTATAAGGACGGAGAAATCCTTTGTGTGGTGGAGGAGTTTGGGGTGAGTGTTGGTGTTGTGATTTTGTGAAGGCAAATGCTGAGCCTGAATTGTTTTGTTTTGTTTGAATCTTTGTTTTGGCTCTCACGCCGTGTTTATTTGTTCCTCTGTTTTGTTTGTTTTTGTTTAATAAAGTGCACAACATTGCTTTAAAACTACAGCTTTCTATCTCTGGTCTATTTCCTGCTGGTAGCCAGCCTGGGCCGTGGCTCTACCCTGTCACAAGCACAAGTAGGACTACATAGGATTTGAGAAACACGGACAAAATATGAACGTGGCAGTAGGTGAAATAACTTCCATATTATTTCTGGCCATCTCTTGTAGGTACAATTCCCATCTTATGAGTCCTTGTTATTTGTCATATGAAACTCCCTTTGGGAAATAGACACTGTTCAGTTTAAAAATAAACCTGATAGAATAAACCTCAAGAATCTCATAAATATCACCACAGCTTTGTAAATTAAAAAGAAAATAGCCAATTGCTGATCAAATAGTCTTAGAACCTAAACAATGACACTAATAAAGCGAATAACTGAAATACATATTCTTCTATATTCTCTTGTAGCCCTCTCTCGCAAACAGAAGAGTGAACTAGATAGACCAACTCTTCCATATTTCCTGTATCAGACACATCGATTCCATACATCAATCACTCCCTTAACGAGGCCTTTCTGGAGCCAAAACAGTTAGAGTCGCTTTAGAGCCTGGAAAAGGAAGGGTGGGCAATCATTCATAAAACTCAGTGAAGCATTAGCTCCAGCAAACTTTGCTTTAGTGTTTATGCAGGCTATTGATTCAGGAAACGATAAAAATCGACAGCCAAATAAATAGTGAGTGGCAGCTGCTTTCTACCTCTCTGCAGCCTGGAAGATCAATGCAGTTTAACAGACCGGGTGGAGCGGCGTTAGTGACTTATTCAGGGGCAGTGGAGGGGGCAGAGAGACTCTCACGAAGGCACATTTACAAACAATATTGCTGATTTAAAATTACTATCTTGATGTATTTTTTACAACCCGGTCAGCATCATAAATTTTCCAAAGGCTACCATTATAAAAGTTTCCCATTATAAAAGCATACTAAAGCATTATGAACGCATGGTAAAGCACAGGTAAGCATTGTAAAACCCATAGGCATGGGAAGTCATATTTAAAAAATGGTAAATGCGTAGTATAGTCATGGAAAACCTGTAGAATTATGTGCTAAACTTTTATACAAGTGGTTTGCAGTGCGCAGATGTAGAGGTGATGCAGTGCTCAAGACAAGGTACTGGTGAAATTATGGTTTATTTATAATCCAAAGTCTGATGACAACAGTAAACAATACAGAGAACAGGCATGTGGCAAAGTGGTAATAAGTAGAGCAGGTGCAGTGCAAGTGCAGGAATCCAATATCAAACACACAACAAAGTAGGAGCGAAAATGTTTTTTTTATTTTGTAATCCAAAGGTCTGTTGACCGAGCAGAAAATAACAAGGAGTTTGCAATACACAGCTATGTGTATTGCAATGGTAGTGAAACAGGGTTTGCAGTCCTGTAAATAATAAGCATGTCCAAAGTGATTGCTCTTAGTGCATGTGGTGAAGTACAAGACAATATGTGCTATTTACTGGTGAAATGTTGTCCGGGTTTTAGTGCTGGCCGTGGGCAACAGCTGTCTAGTCTAAGTGAACAAACAGCAATGAACAACGATTAGAGAGACAGAAAAAACAAACAAAACACTCACTGTTCTTTTTAAACAACACAGTCCTCTAGTTTTTCAGCGTAAACAAAAATAAGGAACAGATTACATAGCTACATCCCCTCTTTATACTGTCGACCTTGACCTCTTGATTAACTAGCACATCTGCTCCTCCAATCCACGATTGCCACGCTGTTAATCTTCCGGGTCAGTGGTTTAGTATACCATAGCTCCGCCTCGTTTCTAGATGGCAGACTTCCGCCTAACCCTGGGAATGAATTGTCTGACTATCCAGTCCAGGGCACTCTGTTCCCTTTACCGTATGTTGAAGAAATTGCCATTTGAGGAGTAAGTGTTTATGCATGCACAGATTGCTAGTGTATCACTAAGAGAGTCTGTTTCTTTCAAGTCAGTTAAGTAGTTCACAAAGAAGTTCCCTTTTCTCCTGACTGAGACAGGAGTATGATATTCACCAGTTTGTATCCTAGTAAGCTGATGATTTTCCTATTAGTGTAACTGGCTGTGAAAGTAGACAAACAGTGGAGTTTGCTGTCTGATCTCAAGTAATGAATGGCCACCTGAGGTACAGCAGCCTAGTAAGAGTTGTTCTAACTGTGCTTGTTATCCCTCACAGCAATGCTGTCTGTGTGAATACAGGATTTCAATTGGCAATAAGACAAAGGAGGCCTTGGTCATTGAAAAGGTGAAGATATCTTTAGTGAGGCATTTCTTTATTTGTTTTCTTTCAAGTACCTCGTATTACATCTCCCCTCAGCTGCACACCTGGCAGCTCGGCCCATGTCTCATTGTACACTGAAATGCTCAGAGCAGGTTCATATCCTGGCTGTGTGAATTTGCCGGTCTCCTCTGTGGATTTCTGAGGGAGTGTGGCATTGGCTCTGGCCATCCCGCAGGTTAGGGAGGCAGGGAGTGTTTCTCATCATCACACTACAGCAGACCTTGTTGGTCAGGTGCATGGTGAGCTTGGGCAGACACATGTACACATGTAGAGCTGGTAGCTCGTTAGGTACCCGGGTGTAAAAGAGGAAATTGCCTTGATCGTGGAATCGGACGACCCCCTCTGAGCTGTGTGGAGAATTGCAGTGGTGAAGGAACATAATTGGACATTATACAGTAAATTGCGGCGAAAAACCAAAGGTAAAATAATTGGGCACTATACATTTAAAAAAGAAAACTACCATTTGCTTTTTGTACACATGTTGGATTATAAATAACTTCTGGATTTCTTTTTCGTAAAAGCCAAAATAATGGTAAATGATTTATCATTGCCACATGAGTTTGTGTGTGTGTGTGTGTGTGTGTGTGTGTGTGTGTGTGTGTGTGTATATGTAATATATATATATATATATATATATATATATATATATATATATATATATATATATATATGTATATATATATATATATATATATATATATATATATATAATATATATATATATAGAGAGAGAGAGAGAGAGATACATCACTAGTTGCTAGTCAACATTAGTGGATATGTTTATTTTGACTAAATTGGGATTTAATTTAATAATTAAACATATAATTTAGCAAAGATTACATATTTTAATATATCATTACTGATTTTAGGATAGTTCTAGGTTTTTTTTTGCCTCTACATCCCTTGAGATCAACATAAGACACATTACCCTGGACTGCAGAGCTTGCTCTTTAGTTTATTGGTAAGATATTCGTCTTTGAACAGTGAGGTTAGCAGTTCACATTTAGTCCTTGCCTCTCTATTCAATGCTGTTCACTAGATATTCTAGGTATAGTAGAAAACTGTTGGCCCCTTGGGTTGATCTACAGTAGTGTCCTCCTGGGGACAATATTGCCCTCAGCCTTTGCCTTTTCCCTTCAGAGACACTCACTTTCCATTAAAGTGAACTATATGTGTATAAATACGCACACACACAAAGCTAAAATAAACTGTTTTTGTGTGTTGACTTCACCATGGTTGGATGCTGTTCAGAGCTGATAGAGTTAAGTCAGTTTCCTATAACATCGGGATCATTCGAGATGGGTATTTTTGATGGATATCGCCGAAAAATTTGGCATTATTTTTTTAATCTTATCAGGATGACCATTTTGAAAGGACGCATCTGCACTGGTGTTCTGGGGTGGCTCCTGCTGTAATCGCCTTACATTGAATGCAATAATGATTAGAAGATTGAAAAGAAATACATAATTTGGGTACCAACTGTTCAGAGCAATAACGGACAGTGTACTGCTTGGAGTCCAGTCCAGCGTTTCTTTTTCTAATTTAGTTTAGACTATCCACTATCCCCCAAAAAGAGGATAAAGGCCTGCTGGCTCATGGACTTCCTAGTAAAGTGGTCCCAATACCCATTGTGTACATTAAGATGATTTGATAGTAAAGAGACTTTAATGACACTTCTGGCACCGAAACGCATCCTCAATCCATACACTCTTAATGCAGCTATAACCATCTTGTTTGTTTCCACTGAGACAGTGTGCATTAAGAATAGGAAAACACCTTACAACACACATATTCACACTGTTAACATCGCAGCCCTGAGAGCACACAATCAGCAGAAAAATGGGAGTCTCGATGACAAATCACCTCCCTTTTGTTTATGGCTGCTTTTAATGTGCCTTTCTTCTCCTGGTCATTGTGCTGACAGAACACAGAGATAAAATAGAGCAGAGAACAGCTAAAAAAACAAAGTGTATCAAATGGTTTCCATTAGGGCTATAATAGCCAAGAGCTTCAATTTGTGAGTTTTCATCTGTGTACTGAATGGACAAGGCACATTTTCCATGTAAAAGTTATCTTTGGGTCATATCAACTGAATTGGGGTTTATTGGATCTGTTGAGTTAAGAAATGCAAATGTGAACCTTTTGTTTTGTTTTGTTTTTGTTTTTTGCAGTGTGCCACACGCAAGTTCATAACCCCTCAGCTCCAAGCTAGTGCCACTGGAAGCACACCCTGTCACTTTTTACTATAGATCTAACCGCAGACAATGCAAAATTGAAGAATAATGTCAGTTTGGTTAGGACTATGTGGTACTTCAGCCTCACCAAAGAGGCCAGAAGCAATCCTCGAATGCATGACAAATGTAATTTCAAAAATATTCCAAAAATCCAAAATCTGCGGAGACCAAAAAGTTTTGCTTAATTCTTGTAGATCTCATCAACATCTATCCAAAAATATCTTTGGGTGACTTTTTGGAGCCCCTTCTATGTGAGTTATTTCAGCCTAAACTTGGTAGAAATACCAAAAATTCTAATTTCAGAGGAGGTTAATGACCAGTTGGGGGACTTGAAACCAAAAGTGTTTCACAAAATTTGGAAGAGTGGTCCCTAAGGTTCAACATTTTAGGACCCTCATCCCCTACAGGGTAAAGGGTTGGGCTGAAGTTTGACTTAAACTTGTCACTTTCCCCTCGTCTGACAACTTGCAAAAAGCGAGTTAGGTGTTTGTGGTATTTTTGTCTCTCAAGTCCTATTCATTACAAGTCGAACAAGGTGCTGCACATGATGGTAATGTCTAAGTTGAGCCCAGGGTGATTTTTCTGGTCAGGGTCACTTTTTCGCTTTAGGTTGACCTTTGCCGGGTCACAGCTCAAAGAGGAAATAAAAAAAATAAATAAAAGATTAGCATTTCTGAACTCAGATGGGCCCAAAAACCCCCAGGTGAATTTTTCTAGGAAACGGAAACAGTCAGGCAACAAAATGCCCCTTTTCTGGTTGAGTTGGCGTGGAATTACCTCTTTCTGTTTACAGGACATGATTACTGTGTGGCTGTGTTTCTCAATAGACTGGACTGTCCATACTTCTAACCTTAGTTATCATGTATAAGACTAATGGCAAGTAACCTTTCGACATTGTGTTTAACCTTAAGAACAAGCATCAGAAACTTAGGGTCAGATATTCAAAATTTTTGCAAATATTTGCAACTTTTATGCAACTCTGCTTGAATTGTGAATACCTAGAATATTAAAGTCTGTGAAATTCAAGAGTTGTGGGTGATTTTGTTAATATTGCAAAGCTGTGGAAATAAATTGAAACAGGAAATGAATCGCAACTCAGACTACACCCAACATATCTAAAAGCATAGAAAGAACAGCTCTATTGGAGAGGATATTATAATAATAGCCAACAAAAAGGGAAAAAAATAATATTTGGAACTAAGCAATGTGAAATGTATTAAAAAGCATACCATATAATTTCTCAGCCACTGTAGTCTACATATTAAAATAAATTATTATTCTGAGTTTTCATATTTCTGTCATACATTAAAATGTTCTGGACCAAGACAAACCTGTCTAGATGGGGCACTAACTCAATGAGAAACACCCAATTATATTACACGATTAAAGAAGTACAAACTCATATACTCATATAATAATGATAATCCTTTTTAAAATATTGAGGTTGGGTAATCGTGTGATACACTTTTCAAGACGTTTCCCGCTGTTTTAAATAAACAATGGGTAATCCAGGACAATTGCAGGGTCAAAAGTAAGATAAAGGATAACTAAATAAGTGTGTGCAGTTTTGAAAAAAAAAAATATATATATATATATAGCAATATACACATTATCAATTTGAAAGATGATCTGATACTATACTAGATTAAAGAAAGATCACAGTTTGCACGTCTTACTCAGGAATTATGTTACACTTGCAATTCCTAAGTCATTTGACTCCAGAAGTGTTTTCTGGTTCAAAGCATCTTATTAGCTAAAATCATGAATAGGGGAGCAGCTGATTGATTAATGACAGGAAACTCATTAAAGAGGTTGAGACCAAGGAAGTGCATCACTATCTCAAAGCATGGCTTACGGAACAGGGTTTCTTAAACATAATGTAATACCAGATATCATGTTTACTTCTTTAACATAGAACCAGATACCATGCTTCAAAACTGCACATTGAGACACCTATATGACAAACGAGATGTATGGAATTATTTGTTAAGGCTACAATACCTTTCAACCAGGATTAAAACCACTGCTCATCATTTTGTTCCAAACAAAATGAGTTACCATTTACAGACAGATGGGCTGGGTGTATAAAAGTGCATTGTTCAGATTCTGTGTTTTGTAAAGTCTTTTTGATATTCCTCTATTGAAAAATTCTAATTTAAGTAAAGCATTTACTTCCATCTTAAAATATCAGGTGAAAATGTTCTGTAAATAGAGTTTGTTTTAAATGATGCACAGTGTGTTTAGCAATAGAATGCATTGCATATGTCAAAATGAAAAATAAAGGGTCCTGTCACTAGTGTTTGATGACAAGACATAAAAGTAACTCAGGAAATTTAGCCACACAAGTAATATTGCAACATTTGTGCATTGTTACTATAAGTACCCAACTAATAACAACAGCCCGCAACAATTATACTTGTTTTTTTATTTTTTTATTTGCATACACTGATCCAGATGCACAGTCCATGGACGGTACATTGCTACATGTTAGAACATTTCAGAGACATGTGTGTATCAATGTGTGGCAGGGGAGAAGCCCTGCTGCTGTAAACAGTGTGTGTGTGTGGTGTAAATACAGGATTGGCAGGGAAGGGGTTAAAATCCTCCTTGCCAAAATGTGGCTGGAGCCTTAATTGAATGATTGATGGTTAATTAGGCTCCAGCCACATGCTATATAAGGGAGGAGAAATCCTTTGTGTGGGAGTTGGTGTTTAGGGGAGTGTGTGTGCGTGTGCGTGTGCGTGTGCGTGTGCGTGTGCTTGCTTGTGCGTGTGTGTGTGCATGTGCATGTGCATACTATGTTTTGAGAACTGTTTAGTGAAGCCAAAGGCCCAGCCAGAGCAGGAGTGTTCATACTTTTGTTTGAACCTTTTATTTTGGCCACTGTGTTTATTTGTTCCTGTTTTGTTTGTGTTTAACAAACGTGCGCACAGGCGCTTTAACTGCAGTTCATAGACTGAGTCTCATTCTTGACGCTATCCTGCTTCAGAGTGTCTCTCTTAGCTGCACAGTTATTACAAAACTGCAGACTGAGAGTGTGTATTTAGAAATCAATTCACGACCCCGTGGTCTGCAGCAACTGAGGAGATGATTTTTTTTTTTGTTTATTTTGTTTTGTTTTTTGGTTTCTGGTTAATTGATAATGCTGATTTCCAGAGTAAAAGTCAATATTACTTTTACTATTCCCACTAGTGTCAAAAGGGAACAGGAAAATAAAACAAAGGAAGTCCATTAGGTGTAATCTGTGTTGCTCTCTAAATGATTCCCATCCTGAGTGATGCAATGGGCCTCCTATTTAACGCTATGAACTGGTGCCCTCCTGAGTGCTTGAGCGCTGGGAGAAGCCAATTTACAATATCTCACTGACCTGAAGTTTTATAAAAAAAATATCAAACCGATCTTAAACTATTTCCTAAATGATTTGCACGTGCTGCTTCTAGCAGACATTACAGGAGATCTAACCAAAGTTTAAAACCCATTTTCTTGTTAACATTATACTTGTCCCCATTTTTTTTGTTCTCAAGATCTGTACTTTTATTATTATTATTATTATTATTATTATTTATTATTATTATTATTATTATTATTATTATTGGGGATATATAGACGTGGTTTGATTGCAGCAAGTGTATTGGAGATAAAGTGAGTTACAGTAAAGCACAACATTTTGTACCAGAAAGCTCAGGAACTATTACTTCTATACTGTTGCCTTTTAATTATGAGTCAGGTGTGAGGAATCAAACACTCACTGTTAAGGGATTGTCAGAATCACAGTCAATCTTGTGTACAGATATCGTCCCGTTCATAGAACATACAGCATGGTTCCAAAGTTAAAAATCACCATTTTGTGATGTATAATACATATTGTGTAGGGAGGCCCTTATTTCAACCAAAATAATTTTGTACAGTTTGAGCAGCTATCTTCATGGAACCAGTGATAATATTGTTAGTTCTAATAAGAAAATAGATTTTAATTTGATTTTAAAACCATAATTTGCACAATTGAATATGGTTAAGATTTGTAATCACATCAAAACCTAATGACCGATATTTGATTCTATTACCTACATTCTAGGACCACAAAATAGCCCTGGACTATGCAGGGCCATGTAGAACTTTATATACAAGTTTTAAAATCACTGATAGCTAATGTCAAGAACTTGAGTAATGATGGTTAGATTTGGGCCTAGTTTGTTTTCTGCCTGCACCTTTTGGAATCTATTTAGAGGAAACTTGTGGAGACCCAACAACCAATAACTTTGCCCTACTGATCACTAAAGAAAGAGAAGAAAACAAACAAACAAACAAAAAAGCATCAAACCCGAAAAGCTGCCATCTTATCTGGAAACTGACAGTGTCTACGGCCAGCACGCGCTGCACATTTAAATAATTCACGGCTCTTAATTTCTCCTGCCCTGCTTGTTTATCCTTGTATCATTTATTATTGAGCAGGCTCCGGCAGGCCGGCAGGCCCACGCAGTACTTTGTCGGTGCCTGCTGGAAAGATACTTGCAAGCTGTTATGTTGTCCCCCAAGGAGCCAGTGGTTATGAGGTCTCCTGTTGTTTTAATTTTGGTGCTGTTGCGGGCAGTGCTCAGGGAAAGCAAGGCTTGTCTGCTGTGGATTTGTTGGAACATCTAAACGTATGCAACATACTGAGTTTGTCCCTTTATCAGATGAAAATAGAGATGAAACAGCAGTTTTACATTTTTTTTAATTGTAAACTATTTTGTTTCTACCCATATTCACCTTATTAAGGGATATAAATCTAATGCTAATTTTATAGTTTGTGACACTTCGGGACCATATGCTCAAAGCAGTTTAGTCCATCTCGTAAATAAACAAAAATGATAAACTATCATACTTCATACTTCACTCTCTTTTCCTGACAACTTTTTAAACTGTGTTTTAAAGCTCTTTTCAAAATGTCTGTGACGTGGTACAGAACAGAAAAGCCGGAGCTTTTTTAAAATTTATTTTATGTTTATTTTATTTTATTTTTTGCTCTTCCTGCAGTGATTTAGAGGATAGATCTCAAAGCCCAGTGCACTAGTGCAGACATTTTGAAAAGAGCTTTTAAACAGACTTTAAATTTATAAATGTAAAAAGTTGCCAGGAGGTTAACAATAAAAAGAAAAATAGTAAACATAAAAAAATATAAACAGTTGTAGCAGCACATGGGAATGTATAATGCTATATTTTTCAGAAACTCGCTACTTACTCTTTAGGTGAACTCAGGTTGTTTCAGTCTTGTTTTTAAAACAGTGGCAGGAATTTCTGACTATTCAGAACTATAGGAGTAAATTACAGAAAGGAGCAAAAGAAAAGAAAAAAAATCATGCAATAAGTACATCAGACTTCCTATATAAAACAAAATGACATGAGTGAACCGTGGGCAACAGACATATGCATTCCTGATTGGAAGGACCTAATAGTTTTACTATTTAAGCATTTGGAGAAATCATGCAATAGTTTTTGAGCAGAAAGTTGATTAAAGGTTGGCAGTCACCCAACAACTAATTTTTGAGCTCTCTATAACCTTTGACCACTTGACCCTAGATCAAGCAATTGATAAACTCTTGATAAACTTCCACCACCAGTAAGTGACCCACTATTCATGTAGACAATCACAGTGAAGATATTAGAATTCCAAAAGTTCATAAAAAGAAGTACAAACTTACATAAGGAACGGGCTGGTTGCAATAAAGTCGGTCTTGAAGTCTGACCTCAAGCTGGACTTATTAGTCAGACTTTTGTGTTAACTTGAAGTTCGACTTAAGTGGGACTTGAAGAGCAAATATAGTGTGATAATTAATTTTTTCAGTTATTTTCTTTCTGATTTTAAAATACTAATATTCAATACAACTATAATTAACTGAATTGACATCTTTCTAACACCAATGACTAATAGGGAAAAAAGATACATTTCTATGAAACCAAGAAGCTAACTAAATTAGACAAAGTATAAAAAATGATCACTATAACTAACAGTAAAATGAATAATACATATGTAAACTGTTATAGACTAATAAATATGCTTCCATCATCCCAGTTGAATATCATTACTCTATTTCAATAGGTGATCACCACACACTTAGATGCAGTAACCGGACATTGTAGCATATTGACAGTATGTCAAACCGCTGTATAGTCATTTCACAAAAACTAGTGCTTTGAATAATAAGTCCTAGTGTTACCTTTTTCTGCTTTGATAGACTCATCTTTTGTCCTGGAAGATTACCCAGGACCTTGTTGAACCTCAGAACTCAAGGTATGTGTCCTGGTTCACCAATAAACATGCTGCAGACACTACCTGGGAGTCCTTGATGTGGGATTAGGCTACATACTCGCATTCAAGGACCTTCCCTCCTGGGTATGTCAGCAGAAATCATGTGCTACTAAATGTCAAATGAATGGCACAGAGAAGTAAACAATGCATCTTGGCTTCCAGCTAATGTTAATTGCAGGGCCTGATTGCACTCAGGGTGACTGGTTTACTGGGAGCTGATTTCTCTGTCAGCTTAAGATCAGATTCTCACATCAGAATGGCCATTGTGGCATGAAGGTGCCCCCTTAGAAAGAGCAGTCTTATTTAAGTAGATTCATCATTTGTGTTGATTATTCCTTGTAATATATTGGATGAAGCATCAATATCTGTCTACTGGATGCCAAAAGCCAGCCCTGCATGTGCGCTTTGAGCTCACCAGGTGACTGGCCAGTAGTCAGCAGTAGATTGGTGACGATTTTGCCTTCCTAACCCTCAGGCACCACAGCCTGGAATTCTAAGTGAAGATTGGTAGCGCCACACAGTCCGCAATCTCCTCCCCTGCCTTTACCAGAGGATACCCCCCAAGACTTTACTTACATGTGTTACAATTGACCCATCACCACAAAAATCTTAGGCTTGCCACTTGTCTGATATTGAAGACTCGGGAATTGATTAGGTATTAGGAAGTAACACCCACTTTAAATTATATTGACTTGTAGCTGAAATATATAAATAAACTAAATGAAATACTACTACTACACCCATCTTAAATTCTAAAGCATAACAATGCAAATGAATTAATTCTAAATTCAGTCATCAGTTTACTGGCCATTTTAGATATGGGGATATAATCCAGTCAAAAATACATACAGAATTTACAATTATGGTCTTCAGATCATATTACAATGTATGTATTGTGCCTACTTCAACAACGGTAATACACTGCAATGTATGAAACATACATTTCTTGAATATACAATGTGTCAAAGAATTTCCTCTCTCACATTTATTTCTCATTCTAACTTGGTAATTTAGCTTCCCTGGCACACATTTTGAATCTTTTGACGTTTCAAATCCAGTTTTAATATAAACAGTAGACATTCATAGAACAGTTTTCTGAAGGCAATGGTTCAAAACAAGGCAGCCGTTACAGTATTTACAAGGTTTTAAACTCGCTAAAGGTCCTGCTTATTAGTTCCGATAAAATCAATTGCCCTTTTAGAAAAAAACTAAAAGAAGAAAACTGCACTGGATAAAATCCAGCCCATTGTGTATTGTTAGACTCTGTGCTGGCTTATATTGTTCTGAATCATAGCAACATTAAAAACTGATACTGTTTTAGGTGTGTTTTTGCTTTAAATAAAACAAAAGACAATACAAACTTTATAAATAACAATAGTTGAGCCAAGTGGCCTGAGTGACTAAACGTTCCTATCAGTCAGTAAAGTAGACCAGAAAAGGTTTTACTTCGATAGAGGGCTAACGTAGCCTGTGTGCCTCCACAAGTTAGTAACATACACAATTCCAAAGTTTTGCAGCAACTAATTTTGCTCATGCTGAATAATATTACATTTACATATTGAGTTGCATAGCGCTTTGTAGTTTTCCCATATTCTTAATGAAAAACTGACAACAATTGAAAAATGTGATATTTCAAAATCTAGTGTGAAATACTGTACTACTATTATGGCTTTGCGAAATCATTTTGTAGTTTCTTTGATTACTTGATGTTAAATAAAAGGTAATGCAAAACTTTTGGCCACAGCTGTATAAGCTTTTGCCTAGAGGTTAAGACGCACTGGAGATGCGTTTCTTGGTGGGAGATGAATCTGACTAACATACTGTGTGCAATTGAGGGTTATTTCCTGTTCATTTTCCACAGTTGCAAATGCTTAGTGATAGGAAAACTAAAGACAGACTTAAAAAGAGCAATCAGGATTGTTAGTACTGTAGAGACTGCTAAAGAGAAAAGCTCTATATCCTGTGAGGAAAGGTACATCAGCCTTCGAAAGCACTCAGAGCCAGAGCTGAAAGCAACAGTAAAACTACTTCTCCTCGCAAACGTGTCTGCAGGAGCCCCAGGTTGTCACTTACAACGCATGGTCTCATGGCACTGCAGTGTGTGTGTGTGTGTGATGTATGTTGGAGGGGTGGGTATAAAACTTGTAGCAGTTTGGGATAAGAAAATGAAGGTGATATAATCAGAACACTAGTAGAGGCTTCATCCATCTGTAGGTTACACTTGCATTGTTCCATTTATCTGAGGAGCTGCTTATTAAGTTGACATTACTCTAGGTAACGCTTATACTATTCTGTACGTTACGGTATTCAACTTTTTAATCATAGGTATAGCTCAAAACCTGCAAATAGTGTTCTTTAGCACAAGTTATTGAATGTATTATAATCTCAAGGTACGTGTAGGCTGTCTGATTGATTGTCCTATTGTTTGTCTGTCTGTCCATTTTGGAGTTTTTGTTCAATTGTGAAGAAATTAAGTCTGATGATACTTTTTACACAAGATATTAAGAGTATCAGAATCTGGAGTACTGTATATAAAAGGTTTTGTTTGTTTCTTTGTAAAAAAACAAAAAGTTTGAACAAAATGTAACTTTTGAAAGGGGTGAAAGTGACTACATTTACTGAGTTTTAGCAATAACCCCCCTGAGTATAGGAAGTAAGAAGCAAAAGAGAAAGCATGGAAAAAATCACATTAGACGTAACTATAATAAAGTTTTTTAGTGCTGTGCTGCAGTCTCTGGGGTGACCGTCATATTTGCGATGGGCTGATGCTGTTTGATTAGATGCCATGTCCACTCCTGGTGAAGTGAGAATCTGCAGTCTAGAGGGACAGAGGGAATGGGGTTCGTAGCTCTGCAAACACACACAGAAAGAGATTCTGCTTCAAAAATGTCTTTCCATGCCTCGCTCTGGTCGCTGCTCCATTTCTTCCTCATGCTTTTCCCCCTCTTAATTATTTATTCATTTATTTAACTATTTATGTTTTGTATGCTTTTTTTTGCTCCATAAATCCCAATCCATAATGGGTTGAGGAATGAGGAGCCCTACTTGGAGGCAGGAAATCCTACCTACTGTCCCCAAACAAGATCCACCCTCATTAAACAGCACTCAACTCAGCTGACTGGTTCAATGAACTATATACTGGACAGAGTTCGTAGGGAGGACTCGGTTACCGGTAATGGAATCCCACTTAGTTTCCCCAAAACAGTATCGTTTTAATGTAAATGTGTTTAATGATATTTGAAGGATCAAGTAAATGTACTGTATGTTTTATTCCAAAGATGTAGCATACTCTTTTTTATAGGAAGAAAAGTAAATTAATGTGTGGCTAAATGTAAAATGAATGACATTGATGAGTCCTGCACATTTCAGTAAAAATATTTTTCTAAGGTCTTGGTTGTTACACCTTTAGCACTAGAACCGTCACAGCAGTCATTTTGAAGGTTTGAGTTTAAGTTTTGAAATTTAAATTACTCTTTGTGTCTAAAAGTTATGCAGTTGTCCAGTGGCACTGGAACAATTCTTAAAGTGAGGGTGCTGAAAGCCATTGAACAAAACTGTAACCCCTCATATGATAGAAGCCATGCAAAGCCAGGAGGTGCTGCTGCAACCCCAGCACCTCTAGCTCCAATTGACCTGCAGTCAATAGATGCTGGTGTGATCCAGGCTTTTCTCACTACCGACAGCTACAGATCCGTCATCTAATTGACATGGTTGACAGCACGGGGCACCTGTCTTGTATTTGAATGATGCAATCCAGTTCATTCATGTTGCATGGCATATAGTGAGTCCCCAAACAGCCATTGGCTATTTTAAGTGAAAATTATCCCGGAACCTGAAGTTGAAATTGAAACGACTGAAGAGGTAAGCCAGGTCCACACCTTCGAGGATGATTTGAAGAGGACAGCTGTTGCTTTTAACATGGAAAGTGATGGAGCGATGTGGCTCACAGAGTTTGAACACATTGATGACCAGCTGAACACTAAGGAGGAAATGACTGAAAGAGAAATCCTAGATGTCATGTGGTCAGAGAATCAACAGGTCCAACAGCTTCAGGATGAGGAGGGTAAATACGATGACAACGATGATGATTCTAAATTGACATCGCCGAAGGCTTGGGAAGCTTTGCAGACTTTGTTTCGCTACTTCAAATGGAGTGATGGCTGCACACCTGAAGATTTATAGTATCTTTCTGTTCAAAGATCTCAGATTACCCTGAAAAGCCTGACACAATCTACAACAAAAAACTTTTTATCTAAATCAATGAAATGTAGATTTAAAAAAAAAGAAAATAAATAAGAAACTGGACTGTATGTGACAAGCTATTATTGGTAATTTGTAATTGGTGTTTGCATTGTATCAGATTTGTAATTAACCTTGTTATTATATTGCTGTATGGTCAGTTTGGACCCTATCCCATATATATGTGATATAATGAGACAGCACTGTTACACAACTAACACAAGTAAGAGAATAATATGCTTTTTAAACCTGTTCCATTCAATGCTTAACTGGGGGCGCGTTGCATTATCTAGCAGAAACGAGACCTGGTGATTTCTTATTACACACTTACACTGGTTTAGCCCTTTCATCCAGTCTGCAAGCTGTCATCTATGTATGGGATGTAGAGGTCCACATTAAAGTTTTTGAAGCATCTAGGTTTTTTGATTTCCCTATGACAAATAGATTGAGCTTTTGCACACATTTTTTTCCCTGGTAATGTTGCTGGTTGATAGAGGTAACATCCTGTAAAAAAGGTCAGCTTCATCCATACTGTAGACCAGTGGTACTCAACTCTGGCCCTCAAGATTCATTCTAGTCCTGGTCTTTATTTTAACCAGGTCCTAAATTAGTTAATTGCCTCTTAGCAGCTTCAATTAACTACATTAGAACCTGCTTGCAGTAAAAACCTGGACTGGCTTTGATCTCGAGGGTCACAGTTGAGTACCACTCCTGTAGACGTTGCTGAGATTTTATTGTGAAATGACTTCACAGGCTTTGATTCTCCCACTGCATACTGTTGCTTCATTCACTTCAGTACTTCCATGGCTAACTTCCATTATGCTGTCTGGTCCCAAGGCAGGCTTTAAAACATTGCAGCCAGCCATTTGAGTAAGAAAGTGTCAACATTTTTATAACCACTGGAGCTCTGGCAAATGTAGGGACATGTATTTATTATCTATTTATTGCAATTGTTATTCAACCATATCTTGAAACATGCTATTTAGTGACTTTTAAAAAAAAAAAAAATAGATGTCTTATGCCCCTGATTTCTTACTCCATCTAACTTATACATTTAGTGTAGTCAATTAAGAATGGCTAATTATGTTCCCTCAATGCAATCCCCACAGCAGCTCAGGAAAACTGAAGATCAATGGGCGTCCTCCCATTCCACCAGGAGCTCTACAACAAATGTCAGCAAGCAACCAGCCCCCAGTGGACGAAGGCCATGCTGGCAACCTTGTGCGCTCCTGAGGGCCTGACCAGTAGGAGCCGCTGTAGTGCGGTGAGCAAAAACAGTCTGTGGTGATTTTGCCTCCCTAACCCGAGCCCCAGAGCCAGTGCAATTCTCCATCTGGAATCCCCATCGAAGATCAGCCACTTTGCACAGCTATGAACCTGCACTTCCTTGACACACCACAGGGCTGTGCCTTTACCAATTTAAGGTAAAAATAGGGTTAATAACACATTCTTATTTTTGAGGATTTAGGTTAATGTATTTTTGGGGACCCTGAGTCATACATTTTAAATAGATACTAATTAAAACATGTTTTAAATAAATAAATACCAGCCTAATTGATATACTTTGTTGCCCAGGGATCAAGGGATGTTTTGTGTTTTTCAACATCACAGATTCATGATTGTTTGAAAGACTGGGAGTAGTCTGTGGACCACAAAACCTAATAAATCACGACAGGCAACTCAGTTTTAAAATACTGACACTCTGCAACAAAAAAAAGCCCTGTGCTGAGCTGATAAACCCAGAGGAGCACATGTGGATAAATTATATGATGAAAGCAGTTATATAAATGACTTACCACAGACGTTATCAACCACTCACTGGTATGCTGTTTGAGATCTGATACAGATTGAGCAAAAGTACACAGAATACTCTTGTAAAATAACAAGCAAAAGGAGCATCTTTGTTTTAATTACAAATTCTCCTTGCCAGAAGATGTTGTCATTGATTGGAAAAGCATAATTTTGTGTTTTGCATTTAACACATTGTCACAAGTTTTTTCTATTTTAATTAATATCTGCAGCCTTAAAATGTGTTAAAGGAAATTATTTGGACAATCCTAGTATCTGCACACCCTTAACAGAAAGACTGTCCCTTTGAGGTGTTATCTGTAGCAAAGCAAAGTGCTGTACACAAAGGCAAATACATTAAATGAAAAATTGGCGTGCCTGTCATTTTCACAACAACAACAACATTTGACTACTATAGCATCTTTAATGACTCCAGCAAGGGCCTCGTGTAACTACACTGATCCATGCCCTCCATCCTGTAACGGCTGAGGACAGATTTCAAATAACTTTCAGATCACTTTGATTAGAACTGAGTTCCATATAAAATACAGAGGGGGGGGAGCTTTTGCTCTGCTATTGTTTATTAATGTTCCATTTTAATAAACAAAGCCAGTGTTTCTGCCTCAAAAAAAAGAAACATTTTAAAGCAAGTGCAAAGGAAGATGTTTCAGAGAAGAATAAAACAAGTGTAATGATTTAAAAAAAAAAAAAAAAAATAGCAGAAGCCCATCCCACTCAGTTGTTTCTGGATTGAATGAATTTGAGTAATATAGACCTGTCAGTCCACTCTATGAAATAGCAAATTATGTCTTTTTAATTTTTTGTTTGTTTTACAATCCCATACTATTGTATGGTGTCAATCATTCGAAGTGATTTGGGGTTCTATTGCTCTAGGATTGGCCTGGCTTTGCCCTTGCTTTCTCGTTCCATTCCTAGCATGTTGCAATATGACCTGCAAGATCCATCTATATCCCAACTATAACCCATAACAAATAAGAAAGATAAAAAGCAGCATACAATAGAATGGGGGCATGGAAATAATCAATTCAAATAGATTTAGACTATATCTTGTATATCTATAACAAATATTTCGTGAAGAATCTACACTGTTTTCCTTTTTGGTTTTAATAATATGTTTTCTTACTGCATACATTATAAAAGAATATATAATAATATACACATGCTGTGTATTTGAAGGACCTAGACATTTTTTTTTTTTTTTTAGCTTTTGAGGCATACAGATTTTGGACCATATTTGAACACATTTATAAAATTACTCCTCAGTCCTACTGCATCCCTCTCAATGTGAATTACTTGTCAAGTGAATCAAGAAGTTCCATGCTGTTCTGGTATGAGGGGACATATACACACGCTGGAACTCTTGTTAGCCAATGAGATTGCTCCGTGTAACATTTTATAATGCTGATTATACCTGTCCAATATTCAATTATAAAATTAGTTTCTGATTGCATCTTCAATATCTACATAGCATTCCAGAACAGGTTGTATAACACGTTTCTTATCCATAAATTCTTTGCAATGTGCAAGAAACCCTCTGTAAAAAAGGAATATTCTGCAGATTCTATCAGTTATCCTACATAGCTTTTAAATTCGAAGCATTAAAAAACCCTACTGTTTTTGAACAGGGCAGCTGGAACACCATAAGAAGATCATTCTAGAAAAACTTTTCTTTTGAAGCATGTGAAGAGGCTAGGGTAAAGTATGCTTGCGAGTACAAAAACAAAACCAATGACACATTAGCATTTTCATATAAATGACCTTTCTGCGGTGCTCTGGTAACTACGGTCTTTTTTGCCAGTCTGCCTCGGGCCCGGCTCAACCCAAGCGCTAGATTTTTTGCTCATCTCCCCAAATCTCCCTTGACTAAATGTCAGAATTACACATCTTCCTGCTTGCAATGAAGGCTTTAATTAGTGCATGTGTGTGTATGTGTGTGTGTGTGTGTGTGTGTGTGTGTGTGTGTGTGTGTGTGTGTGTGTGTGTGTTTACCCTTCTCTTCTGCAATTCCTAGCCTTCCTGACTGCAGGCTAAACAGAAAAAGGGAGAGAGACCTCTTTATCGTTGCCTCAGATGGTTTGATTTGCTTATGCACACAGCTAATGTGGCTGCTGATCTGAAGGATCTTTCTTTCTTTGCTTCTACTAAGTCCAGTCAACATATATATATATATATATATTATATATATAGATATATATATATATATATATATATATATATATATATATATATATATATATATATATATATATATATATATATATATATATACATACACACACATATATATATATATATATATATATATATATATATATATATATATATATATATATATATGTGTGTGTGTGTGTGTGTGTGTGTGTGTGGTGTGTGTATTACGCCCGGTACAACAAATTCTGTGGTAAATATTTCATTTTTGTCATTTTTAGATCCTTTCAAAAAGAATATATATATATATATATATATATATATATATAATATTATATATATATATATATATATATATATATATTCTTTTTGAAAGGATCTAAAAATGACAAAAATGAAATATTTACCACAGAATTTGTTTCACCTTAATGAAACTACCATAGGGTGTATTTGCTGAATGTGTGTATTGCTACATTTGTATTTGTTCCATACCTAGCCTATGTACACCCAGTTATGCAATTTAAAATAAGAATGTGGCAGTAGACACATTTATTTCTGCAAATACACAACAATGGTTGTTCCATCAAAGGTGAAACATCTTCTATAGTAAATATTACATTTTTGACTAAATCTTATGGACCTTTGTCCTTTCAAACTGAGGTAGAAGGTATAAAATGATAGTCCTTACAGTCCCGGGCAGGCTTAAGGCATGTAGACTGTACCTGCCCTGTAGATTAAATGAGGACTAAGATTTTTTACAATTGCAGTATTCTGATATTTTGTACGTCTTGCTGGTATTTATCACATGACCTGAATCTCAGAAGGACTTCTGTCTCTTTTAATTTCATATGTCTATTGTAACATGATAAATGTTGTCTTTAATATGAATGTAATGATATAAAGCGTTATGGTTGTCTTCAACTGTTTTCAATTGCACATGGAACTCTAACAAGCAAGTTTTGGTTGTCTTAGCGTTTTAATATTAGATATATATAAAGTCTCCATTACAGAAATCAGTGGGCGTTGGGTGGTAAAATAAAGAACAAACGTCCTACCCTCAGATGTTCTGCATTTATTCAATCCAGCATAGGTTAATTTAATCTTTGTGTTCTCTCAGCTTAATGACTTCATGGAACATGAAATTACTGTTGTATTCTGTTAAATTGTCAAATGAAACCTGAAGAATCAGGTTGACCTGAAGCAAGCCTATCATTCCAACTTCCTCTGTAGTGCAGTTCCAATGCAGTCACAGGCAGCTGTTATGTGAGTCTAACTGCAGTTCATTCACAGACGCACACTCTCTTTAGAGGCCAGCGGTGCGGCTGGCCCAGGCATCTATATGAGCATTAAGAGCCAACATCAAATTTAACAACAACAACAACAAAAAAGGTCTGGGGGTCCTGTAGCCCAGGGGTGTGGTGCTGTGATGTTAATGTCAAGTAATAAACACGTCCAGGAGCTCTGCTTAGCCAGGCAGCAGCACATCGGACACGCAGCGCAGTGCAAGGAGTGGGTGCTTACACTGGAGGAGAAAGATAAAGAAAGAGAGAAAGAGGGAGAGAGAAAGTGAGAGAGATAGAGGGGAAGAAAAGGAAGAAAGAAAGAGGAATAGAGAGAGAAAGAGGGAAAGAGAAAAAGAGGGGAAAGAAAGAAAGATCTAGTGTTTTATTATTATTATTATTATTATTATTATTATTATTATTATTATTATTATTATTATTATTATTATTATTATTATTATTATCCGCTTAGATCACTGTGTGTATAATTGTACCATGTTAAGTTTACTTTGCTTTATTATGCATATATTTTTTTCAAAGTCTTGAAAATGAACGGAATTCATTAATAGCTTTAATAACTAAACAGTTCGAGTCATGCAGAACGAAACAGCTTCACTGTGACTGACTTTTTGTAATTTGCAATTTCTTTACACTGGTAAGTTACATCCAGTTTTTCACATACAACATAAGTTATCAATAAATGTAATGTTTTAGCTTCTTAGTTTTATCTTGCAATTTCAAATTTTAAGTGTTTGTATGAATGAACACTGGTTATAAAAATACAGTTCTTCTGTATACTGTTCTTGCTTATTTTTACATGCTTGTCATGGTGTGGTGTGACAGTATTTTACTGCCACTACAAGCCCCCTTGCAGTGCCCTAAATCCTATTGACAATTCTCCAGGAAGACAGGGCCTTGAACAGAGACTGAGTCTCTACAGGCACTGGGGCTCATCCCTTCATCACAGCGGGAGCCTGCTCCCCCAACGGAGTTCACAGGACCAGAACACAGCACATGCACTAAACTGCACATACACTACACTGAACATACACTACACTGCACATATAGCACATATAAAGCACCGGGGAATGATACTATGGGTAGAACAACTATTAATTTGATATAATTAAATAGTTGAATAACTAGTCACTGTTTTTAAAAAAAGTGTTTGATCATGCCTGGTGCTTTGTATGTGAACATACTGTTTTGTAACACTTTGGAGGGGGGGGGGGGGGTGTCTGTGTGTGAGCGAGAGAGAGAGAGAATCAGAACCAGGGTTGGATACTGCAGAGTGAGTAAGCAAGTTGAAACCGCCAACAGCCAGCCGAGTAGCCAGAATTAGTTTATTATTGAACAGAGATGATTAGTTCAGAGATTGTAGCTCCCATCATAGTTTGCTACCCTGCTACCCTGTCACAAGCATTAACCCTTTACACTCCAAGCAATTTTTGCTTATTGTTGCCAAATTGCCTTTCCCCTGTAAAAAAACACATTTCTGAATGTCCTAGAAGCATGGCATTTTTATATCAAAATTTAAAGCATACATTTTTATTTCATATTATGTTGGAACCTGGAATAAAAAGTGCTTCCTAGACTCTCACAGATGACAAAATGTGAAGAAAAAAAAACGCATTTACAACAGTTATCAGTTTTTTGTAAAAAAAGTATTTTTGATAAGTTTATATGATAGTCCTATATGTTGGGAAGTTCCACACAAAATTTCAGCCCAATAGCATCAAAAATGACCAGAATACCAGAATGAGAACATTGTTTGCAATTTCTGATTTTTATTGGCAAAAGTGTTTTTTTTTTTTTAATGTGCGCATGGCTCTAAAATCCTTGTTTGGCCGAGTATCACATCGAATTGGGTCTTGAATTGAAGCCTGACTCTTCAAAGAATCATCTCTGACAGATGTTCCTGGTTGGAGCTACAAAGCAAAATGTAAGTGGCCCGCCCCAGGGCAAAATCCCATATACTAAAGTTTAAAGAGTTAATACCCTGAATCTTTCTAAAAAAAGGATTTAAGGGAGCACACTAGTAAAAGCTGAATCTCAAAACAATAATTGTGTGAATATAGTACTTGCTAAGGCTGTGTATAATGATATTTAAAACAGGATTCACTTATCCGACTTTTTACATATCCACCCTTACTCTGGTCCTACCGCAGTCAGATATGTGACAGACTACTGTATTAATGTTCGAAAATGTTATCTTTGCTCTAACAAACTTACAAAGCATGCAAGAGAAAATACGATAGAGACTAAATGTACACAAAAACTAATTGTCTACAACTGTCTACAGTCAATTGGCCACATTGCAACCTTGCGATTCCTAAGCGATTTAAAAGATGTCATCTGACAAGCATTGCGGGTCCTGAGAAAGTGCTGCATTCTTGGGTTTTCATATTATTCGACAATGGAGCCCGTTCTTGAGATGAATGGAGGCCATATTTAGCAATTACCCTCAAAGGTGTGAGATACACTGCATGGACTAGACTGGCCCATAGTGGCTCCACTCCGGTATAGTATGGCTCATATTGTGCTTGACTCCATCTGCCAAGTGTAATTGCTCTGTGTGACGACTTTCAATATACTCCCGGTGGAAAACCCTAAACAGCACACAATCACTTATTACTTCATTTAAACCCTTTGGTATCAATATTGTGCAAAGTATTTAACAAAGGCATTGCATCTCGTGAATGTGTTTTGTGTGAGTAATATCCATAACCTTAACTTTAATGACTCAGTGGGGCTGAATTTAGAAATGCTAATACAAATGTAATGCATTCAATGACATTGAAAAAGACTTCTAGTTGAAACATCTGTCATTGAATGTATTGAGTTTTTTTGTAGAATAACAGTTTCTTACATTTATACATTACTAGCTTAAAGTTTTCTGAAAAGTTTTTCAGTTAGATGTTCTTATCACACTGTATTTCTATAGGCTCTCATAATATTTGTGGTGTCTCCTATTTCTCTGATCGCTTCAAGATGGATGTTTTGATGAAAAAGGTTGCTCTCCCTGGTCTCCATGGTGACCCAGTCCACGGATACTATCAGTCAGGATTCCAAACGCAAGTCCTGGCAGTTGTCCAGTCAGATGTGACTGGTGTACTGGTTTTTTACTGGTTTCCTCACTCCAGGGTAGCTCATAAAGAAACCTAGTGTCTGTTCTAATTAAAAGAAGCACCGGGCCGGGGCCTAATGAGCTCGGGAATAATTAGTGTTTCTGGAAATTGTGCAGCCAATGTGGAAAATGTGGAGGGACAAGCACTGAAAACAAGGCTAGCGGCATTGGGTCCACAGTCACTCAAATCTGTGAACTCAGCCCCTGGCACTGACACAAGGCCTGTGTGAAAAAAAAAAAAAAATCAGCACTGGTGGCTTGTTAAGAAATAAAGAAACAGGAGTGATAAATTAATCCATGAATTGTCAGTGATGAATACTAATTTGTCTTTTTTTTTTTTATTATGCGGTGTGGGTGCGTGTAGCCTGAGACACTATATTGTTACAGGGGAATGGAGGCCAAATATTGTTATCACAACTCTGATTATGACCCAGTGCCCAAGCTAGGCCCTGGGTTAGGTCTGCCAGTGATGATAGAACTGGAAAAACAGCTTGGCTTCTTTACTGAGGGTCATTTACTGGGAGGATATCTTGAGCAAACATGCCCCAGTAATGACAGGGTCGAGCTGACATGCTACATTTGTACTACTCTTAACATGCATTCATTATTGAACTAGAAGTACCCTTGAAACTCACTTTTAACAGAGACCAGACAGACAGAAAGCTTACAACAGATATAAATAGAAGAGATGGATACATAGCCTTATATAATTAACACAAGTGTGTCAGTAACATACATCTCCTGTCACGGCTGTCAATTCAGAATTAGAGCGATCAGTATGATGGAAAGGTGGATGACCATGGCACATAAAAATAAAGATATTATTATATAGTATTATATTATGTTAACATAATATAAGACTTAGAGTAGATTTCATTAGATAATCAGTTGAGGTGTTAGTATCATGGTAAAGTATATCAATATGACTGATTTACAGTATGTGGAATAACTTCTTGTGTTCTCAATATACATGTAAAACAGTATACCTGTGACAACGGATATACAGACAGAGACACCTCCATCTATCCTCACAATCTGATGCTCTCAGTAAAGTTTTACTTAATAATGTTAATACCAATCTTTACAGGGTGATAACCAGAGAATAAATCCTTGAATAGTTTCTTTAAGTTTTTTTTTATTTTTTTATCTTATACAGTACTGAAAAAAAAAAACTAGCTTACTGGTCTGCTGTCTGAGCGGGGTTATATTTCCCGGGCATGTTGAAACAGTTAAACACTCATTCATTAGACACCTCTATTTTTATACCTGCAGAACTTAGCCAAGTGTCTTCCTGGTGGGCAATAACATCACAAGGGCAGCACCTACAATATTATGAGTCTGCCATTGGTAGAATGGTGCCACAGTATGAACATTGTAATATTTTAACATACCAGTGGTATCCCAATAAAGCTATACCCACTGCTGGTTGCAATACCATGATTCTATCAGACAGTGTGCAGCCATATAAGGACTATACTTTGCCATATGTTCCAAATTGCTGGTTTGCAGTGCCATGCTAATGACTTTGCTATCTAGGTTTCTTCAGGGCATCACAGTGCAATTGAGGGCCCAGTACTGGCTGTTGGCTGGAAAGAGTACAGGGGGAGAGCTGGAGAGGCAGAGCAGAAAGGCATGGCATTGAACAGCTCTCTATTGCTGGTCAACAAGGTCGTTCACCTCCTCTGGGTATTCAAAACAGCACCCGCTCTCTTCTTCAATCATTTCACCAGCTGATTCTCGTGCAAGTTCCCTCACCATATAGAAAATCTCTCTGATGAAAGTATTAGACACATTTGCCTACTTGATTTTAAGTTTTACCTGGTATTGGTATTTAATAGCAATTGTACTATATTTTGACTAGAGTTAAGAATATAGAAAAATGTATAAACAAGAGGAGTCCATAGAATATATCTGAGTTTGTCTGATTACAAATAGAGGTAGGGACAGGCGTGTGAAAAACATGTAGGTGTGACATACAGAGGCAGCCTCCAGATAATGACACTCTCAATAACTTGAGCTAAAGAAGGGTCCTAGGAAGTGTGGTTCTTTACACAGGGCAATTCACTCTACCTGGACTACCCCTATAAAAGTTCCCCATAGTAAAAGCATAGTGTAATAAAAGCATAGTGAAGCATAGATGAGCATTGAAAAAGCTCAGAGAGGTATGGTAAAGCATATATGAAAAAACATGATAAAGAATGGTGAACTATGGTAAGTGCATAGTATAACCATGGCAAACTATGGTAAGTAACCATGGGGAATGTAAAATTACCAATTTCTGTGGTAAACTTGTATAAGGGTACATAAACCAGACATATACTGTAATATACAATCATCTATTAAATATGAATGCTGCAGTTGGGATTGTGAAAAAAAATACAGTTTAAAACAATGAACACACCTTTCTTTAGCCTGCATATTTTAGATCTCAGTTTCGCTGTTTTAGATCTCATTCCCTTCATAGCACAGGCGATTTCATTCATTTTAAGGGAAGATGAATAAAACACGGGCTCCTTTTTTAGAACCAACAGCATTAATACAGAGAGACACTGATATTGCCTATGAAAAAAGCTTTTGTGATGCCACTGGATCACACTATTGTAGTTGATATCAGGGTTGTTAAGTCACCTCAGTTTTGTGTAAGTTGTGTGAAGTGTGTCTCTTAGGGCAGTTTGCATTCTCTGCTCAAACTGCAGCATTATATCCCTTATGATCATGTGTTACTATGATCTCATTCTTTTTTCAGTAACTTGTAACGGTTCATTTTTCAAAAAATGTAAGTGAGAAAAAAGAGTGTACAATAGTTATTTAGTTAATACAATTAAAAAGTGTATAGAGCAGTTACTTAGTTACTACAATTAAAAAAGGACTACTTCTAATGCATAATGTGGACAGCAGAAAGCACTTCAGAAGTGCAAGTCAGACTGCCACATGAACACACTTTTCATATCATCTTGCCAGACAATACTATCAGAAGAGGGAACGAGTGGCTTCAATAGCTGGATCTTCAATCAGTAGTTCGAGTTGCAGCCTGACCAAACCAGAAAACATATCTCTGTACAATGGAAACTGTACCTGAGACGTAGCTATTTGTAACTGTAACAGTAACTAATTAGATTTTTGTTCAAAGAAATACATTACTGTAACTAGTTATTATTGTATTGAAGTAACTTGTAACTGTAAACAGGTAACTTTAAAAGTAACTTCCCCAGCACTGCTTAAACACCCCATAAGCAACGTATTAGCTTAATATACAGCAAATCACAAGAACCTAGATTAAACTCAGCAACAACTATTAAACATAAACGACTGGAGTCGTCCAAGATTAACACTAATCTGGGTCTGTAAAACTAGCTGAAGAAGTGTTGAGTTTTCGATGCACTGGAACTGAGGCAGCTCCATGCTGAATGGTTGTTTTCCACCACAGGATTAAGCATATGTTCTGTGATCACAGATTGTTTTTTTCTGTATTACCATTATTATCTCTTGTATCTCATGCCCCTGTGTTACAAAGTATACTGACAGCACATCAACATAAGGGGGCTTTATTTGTTTCCAATTCCACTCTCTTTAAGCAAAGCCAATTGGCAAATGAAATACACAAAAAATTGCAAGCAGGCTTTGAGCAACATGAAGTAGAAAACAAACCATATTATACAAATAACATTAATAAAATGAGTGTACTTGAGGTGTGTTTCATTCTTTTACTTTAAACGTGCACTCTAAAAATATATGTTCCAATTAACTTGCACTTTTCAATATTACTTAAGTTTAAAATGTCATTTAAAAAAAAATCCTTATTTCTTCAACTAAAACCATTTAGAAAACAATCAATTTAAATCAAAATCTATATAAAACAACATTTGAGATTTAATGAAAGTAATAACATGAGAACTGATGAAATAAAATCGAAAAATCTACCTATTAGGAGAAGGGAAAATGCCTTGAAGCAGACCATGCCTTTAAAATGAACATGTTTTTGTGGTTCAAAGTGCCACATACTAATATCATTAACTATGCTTACATTTCTCTATGCCCCAGTCTCTCTCTTCTACATACATTAGTGTTCTAATGTCACGTTGCATGTATAACAAAGGGAAAAAGCGATGCTTTTGAATATGGTCTGATGGTAAGGAATGAAGCCTTGGGCTAACAATGAAACACACAATTGGGGCATTAATGTTAATGAAGGCTGATCACTGGCGTTGGCCATTAAACTAATAAGGTTGTATTCAAATTAAGTCGCCTTTTTTTAAGGAATACATATTTTGGTCAAAAGTCCTTTTCGTTAGTTGTCTCTCTATGTACCTAATTGGAGAAGTCACTCTGGTCTAATAAATAATTATTTTGCCTCCATCAACTGGAACAATCTAGGCAGTTTTTTGTTTTTTTTTTCCCCCTGTGCCTTAACCTTTTTCCTCAAAGGATTGTACTTTTTATTGTTAATCTTGTTTTATAAAGCTTATGATACAAACTAAACTAATGCCATTAAAGAGACTGGGAAAGCCACCCAAACAAAGGTCGTCCAATGGTCATTATTTTCTTGTTCCAATTATTTTAGAATTGTTATTTATTTCATTTGTGTTTTCAGTTCTCTTCAGGTCGGTCTGAGCCTTTCCACTCCCCAGGAGATATTGGGAGTTACAGATCCCACTTGTCACACCCAATGATGGGTCATTCATAAATAAATCACCTTTATATTATTTGTTGCATAGACCTTTCATTTCTATTTTCTTTCTTGCTGGAATCATATTAATCTTATATGCAGTCAAATCTCATTAATATGAATTTCAAGCGACCAGCAAAACAAAAAATCGTCTATCACTAATTCTTATAATCAGGAGTCTAAGCCAAATGCACACTGTCAGCTTTTATTGAGAATACAGTAAGACTGAAATTTAAATTACAGTACAATGAAAAGTATTATACTTTTAAAGGTACTGTGCATCTGCAAATTAACTTTTAAACATTGCAAATAAACTGCACTTGAGATCTACAATAAAATTGCAAATCATAATATTACTGCACTTGAGATCTACATAGGATATATATATATATATATATATATATAGTGATATATATATATATATATATATATATATATATAGAGAGAGAGAGAGAGAGAGAGAGAGAGAGAGACACACACACACACACAGTGCTCACTCGCTATAAGGCTCTTGGTTATAACGCACCTTGCATATAATGCTCCTACAGCGCCTATATTAGTGAGTCATGCAATATGTCTATAATAAATACAGTAGAGGTGTTGTTCAAACTGTAAACAACTTCTCAGTCAAACTTCCATTTCTGTCTCTTCATTTTTATTAAAGTATCTGAACTGAAGAAAAGCTATGCTGGCACTTTAGAACAGACACCTTATTTAGCATTCGCTTTATAACTAAATAAATGTTAGACCTATTACGTGGTTATCTTTCCTGAAGTATTTACTTTTTTGCTGTGAGAGGAGATGCTGCTTTCTCTGATAGACGAGACTCTTCAGCTTCGCTTCAGCAGTTGAACCTGGGGCAAGCCCATTCCCTCTTCCCCTCTCCCAAACTGCTCTCCTTCTCGCACTCGGTTTGCTTGTCTGTCGCTTCAAAATGAACTCCCAACCTCCGTTATCCAGGATATTTATAGTTTAAAAACTGCTAATTAAAATGATCCATGAGTAGTAATGTAAAAACTATAGCGTTGATTACATGGTGCTTTATACATGGTTAATTTACAGAAAGGTACATTTTTGCTTCACTATATATGCATTATAGAGAGGGAATTATTTTATTTTGTATTTTTGTCAGATGTGTGTTGTTATGTGTCCCACAGCCCCCCTCCCGTGTTTATAAAGGTTATAATGCTCGTGTGTGTGTGTGTGTGTGTGTGTGTGTGTGTGTGTGTGTGTGTGTGGGTGGGTGTGTGTGTGTGTGGACAAGGGAGAGAATCCCAAGTTGTGAAGAGAGAGGAGCGTACCATTATCTTTTAATTGAGTGTAAGTTATAGCAATTTTGTTTGTATGGATCCAGACACTTTTAAGGATCTGCTGAGGCCTGTAGGGCCACGAATAACCCAAAATGACATTACAATTAGTCAGCGTACACTTCAATAAAATGATAGATTTTAGCAGGACTCCAAACCATGTCACCTTTTGTAGAAGTCTCCATCTTGTATAGTCACATGATCGATGACTCATGCTCACAGTCTCTCCTGATTGGCTAAAGGCAAAATGTTTCTCAAAGTAGAACCCTGGTCTACTCTGGGAAACATACACAAGGAAACATTTTGTCAGGAAACATGTTTCCTCGTGTATGCTGGGCTTAAGAGTATATTTATCAGAATGGATGTCCCGCCGGTGATAACGGTAGTCCCTTACCCAGAATTCCAGTCCCCGACACTAGTGAGAGGAATGAGCTCATCTGGACCCAAGCCTGGTACAGGTCCAACATAATCAAACTTTGAGCACTGTAATTACAAGAATACTGTAAAGAGTGTATTCAACTTAACTATACTGTATTGGACCAAATAAATGAAAGACTGCATGCAAATCTTAATGCTGAGACATTAAGGGGAACCATCAATAACTAATGCAATTACAGTTACTTACTGTTACGCATTGTTGACAGTAAATTGTCAAAGTCATACATTTTCATCTGTAAGGGCTAATTCAGACACCCACTTATAAAGGAGCTTATGCACTGATGACGCAATCTCTATTCCGGGATGTCTCACGGCAATAAACACTGGGGCAATCAAATCAGTCTTTCTGAGACCTGTCATTGAATAAGGCCAACATGCCATTTTTGATGATGTACTTCTAAAACTCACACACAGAAAACCCTATCAATGCACATTTTGAAGTGGAAGAGGACAAGATCGAGAGAAGGCTCATCACTTTGATATATTTATTTATGTATGAATTTATTTGTTTGTTTATTTGCTTGATTACAGTGGTGGCCACATTTATTGCATCAGTCCATTATCTTTATGATTACTGCTTTATGATCACCATATAGTTCGTTTTTCAATAACCTTTTTTTTAAAAAATATTGTTTGGTATTGTTGATTTTCTGTTTGGTGTTATATGTAACTGTATAACTTTTGTATATAAATATGCAAAAATGAAATGCATTTATTTATTTGTTTGATTTGCTTTACAGCGGTGGCCACGTTTATTGCAGTAGCCCAATATCTTTTTTACTGCTTTTTATAGTTTGTTTTATAGTTTGTTTTTCTATAGCCTTCTAAAAAATTGTATTTGCTATTTGTGGTTATATTGAATATAACATTTGTATATAAATATGGTTCATCATAAGGTTGCCAAACTACAAATGCTAAAACACAAAGTGATCATATTCATGTCTGTATATGGTCATTCTATTTAGGCAGAAAAGGGTTAAAAACAGTCAACAATTCTACAATTCAATACTGACAGGAATCACTGCAATTCTGGCCCAATTGTTTTGTTTTTTGTGATGTGAAGTAAGTTATGTCCACTAATAAAGTAATAAACAAAGAGTTTGATTTTTTTTTTTTTTTTTTTTAATTTTTTTTTTTTTTTTTAATTTTTTTTTTTTTTTGTACTTGTATTTGTGTTATACCCATTCAGTATGGTAGTGGTCTTGGCAGCCTGTTTTGCTGAAAAAGTTTTGAGCAGAGGATGTACATTACACTGAAGGAGGTACAAGTTTTACCTACAAATAATATTTGTGTCATTACACTTTATAGATTTTTCAGATCCCCAAACAGTGCGGAAAATACAAGAGAAATATTTCAAACAAAAAATACTGAACAAAATGTAATACATTTAAAGACATTGAGAAAGATTTCTAGTTCAAACTTTGTCATTTAATATATTTTAACATTTCTTTGTGTTTAATAGATGGTTGATTTGAAGCAGAAAAAACAGCTAAGACGAGAGAATAATGATTTTTATACTGTAGTATATAATTTTTCTTTTTTTGCAATGTTGCCCAATTTAAAACAAAGTGGTTTTTTTCCCCCTTCTACCTTGTGTTGTGGGAAAGACCCCGAGGTGACAGAGTGATACTGCCTCCTGACAGCCTCCTGGTGAGGTGAGGCTTAGCGCCCCAGCAGCAGCTTACACTTTCCCTCAGGACAGGAGAGGTTGTGACCCCAACAGCGGGCAGCGGCCACAGACACTAACACGCATAGACGAGGGGCTGTTCAAAACATATTCTCCAGGCCGGCACTGGTTACTGAACAGGGGAAGAACCTGATGAAGCTGGGCAGGGAGAGAGGGCCAATGATCCCAAACACACAGCCTGTGTAACCTGGGGTCAGGAGGGGACTGCTGGGGCCTCTACCCACAGGGTGAGAGAGATACTCTTCAGAGAAAGAGAAAGAAAAACAAATGACAGCAAATTATTGGCAGAACCGCAATCTTTACTTTCCCTTGAGGGAAGGGAGCAACAACCAATAGCACAAACAGTAACATATTCAGAATTAACTAAATAACACCACAATGCCATGGATAACAATACTAAACAGTGATGAATTTAGAAACACAGAAAGAACTTAAAAAAATCTAAACACAAACGTTTCCTTATCTATGGCCAGATAGACAGACAGACAGTAAGACAGACAGAAAACCCTGCATTCACAAGGATTATGGCTTCTTGTTAAACTTGTTGGTAGCAATGGCTCCAAGCTAATTTCTTTGAAGTCGGTCGCTTTAACAAAAGTGTTGTGCATACTTCAATTAATCCACAGAATCCACAGAAAATAGGTTTTTGAATAGGGACCTGAGTGACTTGTCTTCTGAAACTCTACTATATAGATGAAAGCTTTGTGAGCTACACTGGCACTACCTGTGAGAGGAAGACTGAGGAGCAGGGGCAGTTAGGACGGAGGTACGCTCACTCGCAGAGGGGCGTCTAAAAATAAAGAAATAGCATAAAGCAGCCTCTCTCCACACATGGCTGCCAAACTCACTATTTCGCAAACACACTTAAAAGTTTATTTAGCAAACTGTTTCCAAGCTAATATTGTTGTATTACTATTATTTTATTAAGTATGGATTTTTTAGGTCTCTCTTTGTATTGGTGCTCGCTCTATTGAACGGTACCTGTGCTGGCCTTGCAGGCACAAAGTGAACAAAGTGAACAAACTAAACTAAATGAAGTGTCTCTTCTTTTCATATGTGTACCTGAGAAGTGGATAAATAGTGAATGCTGCTATTGAAAGACAATTCAATAACGGTTTGACCATATTGCCCAATAAAATCATTTGAAGCATTTATCTAATCTATACACTTTATTTCTGTTGATTAGTTTGTTTTATTACTATTATTGATATTTCTATTTTACAGATATGTTAACCCTATACGTAACAGTGGATACTGGAGAATTATGTTCCATAGATCACACTCCGTATCTGCTAAGCAGCATGCTGTCGTTGAATTTAAATGAATGCGAGATAGATTCAAAAATGATATCCAGCAATACAAATATTCACTCCAGACCACCAAATATGAAAAAAAAAACTCTCTGCAACATTTTACATTGTGTCTCTAATTACTGTTCATGTACATAATAATTACGTAGTAAATAGATATGTACTTATACATAATTACAATGTTATTAGGCATAGTTACAGTGTACTTAATGTGTAAATATTTATGTAAGTACACAATTGTATCAGAAAAGGGTTTGGGTATGGGTTAGGTCTAGAGTTAGGTATAGGGGTGGCTTTTTGGCTTAATAAACTCTGACAATCCAGAGCAACCTCATTTTTGCTTCCGTAGCAAGTCATGATCTTGACTGAGCTATAATATAAATACATGGATGGCTAGTGTAGCTGATCCTGTATATTGTGAGTGCTTTATATGAGAAAAAACTTTAATGAACACTAAGCTATTCCGCACAATGTGCACACAAGACAGAAAAAGACAGCATTTGTTTTACAAATGAATTAATTATATTACCTTATTAAACCAAAATTATATTACCTTATTAAACCAAAATGAAATGAAGAACATGAGTTGATTCTACAATTTCCACCTGTCTTATTACAGAACGGCCCTTGGTGGGTGTTACATCATACAAAGAAAATGACACATTAAGCACACTGTAACTATGCATAGTAACATTGTAATTATGTGTAAGTACACATGTATTTATAAGTAACTATTATTTAAATACACAGTAATTAATGACACTTAATTTAAACCATTACCAATATTTCTATGCTTGTTGTATAAAAATATATATGCTTCACATGGTTTTTTTCAGTATGGGAGACAATGTGTCAAGATTTGGCCTGAAAACTTCCCTTGAGCTCCTTAAAAAACGTGTGTTGTTTCTGTATGCACTAACATGTGCAGAACACACGATCAAATAGGCCACCTTTTATAGTTCCCATCCCAACACATATTTGCCCTACTGTCCACCTGCCCCTTCCTATACCTGCCAGTGAATACAAAACGCCCCTTCATCACACAAGAGCCAAATAGAAACAGACATCCGAATTTGACAGGGGGTCAGAGCGCACACGACTCAGTAACCTTGCTCTACAAGGCACACAATGTAACAGTTGCTTCATGACCTTCAACATCTGGAGAGTAATTATGGAGAGGGAGGGGGAGGCAGGCAAGGAGAGTGGCCGAGTTCTGGGTTTCAAGTCGCTCTGATGTTGTGCTTAGATGACATATAGTGCACAGATAGGTCAACCCCACCTACCCTCAGAAAATAAAATGAGCAGGAGCAGCCGGTCTCAACTGCTCACAGATGGATCCTGGCAGAAAATACTGCCGGCTCTGCTGCTTTTAATAAAGTAAAAGGTCACTTCCCAAACTGCCGAGCTCCCTTAAAGGTGTTTTTTTTTTTTTTCTGGCGAAGCATTCTATAAAAATTCCTTGGAGTCCTTGGAAGCGTACTCGTGTACTCGTCGAAAAGAAAGAACGTGCCGACACAGGTTGCATTGGTTTTGTTTTCTTAAAAATAAACGTTAAAAAAAAGTGAACCAGAAAGGAACTTGGTAAAAAAAAAGAATAATAAAATAAAATAAGCAGAAGATATTTATCTAAAAAAAAACTTAATAAAGATAGATTTCAAAGACTGGTTATCACACAGGTATCTAAGGTGACATAGAGCCACATGTGCTAAAGTTTATGTTAGTAGTAGTAATAGTAGTCATAGTAGTAATCCTATTCCATTATTCCTAGCTGAAGTATTCGGGCGAGTCAGCCTGCTTTGAACACTCAGATTTTTTTTTATTTTTATTTTTTTTGTAGTAGTAGTCGTAGTAAAATGAGCTGTATTGTGAATTGTGTAATTATCCACATACAGTAGAGGCTACACATACGTCACACCTTTTGCCATATATCTGGAGATCTACTTATCTGATTGTCATGAAACCTGGTATTAACATTATTTAGCATGAGATATTGGAGAATGTCATTCTGGACACAGCACAGTTAGGATGCAGGAAATCTATTGTGACTACCTAAACAGGGCTGACCCTTTTTTTAAAATAAATTGGCTCTTTTTGTAGATATCAAACCTACACAGTCGATTTATTCTGACGGCCATTTTTGTATAAGTTGCCTGTGAAATATTTTTTACTTATATTTTTAATCTTGATAGGTCCAATATTGTAAAAAAGTACCCAGTAAAGCTACAAACCTACCTTTAATTCCTACTTGTTCCAAGAATATTATAATGCTGGATTTGGGGGATTACTATTAATGGGAACCACAATATAGTATACTACACCAGGAGTTAGTATTAAGGACTAGAGTAACTTTAGTATTAAGGACTAGAATAATGTTTTGAAAATAACTCCCTTTGTTTTTTACACTAAGAAATTCACCACAAAAAAAAAAAAAATTAACTTTAACAAGGAAAAGTTCTAATGAACAATAAACAAAGAAATTGAATTTAAAGTAAATAATTATTTATTAACCCTATTAGGGTAGAAGTGAAAACTTTACAGTTTGATATGTCAGTTGGAAATGTCTAGGGATGGGGCTTGAATTAAATGTATTTGGTTATCTTAGGTTTGACAGGTCACTAATAACCCTGATCTTGGACTACCAAAATGTAGCCAAACTAAGGGTATACAGCAGTGCCGGTTTGATTAGATGCTGAGTAATAATCAGTGTGTTTTTAAAATTGCACTCTACAAATACAATTAAGAAAAGCATAACTTGCCACTAAGAGACAGAGTTGTTGTTTTTTTTTTAATTGAAACTCTAATAGAACACAATTTGTTATCTAATCTGGTACACTGCTTTATTGCAGTAAGTTTTGTAATTGTTTTGAGAGATTTGCACTTTTGGAAATCCCTACCCCTTCAAACTAAGTTTATCTGAATTAAATCAATCTCACCACTCCAGCCGTGGCTGTACCTTGCACCCAAGTTGTTCATTATAACACTTAATTCTCAGATTTCCAACTCTATCAACCTGTCAAGCAAATGGACCAGAAACATTATTGTGTAAAATCTCTGTTTCAATCGAAATAGATGTCATCTTAGCTGGGGCTTCACTGTATTAGGAAACAATGAAAGATAAGAGAATTATTTCTATACAGGAGCCCTACTTGAAGAGTTAAAAGGAGGATCCCAGCAATCAATAAGATGTGAAAATCTGTCACTAATTTTTGATACTCTTGCCTTGCTTCTCCCTCTTGTAGATACCTATTGATTGACAAATGGCTCCAGACCACTCAGCCCTCTTAACATACCAATCTGGCTTTGTGTTTCACCTAGCAAGAGGCCTCAAGCCCCCCTCTCGTCTGTCTCTACTGGCAGCTGTCTCCAGCAGGCCCGGCCAGCTTTCCTATTCACTTTCACCTCCCATTGTCTCCCCTTTCCGGGCCGTCTCTCCTACTCTTTTCCCCTGACTGACAGGCCTCAACGAGGTGGAGCTGACAGGCCATCGCACTAATGAGCTCAGCAGAGACACAAGCATTCCTTTTGGAGAGGCCAGTGTGGTGATTTGGCCTGGACAACGCTGCTTTCCAGATTAATCTGTTCGTTTGTTTTTACTAATTGTCCCTTTAATTCTGCAGCTCAGCAACTTGGTAACCAGAGAAATGCAAATGAGATACTTACTCTACTATATGTAAAGAGCAATGTTTGTGAAAATACCATCTAATTCAGTGAATTGCCCTGAAGAACTATGACAGGACACCCTCAATAGCGCTGAAGACAATCCACAACGGTGTCTGCAATGCCCACTAGGAGCTCGTTGGAAAGACATGAGAACAGGGGCCATATAGAGAGTTAATCCAGTCTAATGACCTCCTATTTTTTTTGAATGATGAAAATTCAACAGTAATGTACAAAACTGAGAAAAAAACAGAGATTGCTCAAAATATCTGTAATTTCATTTAAAATTTGTTTTGTGAAATCAGTGAATGTTTTTCCCCTTTCAAAAAAAGAGTTCATTAAAGACTGGAGTGAAGACTTTGAAAATATAGGCTTAGAGGTAGAATCAGCAGCCAAATTATGAATCGAATATCAGAGCAGTAGTCACCAAACCAACAGTTAGCAATTCCATCTTATCCTCTCTGAAAGTCACTTTGAGAACCAGGATATTATTTACAATAATACTTCTTACAAACCATAAGTAGCAGAATAGAACATTCAGGGCCTTATTTAGCAATATTCACAAACCCCTAAGGCAATCGCTAAACCCTTTTGCAGACAGTTAGTGTTCCAAAAATCGGCGCATCTGTCGGCAAACAGAGTACACGGCCGACTATAAATACTGCTGAAACTACCGGGGAAGCAGGTGAAGAAAAGAGAGAGAGAAATAAAAGAAATATGGAGTGTGCACTGGATTTTTACATGGCTAGACAAAAAGAGAGGAAGAGGAGGAGAAGTCTCCTAATATTTAGAAGTCATCTGTCTTTTCTGAGCCTGTCTGGCACACAATGTTTGCAGCAATTTTGCCCACAACACACAAACAATCACTGACATCTGCCAACTGCTTCAGGCTGACCTGGAAGGAGAGTGGAGAGCACACAGCCTGTAGTGTTATGGGTACCTGCTGCACTAACATTTTATGCCATTTCAAGCCATTTTATGGCTCGTTCTAAAGTACTGTGAGTTACTGTAATGCCATAGATATTTGCGACCAAACCCATCAAACCTATTTTGCTCCAGAAATGTTGGCGACCTTTTGCAATATACGATTATATTTGATTTTGTGCCAAAAATGTTTGCAGTTCGCATAATGAAAGCCTTGCAAATATTTACGGCTTTACAGTATACCTCAGACATGGCCAGTTGGCTGTGCAGTGTGATATGTATCTGCAGCTTTAGTAAAGCGGGCTGGAGAATTCATCCATTTCCCTGTCTCTCACGAGCTGAAACAAAATACAAAGCATGGTTTTCTTGGGAGGTATGGGTTTCCTGGTGTCGTGGGAGCTATCGATTGCACACCTGTGCAGCTACGAGCACCAACACAGAATAGGCAACTCTGCATAAATGGTAAAGGGACCTATTCTGTCAACGTGCAAGAAGTTTGCGAACAACAACATACTGTCCCGGCTCCGCCATCATGACTTGTTTATCCTCGCTAATTCGCAGGTGGCAGCTGCGCTTTAGAGAGGCTGGTTGATAGGGGACTAACAGGGGTATAACCGTGCCTTTAAATGTGCTTGTACTGTAATTGAGCAAACATTTGTAATCCTCATAATGCAATTTCGATGTTTGGAAGTCTCTAGGGGAACACTACAGTACACGTCTCAGATGGTTAGCAATATCATCCTGGCTGGTTGTATTTTACATAACATAGCTCTCCATAATGGATGTGATGTTGAACTTAAAGAGGAAAGATTACAAGGTTTGAGGGAAACAGATGCTGAACTTGAAGCCCCAGTGGTGGAGGTTGCAGATGCTGCAAGGTAGGTCAGGCAGATCAGACAAAGCCTTATAGATGGTGATTTTTTTTATATTTCATAAGTATTCACTCTCCACCTCCAGGCTGCTAAAACAAATTCTATATCCTTGTTTGAGGGGCTTGTTCATGCTCCTCACTTGGGCTGCTGGACTTTTTTTTTTTTTTCCTCATTTCTTCTTTTTTGGGGGGTGTAACAGGGAGAGATCTGTGCTGACTCTGCTGGCGTGTTCACGGGCTGCAGGAAGAGGGCGGCAGTCGCCCAACAACCGCCTGTGAGTCATGGCAGTGACACGGGGAGGTGGGAAAGTGTGAGTGTGGACTTTCCCCTCTCTGAATGGCCGAGAGGCGGGTCTTGGGTGATTGTCGGTCCTATAAAATAACGCTCTGTTGTTTCCTCAGGTCTGCCCACTTAGACGCGCTAAGGGTGCGGACACTTGGATTCGGGACCGGGAATCAGCGAGACAGAGAGAGAGAGCGGGGAACCCTTGGGCAGACCCCGGCGTATTGTAAAAGAGCAGGCTAGATAGCCGACAGAGTAGGACGGTGATCCGGGTCGTGCGGGTAGCGGCGACCGGGATAACGCTGCCGAGTGCAGCACCTTTTATTTGTAGTTTTATTACTGTTTTATTTTCCCTTGTTGTTTTCGCCTTCTGTTTTCATTATTATTTCTTTGAGCACCTGCGAGTGCGTTTGCGGTTCGTGTACCAGCTGTGGTATTTCCGTGGTGCTGTCTATCATCGTTGATAGGCAGCCCACGGTCAACAGTGCCCTCTGCCGGAGAGAAAGAAAAAAATAACTTGTCTAAAATAAAACTGGGCACCTGTGTGGTGTTTCCCGAATACACCTGTCTGTCTCCTGGTCAGTGAATTACCCACACCCCTTTCACAGGGGGTTTCAAAATGCCATCCATTCGCTATCGTAGACGCACAGGTGCTCTTAAAGGGAAAGTTGAATCCTTACTCGTTGTAACCTTACTCCCCCCACTGTGCTTTGATTTGCTGGGTGCATGATTCGTTATTTGATATGTGTTAGCCCACGCATGAGACCCGACTTCTGAATCACGTTTCCATGCGCTATTGCTGCGGTTTGCTAACATTGTCATTTTTGCCCGAGCAAAAGCAGCTGCACACATATTTGCTAAATAGGGCCCTTGCTGTTTCGATGCATTTATGTAACTAGTATTGCAAAGTGTTGGGGAGTAACACATTACATATAACATATTAGTGCAATCTGATTACATTTTCACTAACTTGCAAATGTAATAGTTCCTTTTCCAGACAGGTAAATAAATGTGTAACAAAATAAAATAATATATTTGTTTTTATTAACATAAAAAAAGGATTACTGCTAATGCATTGGAATCAGAAAGCACTTAAACAGTATAAGTTGATGTTTGTCAAATGAGCACTTTTTAATATCATCTTGCTGGCAAATGAGGGATCAAGCTTCAACCTGAAAACAAACTGGGATTAAACTAATGTCCTGAAAATAAGAATTTTCAACATTGTTAGCAGTCACTTATTGTAAATTACTTGTCAAGTATATTGGGAAATGTATGAATCTGCATCCAAATTAGTGCCTCTGCTGTTTTGGGACTACTTATCCTATGATGCATTTCGATTTGCCATAGTACTCACACATCAATGCCATTGCCATGAAACATTACCCAACACTGACTGCAGCCCTTATTTTATTAAAATAATATTATCATTTTCTATTACAGGTTCACCTTCTATCATTGTTTACTTAAAATAAATGTGAAGACACACAAGCCTTCAAATATACCTAGCAATGCATTACATTCATTGAGAAAGGTCATTCATCTAAAACAATGTATGAACAAACTATGTAGCAGCAACTTGAGACGAGACATTCCAAATAAGACACCGGGGCGATTAATCAATCAAAGAACGTTTCATTGAGGCCAGCAAAACAAAAAAATAAAAAAGGAGATTAATAATAATTGTTAAATTGAGAGAAGTGAATTTGCCTTCTGCTTCACACCTTGCAGCTTGGCTTTTTTTTGTAAACAGTAAACGTTTTAAAATCCATTTTCCTGAGCACCTTCTTGTGTCGAAGATCTTTTCATTCTTTTACTTGTATTTCCATACTTTGATTTGGAATGCAGGTTTCATGAGAAAACCACTGTATTGTATATCATTATCATTTTTCTTTAAGTCTGCCTTCACCTGACTTTGAACTTGTCTGGAGAACCCTATAATGCTGGGGATAACATCCTCATTCCATTTAAATCATGTGACAATGTAACCCTTATAACTCTGTTAGCACTTAGTATTCCAGGCTAACTCAAATCCATGTAAAAGCAGATTTACAGAGAACCAGCAGAGCGCAAACAGCGAATGATCCCTTTTAAACGTTGGAAAAAGTAATTCCCCAGTTAATTTACCTATGGTGTTTGAATACAGGAATGTGTTGAAGAAAAAATATGGACAGCAATGTGTTACCTGTAAACAGTGCAGAGGAATCTGTAACAATGTAAACTGATAAACTGAACGTGTTTAATACAGAACACACAATTTAATATAGAACACACATATCATTCCATACAGAACACACAATTTAATATAGAACACACATATCATTCCATACAGAACACACAATTTAATATAGAACACACATATCATTCCATACAGAACACACAATTTAATATAGAACACACATATCCTTCCATACAGAACACACAATTTAATATAGAACACACATATCATTCCATACAGAACACACAATTTAATATAGAACACACATATCATTCCATACAGAACACACAATTTAATATAGAACACACACAATATTCTATACAGAATGCACAATTTAATATAGAACACACATATCATTCCATACAGAACACACAATTTAATATAGAACACACATATCATTCCATACAGAACACACAATTTAATATAGAACACACATATCATTCCATACAGAACACATAATTTAATATAGAACACACACAATATTCTATACAGAATGCACAATTTAATATAGAACACACATATCATTCCATACAGAACACACAATTTAATATAGAACACACATATCATTCCATACAGAACACACAATTTAATATAGAACACACATATCATTCCATACAGAACACACAATGTAATATAGAACACACATATCCTTCCATACAGAACACACAATTTAATATAGAACACACATATCATTCCATACAGAACACACAATTTAATATAGAACACACATATCCTTCCATACAGAACACACAATTTAATATAGAACACACATATCATTCCATACAGAACACACAATTTAATATAGAACACACATATCATTCCATACAGAACACATAATTTAATATAGAACACACACAATATTCTATACAGAATGCACAATTTAATATAGAACACACATATCATTCCATACAGAACACACAATTTAATATAGAACACACATATCATTCCATACAGAACACACAATTTAATATAGAACACACATATAATTTCATACAGTAAATATGCTGACTTACAAAAATGTTTGTAGCTGATATTTAGTTTAAAAAAAACATGCAGACTATATGGCATTACACCCTTAATTGAGGATTGTACATCTAGACTGAATTACTACTTTAATAATTTTAATGGATTTCACAATTTAGAAAATACTGTTTTAACACTTTTGGATATTTATAGACCCCTAGTCTACCATCATGCAATAACAAATGAGAACCTCAAATAAAAAGAGGCATTTCTGTCTGAAATCAAAATTCTGATCTCATGAAGGCCTTGCCTTGGAAGCAGTCTGGCTCGGCTCAGCTCACAGCACACAGCCCTCGAGTCTCCATTTCAATCAGGCTTATCCTAATTGTTCCCTTAACTGTTGCCCCTAAAGCCTGACTCACAAAGACATTATTTTCAGAGGAGGGTTAGCACAAAGACCTCTTGTCCAAAAGCCATTTACATGGCAGTCCGCAGGCAGACAGCTCTAAGTCCCCTGGATCAGGTGCATTCTTCTGCCTAAGCTGGTTCCTCGTTCCACTGGCTTTTTGACGCCCCTGAAAAGGCACTCTTAAAGGATTTCCCCCCTCTGGCACCAATGAGCTATCTCACAGAGCAACCCTATCTAATCACTGTCACTTAAGTGGATGGTTTGGAAGATGTCATTTTAACCTTTACAGTGGCACTCACCCTCGCAGTTGTTCATTCTGGCTGGACGTTTGATATACTGTCTGTCTGCAGCCAGATGTGGTATATCATGCATGACCAATGAGTGTAATCTGAGACCCAAGCCAGCACGAAGGAGAGTCAACATGGGCATCAGCGACTAGGAATATTTTCAAAATTAAGAGTTACTAGAAGTTTCCATTGCCAATCTGTAGCTCTATTCAATTATTCATGAGTTCCTTTCTGTAGTCTCAAGTGTTATTTGACATCAGTGCAAGACACTTACTTGCCTCTCGACTACACAGTTCGAAGCATTATCAGTCAAAGTCCAGTCCTTGCCTTTCAACTCAATCTTATGGGTTGAGATGCTGATTCATTGCATTTACATTTATGGAACCTTCTTCAGTACTGTACTGAGAGCTCAAGTTCTTTTAAAGAAAATGTAAGGCATATATTGGATATATATATATATATATATATCTATTTATATATATATATATATCTATATATATATTATAGATAGCTATAACTATCTATCATAGATAGATAGATAGATAGATTTTTTTTTTTTTTTTTTTTTTTTTTAATGCGCTGAGAAATGTTCATTGTTCTGCAAGACCTCAAATTCCCAGAAGCAACTCACATGTGCATTCCTTCAATGGGAAAAGCAGCATGGAGAAGAGTGCAAGAGACATTCACCAGTTTTATCGTTTACAAACGCTATGAAAAAATGCCATTAAAAATCCAGTACACATTAAACATAATGTTTGCCTCTTTCATGCAGGAAAATGTGAGATCTACGGAACTAACATATTAGATATCATTTATTGGATTTAATTTGTTAGCCGCAGTATATTGCTCTGCCCAACTTCAATTTGAAACTTTAAAGCTAGCTCTTTGTTCTACAACTGCTTCGATTTTTGGTGCCAAAGTATATGCTTGTGGGAAGCCACATCAGGTTTCAAAGAACCTTTTCTATTATGAATTGACTTCCGTCCCGGTCCTCGCTGCTTAACAGTCATAGCTGCGTGGATGCTGGCAGTAAATCTCAAAAGAGGCTGACATCTGTGACAGACAACCCCAACATCTAAGCAAAGTTTAATGACTCTCATAAATGTTTATGAGTGTTTCCTGCCTATGAACTCTATCTGGGGTTTATTTGGCTCCACTTGCCCTCGTCTATGAGAAACTAGGAGACTCGACACAGCCAATCGTCACCTCTGGAGTATGACAATGACATCACAACAGGACCCATTCATGAAGCATAAAAAATCAAAGATGACACAGTGCTAACACCATGTCAGCTTCCCCAGTGACTCAATCCTGAACTGGATACATCATGCAGTCCTGGGCCAATTCAGTCAAGCTCTGTGGGGCTTTCAGTCATGATAAAAGTGTAAATACTTAAGATTCTGAGCTAATGACAATGAGGTTGTCCATGTCAGAGCCAATCAGTGAGATAAGGAGGCGGGCAGAGAGATATCCAATGTATTACTACTTTCTTAAATATAAATTAAATGTTGAAGCATTAAGGCACTGCAGGGGGTGGGCTGACATGATTGAAGGTATTTTAAGGCACGATGCGAAGCAAAGTTTTTTTAACCCTTATATCATGACAACCCACCCCCTGGAGTTCCTTAATGTAATAATAAAACCATTCTAAAATTATTGGATTACTTTTTAAATTAATACTTCAAATTAAATATATTTCCAATAACACTAAATATCACTAAACAAAAGAAAATAGTTCCAGTGAAAAGTAAACAATGATGTTTAAAAGTGATTTATTTTAATAAATGAACATCGGTTTATTTATAAATATTATACATATTGATTAAATTGAGTCGTATATACATAATTTATGTATATCAATTATATTATTATTACTTGCTAATTTACTATTTCATTAATGGACAGACATATGTAACTGAGTAAATTCCATAAATGTGCCTCGATGGAACTTTTTTTCTTAGCTTCTTCAGCTTTGCTGGTGTTCCTGGGGTATAGTGTGTTGTTTTGTCATTTAGATTTTGTCTTAGTTTTTAATTACTGCTAAAAATATGTTGTTACCATTGTTACATTCTGGGTCTTTCACTAAATTCACTTTTCTGCTGTATGGTGGGTCATTCAAAAAGCGATTGATACCACTGACTCTCAGATTTATAAACCTTAAGCTTGATACGCTCTATTGCGTCCATCTTTATTCCTCGCAGAAGCAACATACAATTCCCAGGAACCTGTTCAACTTAGAAAGTACAATAAATATAAGTCTACCTTTTTCCTGGAGACAGTTTTGTAGGTTATTCACAGCCCAGTTAAAGCCCTCAGTCAAGTTTGAGTTGATTTAATGCTGGTTCTGTTATTTTAATGTGCTATTATTCTTTTTAAAAAATAATGTATTACTGGTACTTTGTCTGGTTCAGAAAATTAATCTTCATACCATTCTTCAACAGTTTTTTCATTAAAAAGATTAAAAATTGATTCTGGGTCTAATATTTTTTTTTAAGTTACTGGTTACCTATAGACATGACATGCTATATAATTAGGACAGTAAGTGGCAGAGGAATTTGAATCAAAGGTGTTGAAAGGTTGTGTGGGATTGACATATGTTGATAGAACACAGGTAACCAATCATTGAGCAGGATTTTTCCAAGCAGATTTACACATCTTGTTATTATCTCCTGGAGTCTCTGGTTGCTCATGACCCAACTGGTTCTTCTATTCCAGACAGACACCTTTTTAGGAAGGTTAGGGACATACCTTTTGTTTCATTTGGGTCATTTAGGCTTTATTTCTGTGTATAAACACAGAGTAGGGGAAATGGAATCAAAATCGGGTAATATTTAAAAAAAAAGATTTACGTTTGCATATACATCCAGTTAGCACACTTAGAACTTAAAGGGCACTAAATTTGTAAAGCAGTGAGCCTAATGTGCGTGCTAAATCTAAATTGACTGCCACATTTCCTAATTTACATACCGTAGCATGCACACTACATGTATTGTGAGTGATAATTTAATGTACATGATAATGTCCGTGACTACACTTCACCACCTTCATATAAAAAGCCCCAGCAGTCCAGATGTATCTTTTGATCAGTAGTGAAAGGTGAAGGTGGCTTACATTGACTGAAAATGAACGATCAACAGACACAGCCCTCTGCGCGAGACAGGCAGAGGCAACTTAAAATGAAACTGCACTGATTACCGTTTAATTTTAACAGTTTTCCATGCCTAATGAAAAAAAAAAGCCTTTTTACTTTCTCCTTTAATGCATATGGCCCACCCTTTAGTTTCTAAATTGCATTGATGTACTGTGTTGTTTTGAAATTATTTTTTAAAACAACCTGCCTCTTTAATATAACACATGTGTTCAACATGTGCAGTCTGCATTGTATGAGTGACAGTCCCATTAAGCCAATCACAACCCACAGAGGTAGTAAAATAGCCAATCAAACGGTGCACAAGATCTGTTTCCTCACACATATGGTGGAACATAGAAGATTCTAAATTATTTTGATTATTTTTCACTGAATAAATTTGATGGCAAGGCAATATGTCTGATTTGCAGTGCAATGGTTGCATTTATGAAAGATAGATTATAACACACAATGTCACTGCACAACGCAACGTATTCTGAGTTTACTGGAAATGAAAGAAGCTAGGAGCCTCGGTGAAAATGAGAAGAAAAAATGAAAGTGCTGTGGATGCCAATTTTATTGTTAGAAAAGAGATTGCATGGGCTGCCAAACAATTTTCAGATGGTGAGTTTGTCAAAAAGGTGCATGCTTAAAACTGCTGATATAGTATGCCCTGAAAAATATTTTTTTTCTAACCTTCGTCTCGTAACATGGTTGCTGAGCGTATTACTGAAATGGCAGGTAATATTAACTTTAATGTTATTGAATTGCTTTTAAGTTCAAGCATGAACAACACAACCACAGGAAATTACTTTTTTTTTTTTTACTTCAAGAAGCCAAGGAAAGTGGAGAATTACCTTGGAAGAAACTAATCTGGATTACAACAGAGGGTGCACCATATATGACCGGCAAAAAAGTGGATGGGCTAGCAAAGTGCTGGAGAAAATGAAAGAAAGAAATGCAGATGTACCTATTTTCTTACACTGCATTCTGCATCAACAGGCATTATGTGGAAGTTGCAGAATTAGAACACATAATGAGCATTGTTATCAAGTGTGCCAAGTGTCCAGACAGAAATCATAAAAAGTTGCATTTCATAGTGGTGCTGTTTCTGTTTACTAAATCACATTTTCACAGCTTGCCAGGATCTTTTTTTTTTCAGTGTTGTTAAAAACCACTGAAAGTTAACATTATATTACATTGTGATACTGAGTTTTCTTTCAGTGTTCTAGGAAAGCTGCTTCTAGTTATATCTGCCTATTTTTGTATTATAAAATACATGAAGTAATATGTTGGTTAATTGATTGAAATCATGCCTGCATACTTATTAATGACGAGGTTTAAATAGCGAACCAATCAGTGGTTAAAGCCTGATCTCCATACGCACTAAGAAATGATCACTTTAATATGCACACTAAAATTAACGCCCTTTAGTAAAAACCACGTGAATACAGCTCACCTCATTATTCATATTCTGCGTCTGTGTTTACAGCACAGCTCCTGGATGCAGGCACAGTCAGCTGGCAGACGCATACACTTCTCCAAGGAGTACAATGCAGCCCTCATACCGGAAGTAGTGTTATATTTTCATGCAGTATTAGAAACAATGATTCAGTTTTATAGTTTTGTGTATCAGTTTACACCTATCATTCCGTGGGATAATCCTAACAACTGTTATTTAAATAAACCAGGATGCAAGTAACAGACTAGCACCGCATCTTTCCAAACAATTTACACATTCCTTCCTTTATAAAAAATCTAACAGGATGGATTTTTAGATTACTCTGCAACTACAGAGTACAGAATTCCTGGTTATCCCAGGTGAAGGACTTAGGAGCGTCTACATGAGGGGAGACACACTAAATAATATATTACTAAGAGCAAGACCTCCACGAGATTCTCCTAACAGATTACAATACAAAATAGAATCAAATATAGGCTTTTAAATTATCATAAGCAGATCAACGAGAGAGCACAAACTAACAGCGGGATCCTGTCTGAAAGAAACCTCATACTTGCTCCCGTATATGTACATGCCTATTTTCTAAAAATTAAAAATGAACTACAATTCCATGAGCCATATTAAAGGGGCTAAATTAGAAAGACTGAAACAATCAGCAACAACAAATTCTGGCTCTTTCACTACCCCTTCCTCAGCTCCAGATTTCCACTTTAACCACTGACGGCTCTCTCACATAAATATTCGATTCCAACTTGAAGACATTTCAGTGCTACCATAACTCCTCAGTTAGGATTAATAATTAAAACATCTTTCCTATAGACTACATTTTATAATTTAATAAGTTATACCCTCTTGGTTAATCAAACGCCTATTTATAGATAATAATAATAATAATAATAATAATAATAATAATAATAATAATAATAATAATAATAATAATAATAATAACTCCTATATCAATGCTAAAAGAATAAAAGGTCATTAAGTTACAAAATGTAATTACAAAGACAAGATGTTTAGAGAAATCAAGTCTCAACTACATTTCTGGTTAATAATAAAAGTAGTCAGCTTTAACAAGGTCACATTTATTTATGTCACTCTGCTTTCTCACTCATAGTCAATTCAAGTAACTTTACAGAACGCTACATAATAAATTAAATCCTTACAAATTTCAGTTTCAGTCTGTAGCAATTTGGAATTATTAAAATAAATAAATAAATCAAAATCCATATTCCTTCCATTTCAGTATTTAAAAATGTATACAAAAGCTTCTTTCCAGCTGACCAACCCTTCTTGCTAAATCTAAGTGAAGAAAATGACTCAGCATACAGATAATATATCACCCAGATCACTTTACCCATGAGCAAGACAGAACACCTCTAACCACATTATCGTTGTCAGAGATGTTTTAAACAATCCTTATCAGCGGTTTTCTATCTTTCTGTATTGTATTTACATACATAATCATGATTATTCTGTTACTATATGTTACTATAGTTACACTTGACCTATCCCACAACAGTCATTAACCATAATTGGGCAAAAGGCCCAGGTTACACCTATTTAAAGTCTATATAATAAATTGAGTTAATTGTGTATCTATACTGTCAGCTCAAGCCAATCAGACCATTGCATTTCATTGTGCAGAGTGATCTAATTGTTGATGCACAGTAGCTTGAGGCATGCTGGGATGGCCTGAATGCTTGTGCGATGATATTATTATTATTATTATTATTATTATTATTATTATTATTATTATTATTATTATTATTGACCAACAATACCTCATTGACCTGACTGACCAACAACAATAAAGAAAACCCTTGTCATTTCAATTTATTACGTTTCTTTTACTATTTCTATATTAATAGTTTAATAGTTAATCACAGTGCAAAATAGTATAAGAACAAAGTATGGAGCAAAGGGGATAAAGTAACTACTTTCAATAAGTTAAAGGTGCAGAATCCAACATAGTGTAAATACTACAAATAAAGTTTTTTATAGTGATCACTTAGTACTGAAAAAGTGCCTGCGACAAGATGGCTCTTGTGATGAGGTCAGACCAGAAAAGAATATGCAGACAAGAAGTACTGTAGGGTGAAACCGAGGGGCAGTGTTTTATTAAACAAACAAAAAAATAAAATATTTATACAAAACAAGAGACAAATATCGTGTTGGTGGTTCCAGCACAGTAGCAGTTGTTTTAGTTTTTCTTTTACCTTTTTATTTCTCCTCTCCTTACTCCCTGAACACTCTTTTCCCCGTGCAGTCAATCTTTTATATTCTGGCCGAGGGGTTAACTAGCTAGTTATTATCTTATTACCCCTCGGCCAGAGTCTGCACGAGTTTAATAAGGATGCTGTCAGCTAATTAAATACTTAGTAGCTGATCAGTCACGCATCTTCACGAGGTTCTAAAAACACACAAAACAATAACACATAATGGTGACGGCTTTCGTCCATGCTGCAACAATAATAACACACCAAATAATAATAATAATAATAATAATAATAATAATAATAATACAAAGGGGCGGAACACTCTGCCACAATGCCCCAGATTCTTTATTCCAAAAAATTCAATTTTGTTCAAACGGTCAATGACTGTAAGACCTCACCTGCTCTTTTTTAAATCAGAGTTGACAGATGCATCTTAATAAGCAGCCACCAGTCTCCAGTCCCTTTCACCTCTAGTTAAATCAAGCTTTATTGTGCTGCATTATAAACTGCACCAGTGAAGTATGTTAAATCATGATAAAGATCACACAACAGGTGTCTGAGAAGACTAATTCACTTGCTTTCCACCATTGGAGGCCTGCATGTGTTGAATGTGTCTCAGTTCACAAGTGAAATGAATTTGGTTCTATCAGCGTGGACATCACAGAATCCCAAAACAAACACTATTCAGCACAGCTTAAACTGTGATGGGGAGACTGGACCAGTAACAGACTCCTGTCAAAACGTTTGCCAACACAAATGTCTTTAATATAACGTGCTTATGGGTCTGATAAACTGCAAGACCACTTGGCATATAACCACAGTAAAGTTTTATGAGGGTACAGTAATGTTTCAGGCCCTGAGTGCTGTGTTAGGTGACAGAGTGGTAGAAGGAAGTGCTGGGAGTGGCTGGGAGCATTGCAGGTTATTATAGCAGTGAGGCGCCAGGCTGTCTGAGACGGCTATCTCTATGGCAGGACGATCCCAGCTCAGGGACACAGTGACCTCCCCCTCTTCCCCTGGGCTATCACAACTGTTTGCTTATACTTTACCCAGATTACACAGATGTGTTAGAAAGGTGTTTGTTTTAAACAGGTAACACAAACCTCTTTGTCTTAAAACAGAACCATCCTCCATTACAATCCAAGAAATTGTTGCCTGTTTCCAATAGATGGCCCGCTGTTGTAAAATATATTGCAAATTGTGTTTGATATTGAAGACACTATAACTTCTGTATATGTACGTTATATACAGATATATATAGTATATTATATTATATATATATATCTATATATATATATATATAATATCTTATATATATATATATATAAAAATTCCTTTTATAAAATGTTGAAACAATTTTTTAAAAACGTGGTACCATGCTATGATTGTCGTGCTATTATTCCTGAAAAAATAAATCCTTTTACCCTGTCCTTATTTATTTTGATGAGGTTTTACAAAAAATTTCTATTTGCTGCACCAGTGGGTGTCATTTTATTGTAATTAAGAAGGGGCAAGGCTAATATTTTATATAGCACACATCATAAGAACATACCAATAATTAATTGTGCATTGCATTAAAAAAATGTTTGCAATGACCTTGTAAGACTTGCAATGGGATTACAGGAGATAAGGAAGTGTATTTCTGTTTCAATAAGAAACAAATTCTGAAATGTATCCTTTGAATTTGACGCATTTTGACTCATGGAATGGTCTTAGTTGTAGAAAATAGGTACTGACCTGACCCCTCCAGGCATTCCACACTTGGAATGCACATTTCCAAAAATCTAGAAAACTATAGTACAATGACAGTATGATGACATCACAAATTTTAAAAGAGAATGTTCAATTCCGGGTGCCACTGTACTGTGTGGCACTGTAGCAAAGTGGTTGGTAGGGGGAACGGGTGTAGTGTTGATGCGGTGCAGGAGTGACAGGCAGACAACGATAATCCAGTGAAAAGTGCTTTATTGCTTTTCCAGGTCTGGTGACCGACAAAGAAAACAATCCCCGGCAATACACAACGATGTGTAAAGCTCGGGGATAACAGAAACAGGGCACAGTCCCGAACAAAGACAAACAGACGGTCACCAGTCCTGGGTGAGTGCTGTCGTGAGGGTGGGTGGTGAAAACACGGATACGGTGGTGTGCAGGGGTGCCCCTGACAGTGCTGACCCTCTGCGACAGCTCCGGAGTAGTGCTCTAACTGTCTACAGTGAAACAAACACAGGCGGTTAATAAACAAACACAACACGTATCAAAACACTACGAGTTCCACTCTCTTTCCTTCTTTCTCCAAGCGTTTTACCCAAACGAAGGAAAAGATCAGCGTTACCCTGGCCCCTATATGTAATCCCGTATGATATCTAGGTAAACGGTTGCAGCTGCCTTATTACTTGCAGCTGCCCCTTGTTTACCTTTCAAGTGTAAATGGTCTTAGAAACGTGGGGTCTCGCTTCTTTCCAGGCTGACCCACTTCCCGGTCCCGGAAACGAACTGTCAGGCCAGCCCTTCCGGATGCTTCTCCTCTCGTTCTTTAGCGCCCTTACAGGTCGGAAGGGAGATTTATCACCAGAACTCATATTTCTGTCACAGGCACTGTGGCAGAGCAAAGCTCTGCCCTTTTTAAATTGGCAGGGATGGGGTTAATTTCCTCTACCTGCCTGGGTTTATTACGTTCAGGTGGCTGGGGTTGATTAGTTGTTTAGGTTAATTAACGAGCAATCAGCGCCCAGCCACCTGACATAAAAGGAGGCCTCTGCTTCTCGTTTGGGGAGGAGGGAGCTGAGGAAGCAGGTTGGTGTTTGTGGTTTTTGTGATTTGCGAATTCTACATCCAGTGAAGGCGTTGCCCAGCCTGGAAACTTTTATTTTTGTAAGTTTGTTTTTTGTACTGCTTTTTTTGTGTTTAAATCCCTTTATTTTGCCCTTGTGCACTTTTATTTTTTTCATTTATAATAAAAGTATATTTTTTTGAACTGCAGACTGTCTCTGGGCCTCTATCCACTCACTGGCCTGCCACAGGCACATACTGTACATGTAACTGCACATTGATCAAAAGTGAATGATATAGAGTCACTCCCTCTACTAGCACTAGCTATGAAAGCTAAACACCTACAATCATCATACCTGAAGTGATCAAATGTCAAGATGAAAACCTGTCCTCCGTCTACAACAACTGCAGCCTATGCAAATTTGAAACATTTTCATTTACATTATCCAGTGCAAAACCACTGTAAAACCACATAGCACCTTCAACTCAAATAACTTTACACACCATAAAGATCAGCTATCAGCAGCACACGGGCAGGAAATTGTTTTCTTTATGATATCTCCGGCTAGCAATAAAGGCACATTACCCAACGCTTTTACAAAACACCACTCCCTTTAGGGTTACAATAATTCAATAATGAAGACCTTGAGTGAGTTTGGCTCCTTCTGCCGCACACCGCCCATGACACATATATGATAACATGCCAGTATTTCATTGAATGGTAACATATTCAGTACACATGATATCAATAAGAATACCCTATATCTCCTGTTGCTTTTTAAAGGCAGAATGAAGTAGGCGGTACGGAACTTGCCCATTCCAACAAGTGAGCTGCATGCAGAGAAGTGTGTTCATCTTTTAAACTATCTTCAATATGTCATTATAATGTAAGTTTTACTTCCATATGTGTTAAGGTGCTTTGACTATGAGTCCAGAAGCTGCTGTTTAGTTCTAATTTTCCTCACTAGACATATGCAGCATAAGCTAGATTAGCCAGTGTGATTATGGACTGTATGTAAGTAAGCACAAGCACCATCTAGAGCACAGCTGTGTATTTGCAGAGAAACTAAAGGTAACACGAGTCAAAGCGGCAAGTCACTAAATGCCACACTTGCAGGTATCTATGGCAGGCAACTAAAGTTGAAGAGCACCTTTGGAATGCCGATGAAGACGTCTTAACAAAACATATTGAGTACTTGCAATAACACTGAGAATGGAACATAACGAGAAGTTAAGAGAGTAATTCATTATTATTTTTTTTTTTAATTTAGATATAAAGTTTACTATAATAAGAGCATATGAAGGTCAATAAAGCATAGTGAAAGCATAGCTAAGCATAGGTTAGCACTGTAAATCCGAGGGATGTATGGTAAAGTATAACCATGGTAAAAGCACTGAAGAGCAAAATTACTGTGCACATTTACTGTAAGGGTTAATATTGAGAAATTTATATTGAAAATGATGTTGAATCCCTGATTATTATAGAATATATATCACTGATGGCTGACGGTTTATATTATAACACGACAGAATAATTAAATATAATTTTAAATATTTTTTGGCATGGTATTATACAAAGTTGGAGCATTACTAGCCAACGCCCAATGTTGTTGTATGAGAAACCTCACTGTAGGCACCTGCCACTAACCTGCCTCACGCTAAGGGGTTGAAGGATCGATCGACTCAGGCAAATAAGACAGATTAAGTGCTTTTGCTAGGATTAAGAAGGAATTTACCTGGAGCAGCAGTTGATTTGCTTCACACTAAATATAGGCGTTTGGTTCTGAGAGGTGTTATACAGTTCATAAAGACATTTACAAAAGACAGGAGGCCATGCAGCCGTTCAATGCTAGTCCATTTCCAATTAGCTGATCAAAACTTTGTCAAATTCGGTCTAAAAGGATTCCAATAATTCAGCATCAACACAAAGGCTAGGTAATCATACCCTCCACAATTTGTACTACAACAGTCACATGTGTAATGTTCTTATGACATTTGTCCAAAAGTGGATATTCAGATAGTATCTGGATTTTACATACACAAGTTGATTTAATTCTGTCAAATAATCATACAAGTGATTGTAAGCTTTATATTATAACTGATCAAGATGTGTCTTGTTATGTGATTAATATAATGGTAGGCTAACGGTTGAAAAACACGTCCCTTACTGGATGGACTACCCCTTCTCTAAGATGGTGAGGGAGCAGTTTAGTCTCCATGCCTCAATTCTGCCCTGGAAGGGAGAGAGCACCTTTTCTCTTAGGGAATGAGGAGGAATTTGTTCATCATGCCCGTACTTGTATTAAGTCAGAATGGTTGCATTCTGTTGGCTCTGTCACCAGACCCTGCTTTACAAGCCTGGAGCGTCTCTCAGCTGAAGCTGCAGCAGAGCTTAAGCAATAAAACCATGGCTGTGAATGCAAACACTACCCTATTGAAATGCACACTGGGAAAGGCTGACAGATAAGGTGACCCAATAGCTTCATCTGCCCGAGACATCTTACCCAGTGATCTAAGCCTTTCAATGGCTTCCTCTAACTCCTCTATCAGGAGGCTGTAGTGGTCTAATTATCCAATCAATGCCCCCCACCCTCTCCTCCCTGAGAGTTGATAAGGGGAAGACAGGCTGTCGTTGGAGGGTGCGGTAGGGGAATTTGACTATTGGAGACTGCGTTATCTTTAAGAGGGCAAAGATAACTCAAGGTTACATTGTCAGCGATCTTGCTTCTAACTCTCCTTGAACCATTTGAGCTTGGAGTCAGTAACTGCTTTGGAGCTGCAACATATTCTCTTGATAATTAACTGAAATAAATTCAACTTTTACAGTATGGATAGAAGAAAAGATACTGGAAAAAGAAAAGAAATGTCAATTTGTTACCAATATATAATTCTTGGTGCCCTGTTGAAAGATAGTATTGCTGGATTTGGGTTTTAATGATGCATACTAATAGCGGATACTTATTTGGGTCTAAATTAGTGGAGAGTGTGTCTATGCATCACAATGGTGATATTCCATACCTAAAAATACATGGCAGTGTTCAACGAGCAACTGAATAAATGGTTAGTTCTCAAATAAGCAGTTTTTAAAGAAACAGATGTTACAGCAAATGTGGTTATTAGTATTTGCTGTACAATAGATGTGAACTGAGCTTTCATCATGACAAGTCAAAATGAAAAAGTCAGTTCTTGAGCAGATTGATTTAAAATGCGATCGTTTTGTAATAATAAAACAGACCCAACAGACAATAGTGGTCAAAACGCACAAATTTGAATTGCTGATGAAAAAGACTCTACCAGTCGCCATATTAATAAATCATGCATTTGATAATTGCATTCTATTTGTAAACGTATTGTTTTCTACTACTGCTGTTTATGCACTATATTTTAAAACTGATTGGATTTTTTAAAACTATTTATTAAAAATATACAAAAAGCCCAGAAAAAAAAAACCTATCTACATTCTCAAATACCACTTACATGCCGATTAAAAATGTATAAAGCATTCTTCAATGAGTCTGTTGTTCAATTAATACAACGTCTACTCAGGCCTCAATTTACAAAGAAAGCAGAATTGCTGCAGATTGCCTTTAGTAAATTAGTGGTGTGCAGTGAATATGCCTGGTTCTATTATGACCTCATTTTAGGGTTTAAAAAACTTCAAGAAGTCTGTCACGGATGGCTAGGTGGGTGATGTCAGACCAGGAAGTAGACAGGCTCAGTACTGGGGGGAGATGGAAAAACGCGTTTTCTTTATTAAACAAAATTGAATAAACCAAACACAAATGAAATGGCATGGTCGCCAAAATAAACAGACACAATAATTCAACAAGTATCGTGCTGGTCTAAATCCAGCACGAGTAGCACTAGTTTTAGTTCTTATGTCTTTCTCTCCATCTCCTTCCTCCTCTACTCCAACCAACCAACCACAGTCAGCAAAAGCTGCTGCTATATATATAGTGATCATGGGATTAACTGGTTGTCAGTAACCTAATTTATCCCTCGACCACATTCCGCACAGCTTTTCTAATGAGTGTGGTTGACAGCCAATTTGTCAAGAAAGTATAAGCTGCCGACCAAGCATTTTCATGGGATGTATTTGGCAGAGACGAGAGGCAAACATTGTCCCTACATGTAACAAAAACTGTACACAATTTACTGTAAATAATACACAAATACATTAAATAATAATAATAATAATAATAATAATAATAATAATAATAATAATAATAATAATAATAATCACAAGGCCGAGGCTACCCCATCACACAGACCTGGACCTTTCTTTATAGATTTAGTTCCCACAATGTGCCTTCTGTAGTGCAGTGACCTGTCACCTTTGCTGGCCCTATCTAATCTACAGTAAGAATCAGGTAGGTAAAGTCAAAAGATTTTACAATTAATTTTTTTATTTTTCTATTAAATTTGAAGTACTTTCTCTTTATATTTCTGTCTCAGGAATATTACTATTTCTAAATGTGTCACTATTTAGGGTTATTTTTATTCATGAAATTCAAAGTACTTGAAAACTGTGATAATCAATGTTAAACCTAAAAATGGTTATAATTTATTTTTATTAATTTTTTATTTATTTATTTAATTGCTGAATGGAGGTGTATACATGTACAGCTTTGGGCAAAAGTTTTGCATCACCTAGAATTTTAGGACAGACATAATTAAAAAATAAAAACTACAGGGACTTAACTTAGATCTTTTATTTAACATCATGCTATCAAAGAAACTACAAAATGATATCACAAACGTCTACTGAAAACCATAATAGTAGTACATTATGTCATGTTAGATTTAGAAATTCCACATTTTCCTAAGGTATATGGAAAAATCCAAAGCAATATGTAATTCAATATGTTAATATAATATTATTCAGCAGGTTTCAGTCGACTTTATCAAGCAAAATGACTTCCATCTATTGGGTGATGTAAAACTTTTGGCCATAGCTGTATATTTGCTTACAGTAGTCATTTGTACATATTTCTCCTGGAAGTGGGCTGTTTAATACATCTATAACCTCTCTGAGGAGCCATATTTCAGCAATGATAGCTGCAGCCTTTCCTCCAAACTATCTTGATGTGAATGAGGCTCAGGCTCCTTGCTGTCTGCAGCCTCCTCCCCTCATAACAAACACAGTATTTTTAACCCACGATTCCTTCCGTAAGGAAGCTGCAATACTCTCAATTTTAATAGACTTTGAATACGATTAAAAATCAGGAAGCCACTCTCATTCATTCAAAACGCCAGATTTTAGAACAAAACATCTTATCTGCTGTAAGTGTTCGTGCATGGTACATTAGCAACTGACAACAATTATAAAGACCTGTATTCGAGCATTAACGATGCATTGTGTGCTTTTCTTTTTTAAAACATGATTTATAATAACTTCATATATACAATTGATTCAGTCTCTTATGGTATAAATGTCTCTTCTCGTTTCTTACTTTAAGATGCATATGAAATTGTGATTTGAGCAGAATGGACTGGGAGGGAGGCAGTGTGATTTAGTGGTTAGAGCCGAGTGACAGGTAGGGAGGCAGTGTACTCTTATAGCTGAGTTACTAAAAGTACTTGTTTGAAAAAGAAAGTCATATAGATCAGGCCTGCAAACATCATGTCTAATTTACTGTAGTGGGATAGTTTAATCTTGCTCACACAAGTGCCTTACCTTGAATGTGTTTATGCATCTCCTGGGTACTTCACAGCATGCCTTCCATATAAGCTGAATAATTACATACTGAGATCAGACAATTAAATTGACTTAAAGATTCCGCTAATTAAATCAGATTCTGACATTTTCCAAGCCACAAGTACCAGGAACCTTTTGCCTCTGAAATGACACAAGCTGATGTCAAGAAACACATTTCAGTTTAAATTTAGTGACTGGGCTTGTGAGTCAAGTGTAGGTAATTAATTAAAAGTTTTACATCATCCTATAGAATGAATTAATTTTGCTTCATAAAGACAAATGAAACCTGCTGAATAAGGTTATGTTAACATATTGAATTACATACTGTTGTAGTTCGCCTGAAATAAAATAAAAAATGTGACAAAATCTAACATGAAATACTGTACTACTACTGGTAGTCATTTGCAATATTACTCTGTAGTTTCTTTGATTACATGATGTTAAATAAAAGATACAAATTATATATATATATATATATATATATATATATATATATATATATATATATATATATATATATATATATATATGTGTGTGTGTGTGTGTGTGTGTGTGTGTGTGTGTATATATATATATATATATATATATATATATATATAATATGTATGTTTTTAAATTCTGTCTCAATCCTAACATTCTAGGCAATGCAAAACTTTTGTCCATAGCTGTAGTAAAATTATCTAATTTGTGATATATTGGCACACAAAAGCAATATATACTTAACCAGCATATTGCTTTTTTTAAATTATATAGTGACATATACTATAATATTATATTACAATATGTATCACTATTTTGACACACAATACATTGTGTCATACATACAGTCAGACTCACTTAATGAAGTCCTGTTACTCTTCTTAACGCCTGATAATATCACTGCAGTTATTGTCTCACTATGGTTAATATGACTCTCATTTTGAAGTGATATTAAAAGGGTTTGACTGTGGTCCCCATGTGACTCACCTGGTAAAGGCAATGCTACATGCAGTGTAGACTGAGTAATAAAGTCAGGGGGAATGAAGCTTCATATCCTAACTGTCCCAAGTTGCCAACAGAGAGCTCCCATGTGTTAGCGAGGCAAACCCAACAGGGACTATTTTTCCTCATCGTTCTACAGTGGAACCTACTGGCCAGGTGTCCATTGAGCTCAAGCAAACACCTCTTGCTGGGTCTTGTTTGTCAGAGGCTGGTGGCTTACCGATATCCTCTACTGAGTTCTGGGGTGTAAAGTGGCAATGGTCATGTGATCAGAGGACGCCCATGGACCTTTGTTTTTTCATGAGCTGTGTGGGGAATTTTTGTGATAAGGGAATGTAATTAGACATTCTAAATTGTGGAGAAAAATCAAGCAGAAAATAAGTGGGCACTCTTATAATATATATATATATATATATATATATATTGCAAACATAAGATAAACAGTTATGCAGTTAACTGCCTTGAAGAATAGCTATTGTCAGAGCCTGACAGTGTTATTTTTAGGAACAAAGAAAGCGAGAAAAGTACTTTCTCACTGCTTGTTAATTTTAGCACTGCAAGTGAAAAGAGTTAGTATCCTGCCAACTCCTCAAATTAAAGCAGCTTCTAAATCCATAGAAAGGCCATGGCTTTAGGACGGGATGGAGGAACAATGCAGGCGTCCCATGGTGTGAGGGTCAGGTGTTATTTTTAGTGACCCAGGACTGACCCCCCTAAAGCTCCGCTTAGAGAGTAGATAATTCCAGGAAGCGAGCGGAGAAGAGAGGCTTTCCTCCTTGGAGACTGTGAGGGAGACAGGGTTCAGAGCCAAGGGTGAAGTGCACGTGTAAACCCAAACAATGACATAGACACAGGGCAGGGTTTGGGGGATCGGGCTGGAGAAGGAAGTCATGGGAACACTTTCTGTGCAAACAGTGAGTCCTAGTGGTTATAGAAAAGGACCTGGTAATGATCTCATAAATGAAAGCTACAGGTTTTTGTTTTAATATCACTTCAATAGAGCATAGAGTACAGTGGGCAGAGATTACTTGATCGTGAGTTCACCGATTACCTAGCAAAATTAAAACACAAATCATCACAGTTTACTATTCTGTTCATGTAAACTGCTTTTAACCGGAGTCTATAAAAGTGATTAGCCGGGTGTGGTAAAAATCACAGTGTTATTATCAGGAGTTTGTCTTCATTGGCCTCCATTATATTCTGCCATTCGGGACATTTCAATGTGGTGATAATAAGCGGAATGATATTAAGTGGGTGTGACTGTAGAAAGGTACAAGTTTTATTTTTTAATTGTTTATAAAAAATGTTAAAAAAATGTGTTCTGGTTTATAAACTAAAATGATATCCAATATCTAATTATAAATCTGCATGGACTTCAGTTATTTGAGCAACAGCTGGCACTTTACTAACGGCAGGAACCTCTTTTATTAACTACCAGAAGAACATTGGATATTTGATTAAAATGAGATACTTCAGTGCTTACTTCCGGTCAACTTTGTAAGGTGACATGAAAGAATGAAGTTGCCATTGAAAACAGTCACGGGGAAAGCAGTGATTGGTACTCAATGAGAGCCAATGCATCTAGATTCTGAGAGATTGAGCTCTTTTAATGTAAATAAATAGCAAAGATTTAGAATGAAGGAGATGTGTTTTCCTGGAGGAATAGATATATTTTACAAATGAGTCAAAAAAAAACGAAAAAAAGAAAAAAAAAATTTTGAGTTGTTTTTCGTACAATAATTCAAATTCCCGGTAGCAACTCACATGTGTCAACTGCATTCCTTCAACAGGAAAAGCAGCCTGGAGAATAGTGCAGGAGGCATTCACCAGTTTTATAGTTTCTAAATGCTCTGAAAAAATACTATTTAAAATCAAGTACAGCTTTAACATACATAATGTGTGCCTCTTATATATATATATATATATATATATATATATATATATATATATATATATATATATATATATATATATATATAGGAAAATGCTCATACAACTTAGTGGAATTATTTTGTGTTAGATTCATGTACTTTAACTCATGCTTTGTGTTTCAAAGACATGGCAGGGCAACTTTCAGTTCACATAAACAGTTTTAAAAATTAATATTAAAGATTGTGACTTTAACAGAAGCCAGTCTGCTTCTTCCCACCCTGTCCTTGTATTCAATGAAGTGATTGTCTAATCAGGAGGTGGAAGTTTGCTCCATACCACCCAAGGGAAGGAGCTTCATAAACAAATTGTCCTGGACTGAGAGAACTCTATCTCAGCATCTCCTGCATGTCTTAGTGGCGTCTCTGAGTCTCCAGGGGATTGAGAATCAGAAGGGCAGACATCACCCCCCTCTACAGACAGACTGCAAAATCAAATTCACAGGCTGATTAAAGACAAACTGCTGGAAATATATTGGTCTATCGATATATTAGTTTATATGGGACCTAATACTGTTGGCCAGTTATTCTACAGCCTGTACAATTCATAAAAACATGTACAGTAAGATTGCTTTAGCCTTGCTCAATGTGAAATGCATATCTTTACATTCATCCTGGATATGTTTAGACTATGTTCAGGATGTCACATTTGTGGGAGGCTCAGCTGGGACACATGGCAAGCTGGTGGATGGTAACAGGTAAAACTGGCATCTCTTTCCATTGACGTGTCATTTTCCACAAAAAATGTGTGTACAGTGCACACATAAATCTATAGTGCTCAATGTATTTTAAATGTACAAAACACTGCACTGAAAAAACATGAATATGTTGTCTGTACAGATTACTTGATATAAAAATGTAAAAGAAAAGAAAGCCAAGGAATTGGATTGTCATTTTAATGTTATATGATTCTATTTCACTGCTGTTCGTGTCTGACTAACAAAAAATCATTTTAAAAATGCTAAATATCTGAGGGACCTGAAGTCCTTAGCTGCCAGTACGGCGCTTAGACGTTTTTAAACTGCTGACCCAGACATGCTTTGATCTTCAGAGGTGATTAGCTCCTAGACAAGTCTCACTGCATGGTCATGTGATCCTGTCCAGTCAATCACATTGTTTCATTTATCCAAGCCATTTTATAATTAGATTGGATCAAAAGTGGCTGACTGATAGCTATATTTCTTTCTTTCTCCTTTAACAATATAACAATCCAATTAACTGAATTGTAGCAAAGATATAATTCTGCTGGGTAATACCTGTTAACCTATATCTAGTTACCCACAAATCATCATGAAACCTTTGCTACTAAGGGTATTATAATCTATTGTAGGCTACAGTATATTTTTGCAGTACTAACACATGCTAATAATGTGTTTGTACTAGTTATTGTCTACAAATATTATGGATTGTTCAGGGAAATTTGTTTGGACACTTTTAAAACATTTGTTTAGTAAAAGACACCTGAGTGGCTGCTCTATTAAAAGCTATTGCTAAGAACTTGCTTCCCCTTTCCACATACCCTTGCACTTAATTTCAACCTCTCCTGAAATCAGGTGCATCAACCTCACAGTAATCAATAAACTGTAGCATTTTGGATGTCTGCACTCATGAATAAAAATAGATTATGTCAGAATTTCTTCCTCTCTTTATTTTCTTTATTCATGACTATGGAGGGTAAAAGTAAAAAAAAAAAAATGCTTCTCAAAATAAACAAAAACTAGTTTTCAAAACCAATGCACAAACTGAACTACCAGCTAGATATTGTTATTTTTTTTTCTTTATCTGTGCAGTATGCCACTTTTTTCTGGTTTATAAAAAATAAGCCATTATTAAATATTACTTCAAACCGGAAGTGTATTTCAAACCGAAGTCATTCCCTGACGACTCAGACTTAATTAGTTCTCAGAAATATCCCGGGTTTTGGGAAGAAATATAGGGCTTCTTCATTAAATGAGAAAAATAATCAATCTCCACTCCAAATCTAAAATAGACATTTCCACTCCTTTATCCTACCCTAATGGCATTGCCTGCTGACCCCTATTACATTAGAAGCCTCCTGATTAAAAAGACTAGCAAAGCCGGGCAATATTCAGTGTTTATTATTTTACTGATTGCAAATCATTTTCCCCAGAAAGGCACCCGAGGTTATGTTAAGAGAACGTCTGCATCAATGTTCTTGTGCTAGGATCTTTCTTTTCCTCTATCCTCTTCAATATGCGTCCTCCAAGTGTTTTTATATAGTCTGTTCTTATAACTTTGGAAAGTAATTGAGTTGGCTGGTCGCACCCACAACCGTTCCCTGATGGATATTTATTTATTTATTCAATCTTTAACCAGGAAAAGAAAACATTAAGACAAGGCCTTTTATGCAAGTGTGTCCTGGCAAGATGACCCCAAACAGATGTCAGGGGTTTGTTTGCATGACTTTACAGGAAAGTATTTATTTATTTATTTTTTGTAATAACGTTTCTCTTCTATACCTCAGACTGACCACCGGACCACCCCAGGAACACAAACCACACAGGCAGGTAAGTAAAATGGTTACAGGGTTGGATTAACCTATACGCAAATTACGGTGTAGAGTAGGGCCCCCAGAAGAATTGGGGTCCCCGCGAGGTCGCCGTTTGTTTGGGACATTTTACAAAAGCTGCATGAGGGCAAACGGGCCCACACACACAGGAAGAGAGGAGCACAGAAGCTTGCTTTCTGTTCATTTTGTTCTTTTATGATGGCTGTGTATCCCTTTCTCGATTTCTCGACCCTTGCTAATGTACAAACAATATTAAAGTCCCACCCCCTCTACCTCCTATATATATATATTTGTGTGTGTGTGTGTATGTGTGTGTGTGTGTGTGTGTTTCAAAGAAGAAAAACATCTATTTACAGAACTAATACCAAACAGTAATGTAATTGAAGGTGTCTTAGGCACTCTCAGTTTTGTCTGTTATTTTTGGATTTTATTGTTTCAAAAAATACTTGCAGGAGTTTATTAAGACATGGCTTCTTTACATTTTTTAAAAATCACCAGGATGTGATGACCAAAGCAGAAATGCACCATCAATAACATCCATATCAAGTTGTTCTTTAAGCTACTGGCAAATACAAATATATAAGTAATTTATATCAATTAACAACAGACTTTAATGTCAATAAAATAAACCTAGAAATCTTGCCAGTTTTGAACTTCCATTAGCTAAATGTGCAGTTTCAAAAGAAACATGTTATACCAAGCAGGGCTGGTGTAACCATATTGGCAGAACAGGTGACTGCCCAGGTCAGCAAATTGCGGCAAAAATGGTACATAATTACATTTTATTCTTCACATTTCTTTAATCATAAAATGTTCAACATCTTAGGTCTTGTGTCTTGTTCTGCAATACTTATTGCTGATCTTACTGAACCATATCATGAGCAGTGGAGTAGTCCTAAATCTGGAAGTACGAGAACGCTGGGGGCTCGGGGTGATCACGCCTGTACGGTGTCACAAGAAATCTCGTCTCCCCTGGGAACAGGCTCGTGGTTGTTGAGCCCTTATGACGCATTGAAGTTCCTTGCATATTCAAATGAGGCAGGGCATTATTGCATTTAATTTATTTACCCTGACAATAATTCTTATAAAAGGATGTTGCTAATACTGGACAATCAAAATGTTTTACTGATTTTATATCTGTGAAATTTGTAGCTAGTTGCTTTTGACAACAAATCTCACCGAGTTTTATTTACAAATAAGATGAAAGAAACATTAAACAAAACAAACGGCACAAGGGCCAAAACAAAAGGTTCTGTAAAAACTCACGGACATAGTCACACCACAGCAACACACCACGAACCTCCACCTCTGTCACCAACATTAATTCTCTAAACTAATTCTAAATTAACACATATGATTATCCTTTATATATACCTGTGGCTGGAGCCTAATTAATCATCAATCATTTATTAAATCTTCTATTTCCAGTCACATTCCCACATGCTTTCACCTTGAGAAATGTAACCCCCTCTCTGCCAACCCAGTATTTGCCCTGCCACAAGGTAACACAGCAATAACGATCCACAATATGGTACAGAACAAAAAAGCCATAGCACTTGTTATTTATTTATTTTTTAATCGCTCTTCCTGCAGTGGTTTACAGGAGTGCACTCTCAGTGCACTAGAGCAGCCATTTCGAAAAGAGCTTTGAAACAAGGTATAAAAATTTGTCAGGATGCTAACAATTTGCAGGTACGTTATTTAAAATCTTTTACATAGTGTAGTACCAGATACATGTTTACTGCACATTTGAGAATTGCATAGGGAATAGCAGGTACAATTTCACATCCACAGTTTAATCATTCTTAAAAGGGGATATGTAATGTATTTAGTTGCCTTTCAGACCTATGCTTATTGTTTGTCCCATAACCAGAAGCCTGTTTAGTTTGTGCATGTTACTCTGTAAAAGCCACTTTAGTATCTGCTTCAACCAACATTATTTACAAGATTTTTTGGATATCGATTATATTTTCCTCCTAGTATATTATTTGCACGGAGGACTTCACTGCACTGTCTACCACAAGCTAAACAACAGCATATTATGGTAAATTGTGATATTAAAATTGATACAAAATCAAGACCATATAGGTATCTTAATAGGTATCAATTTCAAAAACTGTTTTTTGGGTATAATTAAAAATACAAGGGTAAATACTTGCATGCAATACTTCAATTAATAAGCAATTTGGTCTCAGCTTCTTCCACATCCCGTACTGCAGTTAAAGGAGAATGTATTTCAAAATCTGGGTTTTCCATTATTCCCACATTAGGGTTGTGTTTGTTGAAAGCCCATTTAACCAGATACACTTAAAAAAACATGCAATAAATATGCCAGGCTCCTCGTTCAACGATTTAAATGCACTTTTTGTGATAGTGTCTGTCCATCCGTCCATGTGTGAACACAATACCTGCCTTGATTTTATACCAGTCATCGATCACACACTCATTGCCTTTGTGGCAAAGTGGTTGATAGTGTGCAGGTGCAGGTGATTAAAGAACAGACAGACAATTGTAATCCAGGTGAAAAGATTTGTTTTATTCATTTTTAAGTCCAATGCCTGACGGAAAAACAAACCGTAAATAATAATGGAGGTGAATAATATAGCAGTGTGAATTACTTAATTTATAATCCCTGTGTTGCCCTGCAAATAATCATCCTGTTATTACTATACACCCACACAAAACACAAAACACATACACAAGTCCATTAGTGCATGAATTAGTGCTAGTGGTGCAAATACATTTTTATTTGTGAGAAAGGTGCAGTGTTGTCCGGTTTCGTGTTGGCCCCTGGCGACAGCTCTGGAACTGTGTTATTCTGGTAACATACAAGACAAGATGAGACAATTACAAACAAACAAAAACACAACACGATTTCTGGCAACAATAGACACTGTCCTTTTGGCTTTTACTCACTACAAACAAAATGTGAAGGAACAGATTACGATTCTCCGTCCCCCTTATATGCTGTCATGCATGACCCCTTGGAAAATGAATGCAGCTGCCTTTACAATCTGTGGCTGCTACATTGTTTACCTTCCAGGTGAATACTTTCTTGAAATGGAGTCTCGCCTTTTTCCAGACTGACCGACTTCCCGACCTGGAGAAAGAACTGTCAAGCCAGCCCATAAAAAAAAAACTCTGATCTCGCTTAGTACCCCCACAGAACGGGAGGGTGAGTTACAACCACGGTTCATTGTATTTCTGTCACAGCCTTCTATAGACATTTTGCATTTGGCCTGGATTTTATTCATATATATTTACCTATGTTAGTTTCTTACCACAGCCCAGAAAAGATAAATGCATAACAAACATTAAAAAAAACAATACAGAAAGTGATTTCCACATTTCTTGGTGAAAACTCCAGTGAATAATTAGTGATGTAAGATCAGTTCCAGTACCTCAGCTAATTTATGGACATGCCAATAAAAATATCAAAACACTCTTACAACACAGGATATAGCAAAGGTAAAATAATGTGTTTCTTGTAAACATTACCTGGTGTTTTGTGTTCTGTAAGCTTTGTGAATAGTCCCCATTGTTTTTGCTACATATATGAAATCCCTGTTGAGATAGATAGATAGATAGATAGATAGATAGATAGATAGATAGATAGATAGATAGATAGATAGATAGATAGATATGTTTGGGTTGACTGCTCTCCACAAAGATGTTGCCCTTACCTTGAAAAGATACACAATTCAACAAAGGTCACATATCCTCAGATAAGATTACGAAGACATTAGACTGAAACATTTAGCTTGACCTCTGAAAGCTACCACAGAATGGGCATGACCTGGAACTACAGTCTGGTGTCACTACAGGCCTCATAGCCCCCAGGGTTGATTACAGCTGCCCCTTCTCCCAGGAGACCCACTAGGAAGCCTGACCTCCAATTTCCTAAACATCATCCAAAAAGAGGGACATCCCTGAATAAATAAGCAAGGTAGTGTTAACGTTCTGAAAACAGACTGCAGGAATCAGGCTCCATTTTCATGTTTGTACTTTTGTTATCTAAGTATTTACAGCCTTGTTATACTTGTATATGTGGGAAGTCGTCCTGCGTGTGGGAACTAACTCAGGTGTCTAACAAAGAAGAATGCTTTATGTCCAAGGTGCTTAGAAGCCGCTCAGAAAGGCCTGCACCCTGGAAGAGATGTGTTTCTAATATAAAATAGAAAGCGTCTATTACTCATATTAAATTTCTTGTTTTTTGTCAGTCTTTGCCCAGTGGAATTAGTAGAACATTGAGTCCTTATTTGCTACAGCTAATGAGCTTCCCTACTTCTTCTTGGTTGCTCTATAGTTATCTAATGTATTTGTATTCTATTTCCAGGTGTCTTTTAAAAATTTGAAACGTGGAAGCCTCCCTGTGGACTCAAAAGGTTTATCAGGTTCAGTTGGTTTACCATTACTGTAAGAAACACATCTATTTCTACCTGAAACTGTATTGAGAGGGGTGCTTTCCACCAGGGTTTGGCAACTAAAACTGATATACAAAGTGAATGTAAAAAAGAAGGATACACACGTTAGCTGTGATATTTCAGACCTGAAACAAGTTGCTCTTTCAGACCTGTTTGTATCTGTGTTCAGCTTATTGGCTTCTGTTTTAGTACGTCTTTAAACCTATAATTGTCCCTTTTTGAAGTGCTAATTTAAAATTTCTTTTGACAACAATAAATATACTTTACAAAGAAAAGTTCCAGAATAACCTTCTCAAAAAGTGAAACCACCTAGAGCAATATCCCTATTTAAAAACAAATAGTTGAGTGGACATATACAGAGTATGTCAACAGATCATTATATTAGTTTTTAAACTACAGAAACAAACCTGGAGGCTTTACTACAGAAAAATACATTTAAAGTAAGTAGTGTAACATGATTCGTAAAGGGTTATTAATATCATGTAAGAAATACAAGTTTAGGGACATTTACCGTATAATTGGGCTGGCTTCTTTTTAACGTCTCACAAAATACTTTAATCACCTTACATATTTGACTGGGCTCTTCATTGGAACACCCTATAACCTGTTATTATACAACACTTAAGTCATTTCATAAGCCACAATGGGAAAGTGTCAGATATGATTTTCACCCAATTAATTTACTGTCATTGTTTCTTGGATAGCTCAGGTGAGGTCCTGATCAAGGTCAAAGAATCCATTTAAAATGATCACACTGAATAGGAGAGCCCCTGCACACCGATTACATAACAGGTTTCATAGTGTTCAAATGATTTATTCCACTGTTTTGTGAACCCTTGAAACATGGGCAATGACCAATAGCAGCCCATTTTAGTCTCTCCCTTTCTGCCCCAGGAAGCTGTAGTGGATTAGCAATCCTGGAGCAGCAATGTGTATCAATTATAAACACTCCCTGACCTTTGGCTCATTGGAATTTACATGAATAGTTCCAGAACAAGTAAGGTCCTAATAAAGAGAAGATAGTGGGCTGTGGATCACAGGCTCCATCACTAGCACAATAGCTCCTCTCAGTAGCTGAACTAATAGAATCAAGAGGTCAGGAACTCAAAACACAAATATTAAGGAGAATATGCATTCTGAGCTGTAGTGGAACAGAAGGCCTCCTTTATTCTCCCACTCCCCTCTGTCATTCTGGCTCTTCTCTGGGCCTATCCTCTTTCTCTGATCGAGTAACATAAAGACATTATCTAGGCTTTCTTGTCACCTTTGACCTTTGGAAGGCATGGGGGTGGGCTTCACATAAAGAATTGATCAACACTAACTTTAAAGGGGAATTAGCAAGTATTAAAACAAACTAAAAACATTGTCTTAACCTTTTTTGGTATAAATTTGTTCAAGTCCCGATTTTTTTTTTTTCTTAAATTCAGAGTGCACCCCCCCCCCAGTTTTCTCTTCAGTTTAGAATCCCCAGCAAACCCCTATGACAGCTTAGCATAAATAAAGGTCAATGGGCTTCCTCCGACCCCAGGATCAGACCTCCTCTTCACAACCAGGAACTCGAGAGCAACAGCAATGAGGAGAAACCATTTTTGCCCATTTTCCCTCTACAATGCAGTGCTCACTTTGGAATCCCCAGCAATGACTGTCAACTTCACAGAGCCAACTTGCACATCTCAAACTCATCTTCTACACCATGCAGTAAATATAGACCATTGAAATTATTTTCATACCCTCCAACTTTGGTACCAAATACCCACAAATTGATTATGTGTACCAAAGCCTTTTTTCTACTAGGATACGAGCACTAGAACAACCGTGGCGTTTATAGGCCTAACTAGAAAAACCATGACCGGTCAATTTGACCGAAGTATTAAAAACAACATCAATATTATAATGAAAGGACAAACAATTGAATATAAGTCATAGTTTTATTCAGGAACGTCACACACACAACCGAAACATTATAAGTAAATGTGAACAGAAATGTGTTTATATACAGGCATATTGCATAAAGCGCAACCTCAAAAAATGGTAAAAAATGAAATAAACAAATATTTGAAAATAAATGTGTGTATATACAGGTTTATCATGTACACACAAAACTGTACAACTCAAACAATGTAAATAAGCATAACTTTTTTTTTTTTTAAATACATGGGTTTATATTGCATGCATAACAAAACGCATATATGCAACTGAAGCTATGTGTTTATATACAGGCATACTGTAATCGAATTTAATGAATAAACAAACATTTGAACAGAATGGGTTTCATTTACAGTTGTTTACAAAGTCTAAGTGCTGGCACAAATCACACTTTTCAAAATATGCAGTGCACTTACCGCAGACTGTCTTTCCACATTTGGCACAGCTATCAACAGTAATCCAGGCTTCTGCAACAAATACTCCACAGGCATATACTAGTGCAAAGTAAGCTCTTAAGTCCTCCAAGGGCACTGACCAGGGATCATCTTGTAGTTGTCAGTGGGCTTCTGCTTCAGTGCTGTGTTGTATGTGGTGAAGCGTATCCATGTTCAATAGGTGAAAAGCACACAATGCACTCTCATCAATGTTGCGTTTTGCATATGCCGTGGTCCCTGAAACTTCCCTCAAAATATTATGTTCACCCCTTCTACCTGCAGCTTCAACACCAGGATTTACAGTGTTCCAAATAACCATATAATTACCAGCCTCTTGGGTGCCAGCCTGTGCTGGCACTACCGCTGGAGAAGCGGCTGCCTCAGGTAAAGCAGCAGCTGGATCAAGTGCAGGGGCTGATGCAGGTGAAGTGGCTAGCATCCTTGCAGGTGCTGCCACAGGATTGCTTCTTCTCTCACGGGATCTCCTGCACCCTTCCTGTCACTACTACTGGAAGATTAATCTTCGCAAACCCAGTCTGCTTCAGAGCCAGATTTGTCATTGTCCATCTCTGCTGCATCGGGATCATTATTTGGTAACATTTGTAGTAATTCCAAACACTGATTTGCTGTCCTATGTTTTTAGCGATTAATTTTCAATGTGTATTGGGGTAACAATTAATTTCTTAGAAAAACAAGTGACTTTAGTAACCAGAGTGCAGACAGACAGCCGGCCGCCGTGAGCTGTCAAGACTGATTGATGGGCTATTAGGAGGATCATTGAAACAACGGTAATGTCAGAAGACCGCTCACTTGAGGAATGCAGTCTGATGTAATTAAACTTCAATACATGGTGGCAATTCCCAACTGATAAATACAAATAATACCGCAACATATAATTGTTATAATATGTATTATATGTATCGATCAATTTGACAACTCCTGGTCAGAATAGGTATGACAGTATTTTATCTTGCTAATTTTTCTAGCTACGCGATTCTTTCTTTGTCAGGGTAATTAGTACAGCTCCGTATCTTAAACACAAGCAAGGAAATTTAAATTTAAATTCCAAAAACAGTCAAAATGACCGCCTTGGTCATTCTAGTGCTAGAGGCATATGCATCACTTCCCAATGGTACTGCCTGCTAGATAGATAATTAGTACACAGCAAAGATATTGGCAGAGACAGTGCATTTAAAGATATTCTGTTATTGCACAATTAGTTTGGTTCATTTCCAATCAGGAGCAGTAGCACTCAAAAGTTCATAGCTTATTCCATTACTGCTAGGAAGAATAGGTAAGGCAAGAATTCTTTACACCATGAGGCTGGGTGCTGAAGACTGAGAAACTGAAGAGATTTAAGAAGAAAAATATTTTCAGGGTTTTTTTGTGAGGCTGAAATTACATTTAATGTAAGGCAGTTTAGCAGGTCAGTGTCTTCCTCATTCATTTAGATCCATGATTATCCCTGAGGAAATATTTTAAGCCCACAGATTTTCAATTCATGGAATGCTTAATGATTTAGAATATGTTTTAAAAGTTGTTTTAAGCTTTTCTTTGATGCATTATACATCATATAACTAATTAAATATAACAATGCAAACATTTACATACTAAAATAAAGTTCAATTATTTTAACTATAGCCAAATGGCAGTCTGTTATAGAAAACAATGCTTATTGGAAGATATAACGACAGCTGAAAAATCACTATTGGTAATAAAGAGGAATGCAATGAACCAACATCAAATTGTACACCCATTCTCTGGTTATACTAAGTGAAATTCCCATCACATGCCAACTCTACAGATTAAAGAGCTATAGTACAAATTGGTAACCTACCCAGTAGGTTACCAATTTTTTGTACTGGTGTAGTCCTACCACAATTCACTTCTCATGATATATATCCTAACAAAAAAAAAATGCTAATGGTATCTGTCACTTCTTTTCTCTATTCAGTATGTATTTTGAATATGGAATGGGCTACCTTGTTGTGTTGTAGATCCTGAATCACTGGGATCCTTATGTTCTCTTAGTACACTTTGTGGGCTCTGTGCACTAATATTACTGACATGTTTGTAAATACTGTGAATTTGTGGCCTTCATCCTTCGTAAAATTTTTGTGAGCGATTTACTAAAAAGCTTTTTCGTGAACAACTATCGTAACAGCATAAATTACTTCTCATTATACAGGAGAGATCAGAGTTTGCATCTCATTATAAATACAGTAGATTTGCAACACCGAAAGTCAAGATTTAGAATTTCATTCTGGCAAAGATAAATGATTGATATTGAACAGGAAGAAGTAGTAAGCTATGGCTTCTGCAGACTCCGACCTTGATGCAACTATGGCACCGGCCTAAAAGAAAAGGAAAACAATATCAAAAAAGACGACATTTACCTGTTAGTTGGAAAACGGAAAAAAAAAATCATGAAATCCTATTTTGCAGGGCCAAAAAACACTAAGAAACAAAATCTGGAAAGAAATAACTAACAAAATAAATTTATTGAGACCAGTGCCAGAGCTAGGATTTACTGTGAAGTAAACCAGACACCCCCCACCCCCCCAAAAAAAAAAAACTGAATCAATTAAAAACAAAAACATTTATTTTCTTCAACAAAACATATTCAACATATTCTAACAAGATGGTAATCAATCAAGTAACAGTATATCCAGACATTTTAATAAATCAAGTATGTAGCAAGATTAATCAATTTGATTAATAACTTGATTTAGTTAGAATGGAAACATATTAATATCTTCAAATTAGTCAAAGAAACTATTAATCATAGGCATCAGTTGGATTTTTAAATTAATGTTATAAAGTACAAAAGTTAGTATGAAAACATTTACATTTAAAAAAAACCCTAGCCTGCCGTACAAAGGCATTTGTTACAAAGAGAAAACATAATTCTATGAACACACTTAACAAATGAATATCACAAAAGCATTTTAATTTAAGAATATAGCAGAAAACTTTTGTTTGAGTCTAATTATGTGTTGGTTGTGTAAAGGAAATAGGTGCAGTACATACATACAGTAAGCTAAACAAGTAAATAATTTCCGGCATATTTATGCACTACATAATTCATTACTGATAACAAAAGATTTTGGTTTGTGTTATAATTAAAGAACTCTGCAATGATTTGTTTCTGTGTTCCCTTCATTAATAAAACACCTTAACATATAAAAGAAGCCAAAACAAAATGTATTTATTGCCATTGTTATTAATATAGTACTAATATTAATATAGTATTAATATAGTAGGAGTGTAAACACACACACACACACACACACACACACATATATATATATATATATATATATATATATATATATATATATATATATATATATATAATATACGACTTTGGTTATGAGACAATAAAATGTGTAACGGAGAATGACCACATGCGACCAACTGGTACAGCTTTGAATGACAAATTTGCAAAGGCCCGAAAGACAAGTTATATTTTATTTGGTTCAATATACTATTATATATATATATATATATATATATATATATAGATATATTATATATATATACTATTTTATACTATTAAAATAGTATACCATTCGCGCTTTAATAAATCAAGGGTCTAAGCATGTAAACATATTATAATGAGATTCGTACATTTGCACACGAAAGTAGTTTGAAATGAACAGTCATAACTAAACTACCACAGCAGGGATGAAACTGAGTTACGGGAGTGAAAATGACTTTAGTGCATTGCAGGTAGGTCTATGAAGTCACAAAAATGTGCAAATAAATTAACAACTAAAAACATATATGACCGTACCATATGTAAAATGTATACTTTATCTTATAAACAATACAATACACCAGTTTATGGGCACAGTATTAAGATCAGCCACCACTTAGCTCAATAAAATAGACCGCTGTGACTTCAAATGCTGCTTTTGTCTGAGATGTAACATCTTACAGTGGGCCGACTACAGCAAGTAAAATGTGATTATATTATCTTTGGCAGCATGATATAATAGGGTTCTTATTGTTTTCATGTGTTTTATTCACATACCAAAGTATCTGGCTTGTGTCATCCCTCAGGGCTGGGATCACTTATCCACATCCCGGGGTTGCACTTACCAGATGTTTCTGTTGCAATACTGGCAGAAAGGAGTTGGCATGCAGTAGCACACAGCGTCAGCTCCTAAAACAACTTTCTGTGCTACACAGATATACAAGTAAAATCATCTTTACCCAATAAAGTGGTGTCCCCTTTTTGATGTTTTAATTTATTGAAATGTATCTTTTTGTATTAATTTAATACTGCCTAACAGCTCAGTAGAACTGAAAATTAGTGGACATCCTCTGATCCTAGGATCAAGCTGAACTATATATTTATGCCCAGGATCTCAAGAGCAGATGGTGGCAAGCTACCAACTTCTGGAGGAGAAATTTCAGCAATAACAGGTACCTGGCCAGTAGGGGCTAGGGAAGAACAATAAGGAGAAACAATTCCTCCCTAACCCTTAGAGCCAATACAACTCTCCTTGACACAAACCTCCACTCCCCTGATTGTATATCTCACCCTGCACACCAGCCAGCCCTGCCTGTACCAGGTGAGCCACTCATGAACTCCATTGATTAAATTAAGAGATTAAAATTGACTGACAAATAGTCATACGTCTTTCACAATGACAAAACCATTTTTTGACTATTGTACGTTTTTTACTTGATCTCATATGTGAAATGAAACATAAAAAGTACCAGCTGGTACATACGCAACAGCGCATTAGGTATTTATCTCAGCAACTATTTTTTTACACCCCTAGAGTGAACCTATAGGCTGATGTGAATAAAGCTTGTTGGAGTAAATAGAGTGGAAAGTGAAACAGAAGGGACAACTAGTGGATTGAGAGAGCCAGTCTGCTGTGAATGCCGCGGCAAAGCTTTTGGTACTGTACAATCTCTCAAACATGAGAACACACTCACACACATCCATCAACTCAAGCACATGGACACATACAGGACCAGCATACACAGCTAGACAAAATTATACCCATCATAGTACTAATCATCCCAATAAACTGTGTATTCAAGTACCTGCAAAGTGTGTCTCCTTCCTTCATTTTCCACCATATGCTACAATATTAATTTGGCTTGTGGGCATTGTAAATCATTTTGGGAACAAAAATGCTAATATTTGTTATAAGGCAAAACACAAATAACGAGGTCTGCTAGTTATGGACCCCGACAACCACATTATAACGGGTTAGCACTGTATGCTATGGGGCTATATTAATATTTCAGAAGTCACACATCAATAGAACCATACCCTTAATTAAACATGCATTGCTTTAAAAAGAGTGTTTACAATGACTTTGTAAGAGTTTGAAATTATATTATAGAAGCCTTCCAATTCTACGTCCTTAATTGTGGCCATCTGGGTTTACAGCAGATGTAAGTGGAATGTTCCACTTGTCCTCTCTGAGGAGGGTTGTCTTTTTAAGTGTTGTCATTAAGATTCCCTCATATGTTAATGTTCTGTGTAAATGTTGTGCCAGAAGGCTATCGTTGTTAAATCCACTGATTTAATAGCTACAACGTTTTATGAAGCTTCACTGTAATATGACTTGCAAGTTAAACCAAAATATGTCTGGTAACAAAGATATGATTCTTAACTCCAAATCAATTCAATTTCCAAAAGAGAGGTTATAACTACTAGAGGTATTATAAAAGAAGTGCTTTTGTATTAAATTTTCAACAGCGGGATTCAATGTTTTAATCTTAAGGACCCTAAGCTAAGGCTTTATTGATTGAGCTACAGGGAGAGTTTGCAGCTGAGATTTCAGTGGCTTATCACCAAGTCTGGAGCTGTGTATATCGCCACTATTATATGTTGTACTTGTAATTCATATTTATTTTAAAAAAATGTGAGAACGTGCTTTTGACAATCAGACAGTCATGAGGAAGCACGGAGCCTGGTCCTTGGTTGGCATACTTTTTACTGATACCGAGTACATTGGCTCTTGTGTTATTTGTTCTGAAGTTGAGCGATACGCATTTCTTAACATTTCTTAACACGACACGTGCAACGGGATCACAGGAGATAAGGAAGTCTAATTTTGTCTCAATAAGGTGATTCTTCAATTTGTCCCTTGAATTTGACACATTTCGACCCATGGAACAATGACAAGCATACCAAACTGGCACAGGTCAACACCCCCCCCACCCCCCCCATCAGTATGATGACAGTATGTAATTGTATGTAAACAGTCCAAAAGTAATTGTGCTTGAGTCATTAACTGCAAATCATAAAATGGTAAAAAGTATGTGAAACTGTGATGAATCAAAATCTGAGGTTCTAGATATCAGTGATAGCCTACTAGTAATCGTCAAACAGAAATTGAATGTTATTTCCCTAAATTTGATCTTTTGGATTAAACATGCTGCCTCATTGCCTTGGGCACCAATCTGTTGAATCGCATTTCGTATGTCATTTTGATGCATGTCACTGCGCTCTTCAATTGGCCATACAGTATTTGTGTTCTTCTGGTAAATGTCAAATTTTAAAGTCATTAGATCAGATTCCTCTTCAGGCATTGTGCTGGACTGGATGATCGAGTGGCTCACTACTCATTTCTAATGATACCTTTTCTGTTAACTCTTTAAAATGTCTGTAATTCCAATGTAACTAACACATGATTTCCTACTGATTTCAAATGAAATTTCTATTGAATTCAAAAGTCAGAGGCATGAGTTCATGACATACATTTCATGACTTCATAACATTCCCCTTAATACACATGAAATAATCACAAACAGACACTTTTTTTAGAGTGTTACCCTTTTTCTTTTTTTCACCTAAGGGAACCAGGGTTCAAATCGTAAACACGACCCAGACAATTTCAACCATAGATTATTCTGTCAAGTAACCCCTTTTTATGCGTTTTATAGATGCTCTTAAAGGAATGATAATGAAGGGTTATTTTGTCTCTGCTTTTTATTATAATGCTCATCACTGGCCCCCATTCCTAGTGATGATTTAATTCTTAATATACCGATTTTTGAAGTACTAAAAAAAAAAAAAAAAAAAAAAAAAAAGATTCAAATAATAATATTATTGTTGTGTTTGTTACCTATTGTATTTACTTTGTGGGCTAACATGGTCTGAATGCAGCGGCAGGATAATTTGATTTAATTTCACAATGAAATAACCTCATGTAACAAGGTGGGCTAGTATAGAAGCAGATTGAGCCAACTGAATTATCGTAGCATCACTGAAAACCAGACAGGGAGGCTTGTTGAGAAACTGATTCAAACCCTGTATGGATGCAGCAGAACTCATCTCTATGGTTACTGAGGACGGGGGAAAAAAATACAGATTTGTTATGTTTAGATTACAAGACACATTATCTCAGGATCTTAGCAATCTAAACAGTTATGTCGAAGTCACAAGATCTCATCGTCTTGAAATCATAGTATAAAATGCTGAGATGCTAAGACAGTTTATCTTGTGATCCCTGCATTTCAATTTTTATTTTTTTACCCCTGTGTCCTCAATGAGACACCGCACATCTCTGAATGATGGCAAAAAATCATAAGGAAAGGTAAATATGTCATTTGAAGCCATATACATAAGGACATAAGAAAATGTATGAACAAAAGGAGGTCATTCAGCTCATCTAAGCTCACCCAAGGTAGGTGATTGATCTAAAAACTTATGAAGTTGGGTCTTAAAGGATCCAAGTGAATCTGCCTCAGCAACAGGAGTAGGTAACCAATTCGATACCATCATCACTCCATGTGAAGAAGTGTCTCCTTCCCTCAGTCCTATTTATCTCCACTTAATTTCAAACTATGTCCTCTGGTCTGGTTTCTGTACAGCCCTAAATTATAGTGTAGGGTTTACTATGTCAACTCTTTTAAACATTTAAAAGAAATTAAAAGCCTGCTTTTTGGATATTAATTCATATTAATTCATGGAGGCTTCAAGAAATACCGGAGTTGTCCATCTCACCCCCCACCCCTGTACCCTCCTGGGTCTTAAAGACAGCATTAATCCTAATCTAGTAAAAATCCCTTTTTCTAATATAGGATCTTAACACAGGATAAAAACATATTACTGATCTTCCTGCCGTAATCAAGGTCAATGGCGATAGAATTCAACTTGATACAAAAAAAAGAAAGCATTCCGGATGAATGCAGCAATGTCTTACTTAATAAAGCAACCACTCACAAACACCCAATAATCTCCTCTTTGAAAAAACTGTGGAGCTTTTCCCCTTCCTGATAATAATAGATTACCCTAAAACCTCCAGTAAGGCTTTAGAAAAATGCTGAAACAATATCAAAAAAAGATAGACACGTTAGCCAGTGTTGTTTACAATCTGTATCCTCTAAACCTGGAACTCTCCAGCTGCCTTTTATGCTTCCTAACCATGAGTAGAGGCTCCAGGCCACAAAAGACAAGGTCACTGCTGGTTACAGCTGGTCATTGTTCCAGCTATGACCTGCATGGTTTTACGTATGCAGATACTTATTTATATATTATCATTTAGGCAAAAACTTTGGTCGATTTAACTTATTTGGTGATTCAATTAATGATTCCATGGTAACATTTCATCACATTTTTCAGAAGCACAAAGTGTTTTGGCTGCTTTACTGAAATGGGCTGTTCAGTCTTCCTATATCTGGAAGGCTTATTGAAAAGTTATGAAGCTTCCCACTGTCAATGTTTCTTTAAGTTGGTATTGCATTATTGCTCTAATTTCTTAATTATTGACGGCACTTTTAGGAACAGGTTTGAATGTGTTTTATAAATAGATCCTATGACTGTAATAGTAAAATCTTCAGTATCACTAAATAATGGAGTGCCTTCAATCAATCAATCAATTAATCAATCAATCCATCAATCTTTATTTTATATAGCGCCTTTCATAGTGGACCACCATCACAAAGCGCTTTACAAGCTGCAGTAACAACAAGAAAATCCATAATACTTTAAATACAGAGAAATGCATAATACATTAAATACAGTGGAAAGTGCATAATACATGACAGTAGCAAAATACACGAAATATATATATACACAGTGCAATCTTGTGCATGGCAACATTGATATCTACACTAGAATAATAATACAATGGGCTTGTATAATGGTGACTTACTAGACTGGCACAGCTTCAATGTCAAGTGGTACACTAAGCAAAAATCCCACAACCCCCCCCCCCCCCCCTCCCCCTCCCCCTCCCCCTCCACCCATGTAGTGTGGACAATATTTGGGGTAACAACACTGCACTTGCGGGACAGATTGTTCCATTGCATAATCTTTTTTCCATGGTTTTGGTTCTGAAAAAAATAACAAGAAAATCTTCCGGTTCAATGACCCAAGTTTACTGTTTCGAATGAAATCACTCTTCTGCTACAGACAATGTACTTTGTAAGCCCTTGAATCAATATACTGCAATGGTTTGCTCAATGCCCTTATAGTGGTTTGAAGCAATTCTCTGCCCTGTATCCTGATCTGTCCTGTGCTCTTCTAATTCTTAACTCCCTGAAAACTCTTAAGACACATTTGTAATCCTTAATCAGCATCAGCGTCCCTTAGTCACAGCTGTCTGTGAGTGGTTTAGAATACCATTGTGAGTTAGGGCAGGGGGGTTCCTGTAAGAGCTTGATATAAAATGCTGCTGATGAAATAGCGTCTCTTTAGTGTGGGCTGTCTCTCGTTTTCAACTCTTGGCCCTTTTCAGCTCTTCACTAGGTGTAGAAGGACTAGGTCAATTAGTCACCACTTCAGATGAAATATTAATACATCATGTATTTGATAATGTGTGGTGTAATGTTTCATTAAGTTCTGATATTTTTTAATTGCTTGGACTTTTTGTATCTATTTTTCAATATTAGAGGTGCAATCGGCACCCTAATTTCGTATTCGATTATTGTACAGATATTTATCAACGATAATCGATGCATTGATGTTTTATTTTTTAAAATAAACAAACATTAGCTATTTTTTAACAGATGATCTACAAAATAAAAACAGTTGTGCATAATAGTTAAACAAAAAGGCACGACTTGCATCCAAATTAGAACACTTCCGATTATAAAAAAAAGAAATATAAACACTTATGTTTAATAATTGAAGAATATGCGTTCATCCGCATCAGATTAACATTGTAATAATAATAAAAAATACTTTACTGTTACAGAAGTAATTTCTGAACTCTCGTTGTTCAATACTGTTTACATTGTATGTCTAAAAGCAAAACATTTGATCTCACAAACCCTGACTAATGTAACTATCGTATTAAATTCAGCTTCTTTTTTTATATTATTGCTATATAATCTAAACAAAACATGCATTGAAACAAATGGTAATTGGTAGATTTAATAGTTTAAAAAAAAAAAGTGTTGCCTTAATTTTTAAATAAAAAAAACTTGAATAATTGGCCTACTTCATTTGTCTTATCCAACGCGTAATGTAGGCTTGAAGTGTGTATCCTAGCAACGCGCTAATCTACTGTACTAGCACTAGAAGCAGTGCACTCACACTCAAGGTTTTAATGCAAACTGACAACAGGAGACTTAAAACCGGGTACTAATTTGATGCATCGATTAACCAAAATGTAATCCAAGCTCTATAAAATTTAAGGACAGATGATCAATAATCATGCCGCATGGGCCACCTCCCCCCCAATACCCACAAAACCATGACTGGACAATGATGGTTATGCAAACCCCATAGTGGCACACTGCCACCTACCCCCAAAAGATAGAAAAAGGATGAATGACAGGATAAAATGGAAATGGTGAATGGTTAGCCTCCAGATTCCCATTAATGTTTTTTACAATGTTTCGAGTGGTTAAACTACCAGGAGATACCGATAGACTCTGTACTTTTTTACCCTACAAACCATGTGTTAATGAATAAATGGGTAAAACAGAGAGCAGTTTTTTTTTTTTTTTTTTTTTTTTTTTTGTCAAATTTGACAAATAAATAAATATAAATCATACTTAGCTAAAAGAGGGTTTAAGTCTTTTTTCAACACTGGTTAAAATGTTATTAAAAGCCCTTTTAGCCAGATGTACTTAACCCCAATTTGCATGCATGTAACTCTTAGCCACTCTACAGTTAAACATTTGGTAAACACTCTTTATGAATACGATCCTCAGTAAATAGCTAAACTAAACTGAAGTATGTACAGCCATAGTGTACTATCATTAATAACCTATAGAACAGGCTTCTTTACCAATACTGAAGGGAATCCAACCTCAACTTGTACAATAACAGTTTACTGAAGCTCTACATGTGATGTAAGCAGACACACAGAGAGACAGGCCCCTATGGATGGAGTTCAAACCCATTTCACTGATCAGGACGGTCAGAACAACTGTAGCACTGTTTTTCCCTTGTCTCCACCAATTAAATAAAAAAAATGATAGAAGTGAAGGCAAGGTATTTAGGTGTGTGGAGGGAGGCAGTTACCTTAGCAACAGTTCCACTGTGGTGATCACAGAGACACTTGGGATTGATTCTATATTTAGGGCAGCTCTGTTCTTGCAGCTCAGGCAAGAATTGTCATGCATGAATTGTCACAGTGAACTTCTATTGATATGACATGATGTCTTTCTTTTTTTTAAATAAGTGAATCATGAAAGGTGCATGATTGACAGCTCTTATAGTAAGTCTTAGATTTATCTACAGACCAATTGTGATGTAGGCACCTTTTGCCCATAAAAACCAGCACACATTTTTACCCATATGGTTATATTATCTAATAGTGGGAGTATACAACCTTCTGTTTAGTTTTACAATTCATTAAACATTTAAACTGAACTTGCAGAATGTATTTCCTTTAAACAGTTTTTTTTTTCATTAATATTATTATTTTTTAATACATTTAAGATGAGAACATAAGAATATTTACAAACAAGTGGAGGCCATTCGTCCTGTTTAAGCTCATCCAGTTTCTAGTAGCACATTCATCTCAAAACCTTGTCTCCTTCCTTCCTAAGTCTATCTCCAGTTAATTTCTAACTGTGTCCTCTGGTTCTGGTTTCTGTGCTAAATAGATTCAGTTCTCTCAGCCTATCTTCAGAACTCTTTCCTTTAAACCCTGAGATTAGTCGGGTTGCCCTTCATTGGACTCTCCAGGACCCCAATGTCCCTATGATGACCAGAACTGGACACACTACTCCAAGTGCAGTCTGACTAGTGCACTATTCAACCTCCTTGGATTTGCACTACTACTTAGGTGTAACTAAAGTGTAATTACGCAATTTCTGTATTTTTACCCCCATAAGTCCTGCCCAATTTGAAATGGCAAATTAAAGTGTCTTTTACCCACCTACCTACCAAGAAGAATGAAGGTCAATGGGGGACTTTTATACTTGCTGTCAAGACAATCACAAGGTACTTGTATTTGTACTAAATGTTGAATTACACTTGTGACATTTCTGTGTATGTTCTTTAATATCGAAGCAGTAAATGCTACAGTCACGTCTCAGAAACTTCATTAGGCATCGGTTTTAAACAACTGATGATCACAAGGATTTTTTTAAAGGTAAAATTAATACTTCATCAGACCCATACAGATTCACTCACAATTATAATCTATTAACTATGTTACCCACACGCAAGCTCCTAGTTTATCTCTAGTCTTGCAAAAATATTTTGTTAAGACATATTGTATGATTATTTGAATCTCCATCAACGTGCAAATTCCTATACAACAATGTGCTTTTAATTCAATCTGAGTGCCATCCAGTCGCCATTACATTGGGAATATGTACAGCGTTCATATTTGATTTCCCATATAGTAGATTAATGTGTGTAGCTCAGTAGGGGTACGTAACATAAAACCCTCATGATTACAAATATCCTCTATCCTGTATTCTGGATCTTCCCATCCAGCATGGCTTTCATCCTTATCTCTGTGTGTCCTGTATGTGTTGACAATAGCAATGCTAACACACAGTCCGCATAGAGATTTTTACATTTTAGCTGTTAAAACTAAAATAATTAATAATGCTTTTCCTTTCTCCCTTTCACTCATTTTAAATGCAAACCTGTGACTATATTAGTACAGTGATATAATTTCATGATAAACCTATTGTCACATTTTTGGCTCAGTTGCTTTGAAGTGACAACCCAGGTGCATCTATACTGCATCTCTTCTCCTTCTCCCATTACAGTACCTAACCAAGATGGATGTAGACTGAGGCCAGTAAAATAGATTGATATTAAGGGGTATATGTAAATATAGGTGCAGTGCAAATAATTGCTGATGCAAAATTCTAATTGCATTGCAGTCAGGCAATTATTTTGCACTCCGCCCTATGTAAGCTTAAGAGCAATGCAAATTACTCAACATGCACCAATAATGATCCGCAGTTATGATAATGAGGGTCTCAATGAGCGCATCAGTCTATTTGGTGGCAGCACTTGCAGAGTTAGGAGTATAGGGAGCAGTAGTTGCTGTATGACATTTGTCCGTATAGGCATACAAACCAAAAAAATCTGTCAGGCAGCAAAGTCCTCTTGGTGCACGGAAAAGAAAAAAAAAGTAGTCTGAGGTGCTGATAGTCCTTATGGCTGAGATCACTCAGCATGAAACAAAGTTGTTTGGAAAAGCCTCAGCCAGCATCAGTTATGCTAATATCCTTAGGAAATTATATGTATTGGCCTGCCCTTTTTGGCATGAGATCCAGAAATTTTTCCAGCACTCTGGAAAAGGTGGATTGGGCTATCCATCAAGACATTCCAGCTGTGGTCTGAAAGGAACCAGAGGCTAAGTAGCGCAAAGAACATAGCACTTTCACATGTACAGGGATAGCAGTCTCTAGATTGGTGCTGGGGTCTAGCTCATCCCTCAATTCAGTATTAGGTCTAGGATGACCTGCAGAGTGAGACGATAATGCTTTAGCATCGCATCCTCTGGCATCGCAAACAAAGTGACCCTTGGATTGAATATGCAGGGTCTTCTTTGTCTTGCCCTTCTCCTCCGAACATGTTCCTGCCTCTCCTCAACAAGAGCCAAGTGTCGGCGCATCAGGATGTGAACCACAGCAGCCATCATGAAGCCAAAAGCTCTTAGTTACTTGCTTCTACAATGGTTTGCACCTTGTAAGAAGAAATGTAAAGTTTTTGGAGGATCGCAATTGCCTAAGTGCATGAAAAAATCCTTACATCACATTATAATGTTTCAACCTACCTAGTATCCAAATCCCATCCAATTCCGTGCTCTTTTCTTCATTGAATGCTTTTCAGTATAATTGTAATTGATTTATGATGGCAAGTGCATATTTGATAGCAGGTGAACAATGCCAGGTGAATACCATTCTTTACATATGTGCATTTTTAGCGGTTGATAAAATCAGACTTTACACTGGCTGAACACGATTTAAGACAACATTATGGGGAGTTTTGCACCCGCAAATCACTTTGTGTGTAACCTTACATCTACTCCTAAAGGTCATCTTATTTATGTTACCTCTGTTTCATAGTTGCATTAAAGAGAATCTGTGCTACAAATCAATATTAACACACCCACACACCAGCAAAGTAAATTTCCTTGTTCTACTTCACTCATAAATGTACCATCATGCACATTAAATATCCAGTAACTGCAATAATAGCAATTGATTCTTTTAAAATAATCTTTAAAAATAGAGATTATAGAGTTACTGTGTATCTCAACCTAATTACACTGTCCATTCCATTAAAACCGCAGCAACTTCTTCGTAATTAGCGGCTAATTAGATAATTGCAGGACATATTTACCATAACAAGTTTAGCCAGAATGGAATGTGACTAATACACACTTGAACTGAAAGATATCAATGCGTTGGGTTAAGATTACTGCAAGATATCCTGGTGAAACAACAGTGACATTCAGCAAAGCATAGTGAATAACAGACTTAGCCCTGGGCTTAATTCATTAAGGCTTCATCAGGACTTGGACCACATATTTATGTCTGTAACCCCGTTCATGTTTGCATTTTTAAGGCGCCTTTGCGCATGCACATATTTGACTGAAAAGCAGGTCTAAAATGTGTGCAAACTGCTTTCGATTTTACTTTAAATGTGCATGGTATGGAGGTTGCCCATAAAAAATAATTGACAGACAAAAGTTATTGCAGCAGTGTTTACATAAAACACATTTACCACAAGAGTACCAAGTATTTGGAGCCGCCTTGGTTTTGTTTTCTCGAATTAGGCTGGTTGTGGACTTGCCTCTTATCCTCGTCTAAATATCCACTATCGCTACCTGACCAAGTTAAACTGTGGCAGACCTCAACGGTTCATACAAGGTCAGGCAAAATACTCAGGAAATGTATTTTCAATACAAAATACAAAGTACTCAGAAGATAATTTATCAAAATACAAATTACTTTGGAATCGCTGTATTTCCAATACAAAATACAACTGTATTTGGAAAATACAATTTGAAATTACAAAATACATTTAATAATCAAAACAGATTTATATATATATATACTCAACAACATGCACAATACATAATAAACCAAACAATTTTTTCACTTTCAAATACACTTTATAAGCAAGATACAAGCTTACCAGTGCCAACAATCAATAAAACAAACACACCTTTTTTTTCTTTTTTTAAGTATTACAAATAGTTCCCTGTTGTAAATAAATAAATGAATAAAATATTCATGTTAATTCAACTCAGAGTCTTCTTCATCCAGATGGCTATTGTAAAATAGAGCTTCAGCATTCTCCAGTCAGATTGTCATGAGACGCTGGCATTGAGCACAGACAAGAATCCCAAGTTTGCTGTTGTTAAAGTTTCGTTTCATTCAATTTGTGATTAGCGCTTCCCATTATACAATCATCTGCCTACAAGTGTAATCTACAGCCTTGCTGCACGGAGTACAAAACAACACATTGTCATTAGGAGGCTTTGTGGTCCAGTGGTTAAAGAAACAGGCTTGTAACAAAGAGGTCCCCGATTCAAATCCCAAATCAGCCACTGCCTCACTGTGTGACCCAGAGCAAGTCACTTAACCACCTTGTGTGTCATCTTTCGGGTGAGACAGCTGATGCATAGTTCACACCCCCTAGTCTCGTATCTTGTAAAGTGCTTTGTGATAGTAGTCCACTATGAAAGGTGCTATATAAAGATTGGTATTATTACACTATGTAACACAATTTTTGTTCCTGGGTAGTAAGTGTTATTTCCTAATTGCTTATGCCTCAAAAGTATAGAAAATGGCTATTATTCCCCACAAACTTTGCTTTTGTGACCAGGACAGTGATATTTCAAAATATCACTATTTCCAATGGGAAAATGGGAAAATGTGTGTCTTTTCATTCACATAAAGTCAGAAAAAAACAACATATAAATCCAAATGAACATGTATTTATACTAATGTAATACAAAGATGACTACAAAAGATTTAGAAGTGAGTAGTTTTTCTAAATTTACAATTATACTGTAAATACGGATCGAAACGGTGACCTAAATCTAGGCTGGCCCTGGGGCTGCCTTTTCTTTTTTGGAGTGTTCACATATGAGAAAAGGTGGCCCTGAAGTGGCCCCGGGGTCTTGGATTTGAATCAAAGGTGAAACACTAATGCACAGAGGACACTCCTTGAACATGAATTAATTGGTCTACGGCTATGAGTAAAATAAGCTCAGCATTCCATAATTATTCATGGATAGGGCTGTACTTTTTGGCTGTACTTTTTAGCGTGTATCATTTTGGCTGTGTGTGTCATTCTGTCTGTATGTGTCTGTGTGTCATTCTGTCTGTGTGTGTGAGTGTGTGTGTGTGCGTGTCATGTTGCTTGTTCAACTTCACCGCACCATGTAACAAAATCCCAATATCATCAACGTGTCCAGTTCAGCTTTGACAGGAACAGATAAAGAAATCTCAGTGTCAGTCAAGAGGATTGAGGACTGAAAACTGAGCTAGAAATTGCTTAAATATCTTAAAGATTGCAAATATGGTAGATAGAAATAATGAGTGTGCATCATTCTGAACTAATTATTTTGATATTACATTTTCATTGATTGAAAGTGAATGAATATCCTTGCATAAGTTTATACTAGAAACGCTAAGCAGAGAGCTGATCAGAAGAACATATCATGAAGGTTAATTGAAGTAACAGCTCCCACTTTAACAATGCTACTGCTGCTGATTGTGTTGTTATCATCTACACATGCTCAGCATGGTAATACATGGAGAGTGTTTATTTTGTGTATGAAGCATGTTGTCATCCTAGTCATTGCAAAAATAATTCCATGCAGTCCAGTTTAATACCTGAACTGAGCCATTTTCTGATTTGTTCATATTCTGAAGTGCCCACTTGAAGACCCCAGAGATGTACCCTACTTGGTTGTGGGGAGACTGAACTGTGGTTGATCCCCAGAGCCAGCATCGCAGCCATTGTGTGTGCCGGGAGGCAAAATAAACTGATCCCTGGAGCTAGCATTACACTTCAGCCATCAACACCAGGCATCTACATCATCAGATGGAAAGAAACGCAAATGGATGGAGGTGCAGATGGATCACATTAGTTTACTGTAAAGCCACGTCTTAGTTGGTGCTTATCTTAGCAAGAGCAGAGTTCAAATCAGCATGAAGTTTTAACATCTAACATGCTTAATATGGAAATCATGGTCAGAATTGACATGGTGTCACAAATATAAAGATACTGGCTGTTCCCCTTGTGGACAGCCCGCATGTAGAACACATTTACTCATTTACAATTCAAACAAACAAAAAATACAGACTAAAATAGAAGCAGAGTTTACAAATGGAGATCATTCAGTCAACCAATGCTCATCTGGTTCCTATTAGCTGATTGATCTCAAAACTGTCAAGTTGGGTCTTAAAGGATCTCAAAGATTCAGCATCAGCAACATGGCTAGACAATAATTGTGGAGCAAAACTCTTCAAGACTTAAACTCAAAAAATCTAAAGCTGTGTGATTTATCAAATCTGTTCGTATCAATAGCACAATTGCGAAATATCTTTCTACTGGTTTCACTGGTTTTAAGATTGGTGCTTAAGTGATGGAGAAAAACAGAAACAGTGAACTTAATAGTTAACCTCACCAAGCCTACTTGTATGCTATAGTGGGTTTATATAATAAAGATGTCTGGGTAACACTTTATATTAAGGTGCTGCTTAGTAATGTTTTATAAATGTATAATATATGCATAATAACCATGTTATAGAGTGTTAATAATGCATTGTATATTGTTTATAACAATGTAATAGCCTTAGACAGAATTACGTTTTAAACATCCCAAAGTACAGTGGGTGGCTAAAACTGTCCCCTTTATAAAAATGTAATTCTGTTTATGGCTATTGCATGGTTAAACATCCCAAAGTAGAATAGTTGGCTAAAAACTGTCCCCTTTAAAAAAACGTAATTCTGCCGATGGCTATTGCATGATTATAACACATATATAATGCTGTATTAACACTTTATAACATAGTTATTAAGTATATATTATATGTATAAGGCGTTTATAGAGCTTAATAAGCAGCACCTTAATATAAAGTGTTACCGATGTCTGTTCTTTGTTATAATGCAGCCTAGGGCAACTATGAACAATAGCAAGTGTGCCATTAGAAGCAAATAAACACGTTTATATAGTTAGGAGCCTGATTTGATTTATTTATTATCTTAAACTCAGCATACAATTCTCATCTTAATCCCGAGTGTTTCACAAAACAACAATACAATTCACCACTGGCAGCTTGATTGAGGCCAATGACTGAATAGCTTTGGTGTTCAGGTCAGGAGGGAGGTATTCTTGGATGTGGTGAGTTGAATTTCACAGACAAAGTTTGACTACAGTTTTCTCAAGATGTTAAAATACCATACAGATAACCAGTGACTTCTGCTGCTCGAATCGACTGTTTGATTATTGAGATTGAGCTGTCCACAGGAATCAAGTGTCGACAATCAGATGAGGGTCATTGATGTAGTGAAAAAACAGCAGCTTGGATTTGTGATGATAGCTGTTTTTGGAATGGTAAATTTGCCCCATCAGCACCATTGAGAGGTATAATTGGTTTGTGCTGCTCTACCAGCTGCTGTATAAATCCATGTTATAGTTTGGTACACTGTCTTCAGTAAGCTATCTATAACAAACATGTATACAATTTGAAGGGAATACAAGTATTGGTTCGCTCCCAGCCTTGCCTTGTTAAAACAAGGCCATGTTCTCCAGTTGCATTCCCTGTAAACCGTGTGCACTTTCAAAATGCCTTCTTAACACTGAAGACTGAGTTTCAAAACAAACTAGAACACCTGCATGCAGTGTACTTGTTCCTCAATATATAACACATTGCTGTTTATGTCTGAGCAGTGATGTGGTTTTCGTTCTTTTTATTTTCATTAAAAAAGATTTCATATTCATGAAAGGAGAGAGGCAATGGTGTCACCAGGTGCAGTCGCACAAGAGCTTCCATTACAGCAGAACTGTCAAATTGCCTGCAGATTTTGTGATGTGGAATAGTGTCCACTGTCCAGACCGGAGCTGGGTTCAAATCCAGGCTCTAGTAAATCCATTGTGCCTGTTTCAACACAGACTCTTTAATGCAGAAGCAGAAGTAGATAGAGAGCCCGACCCAATCTCTGACTATTCTTACTTTCTCTGTTAAAAGCCCTGTCTTCTGGGAACACTGTCAAAGTACTCCACCAACTAAACTGCATTAGTGTAATTCTTCCTGAGGAAATTAGCAAGAGCTGAGCGGCGCCAATTAGCAGTCAATAGCCGGCTTCATTAATCGCACTGGCCTTCACACTGGATTAGATTAAAGGAGGGGGGGGCGCAACTCTCTGGTGCAGAGTCTCTCTGCCGCTGTCGGCAGTCCACTCAGAGCTCACTAACATGTTTATATTGACCTGGATTACAAACGCTTTGAGAGAGACAGAGAGCAAGGCCAGGGGGAATGTCCTTATTGACATGCTGTCTGTTATCTAATTGTGGAATTAAACTGGGGAGGGGGGGGGGGGTGCTGCCTCTCTGTCTGCAGAGGTGCTCATCTGCTTCTTGCTGCAAATATAAAACATATGGCTATGCTGGTGCACCAAATATTATACAGACAGTTACGTTTTTCTATCCATAATTTGGCATAATATTATAGTTAGGCATGCTCCTTTCAATGCCGTAATAAATCACCTTTTAGAGTAACATATTTGTTTGTGAGACGACTCTGGTTCTTTATTGAAACATCATGAAACCTTTTAATTTCAGGTGCTTTGCTTCTCAATGTGATCATTTCAATGTGTTCTTTGCTTCTGACCAGCAGTGGAGTGGAGCCTGGACAGAGATATCCAACTTAAGAAAAACCACAGCAAATGAAACAAGTGTCACTCATATCTGACACTTTCCTACTGTTGACCTTAGATACCTCCAGCCCACTCAATCAGAGGTGTCATCAGCTGGTCAATAACAGCTTTCATGGGTTCCAATGCAGAACCACAATCAAATATCTAAAAGGTCAGTGATTTATTTTATGATCCCCTGAAACTGAGTAACCCTAATTATAGTTAGCCTTTCTTCCGTACTAAAATGAGCTTATTCAGAGGAAGTGCTTTACTCACTTGGCTGCAGTTTGGACATTAAACAATTATACACATCTCTGCACTTCCAAAGTAAAAATCAGCAAGCAGTAAGTACACATGTATTTACTAAGTAACTCCTATGTAAATACACAGTAATTAGAGACATTTCATGTAAATGTTATGGCAAACATATATTTTCATTTCAGGACAAGATATCAGGTACTACCCTAGGTTAAATACAACTCTGCTTACAAGCCATGTTTTTATTTCCTGGGTCATTTCACCTGGAGAGTGGAAGTATTTGCTACAATTACTTTAAGACTACTTTCAAGCCCTTATATCTTTTTTTTTTTCAGAGCCTTCAGTAAACAGTAAACTTACTAAAATGGATTACATTTTAGTTCTAGGGACACCATGAGTTCTAAACCCATCTAATACAAGAGTCTGTACAATCTGTTCTATCCAAATATATTCTTCATTGTCCTCATTGTGACCCAGTTTACATTCTTTTTATATATTGAATCCTTATGTGCAAGTGCATATAACAAAGGCCCAGAGACTGAAACTCCTAGCACATGTATTTGTACAGCTACTAACCAGAACACAGGTGAATCAGTGTGGTCTTTTCTACACATTCAATTGCCTTCATATTTAATTTGAGTTCCACTTTGAAAGAACTACCTAATTGAGCGCTGGCTGCATTTGAGTCCATGTAGAAATTGAATCCTAAAATGTATTTGCAACATAGTAAACAGGATTTTGTATCTTTGTTTAGACTTGCTACCCCAAGTCCAAACAAATGTATTGCTTGAACTAACATCACAGAGTAAAAAATAGGTTGATAACCTGAAATGTGCAGTTCAGAACATGTTTTAACAAAATAACTGAATCGATTTAGCCTAGAACAAAGAAGAATTCAGCGGGACATGACTGAAATCCTAAGAGTCAACAAACCAATAAGCACAGAAACCAGAATGAGACGACACTGACGACATGTTGTTGAGGCAGTCACTGGGATTCTCTGAGACCCAATTTGACAACATTTTGAGTTCAGTCAGCTCCTTTCAGGGTAGGGTGTCTCTTATTGTACAAAACATGTCATCTCATGCAGTCTGGGTGTGGGGACCGCGAAGCGAAACTGAGCGGTTCTGACCTCACAAACTGTGCGAAATGTTGTCTCTTATTATAAGAGACACCCTACACATGACGTATTAAGTGATTAGAAATCACACAAAATGAAGATTGTACTGAGAAATAGCTTTAATACAACAAATATATCCAGTCGTGAAATGGTTCAGTGCAGAATAAACTGCCGTAGTGCCTGAGTAATGTGTGTAGGCCTACAGATGCGTGTCATGGTGAGACTATTTATTAAAAACAAAAGTGCAGCCGGAGAAACTTGTGCCATTAGCATCAAAGGATTAAACGCCTTTTACCTTGTTCAGATTGTAGATATTTAATTTCTTGCTTTTCTCTTTCTGCAGTTTCGGAAACAGTACCAAGTAGGTGTGTGTTTTTTTTTTTATTTGTTTAGACTGAACATTGGAATTAGGTGTGGTATTCTATGCAAGAGATGGCATCTGTACACAGGATGAGATGCACTGGAATTTTGTCAGTTGTGATTATAATAGGAACTGGATCCGTTTAAATGGGCTGAATAGCACCCTATTGTTCATACATTTTATTCTGTTCTAATTTCATTTTAATATGTTTTGCCTGCCGAAACAGGCAAGACTCAGAATGACAAAATCTTGTTCTCATGCTAGCGTTTTTAAAAAGAAATGGTAACACTTCACATTAATGTCTATAATTGCTTAATGTGTAAATCTTTTGCACAATTGTATTGGAAAAGAGTTATGGCTAGGTTTAAAGTTAGGGTTAGGGATATTGAGTGCATTGTAACTATGACATTTGCTGACTGCTGCCCTAGACTTAAACTCTGCTATATATCTGGAGTCTCTATTTCATATCACCTTTGTGCTATACATGACTAGACTTCTTTCTTTTAAATTAGAAAGGTGTGCTAACAAGGGACGAACCTTGATGGGCCGATTGACCTTTTCTCGCTCTCAAACTTTTCTTATGCTCTTATGGTCAGAAGGATTTTTCTGACAACCTTTTTTGTTCATTGAACACTCCAAAAAAAACAACATATGTTTGCAATTGTACTCCATCACAACAAGGTCAACCAGGCAAATAACTCCAAAAGAATAATCCAACTGTGCCGTTTTTTTTTTTTTAATATTTGAAAAAATGGCTCACTGATCTGATAATTAAACAAGGAGAGAGGGGGTGCAGGTATGGGTGTTGGGGGGTCAATAATATCCGATGAGGAGCTCTGGGGAGCAGCTATTCAGCACCCTGCAGCTGTGGAGGCCCCCATTTTAGGCCCCATTCAGCACCAGCAGGCTTTATTAGAAGTCAGTGGCCCAGAATGGAGAGTTCCCTCCTGGCCATGTCTGGCAGCAAGCTGCTAAACAGCTGTGACAGCTACATGGTTTTGCAGTGGCATTTCCCTCCCTCGACGCTGTGCGGATGTGACTGACTCTACTGGGACCGGACCCTAAGGTTGAATGGCTTGGTATTTCAGTATGGTAGCGTACAGCAGTAGCTGGCGGGCATACCTGTCTCTTGTTGTAAATCACAAACAGGGATTTGTGCTTTCATTAAAGTGAGGATTTTTTCAAAAATAATTTTTTAAAGAGTTGTCGTGCAATATGCTTTGGGAGTTGGTATTGTATCTGAATATGTGGATACTGTAGACAGATAGATAGATAGTGTAAACAGATTGGATGTAAGTTTGGGTTCGTGCCCCTTTAAAAACGTGACCCAGAGATAAAACTTTGATTTTTAAAGACGCTCTCGTGCACTTTTATTTAAAAATAAATCAAAACAACAAATAAAAACAAACAAACACCTAGTTCTCATTGAGCACTAACCAAACGTATGCAGGTCCCTGACTAACACGCAGGACAGATAAGCTGTTTACCTGCCATATAACCCAAAACAAACTCTAATACACATTTTTATAAAAACCAAACGTAGGTTTTTACCTCATCATAACACCTCGATCTCCTCACTCTACAGCACACACACTCCTGAGCAAACTGGCTGCTTTCCTTAAATACCCTGCACCTGGCTCTAATTTATAATGTTAGCCAGGTGCAGGGGATAATTAACAATAAAACAATTAATACAAATAATACAATTAAACAAATTAAACAAAAGCAATTCAATTAAACAATATGTGCATTTTCACATGTTTTTTTTAGGCAGGGAGGAATCTGACCCTCCCCCTGCCACCTGACAATAGATAGATAGATAGATAGATAGATAGATAGATAGATAGATAGATAGATAGATAGATAGATAGATAGATAGATAGATAGATAGATAGGAGCCTGCTAAAGATACAATTATTTCTACTATGTATCATCTATAGGCATTTTAGATTCATTATGCCATTATACTATATGTCTCTATTTACATTAAAGTATATTGATATATCAATTTATATACACTGTGTATTCAATTCATATTTTATAGACAGAAATACACTAAAGAGGCCTGCACCATTATGTTTAATAGATTAATAGATGTTTATTAATATTTAGATCCTTTGCTATTCCATTTGATTAAATAGATGCCTGTTGCATTGCTGTTTTTTGTGTGCTGTATTTGTTATCTGAATAACTCATGTGATATTCATATGAAATGTTCTATGGCTTGAGCATAGTTTCTTTTTCTGAAGGGTTATCTGTTTCATTCTCGGGGGGCATGAATGAAAAATTATGTCACCAAATGATGTTGAAAAAGATATTGTCTGTAGAGGAACATCTACTAATAAGACACACAAGATGAAAGTGGATGGTCTGTTATGGTGGTACAATCAACAATCAATCTTAACTTCTAGGTCTCTTAAGAAGGCCATGTGAAAGTATTCCTCTGCTTGTCCTGCAACAAACCCAGATGAAACATCCCCAAAACCAAAGAAATTCATTAAAATATCCATGTACACTATAGGAGTACCAGTGACAATGACTTGTTTGGTGTTTTCTGGGCTTGTAAAGATGCTTAAGTAATATGAAGTATTTTCCATGTACTGTGATTCTTGCTCTGCTTCACTGAAGCAGCTTTCCAGAGACCTCAAAACATCAAACTCGACTTTATTTTTTTTAGTTCCCTGGACACAATGTTCCATAAAACCACAAAATCTTAGTCCTACTGTGTATTTTCCCCTGTGGGAATACTGCTCACATTATACATGTACTGTGAAGTGGTCAATTTGTCCACATTCAAAAACACAGGCCCTTGTGTTGATTAAACTAAACTAAACTAAACCAAACAAGCACATTTTGGATTGCATGTCTAATATTCCAAACTGAATACTGATTTAGAGACGCGGAAGGAAGCTTTGATCGGAGAGCAGCTAGGCACAGTGCCACCAAACCAACCTCTGCTTTGTAAAGACTATTCAGGACCAGCAAACACCCATTGTGCAAATAGATTAAGGGACTCTTCCATTTGATAGGAATGGTTCTGAGTGGGGTAAAACTCGTACAAAATACATTACCCCTTTTCATTTGTCCCAATACTAACGTATTGTGTATAAAACAGGTAAGACTGCTACTGCAGATTCAAACAGAGAGGAATTCAGTACTGGGTGCTCAGTACTGTGCTGGTTTTCTGAACTCAGTGCTATGCTGGGGATCTGAGAGCCAGTATATTCAATGCAGTACAATATACCAGTTAGAGGATTGTGTATAAAATATGTTAGAATACAATACAGTATATATAAAAAAATAAAAAAAAAACTCTACTAAGTATATAGTACTAAAAGTACTATACTGGGCATCTGAGAGCCAGAAAATACAATAATGTGCTGTATATAGAACTCAGTACTGGGGATCTGAAAGCAAGCACACTCAATATAGCACAGTACTGTATATAGCACTCTGTACTAGGTACCCAAGATCCAGCCAGTACTGTATTATCTGTGATAAGCATCATTGGCTACATTTACAATGATTTATGGTACCCAGAATGGAACATTCTTTTTGTAGAATTTTGATGTCATCATACCGTCTTTGTACTATACTTTTCTAGATTTTGTAAATGCTTATTCCAAGCCAGTACCTATTTGGTACAATTAACATTGTTCAATGGAAAAGGCATCAAATTCAAGCGACAAATTGTCCTTCCTCCAACAAATGCTGGTACTCTAATTGAAATGAGGAATTATATTTCTCTATATTTAAAGCTGGGATGTTAAAAAATATATTGCTGCAATACTGGCACCACCTTATACAGCAAAGGTCATTTTTTTCATATAAAAAGACATTCTGTAACCCTTAACACCCCACGTATAGTTTGAATCGGTGCACTGATGAAAGCACCGGAATACAGTAAATGTCTATCTACTTTTTTCTTATATTTTTCGCCTTCTGAAAGCCAGCAATACTGTTTGTGGAGAAGTCAGCACTATACTGAGATAATGAGAGCCAGCAAATTCAATCTAGTATAGTACAGAGAACTCGGTACTCTACTGGGGATCTGAGAGCCAGCTAATTCAATACAGCACAAGGAACTCAGTACAGCACTACTGATCGAGAGTCTGAACATTTAGTAAATAGATGTTATGGCTGGAATTCTCTGAGCCAGCAAATTCTATACAAAGAACTCAGAACTATTATTTTAGAGCTTGCTAATTTAATCTATAGAACTCACTACTAAGCATGTTAGTGTCACCAAATCCAATACAGAATCTCCGCCATTGAGTCTTTCAGCCTGTAAATTGAAATATGAAAAGACTGAGCTAACAGCTCAATACGTTTGCTTTCAGCCACTTACATGGCTTCAAACTGTTTACTAACAGAGCAGGCTCTGGACACTACTTTAACACTAGAGAAACCAAGGGGTCAACCTGATCCCTTTTAAAAACGTTTTTATTCATACAACTTGGTATTAAATCATCCCACTCAGTGAGATTTTTCTTTAGCTCATAGTCTTATATGCACTCACAGAACATTTTATACATTTATTTGGAAAAAACACAATTCCTACCTACAAGGACCATCAGTTCGTTTTGACCCCTCATTGAATGGCATTTGAAAATGTTTTTTTTTTTCTCCTTTTGAATGCAGTACATCGTGTGAACACATTTCCTGTATAATACATTTTACAGTGACTGAGATGATGGTGGTCCTCTAGTGATTCTGTTCAGGAGTGTGATACCTCCAGAAAGTCTGCATTGTCAGTGCAGCCTGCTTCAGCTTGCAAGAACGTACAGTAGATCCTCGGTTACAAACAACTTGGGAACGGAGGTTGTTTGCAAGTCTGAAATGTCTGTAACTCTGAAAATCAGTTTTCAGTAGTTTTAATAAATGTGCACACCTGCTATCTACACCGTCAATCTGGTGAGTAATACACGGATACAGCACAGTAATGCTCATATTGTTATGGTTCTAAAGTCTTTAAAATGAAAACTTAAATTAAACAAGGCTATATTTATGTTGCCATTGAAATTGTTACTGTAGCAAAAACACATATTTAAACATCCAGGAAAACATGGGTTTTATTTTAAACAAAATGTATTCATGCAGTCATTCAGCCTCCATTGGCTTGAAAAACTGTTCCTGGTAATATTGCCTGTACTTACTTTGAAATCTGCCTCACCTTTGCGTGGATACATTTGTTGGTACTTATTTTGCCCTCCTCATGTCCAGCTCGCCACTTATAAGAGTGCCTATCTGGTTCCATTGCACGCATGGTTGAGTGATAACATACTTCCAGTCGAAAACAGACCAATAACCACTCCATCTCCTCAAGAGGAGAAACTGATATTATTGGTGGCACAGCATGGGTATGTGTAGACATGACTGGACAGAGTGTGCTGAAAGATACACCGTAGACCAGACCCAACTTCCTTTCCCAAGCGTTCTGTACTTGAGAAGACTGTTATGTCCATAACCTTCAGTTGGTTTATGAGTTGTTTTTTTTTTATCCTGAAAGAATTCATTTTCAGAAGAGAACATGTCAGTAGTAGATAATGGTGTTTTAATAACATAGAAAAACAAAGTAGGGGTAAAAAAAAAATAATGGTCCTTCTAGATAGGCATTTTTTTTTTTTTTATTTTGGGGCTGTTACTGTATTTAAGTTTTACAGAACACTGAAGGCCTATCTGTCTTCATTTTGCTCCAGATAACCATGCTAATCCCCTAGCCTGGTCCAGCTAAAAGGATTACATCTCTGTGCTTATGTTCTGATTTCACACATCTCGATGGGGGAAAGCTGTTCTGAGTTATGACAGACCTTTCAGCTGTGGTCTGCTCAACAGTAAGAGTCATTCAGGTTCTCTTGACATGTGAGCAACACGCCTTTGAAACTCCTAACCGCCTGATGGCCCCGAGTGAATGACTCTCGAGTCTCTAACTGAAGACGTTTGTGCAATCATTCCAGCATTAATTGTTACCTATTCTTCTTGCTGCAGAATTGACGAGTGTGTATACTAACACACCAGAAATAGCTAGACAGGATATTCATTTTGTAATAAAAAACATTTATTCAGATTTAGAGAGCCCACTTCTTTTATTAATTTTTTCCCCAGTTTGTAAGGTCCAATTACGTTACCTCACTTCCCCTCAACATCTTAAGAGAACTGAATGTCAGTGCGCGTCCAGTGATCCTACAACCAAGCTAGATGCCTGGTTATGCCTGACTCGATTACATTTCAGTAGATTCCTGCCCTTCTTTATGGCCCAAGACTCCGCACTGCCCTGTTCTTCAACACTCGCAGTGAACTTACTTGAGCTATAAATACAATGGTATAGTAAATTGTGTTGAATTTGAAACAAACATGTTTTGATGTTGATTGATATATAACAGATGGCACAGTAATACAATGATTGACACCATGTCCTTTTAATAATATATTTGTCATTGGAAATGAACACTAGTTTTGAAGTACTAGATTTATTAGTTTCCATTGTTAATTGAAACGTAAAATATATTTTTTGCATTGCTTGGGGCTCTACTATATAGAGCCATATGCTATAATTAAATGCCTAACATTAAAGGGAATGTATATGTTAGGATAGTACTTGTATATTTCTTTAAAAAATACAGTGTAAGTTACCACTTTGAGTAGAAGAAATGATGTAGGATATATACAAGAGCAGTTTAACTTCACATATTATTGTCTGCTTCCTTAGATTCCTATCCCACCCAATCTAGGTGCACGAAGCAAGATCCATAGTATATATTATTATATATATATATATATTAGATAGATATATCTATTATATTATATATTCCTGCTTATAATATATAGATAACTACATATATATTACACACATATATTATATGGAAACGTATTGTCGGGACCACTGCATTCTTGGTGATCATTTCTCTGGTTTTACTATTTTCTTATAGCGTATGATGTGGGTAAATATTTATACAAAATGAACATTTTTGTTTATTTCTATAAACTACTGACAACATTTCTCCCAAATTCCAAAGTGGCTCTCAAAAGTATTCACCTGCCTTGGACTTTTCCACATTTTATTGGGTTACAGCATGGAATCAAAATGGATTTAGTTAGGAGTTTTTACCACTGATCAACACAAAAAAAGTCCACATGTCAAAGTGAAAAATAAAATCTACAAATTGTTCTAAATTAATTACAAATATAAAAGAGAAAATAATTGATTGCATAAGTATTCACCCCCTTGAGTCAATATTTGGTAGCAACTACAGCCATGAATCTATTTGGATAAGTCTCTACCAGCTTTGCACATCAGGACACTACAATGTTTGCCCAGTCTTCTTTGCAAAATTGCTCAAGCTCCGTCAAGTTGGATGGGGACCTTTGGTGAACAGCAATTTTCAACTCTTTCCACATATTCTCAATTGGATTGAGGTCCGGGCTTTGACTGGGCCACTCCAGGACATTGATCTTTTTATTTTTAAGCCACTCCAGTGTGGCTTTGGCTGTATGTTTTGGGTCATTGTCCTGCTGGAAGATGAATCTTCTCCCAAGTACCAGATCTCTTGCAGACTTCAGCAGGTTTTCCTCCAGGATTTCTCTGTACTCTGCTGCATCCATTTTGCCCTCTATCTTCACAAGCTTTCCAGGCCCTGACACAGAGAAGCATCCCCATAGCATGATGCTGTCACCACCATGCTTCACGGTGGGGATGGTGAGGTTTGCACCAAACATAGCACTTAGCATTGAGGCCAAAAAGCCCTATTTTGGTCTCATCAGACCATAGAATCTTCTTCCACTTGGTCTCAGAGTCTCCCACATGACTTCTGGCAAACTAGCCAAGATTTGATTTTTTCAACAGTGGCTTGTTTTTTGCCACTCTCCCATAAAGGCCAGTTTTGTGAAGCACCCGGGCTATTGTTGTCATATGCACAGTGTCTTCCAGCTTAGCCGTGGAAGACTGTAACTCCTTTAGAGTTGCCATAGGCCTCTTGGTGGCCTCCCTGACTAGTGCCCTTCTAGCCGGATACTCAGATTTGAGGAAGGCCTGTTCTAGACAGATTCACAATTGTGCCATATTCTCTCCATGTCTTGATAATGGACTTTACTGTGCTCCGGGGAATATTCAAGGTCTTGGAAATGTTTTCATATCCTACCCGATTGGTGCTTTTGGCTTTGCTTTGAATGTTCCTTCGTCTTCATGATGTAGTTTTTGTTAGGAAATGTACTAACCAAATGTGGAACCTCCCAGAGACAGGTGTATCCAACCTGAAATCATATGAAACACCTTAATTGCACACAGGTGGACTCCATTCAACTAATTATGAGACTTCTAAAGACAATTAGTTGCACCAGAGCTTATTTAGGTGTGTCATAGCAAAGGGGGTAAATACTTATGCAATCAATTATTTTCTGTTTTATAATTGTAATTAATTTAGAACAATTTGTAGATTTTATTTTTCACTTTGACATTATGGACTTTTTTTGTGTCGATCAGTGGCAGAAATTCCTAATTAAATCCATTTTGATTCCATGTTGTAACACAATAAAATGTAGAAAAGTCCAAGGGGTGAATACTTTTGAGAGCCACTGATTATATAATCAGAAACTTAGAAAACTATACTCAAAGTTTTTTACTTCTAGTTGTAATTAGTAAAAACAATTTGAATTTTAAAATGAAATTCAAACTATATTAGCAAACCTCTAAATTAAAAGTAGGTTATTTCTCATAACTTGCATTTCCCCTTTCAGAAAAAAAAATGTGTTGATGACAAATTGATGTAAAGTTAATAGGTACCTGTGGCAGGCTGGTGAGTGGATAGAGGCCCAGAGACAGTCTGTAGTTCAAAAAAAATAACTATTTTATTATAAACACAAAAATGAAAGGGCACAAGGGCCAAAACAAAGCAATGTAAACACAAATAAAGCAAAAATACACTCACAAAAATAAAGGTTTCCAGGCTGGGCAATGCCTTCACTGGATTCACTGGATTCAAAACATTCAAAAATCACAAACACCAAAACACCAACCTGCTTCCTCAGCTCCCTCCTCCTAAATGAAAAGCAGAGGCCTCCTTTTATGTCAGGTGGCTGGGCGCTGATTGATCATTAATTAAACTAATCATCTAATCAACCCCAGCCACCTGAACACAATGAACCAAGGCAGGTAGGGGAATTTAACCCCATCCCTGCCAATTTCTAAAGAGCAGAGCTGTGGTCTGCCACAGTACCCCTGACCCTGTCTCTTATGGTACAGTATATTCTTTTGAGACTTTCTGGTGGCCAAGAGGACTAAAGCAAAGCTGACGCTGCTTTACAATGTAACTTATATATTATCTGTACATAGGAACATGTGTATTTTAAATCATGTTGAATTTAATAAAGAGCACAGTGTATAGTTAATGGTGTGCACAGCCTGGAAATATAAGGTGTACTGGCTGGGGTTTGAGTGGATTCCTCATTCATAACAAGCACTTACTGTGCTTTACAAACATCTCTATAATAAACTGTGCTTGCCTGTGTTCAGCATGATTTCACTACAGATATGCTTTTACCATGGCATACCAGTCTGGCTATCTACGACCAGCTCAGCCCCAGCGACAAGCAAGCCTCTGCTGGGTTTGTAAGATCACACTAACTTCCCTTTAAATACAAATTAAATCAGTGTTGTGAGACGCACCGAGATGTGAGCACCCTGACTTTCGCACTGTGATGATAAATTATGAAAACATTTCTGAAGAAATGTTTACCAGCTCAATGCAGTTCAGTGTTTGCAGTTCACTCTATTGTTCATGCTTATTTACTGGGTTGATATTATAAGATATGTAGAAATTACAAATATTGTAGGCATTCCCCACCCAAGAAGCCTCAAGTCTGTGATTAAGAGGGAGATGCTAATTTACAGGGCAGTATAGTCAGTTTCTTTTTCTAGCAATGAAATTGCCATTTGCAAACTACTTTGCTTTGAAAATATGTACGTTTCTCAAGGACATTCTAACTGAAAGACATTCCTAGTATCTAAAAGACAGGGATGTAAAACTTTGAAAAATAAATATATACTACTGATTACTGGTTTAAAAAATTAGAACATAACAACTAAAAGTAATTTGTTACATATGACTGATTACCTTCTTACAGAACATAAGAACAAAAAGTAATCTGTTGCATATTATTGATTACTTTCTTTAAAAAGTAAAATATTACTGATTACTTTTGCCAACAATAGTAATAATAACCCATATACAGTACTATATACTACAAACAGCATGACACATTTTGCACAGTACAATGAGTTTTACTTGCCAGTATCTTAGTTTTAATACTAGCAAGGTAGGAAAAATAAATTAAGGAAAAGCTATCTTCCTGTAATAAGTTACTCAAAAAAGTAATCTGATTACAAGCATCTAGTTACTTTTCCCATCGGTGTCTAAAGCAAGTGCACTTACCCTCCTGTTTTGAATCATTTCAAGCATTTCAAAGGTGTGACAACCACAAGTTAAAATCCCTTTTCTTACAACACATTTGAATGAGCACCATTGTGACAGGACCTTCTTGTCTTGTAGTGAGGATCTATTGTTTATTTAAATGGATTATTATGCTCTTGCTTCTTAGTACTGAGTCCATTCACGGGTTGTGGGTCTGATTCACTGCAGAGGCCTATTTACAATCAATTAGGTACCAGCTGTAAATAAGAGAAAGACATATCCTGAAAAGCAATGAAGGACCAAATGATATTCATCCCAACAAAAGGAAAGGTACCAATAAAGATCAATGCTTAGAAAATACATTTGAAAGCTTATGAGCTGCTATCCTACTTTACAAAGCTCAGCTAAGGTAAGTAGCTTATATAGCATTGTGACAAAGTGATTTGTTTTGCACAGGTGTAGAGGTCATGCAGTGCTTAGTGACAACAGTCCAACAACAGTTCAATGGTGGCTTTATTAATTGCTTAAATAATAATACTGGCTATAAACAGCGATGTGTAAAGCCAGTCAAAGCCACATGGGCTCAGTCACAAAATGATAATAACGCACACATTAAAATGCCTACATGATCACCAGTCCAACAGGGAGTGATCCAGGTACAAGCAGTGTTGTGAATACACGAAACAGTGCTAACAGTGGTGCAGTGCAGTTCAATGCTGTCTTAACAGCGACAGCTCCCGGATATTTAGCCATCTACAATGACAAATAACAACAGTTAAACAGACAGACAAGACAAGATGAAACACTCATGGTTTCTTTTTATTCCTCCCAGTCGTTTGGTAAACATAACAGAGGAACAGATTGCTTGGCCATATCCCCTGATATACCCTCAGTCCCGCCCTCTTCAATCACGTATCCTCCAGTCCATGACTGACACATTGCCTACCGCACTGAGGCGATGACTTCTGATATTGTGACTCCGCCACCTTTCTGGGTGGCCAACTTCCAGCTGACCCTGAAATTAACTGCCAAACCATCCAGTCCGGGGTGCACTGTTCCTGTTACACAGCGCCCTCACAGGTCGGGAGGGAGATTTTTGACTCGGATTAATTTGCTCTTTGTTACAAGCATACATCCTTTTGTTATTACTCCTTTAATGAGACACTCCCTCATCCTCTACAAACATGCACCTGCATACACAAGCACAAATATTACACCGTGTAACAATTTTTTATTTATTTTTTGGTTCCTGAGTAGTAAGTGTTATTTCCTAATTGCTTGTGCCTCATTATTCCCCACAGACTTTGCTTTTGTGACCAGGACAGTGATATTTTGAAATTTACCTATTTTCCAGAACATTCCAGATAGATTCAGTGCTGAGTAAACTTGGAGTAACTTCTATAACTTTCCAGTAATATAAATAATAGTATAAATACAGGGGCCTTAAGCCCACCAGTTCAGTTTAGTTCCAGCTGCCTAAGTGGATACATATCTGCATTTTTCTGAGATGACATCAAGAGGCTGCAATGGTGGCATTCCTAATGGGTCTCCAAGGTGGTTTTACCAAGTTTCCCTGCTATCTTTGCCTTTGGGACAGCAGGGACACCAAGGCACACTACCACAGGCGGGACTGGTCACACTGGACTGAGTTCTCTGTGGGGAGGAACAACGTCAAGTGGGAGCCACTGGTGGACCCCCGGAAAGTGCTGATGCCACCACTGCACATCAAATTGGGCCTTATGAAACAATTTGTCAGAGCTCTAGATAAGGAGTCGTCAGCCTTCAAGTACCTTCAAGACTTCTTCCCTAAGCTGTCTGAGGCAAAGGTCAAAGCCGGTGTTTTCGTCGGACCACAGATAAAGAAGATCCTGGAGTGCAATGAATTCCCCAAGAAGTTCACTAGTAAGGAGAAAGTGGCTTGGAACAGCTTTGTCGCAGTGGTTCGGGGCTTCTTGGGCAATCACAAGGCCGAAAACTATGTGGAGCTGGTTGAGACTCTGTTGAAGAACTACGGCACAATGGGCTGTAGGATGTCCCTCAAAGTCCATATCCTTGATGCTCATCTTGATAAATTCAAGGAGAACATGGGAGCGTACTCGGAGGAGCAAGGCGAGCGCTTCCACCAGGATATACTGGACTTTGAACGCCGCTACCAAGGACAGTATAACGAGAACATGATGGGAGACTACATTTGGGGGCTGATTTGTGAAAGTGATTTATAGTATAATCGTAAATCCCGAAAAACTACTCACTTCTAAATCTTTTGTATTCATTTTTGTATTATTTTAGTATAAATACATGTTAATTTGGATTCATATGTTGGTTTTTTCTGACTTTATGTGAACAAAAAGATCGTTTTCTCATTGGAAATAGGTACATTTCAAAATATCACTGTCCTGGTCACAAAAGCAAAGTTTGTGGGGAATAATAGCCATTTTCTATACTTTTGAGGCATAAGTAATTAGGAAATAACACTTACTACCCAGGAACAAAAATTCTGTAACATAGTGTTATGTATCAACTTTAGTTTGTATTCACTATTCCCCCTATGGGCTTTTTTCATCCTATGAATATCTCAAATCCCTGGTCTTGTAAATCACTAAGTGCACAATAAGAGGTCTGTATAACAACGTCTTGTGCTAAAACGAATCCTGTACAGCTTGAACCATTCCCACAGTATTTCCAAGATAGATTTCATGTCATGTTCTCAAATACAAGCCCATGTTTAACTATTTCTCTTTTTACCGCCATCGCAGTTAACTGCTCTCTTTGTTAGTGACTGCAAAGTTTAATGATAGCTGGGGGGTGATTTCATTTCTAACTGTCATTGGGAGACATTCCTACACTTGTGAGCTGGTTGAAATCAAGGTCAGTCTCCAAACAGAGCTGTCATTATTTAGTCAAAGTCACTGCTACACGAGTGGTATTGCTCTTTCTACGATGGGGTCCCAAGTCACCTTGTTGGTGTTGCTATACTACTGCACAATCAGCTCTGAAACAAATTTTATATTTACTAATCTGGTGTGGGTGTGGGCAGTTACACACAGAACTGGGAATGGGGCATTTATTTCCACTTTTAGCCGACTCCATTGTTTACTATCTTAAGATCCCTAAATCATCTCCTCTTCCAATACACACCAAAGATGAGCAATGAGCAATGTGTGCAGTGCTTCCCCAAAATGGGACATTGACATATTATGAAATCCCTAGTGAAAGTGATGGAAGGGATCATTCATCTATGTGTCACACTTTACATTTGTCCATTTGGAAAACTTTTCAACCAATTGTGATGAAATTTGGCATAAACATTATTTAAGCTAGGCAATGTGGAGTACTATATTCTGGGGATTTGTGGGGGTGTCTGTCTGTCCGTACATTTCTCAGCCTGCATGACACACATTTTGGCATGTATCTGGAAAATCGTGCATATGGAAGCTATCCCACATTCTTTAAATCATGTTTATGTACTTAAACACGATACTAACCTCATTTGCTTACCTAATGAAATCTTAGTCTTAAATACCAGATTTTTCAATAAACTATTCATTGTACTGTATAAAGACAGAATACTTATAGTCTGCATGACACACATTTTGGCATGTATCTGGAAAATCGTGCAGATGGAAGCTATCCCACATTCTTTAAATCATGTTTATGTACTTAAACACGATACTAACCTCATTTGCTTACCTAATGAAATCTTAGTCTTAAATACCAGATTTTTCAATAAACTATTCATTGTACTGTATAAAGACAGATTACTTGCAGTCACTTACCATTGTGATGTGAAAGCCATTGTGAAAACCAATGGTGAACCTGTTTACAGATATTATATGACATTAGTGACGCAAGGTGGGATGGTTCCTCCAGTCCAGGCTAGAATATTGTGATTGAACTGCTCCCTCACCCACAAAGAGTAAGATTTTTCCTCCAGTCCAGAGTAGGCTTGAAGCATGGAGAGAACTGCTCCTTCACCCCCAAAGTGAAAGGGTAGAGCCTCTAGTCCAGGCTTAAACCATTAAGCAAAACTGCTCCCTCACCCCCAAAGAGAAAGGGTGGTTCCTCCAGTCCAAATATGACATATGGACCCCCAAATAGAAAAGGTGGCATGCTAACCCTCATCTTTAAATCAACAAAACTTTTCATTCTGTCCATCTCAAATGCAAATCTAGCACTTTTCATGAGCACAAATAGGTATATACAGTATAATAGTCTTGCTCAGCCCCCACACCTCTCCCTTATCAGTCTGCTGCACTGCAAGCAAGAGGCAAGGTAACCTGACCTAGTGTCAATGAAGTCATTGTTCCCGCTGCTTAATTAGCCGTGACAACTCAGGCGCGAACAGATTCCCATCATTACAGCCTAAAAAGCCCATTAGAATCAATTCCATGCTTATGGTCAGACTTGCAGTCTGCCAGCCCGGAGCTTACTGCCACTGTATATGGTTACAGCGGTTTAGAAAGGGAACTCAATAGCTACACTAGCACCCTGAGTAATGCAGCTGATGCCATGTGGGAAGGCCTGGCGACACCCTGCGGTAAACTGCCGCTCCGCAGGAATTAAAGATCACTCAGGAGTATAAGTGGCTTCATTAATAAAGGGATGAACTGCCCAATTGCCTCATTGATCTGTTGTCTGGCTGAGAGTGAGAGTGTGTGTGTGTTTTCCCATCTCCTGCGTAAGTGTTGTGGAGACTCTTGTAGGACTGTGAAGGGAGTAGCTTGAGTGCTAATGATAACACTGCAAAGTGACTACGGCTCTCAGTTGTGGTTCTCGGGAAGGGCTTCCATGTTTTCTACTGACCAAACCAGGACATCATCCACAAATCATTTCTGACAAAACAGAGACCTTTTGTAAACTGTAGAAATAGGACAAGCTGTAGTGTTTGTGTGATTCAGTTCTACAGTCAAATATAGCACATAGCTTCAGCCTTGAGGTACTTCTATCAATCCCTTATGGTTATGAAGTACCACTCACTGCTAGGGAAATGTTTCTGATGAATTCACACAATCTCAAGGCATATAGAAGTATAATGGGAGAGGAATCCCTTAAAATCTTCTAAAAGTTCTATGAATTAGCCACTGACAATAAAAAAACACATCTTAATTTAAAGAAATTAAACTGTTAATTTCTTGTTCCTGTATTCTGAAAATTGTCAATGTTTGAACAGGGATAACATGATGGTAATGTGAGAATGGCTGCCCTAGACATTAGGTAATACCCTTTTGAGAGGAAGCAGTTCAGTCTCTATGCCTGCCTTGGAGTGAAAGGATTGTCCTTTCTCTATGCCCCTTTAACATTGACACAAGTGAACCCTAGGTGTATTTGTACTGGCCTTTTTAGCTGGCTATACCAAAACCATGCTGCAAAATTACAGTTACATGGTTTAAACTGTGGCAGTGAGCTGTATTTTAGCTTGACAAAATGAACTTGGTAAATCTAATTTCACTATGAAACCAAATTCACAAATGTGATTGTAGCTAAAATAATGATAATAATAATAATAATAATAACACAACTCTACATAAGTCTTAAATGAGCAGTTTTGAAAGAAGCACATGCTATAGCAGACATCTATTTTCAACTGAAAATGGCCTCTGGTACTACATTAGGTTACCAGAAGTTTTCAGTTTCCATGCCTTGCTCTCAGGAAATCTGTTACTTTCTGGGTCCTTTCCTACCTCCGACCTCAGCAGTGTCTTCTGGGTCAAAGCATGTTACTGGCTGAAAGCAAGTCAGTCAATATGGGAAGCTGCTGGTTGGTAAATAACAGAAAAGAAGCCGTTCAAAGGATGAGGACAATTTTGGCTTCTTGGTAAAATGATCAAGGTAGCACAACATTATCAGAAAGGCTTGCAAACATTAAGTCCTGAGGTACTACAATGTGTTGTAAGTTCTTTTAAAACTGCACATCTGAGACCAAGATTAGAATGGCGCACATCTGGTAAGATTTATGAAATAATTGTGCTAGCTCTTCAACATGAGCCCCCTGGGTCCTTACTGGAGGACTGTGCTGCTAACACACGTCCTCACATTTAATTGACATTGTGCACTCACCATTCACCTACTCAGTCCAGCACAGTTGCGGCTGGTCAGTTACAAGGTAAACTGAAAGATCTCAGTAAGTGAGAAAGCCTTTGGAACTTGTTACATGGTTAACAGGCTTCACACTGTTTCAATGAAGTGCCTGCATACTTCTAAAAGGTTTTGGGTACTCATCAAAAATAAATGCTGACTGGTACAAACCCTGTATACAGGGATTCAAGTGTCTTTCATTTTCATTTTCACTCTTATAATACTCGTATGCTACTGTTCAAGAAACAGTTTGTCCAGTGATCAAGTCCATGTATGACTTGACAACACCGTTGCAAAACATTTAAAAAATGAATGCGTGGTACTAAAAAGGAAATTATTAGTTTTATTTACACCCCAGTGAGTGAGAAATGTGGCAAAACAAGTGATAAACCCTTTCATTCCAATGTAGGGAGGTGGCATCAGTACATCATGTTGGAGCATAAATATATACTGTGTTTCTAAGCTCTTGAGTGCACATAGTGATAATGCTTAGCTGAGGAGCTAGCGTGGAGAGCTGTCTTTCAGCATGTTGTCTTGTTGTGAAGCCAGCTTCAGTTGCTGCAGGCTGTAAAAAGGGTTAACAGGAGCACATTCCCTTTATCTGATGGCCTGAGACATTCGACTGGATCTTTATGAATTTGACAACGTCTTCAAACAACACGGACAGGGACGCCAGCTGTCTTCCACGGGCTGTCTCGGGCATTAAAAGGCACTTTACCTTTCTGCAGAATTAGCAAAAATGGAAAACCTACAGGCAGACACACACACACACACAAACACACTCCTCATTCAGCTAGTCTCAGGGAATGTGGCACTACCTGGAACACAAAAACAAACAGCTTCTCTTTTGTTCAAATCAAAATAACATCAATTCTTGTTAAAAATAACAACTATGCTAATTTTAAAAGGAGTGGAAAACAAAGTAATTTAAGTACATTTATTAGCATTAGCATCTTTACTAGTCTTTTATTTATTTTTGGTTCTGTGTTTGTGTGATATTGGGTTATTGGTTAATTTCAGCTCTGTGTTACCTACAGCAGAGGAAGTCATGAGGAATATGAGCATTTAGTTCATCACTGTGTGATTTTCTCTGGTTTTTAAATTCTATAGCAGACATCAAAATACAGCACATATACGACAAGAATGCAAAGAGAACCAAGCTCTGCAATCGACCTGGCAATATTCTTACCCTTTGACAGGCTCTCAATATTAAATAAAGGAAAAGTATATATAAGATGGACATTTTGCCTACATGTAAAAGCCATCAACTAAATATTTAGTATGGAAGTTAAATCAACTTGAATTCAACTTAAATGTAGCTACCATAGAGAATATATTTGCAGAATTAAATAGTTTATTGCTACATGATTTCTGTCCGTGTGTATTAAATACTATGTAGGTTATTACTGCAAAAATAAGTCACACAGGCAGGGGATGCAAGTAGCCGGTCTTTGCTGGGGATTCTGGAGGGAGTGTCTCATTGGCTCCTGCATGTTAGGGAGGCAAAACCGGTAGGGGCTGTTTCTCCTCATCGCTCTACAGTAGACCTAGCGGCCAGGCATTTAGTGATCTCAGTGGACACCTGCAGGGCTGGCCTTTGTCCTCCAGAGGCTGGTAGCTTTCTGATATCCGCTCTCAAGTACCTGGGTGAAAAAAGATGAAACTGGCGTCGTCATGAGATTGGAGGACGCCAACCGAACCTCCAGTTCTCCTGAGCTATATGGGGAATTACTGCAATGAGGGGGGAAAAAATAATTGGGAAGACAATCAGGGGTAATTGGGCACTTTAAATAAAATAATAAAAACATAAAAATATCCTATGGTAGTTCCATTAAAGATGAAACAACTACCAGAGTAAATATTTAATCATGCAAACCTCAAAAAAGATATATTTAAATAGCATAAATCTCCTTTTTTTTTCTCAACCATAACATTGAAAAAGTCCACCCAACATTATTTCAAGATACATTTCTTGACCTGCAGTTCATTGAAGTATTCTTGGCAGAGTCTTTTCCTGACTTGGGCCAAATGGTAGCCAGGGCTTTAACCCCAGAATTCATATCCACACACTGATGTACTCGTCTTACTATACAATGACCTCGCTGTAGCCCCAGAGTGGAGCAGGGACACTCTGGTTGGCGCCACTGATTTTAGGATAGCCCTTGGATTAGCAGATAAAGACTGCTGAATATTTCATGCCCTGATTGACAGATCTGCAGGGTCTCAAGTGGGCTCTGGCGCCCAGTTTTGCAACCTCCAGTAAAAACATTGAAACAAGAAAACTGACTCCCAGGTGAGCAGTTATCCCAAATGCCAATCTTGGTCACTAATCCTGGAATTCTACATTAGTAGCCCTGTGTCTAGGCTAGACAGATGAAGATCCTGGTTTTCTGCGACTGAGAGAAAAGTCATTTTTCCACTATGGTGACCAGAGGTGGGAAAAATATAATGTAGTTTACATTCTTGCACAAAAAGGTTTATTAGGGGAATGAGGGTGTGGTTGATTCTGTGGTATCTATTTGAAACTCAACAGCTGCTGGACTTCAACTCTATACTAATCCAGTCAGAATTTGTATTGATTTATTAATATAACTGAAGTATAAACAATAACAATTTGGTGAAATGAGGATCGAATCAGAAAAATGCAGAAATTTGTTCTTGTGAGTAAAAAAACAAAACAAAACAAAAACATGATGTGTTTGCTTAACAAGGCAAATGATGTAAAAATGTGTAAATGTTATGTCCACAGATTTATAAATAACCAGTGTGTGTTTTTTGGGTTTTGTTGTAACAATCTGACATTGTGTGTGTGTTGTTCCTTGCCATTATGTAAGTGTACTTCATAAAACAAAATGTATTATTATTTAGTGCCCAATTATTTTATCCATGTTTAGAATGGCCAATTATGTTTTCTCCTCACCACAGCAATTCCCCACATAGCTCAGGAGAATTGAAGGTTCAGCGGACGATTTCCAATCCCACGGCCAAGCCAGCTTCCTTTTCTACACCCAGGAACTCGAGAGAGAATGTCAGCAAGCTGCTGGCCTCTGGAGAAAATAACATAAGTGTCAGGACTTTGTGTCAAATTTTTCAAGCTTCCTGATTATCCCCCTATCTGAGTAATGTATGTAAATAAGATAGAGCAGTGGTTCCAGCAATGAGTATATGACTGTAACTAGAAGTTAATCTCTGCTTTCTGTATTTCAACAACCTATGAATCCATGTGCACCACATTTTGATTCTTACTGATTTGATAAGTAGGGTTGGCCTTTCGCACTGGACTCTGTTGAAGCCAATTTCAAAGTCCAGACAGCCACACAGAACCTGATTAATCAGACATGAGCTGTCTTTTCTGAACCAATATTGGCTGTCTCCTTTAATGTATTTGTTAATCCTCTAGTTTACCCCCATTCCATGATTTTATATGTTATGAAATTAATCTCCTGTCCCCCCTTGTCTCCTGTCTTAAAATATCAGTACTGCACCATCAATCAGATGGGATTCTTGTGTCCACTACCATGGAAGATTATAATCAGATTAAAGATATTTCTTAAACAAGTTATGTATAAGGCAATGTTTTTACTGTAATCTTTACATTTAATATTAAACTCAAATACTATCTTATGTGCGCATGCTTTTCAGGGGGGAAGAATTAATTTAGTAATGCTAAACCGGCATAATGTACAATACCCAAATTCATTAAAATGAATCTACTCCTCTTGAATTGATTTTAATACTGGGCTGGATGAGAGTCACCTGATCCATTGTGAATTGAAAAGGGAAAGACAAAAATAAAGTAGGTCAGGTCAAGAATTATAAATGGACATAAAAATGATTCTGTTTGTTCAAAACAAGGTTGGTATGGGAGTTAAACAAAGCCTTTATCTAAATCTTTTTGATTCATTTTACATGTTTTAAATGTTTAAAATTAAAAAAAAAAAACTAATTTTTAATGTCTGTTAAAAATAAATAAAGCTTTAAATCTTTTTTACAGTATTCCATAAATTCATCTTGAGAAATTGTGAAAATGGACCTTGTTTTCCAGTTCCCCTCCATTGGAAAAATGAGTCAGGGCAAGACTTGACAAACCAAGATGGAACTGTTTCTTCAGGGATATACAGTAAATATTTGAATAACTGTATGAGCACAAAACTAGATTCCAGTTTATATTCAGAGGTCCTTGCACACAGTGAGAACTTGGCAGGTCAACATCATCTTAAGGCCAACCCTGCTTTCACTGTAAGCCGTCCCAAACGCTTCAAGCCCTTGTAAAATGTCCTCTGTAATACTGCAAGACAGACATGCTGTAATCCATTTGCCTTAATAGCCTTTCTAAGACACATATAAAATATATAAATCTAAAAAGTAAAAAAATAAATAGCCCAGGGTAAGTAACATTTAAGCTAGCTGAACAGAAACAAAATTGATGTAATGTATTATAAAACTGAAACGTGTTTAACTAAATGCAAAGTTCAATGAAATCTAAAAGTCTATTGCATTTGCAGTAGTCATTTATTACACATCAGTTGTTATATATTCTCAATCAACCTGCAGCTTACTATACCACAAAAGGAATAGCCGTGTATTGATTAAAAAAAAAAAATAGTAAAAAACATAATGGTTTGGTCAATATTTACTATATAGAGGTTTTATTTTGTAAACTTGTGTGTCCATTTGACAGTATTACATGTACTATGACATGTTACATAAAAACAAAAATAGATTACTGTGATGAGTCAAAGGGATTGGGTAAGGGTAGAGTGAAACCGTTGGTTTCAAAAGTTCAGGCTTTGTTGGATTCACCGGTACCTACCACGAAAACCCAGGTGAGATCACTGTTAGGGTTGGCTGGTTATTACCGCCGCTTTATTCCACACTTTTCCACTATAGCCGCCCCTCTCACTGATCTCACTAAAAAGAACGCTCCAAATAAAATTAAGTGGAGTGCAGAGTGTCAGACAGCCTTTGAATCTATTAAAACTAATTAGAGTCAGGCCCCAACATTAATAAGCCCGGATTTCAGCCGAAAGCTCGTCCTGCAGACAGATGCATCTCGAAAGATGGTATAGAACACCCGATACTATACATCAGTCGAAAGTTACTGCCCAGAGAACAGAGGTATTCGGTAGTGGAGAAAGAATGCCTGGCAGTGAAATGGGCAGTGGAATCTTTAAAATACTATCTTCTGGGACAACCTTTTGTACTCATCACAGATCACACTTCTTTAAAGTGGTTAGACATGATGAAGGATTCAAACGCTATGATTACACGGTGGTACCTGGCGCTCCAACCCTTCGCCTTTCAAATAAGGTATCGTGCGGGTAAGTTACATCAAAATGCTGATTTTTTTTCCCGGGAGGAAGGGAAAAGGGAAGGGTTAGAGGTTTCCGAGTGTTCCTTCGGCTCCACTCTGAGGGGTGGGATATGTGATGAGTCAAAGGGATTTCGGTCTGTGATTCAGCCTCCCGACAGTAGATGGCATCAAACCAACTCGGGACTTCCCTTACCAAGATCTCGTGACCATGGCAAAAGTCATCTTTTGAGGGGCGACACCTTGGTGAGGGGCGGAAGTACGAGTATGTAAATTCCAGCCACTGGAGTCAAGTGAAGGATAAGGACACTTGTCAGTTGGGGATTGGTGTTCCACTGACTACAGAGGCGGGACATTACATACTAAAGGGAACATACTACTGTGTTCGGGGTTGGTCCGAAAGTAAAATAGGAGGAGTAACGGGTGGAGGGAGAAACTAGTTTGGTGCAGCGGGATTTAAAAAAAAAAAAAACATTTCTTTTGTCTTTTTTTGTTTATGTATGGTTTGCCACAAAGACGATTAAAGACGAGTTATTACGGTCTGTTTTGGATTTCACCCCTGCACTCCTTCCCTCACACCATTTTGTTTTCTTTTGTTATTTAATTATTTTGTTGTGTATAGATAATAAAAATAAATTATTTTATTTCTGTACACATAAATTACTGTCTGGACATTCCATTTAATACACTCTCGCCTCACAATTACACAGTCATATTAAACAAATTATGAATGATGGGCTTTTCCTACTAATTTCAGTCACTCTACTCTGGGGTGACCCACAAGAAATGTAAAAGTTTGGATAGGATTACAGTTGCCGATTGTTTTAGATTTTGTTCTGCTGCATGAAAAAACATGCCATAGAAAATCTGCACATTTCAAGTGAAAATCATTGGATTTGGTACAGAATTAAAGTCATACCAATAAGGCTGCCACCTTTAAACTCACCCATTTAGATTACTAATAATAAACATTTAAAAATGCAGATAACTATAGACTAACATTCATCTTAACAGCATGCTGTAATTGAGAGTTCTACCTTAACTGAAAAGTGCATCAGCTTCTGCTTGGTAGCAAATAGGAAATATTGTATAATACCAAATTAAAAGGTATTTTTATATACCAAGATTTATTTTTTTCTTGTTAAGACCTTGTCCATTGGTTAAACCTTGCCCTTCCGTTTACTGAATGTGGTCAACACAGTACAAAAAAAATGGCAATTGGTGCTGATAAATATGCTTTATCACACTTTTTCATTATGAAAACAATTAATTTAATCCCTTCCTGGAAAGCTTTGGGTTGTGCATTATAATAGAATATAAAATGACTTCAGATCTCAACACATATCAAATCTGGGCTAAAAGGATTGCCATAACAAAAGGTAAGGCTCAGAATAGCAGATTACCAGCAGTGTAATCCCTCGCTCAGTAGCTTCCAGCACATCGAGCAGAAGGAGCCATCCTGCCAAATGGGTCCCAACCAACACATCTTCATTAACACTTTGCTGACAGCTGCATGGCCACACAGCTGTCCCAACACAGGAAGTCTCATAATGGCTGGCCCATTTCCAGATCTGAATCCTCCGGTCTCGAGCATGCCCAGAAGGAACCTGGCCTTCACAGGAAGTCCACCCCCGTCAGCGCTGACAACACTTCCTTCAAAAAGCAGAGTACTACCTTTGTGTCTGTGATGACACTTGATCCCACTGAGGTGAAAAGGTTATTTTGTTTTTAATAAACTGCCTTAATTCCCCTGTAATTAAACCTGGTTCTCAGGAAGTTACATTGCTCATTAGAAGAGAAGATCCAATTCAGTTGAGTAAACAGATGCCTCAGTGCTAAAGGATATTTTATTAGTAGGATTTTTTTTTGTTTTGTTTTTTTTTTTTGCAAAGTCACCATTTGTTGCACCTGTGTTGGGGAGGAAGGAAGTCTGCTTTGCCTGCTAACTTTTTCATGATCTTCTTCCCAGACTTGCAACCGACATTGGTGAATATTTGCAATAGTTTAAGGAAATGATTTTCCATAGCTATTAATGTATTTTGATACAGTTCTGTTATAAATGAAGAGAACACTTAAAAATCTAACATTTATGTCTTTTTATTTATAAATAGAATGATGTTTTGAAAAACTAAAAGACAGTAATTGATTGATTTCTTAAAGCTTCTTAGTGGTTAATAGGATTCAGCCTGATTATTCAAGATAATATTGCTTCAAATAAAAAAAATGAAAAAAATATTCTCCCTTTGCTATAGTGTTTGCAATTATTTAGAGAGGTTCTTCTCACAATTAATGAAATATTACATTAGTGTGTTAAGGTGTTTTGACCATGAGTTCAATAGCTGCTCTTCAGTTCCAGTTGCCTGCCATAAACATATGCAATGTAGGTTAGATTATCCAAAGTGTCTTAGTATTAGTAATCGCTATCACACAGCATCAAATATGAACTGACTGGTTACTAGATGATGTTTTTTTGTTGGCTGATCCAGCCTACATTTGAAGAATCTGTAACATGCAACTATAATTGAAGAGCAGCTATTGGGCTCAGCTTAGAGCACAGTAACACAGCCTGATCAAACAACAGAAACACACGGTATCTGAGTAGATTTAACTTTTTAGTGTTGTTCTGGCTTTCCTCCATTTCATTTTTTTTAAAGCTAGACCTTCTATCTTAATGTTTTGGGGTTAGGGTTTAGGGTTAATAGGGTTAGACTCTTATGTGATAGCATCATCTAATGGAGTTCCCTGATTAGTGGATGAAGGTTCTGAGGTTTCTAATATTAGTTATAATGGTTCTAGGCATGTACCTGAAATGACATTAGATCAGGTCTGTGGCTGATAGAAAATTGCTTCCATCACCCTCAGAGCCCCAGCACATCTGTGCACATCCAGTGAGAGTGTATGTTCAGACAGGGTCCTATATGTACCTGCTGCACAGGAACTACATTTGGGCAAGAAACCAAGGCTGATGTATAAGGCTATGCTGCTTGACAGCCTGAGACATAATAAAATGACCTTTATCGAAGTCAAATGTCTGAAACAACAAAACAAAAAGCTAATATATTTGTATTATTGCAGACGTTGTATTTTTTGTTACCTGACTCCAGAAGCCCCAGTCAACTCTCCCCAACCCTACCTTGTCATACAGGGCTCATATGATCTTTTAAATACACATGCTGGCTCTCGTCATGATTCTGCTGTACCACCTGACCCTGGATCCTGTCCAACTGCATCGCTGAGAACTGATTTCAGCACAAAGGGGCTCTTCAGAAAATGGGCCAGTCATCCATCTCTATCATGCTGAAGATCAAAGAATTGCATAACATTGTGTGTGTATATTTATAACAATCTCAATAATTACAACTAAAAGGTGGATAGTTATTCCATATATCCGTTAAAAGTGTTACAGAACCTCAGGCAAAGTTTACAAAAAACACAGATGTTTAAAGATATTGTTGACTTTTGAAATACACTCAGAAGGTTTTTGCCAGATTAAGCTCCCTCCTTCAATGATGCTTTATTCTACATATTGGTATGGTTTGCGTCACCTTTAAAAAAAAACATATCTTAGCCATTAATGCAAAGACACCTATATAACCTGCAGGACAGGGGCTTTCCAGGACAGTACACTTGTAGAGCCTAAAAAGATCTTTCAACCTCGATCCGTTCAATTCTGTGTGCCGATATTCTCTCACACAATGGCGCTTACCCTTCTTGTGACCCTAAAGTAGTGTTAATAATTCTTGTTTAATGTTCAGGGTTATAAAGAGGTCTGCTCTTTGCACTCCAATGACAAGTATACCAGCCAAATCATTGCACTGAAAATGTAATGGCTTTGTGCCATGGTCTCTCAAGCTGTGGTGTAGTTGAGCTGGAACACACAGGGATGCCATTCTGGTACTATTTTCTATAGGTAGCAGTGGTGTAGAACTTGCGTAATAGGCCAACTAAGTCACATGACTCAAATCTCCCACACAACTGTGATTCCTATTAATGCAATGAAAAGAGCATTAGGAACCTATTTTTCGAATAAAAATGCTGAAGAAGATAACAAGAACAGTACATCGACTATGACTGTGGACACAAACACAAACAGAGGAATCCTCTCAGCTACGTCAAAACCTGGCTCAGATATCGTGCCACTGACACGCAGATGTCTTGTGCCTGTCACCTGGGTTTACATCTGTCTCAAGTGAGTTTGCTGGTATCAGCTTGGCTCCTAGAGGACAAAACAAAACACACAAATTTCAGAAAATTTTGGCAGGAGGTGTTTAGATAGGGACTGAGGTGAGCTTGTTCTGTTTCATTTTTCTATTAGAGAACCTCTCATGGAAATATAACCCACCGTCCCTCACTTTGTATAAGCACTACATTCACACGCACTAACTTAAAAAAGATTACATCCTAACAGAATAAAATGATGGTTACATGTTCAAAATATTTAACTTTCATTTAGAATTATTACTACTCAAAGTGAACTTTTGTATTGTGCAATAATGCAACATAAAGCAAATCTATAAAAACTCCAGGCTTCACCACATTCCACTACATCTTATTTGCCACAAGTGTTTTCTCATGCACTGGACCAGCTGGCAATAATTCTAGTTATGGATAACGGCATTAACTACGTATTGTGTTCTTTTCTATTGAAACATGATTATAATAAATACATATGTATAATTTTCCCTAACACTTCTGCTATAAGAGTGTTTACTTATTTCCCACTTGACAGAACTGTTCAGCTTACTATGCAGCCATCCAAGTGCTAAAAATATATATTCTTATCCTATAAGAGACAGGGTCAGTTGTACATATTAACTTAGACATTACTTAGAACTCAAAGCACTCAATCATAAATTATCAGTTATAACTAAATTAAGCAGACAGATACAACTTTACCACAGTATTTTTGAATGGCATTTTTGCAGTTCTCCCATACTTTTTTGATGGTTATACTATGTAGTTACCACACTGAGTAGCATAGCCAGCAGAGCCTAACACATACGGCACACTGAATAACATAGCCAGCAGAGCCCAACACATACTGCACACTGAATAACAAACAACAATGGGAGATCTGTACTTTCAAAAACAAGAAAAATATTGTAAAATTTCTAGGTTAGAAAATATGGGTTCTGAGTATATTGAAGAATTTCAGGACATGCAATGATTCTTTTTTGTACGAACTAAAAGCTGCAGTTTCCACAATCTAGTGTTACAAAATATGAATCCATTCTTGTCTGGTTTATAATGCTGCCTTCTGTACATACACACACACACACACACACACACACACACGCCTCCATATGTTTCAAGATTCTGATACTCTTAAAAACAAGACAGCGTCTATATCTACCCAGAACTTACTGTCATTACAATTAATCATAAAAACATAATCATCAATCCAGGTGGCAAACAGGACATTCACAACAACTCCCCCCCCCCCCCCCCCCCCCCCCCAAAAAAAAAAAACCAATAATGCACAGCCCTCCACCCTCATTGGCATCCCAGCATTCTCAAGAATTCCTCTGCTGTATTTCTAATGAAGCAGGGTTCCCAAGCTCCAAACACGGCCAGGGTAAGCTGCCCTGAAGGGTTTCAATCACAATTCCATCTGGGCTGACTCAACCCAGCTGGGGAATCATGTCAAACACACCCCATTATTGACATGCCTGGACTAACCTCTTAACCACGAATTTAGAAGCCGAGTTGCTAAGAACAGTACCTTTTAAATAAATATTAACTAATGCTGCCGAAATGAGCCCAAATAGACGCTCCGAACAGAAAATGTTCCAATTATAACCGTAAAAATAAGTTCAAGATAATTGAATTATTGGCCTTTAGCATATGGCTTTCAGCCCAGGAGAGGACAGTAATTCATCATAAATAATTATTTTAACCCAGGACAAAAAAAGTTCTGGCTTCCATGAGCCACTGTTGTATCCCTGGGCTGCTGGGAGAGCGTGTCAAGTTGGGGGGGGGGGGGGGGGGGGGGTCTGCTTTTCCATCTACCAATGAAATCTGAAGAGAAGATCTGGCCAAGTACATTCACTTACAGTTCAGACCCTCCACGATTCCTCTGGATGCTGAAAATCCATTTCGAACTGCTTTATGTTTAGGAAGAGGATAGTCTTTGATGAACAGGGTCATTTTATGTTCCTTTGATGAAAAACACACGTGGCTCCTGCATAAAAAAACAGGTTGATATACAGCAGGTTATGTAGTAAAAGTATGTATTAATGCTTCAATCAGCTAATAAATAAACTGGGAGATAACTGAATGGTTCCCTCTCAGGGTGCTCATGTGCAGTAGGTGTCCTTCCTTTTGAGCACATTCATTAACTGGTTGACACACTTTATTTATTTTGTCTATTATTAGTATTAGTAGTAGGAACTCAGTTATAGCTTTTTGTTCTTCAGCCCAGCAGTGTCTTCTGGGTTAAAGCATTTGTTCAGTTTTCTCTGACTTGTTTTTATTGCTGTCTTTATAAACTGCATTATTGCTACTATTTATTGTTGTTCACCAATGGTATCCTTTCTGTCTTTTAAATACAAGTTGTTCAGCTTTGTTTCTTTGTTGAACAGGCTTCAGTGGATAAATCGTTATGAATGTGGGTCAGGCACTTGCCACAGGTGTTACATTTTGTAAAATAACATTAATACCATAATTGTTGAGAGCTTTCAGGTGCCTGCATGAAAGGCACTCCCTGGCTAAGGATTCAAATCCCTGCCGGGAGATATATTGGATATGGCCCAACGTCATGCATTTGTGCATTCATCAGAAGACTATTGGGGTAAAAAAAAGGCAGTTTGCCTTTCTGCCCCTCTGTCTGTCTGACACATTTTGATGAAGCTAGCTAGACCCTGTTTAGTACATTGAGTGTGTCATAATCTGAGAATATGGAGGATGTCTGTCTGTCTATTTGATCATCTGTTTTAAGTCACACTTACATTTTGACATATCTAGAGAACCGCTTATCTAGTCATAAGATACTGTATCAGTATCAGGTTTTATAAAGGCCCCTTGTCTGTATCTCTGTATCTGTGGATCATGACATTATGCAGTTACATTCACATCTAAAAATCCACTCATCCATTTAATGTAATGACATTCTTCAGCACAATGTGTTGAGCATTTCTCAATCTGGGATTTATGGAGAAACTTGTCTGTTTGATTGGGAATGCTAGTGATGAAGCACAAACAAATTTAACAATCTGGTGTTTTCTTATAAATCATTTAAAAATACTTTCTTTGAGATCTGTTAGATCTGTTTTCCTGTGGCTTATTTACCAAATATGAGGAATTTAGAGCAAACGTTTCTAAGAGCTTTTACAAGAACATTTAGAGTCAAATATAGTACACTACTTTCATTGGGGTATATTTATGTGGATATGGATCAAATACTGCGAGGACAAACTTTTATGATCCCTGCTGGCATTCTGTCTGACTGTGCCCTGTGCCATTGTCCTTCACCTCTCAAGACAACTGAATTCATAAGTGGTAAAGAGGGCCCTCAACAGGCATGATATATAAACAGCTTTGTTTAAACGGATGGGAGTTTCAGGGCCAGTTGTAAATCTATGAACTGTCCCTTTAATGTTCGGAATGCTCAATCAATGTATAAACAATCCGACCTCTTCTGAGAAGAAAGGGCCACATGGAGGCCTAGATATATATAGACACACACACACAAAGTTGTAGTCAAAAAGTTTACATAGCCCAATGGAAATTTACAATAATTCATACCCTTTGATGCTATGATAGTATTGTCTATAAGGAGCAAGAAATTTCAATATGATAATGCTAAACCTAATTCTAGAAAAGTCTAGAAAATGCTGGATTGCAGGTGAACGTTCTTAGAGTATAAACGAGTTAGGCATAGGATGATTGCTGGCATCACCAATAAGTCAATAAGGGAAAAAGTAAAGAGCTCCCTGAAGATCTTAGGCATACAATTATTTACTGTCATAAAGCTGGAGAAGGATACAAGAAGATTTCCAAGCATTGAGTATCCCAATTTCAACTATTGTTCCTATTATCAAGAAGTACAAGAATCATTGTACTCTCCCAACGCTCCCTGGGTCTGGAAGAAAGAAGTATCAAGAACAAGCAGAGGAAATCTGAAGAAGGTTAATAACAATCCAAGATTGACTGCCAAAGATATTCAAAGTGAATTGACTGCAAGTGGGACTGGGGTTTCCATTTCAACCATAGGTCGAGTATTGCATGGTGGAGGTCTCAATGGTCGCAGGCCAAGGAAAAAGCCACTCTTAGGAAAACATCACAAAGATAATCACTGAAAGTTTGCAAAACAGCATCTGAATGATGAATATGAGTTCTGGTCAAAGGTTTTGTGGAATGATGAAACAAAAATCAATTTATTTGGTCATACTGATAATCGTTACGTTTGGAGAAAGTCTGGTGAGGCGTACAAAGAAAAGAACACCATACCTACTGTCAAGCATGGAGGTGGTAATATCTTTCTATGGGGATTTTTTCCTCTAATGGCACAGGAACTTTAGTTCCAATACATGGTAGAATGAATTCCATAGCATACCAACAGATATTGTCCAATCATCTGAAACCCTCCGTTACAGAACTTAGTTTAAAGTGCAACTGGACATTCCAACACAACAACGATCCAAAGCACACATCAAAATCTACTTCAGAATGGTTAAAGAAGAATAAAATCAAGGCTCTGGAATGACCTAGTTAAAGTAACGATCTAAACCCGATTGAGAATCTTTGGTGTGAGTTGAAGAAGGCTGTGTATAAGGGAAATATATCTATTTAAATCATAACAGTACAGCCATTGTAGGAAATCATTCCCACTTTATGAATCTGTTCAATATGGTAGCCGTATATCTTAAAAAGCATCACTATTGCATGCAGGGCTTGTAAAGCACTACTGTAAAGGTGGGGGGTTGATATGGAGCCTGGGCTTGAGTTGACGTTTGCCCATAGAGGCGTGGCTCTCACGTCAGACTAGCCAAAGTGCCGCTTGCCTTTGATCAGCCATCCCAGGTCAGGCCCAGAGCTTTTAAAGTATGGCTTTCCCCTCTGCCGTCGGGCTGATTTTCTGAAGTGTGGCTGCTTGAGAATGTTTACATTTTGGAGGCTTCCCAATTTCCTCTTTTAATCATGACATCATTCCCAGCTTAACAAGTTAAAGATGTTGCCAGGCCTCTCTGTGGTTCCCTGCTCTTTGGACTCTGCCGAGCTGAAATTAGACACATTTGTCCAGCTTTTCCTGTTAACCCTAGCCTTGCCCCAGCAATATTAAATTGGCCCATTGCCCTGATTGTAAAGGGCAGATTTTAGTATAATCACCCAATATTTTCTTGATCCCGAGACACTCAGATTAAGACCAATTATTTATGATTAATGCACAGGCATTTTCATTAAAAAAAAAAAAAAAAAAGATTTGCTGACTTACATTGGACAGTTTCACTATCTCCCTAAGTGCTGTGGAGTGAAAAGATTATTAAAATGTGTTTTATTTTGGTCTGTTTTGTGCTGAGGGACAAAGGCACTGGCAGGGACCATGATAGCATCCCATTGTTCAATTACATTGTGTGTTGTCATAGAAATACTAAAAGAAAAGTAATAAATTCAATGACAAACAAATGTTTAAATTGAGTTTGAGAAGCTGCAGTGAAGTGCTATCACACATGTTTAATAACAAAGAAGCAAACACTAAACAAAATACACTAACAAATAAAAAAGCACAAGAGCCAAAGCAAAAGGTATACACAAAAAACTCACAGGCACAGCACGGCATGACACAGCACAGCACAGCACAGCACAGCACAGCACAGCAACACAACATACCCTCACTTTCACTAACATTAATTGTAACATTAACACCCATGAACACCCTTTTTATACACCTGTGACTGGAGCCTAATTAAGCATCATTTATTCAATTTACTCCAGCCACACTCCCATGTGATTTCTGGTAGGAATTTAACCCTCTCCCTGCCAACCCAATACCCCCCCCCCCCCCCCCCACACACACACACACATAAGTGCTTTATTCCGTTAAGAGGAGTGTGTGAATGGCTAGTCAGTGCAAGTCATGCAGGCAAGAGATTTAATAAAACAATGTCAAACTACAAATAAATGAATTAAAATTTGAAAATGTAGTAAAAAAAAGTTTGTTTTAGAAAAAAAAATGAGAAGATAGGCGACAATCATTAACTGTGTGAGATCTTAAGTGGGAAATATTTTCTGGTACAGTGGTGTTATTTTGTTAATTGTTATTAATTATTATTTGTGACATTGCTTGTTGCCCTATAGTTTTTCTTTCTTGGAGAGTTATGCTATTCTCACTCAAGGATGCCTCTGGTTTCAGTACACAGTACACATGCTGAAAAAAGAAAGTAAAATAAATCAGAAAGCTGAAAACTTCAACTCCACAACAATCAATACTAAAGGTACGATTCTCTACACAGTTGTGATCAAGAGACTGGCGTTTCGTACTGCAGTTCCCTTGTTAAACTTGAACATTTCAAATGAAAGAAATATGTCAGGATAATTGTTTTTCCTATTTTATTTACTTTTTTTTTACTTTGTCCAATTATAATATTTCCCCTAATTTTCTCCCAATTTGGAATGCCCAATTGCTTTTATCCTCACCCCAGCAATTCCCCACATAGCTCAAGAGACCCGAAGATTCAGTGGGCGTCCTCCCATCCCACAACCAAACAACCAAGCCAGCATCCTTTTTCACCTAGGAACTCAAGAGTGGATGTATTCACTCAGGTATCCACACGGAGCTTACTGGGTGCCTGGCCAGCAGGGTTGAGAGCCAATGCGATTCTCCCCTCAGAGTCCCCAACGAAGACTGGCCTACTTCGCACAGCCTGGACGTGAACCTGCACCATATGACTCACCCTGCACACCACACAAATGTGCTTCTACCAGGTGTCCCTCTAGGTCTATACAATCAGATTTCTCAATATGTAAAAATGTGCTATAGGAGGCAGTGTGGTCTCTATAGTCTCAGGCTTGTAACTAGAAGATCACCGGTTCAAATCCCACCTCTACCACTGACTGACTCACTGTGTGACTCTGAGCAAGTCACTTAACCTCCTTGTGCTCCATCCTGCGGATGAGATGTTAAATCAATGTCCTAATGTAAGTGACTCTGCATATAATGCTTTGTGCTTTGTGATGGTGGTCCACTATGAAAGGTGCTATATAAAAATAAAGATATTATTATTGTACAGAAAAGGGTAACCGTGTCTTCTGTAACAAATACCTCTGCAATTCTGTCCATACAGTTCTAGAAATTGAAATTTCAGTTCTGGGATGTAACATACCCATCGGGGTACAACATAACCATAGAAATACTTTAGCCTTCCTAACATAAATGGATGCCAATCAAATCTCAATTAAATCCATAGCAGAACTATTAGCAGACAACTGCAAATACTGTATTGCACAGGTTCACTTGTGCATGTGTGTCATATCAAGAATGGATTGCCAGTGTACACTGTGTGTTCATACTATTGTGATGTCATTGGCACGTCAAACTTGCCTTACCCATATGGTGTTACTTCTACACTGGTATTTTCAACAACTGTCCCTGTGGGACTACTGTCTCTCAGTACAAGACCATTGTATTGTCCCTGGTCTTCCACAGGGAATATAATTTGGTAAGGATTATCAGATTAAGTAGCCATCATTCCTAAATGCTGATAATAAAACATCATTTACCTATAGGTACGGACAGGCAAATTTTCACATGACTTGGCCATGGTCATGTACATTTGGAAACCTACTGTTCCACCCTAGATGTTTTCAATTTTCTCAATGCATTTTACCCCAATATAAATTTCTACAAGGATGACTACCAAGACTGGTATCAGATCACACGATTCTATTTAGCCCAGAAAAAAGAAGAATTAGAGAGGTGGGGCTTGATTGAAGTCTTTGCATTCGTAAAGGGGATTAACAATGTAACACAGTTGAAAATTAAGCGAGGACAATTCTTTATAGAGAGGCTATGGAATGGATTACCTAGTCATGCTGGTGATGCTGAATTAGAGGGATCTTTTAAGACCCAAGTAGACAGCGTTTTGAGATCAATCAGCTACTAGGAACCAGATGAGCACTGATGGGCAAAATGGCCTCATCGCGTTCATACATTTCATGTTCATATTCAAAGCACATCTGCAAGAGGTTCTGTGTTTATTCATCTGTTCCAATACTTGTTGAATTTTGTACAAAGTGTACAAACTGCCTCTATCGCTGCCATTGCTTTCATATGGTGTTGGACAGATCAGCAGTACCATCGTGGATTAACCAATCACAGCCATGTGCAGACAACACGTGCTTGCCAGGAAAAATCATGAACTGAACTGTTGTCTACGGAGGTGTCCAAGCACCCTGAAGTGTTTGATCCCTTCCATATTTCATACAAGGACAGGCAAGTCAGTATTTTATACATCGCCCCTGATAAGCATCCTTCCTGCCTTTTTTTATTATTTCTGTAGTTCACTACTATTTTTACAAAATAACTGCCTGTAAAAGGATATATTTTCTAACACTTTAGTAGTAGGCAATGTATGTATGTGTCTTTGCTAAGCTCAGATCGCTCATTTCATACACCAGCATATAGATGACAGAAAAGCAACACTGAAAAACAAAACAGTGTTTTTATTTTGTAAATTATATGGGGGATCATTACAGCTACAGCCAAACGTTTTGCATCACATCCTATAGAATTTATACTGTTATGTAGACATATTGAAATTACATATCACTTTGTAGTTCTCAAAAAAACTGAAAAATGTGATATTTTGAAATCTAATATGAAACACTGTACTGCTATTGTAGTTTCCAGTACTTTTGAGATACCATTTTGTAGTTTCTTACATTGCTTGATGTAAAATAAAATATCGAAATTATGTTTATATATATTTTTTAATTATTAATATTCTACTAAACTTTTGGCCATATATGTGAATTATATTCAAGTACATAGCCTACGGTGTGATACTGAACTACTTTAACTCGTAGTGCATACCGTGTCCGGGTGAAGGCTAGCGGTACTGAACTGTGGAAATGCTCAGCGGTGCCACGCCGTGCCTGTCTGTCCCGGGTTAAGGATGCCAATATTGCTGCCACTCTTACATTAGAGCCTTGATACTTGTACAGTAACTACACCCCAAATAAAATAACATTAAATACATTCATCCTTAACATGTCTTTGTTGGTGATTAACATGTCTTTGTTGGTGAACGGGAGAGAGGTGAAGACTTTTTTAATTGTGAAAGCTTGGCATTGTGTGTGTGTGTGTGTGTGTGTGTGTGTGTGTGTGTGTGTGTGTGTGTGTGTGTGTGTGTGTTCAAGAAAGAAGGGAAAGAATAGCTGTAAGGAATTTAATTGTTTATGGCCTGCTGTTCGCAGCCCCTATCCAGCAGACAGCTGGGCGCCCCGGTACAGTTAAGATCAGAGGCCTTGATAACCTGGGCCTTGATTTATGGACAGCATGGGCTTTTGCGATCACCTAATGAGGGAAACTAAAGTGTCAACATGTTTATTAAATACCCAGAACCATCTGTGGCTTTCACCCGGACAACATTAATCATAATATTTCTATTTCCATTAAGAGCTCATTTAACCCATTTGGCACTTTCAGACTCATTTTTCTGAATCAAATGTCCTTGCTGTGTTCTCTGCATTAGTTTCACTCTTTAATTGCTAGTACTGGTTTAACAAACTGGATTTACTGTGTTTCTAACAAAACCCTTCCTCTCAATGATACCTCTATCATAGATGTTGCTAATAAGTGTGTCAGTAAAACACGTCCACTGCCCCAGCTGTGAATTCACAATTAGAACCATCACTATGGTAAATAGATGGTGGCCATGACATATCTCAACAGAATTACAGAATAGTGAAACAATACTATATATATATATATATATATATATATATATATATATATATATATATATATATATATATATATGGCTCCACTGTATCCCCTTCACAGGGGATGATAATAGGAAAGAAAATGAGGGAAGAAAAAAAATGTTTTCTAACGTTAGCATAACAACATTGCCTCACTCTTATATTATGTTTTCCAGATTTGTATTTAATTTATTTGATTTTGGTGCAGCCCAATGATACAGTCACAGTGCTGTGAATGTGGTGGAAGGGTTTACAATGTTTTTTCCATTCACCTAGGCTTGGGGCAGCACAGACAGAGGGTGTAATTGACAGGTTGGGTCCTACAAACTAGAACACAGGAAGTCAGTTTAGTTTTGTGCTACAGAAAAATCACTTGACTCAAAGCAAACATAAAATAAAATAAATCAATGTCCTTTTCTACTCCTTTCAAACAAGTGAAGCAGTAATATTATTGCTCCCATTATAATTATTATTATTATTATTATTATTATTATTTATTATTATTATTATTATTATTATTATTATTATCAAAATATTTGACCTAGAACCCACTGAGATCTCCTTTTCAGGGGTTTCCTGTGCTGAACATATTTTAATACTAACATATTCAGATTTCTCCAGTACACCATAGACACTATAATAATAAATAATAATCTTTATTTTTATATAGTGCCTTTCATAGTTGATCACCATCTCAAATCTCTTTACAAGATACGAGACTAGGGGGTGTGAACTATGCATCAGCTGCAGAGTCACTTACAACAACGTCTCACCCGAAAGATAGAGCACAAGGAGGTTAAGTGACTTGCTCAGGGTCACACACAGTGACTCAGTGGCTGAGCTGGAATTTGAATCTAGGTACCTCCTGGTTACAAGCCTGTTTCTTTAACCACTGGACCACATAGCCTTCTATATAGAACCACTGCTTCCTGTGCTTAGCTTCAGCATCCCACATACTAGACTAAAAGATGGAGCTGCTAGCTATACAGTGGATGTACCTATTCCACTGCCATGGTAAATGAATGTGTACTATACTAAAAATAACACGTTTCTATTTAATATAACATTACATGCTGACAGAATCTGAAACACAAAATAGTATAATTACCCAATACAGTCAATGATTTTTTATATGCCTAATGTAACATTGTGAGCAATAAAAGATAGCAAGGTTCTGCTTCTGTATTACAGTTGTGCTGGTTTTCTTATTTGGTACATCTTTAAAGGTGCTATAATGATGCAATGCCTAAAACTACATTTCAGACTTGATTTCTAAGTCATGTCATATACTACTTTCCAAAACAGTCCAGAGCTGGCTGACTGTGCACACAGATTTGTTTAGTATCTCTAAAAAGAAAAATATTTGAGCAATGCATCTTCTCCAGTTTCAACAATGCAATCTAAACATATACAGTGTATTGTATTAAATGTCCTGTAAATATTTGTATTAAAAGAGAAACAAGACTTTGATCCAACATTTCACCCTACAAATCTAGATGGAGTGCATTTTAGGAGGTGGTGTTCCTCTCCTCTTTAGGTGTGTTTGACACTGTCAAAGAAGCATGAGGTGTCAGGTTTGAACTAGAATTGAATTTAAAAGGGTAGTGTTCCCTTTGAAAAGACAAACAACTTTCCCTAACTGCTTAAAAAAACAACCACAAAGCAAACAACAAGAGCGAGAGAGAGCAGCATTCCTTTCATGAAACACTCTGAAGATGACAAGTGGAGCTTAGACTCACACTGGCAACCCTTTGAGCTCTATATACTTTCCCTGAGGCCTGACTTGTTTAAATTATTTAAAGAATAATTGCATCACATAATGAATGTGTATTAGGGAATATTTATATGAAGACCCTAATGCTATATAAAGTGTGGCACTAAACATGAATCTGACCCTTTGTAGTTTTATATATGCTGTATTACAATTCAGTTGTGTATACAAAGCTTTCTCAAGCTGTGCGACTCCTTCAGTTTTAAGTGTCATTACCTCTTGCCTCCTTCTTATACTAATACTAATTCTTACAAATGGAACTTGCTTTAAAAAAAAATGAGGTCATGTAACATGTAACTGTAGCTACTGGTAATTGATATTGCTTTATTTAGAGAAGTAGAAATAAATAATACTAATACAGCTATCATCACTATTATCACTACTTCTTACATTTCTTCCCGATCCTGATCTCTTTGTGGTGCCTGTCCTTGGCTCACCAAGACAAGAGAGCTCCTGGTGAGTGCTCTGGGTGAATGCTCTTGGTTCTCAATGGAGAAGGTCTCCTTGATTGTGGAGCCAGGTTCTGATTGATTTGGAGCAGGCCCAGGAGGAGTCCACTGTTGATATGGTGGTCTTTGTCAATCAGTCAGCACTAAATTGAGTGGTCTGCACCGTTCCCTTTGGTTTATTTATACACCTTAACATTTCATTTACAGACCCTCTTGACACACTGTTTCATTTTATTTGGTTAAATATCTGTCCTTGTTAGCAACACTCTGTTTAAAGGTGCAAAATACTTTTTTTTTTTTGTTGTCCTTTGACAGCTGATGTTGTCACTAAATGGATATTTAAATATGACTACTACTAATAATAATAATAATAATAATAATAATAATAATAATAATAATAATATAATAATGATAATGATAATAATAATAATAATATATTTGTTTTAAGGATAGTAAGCCTAGTTGCATCATCCTGCAAATTGAGAAGATTTTATCATTGGCTTTGTTTACGACTGTCCACCCCACAGTGTAATGTTCTTTTTCTAGAATGTTGATGTCATCATACTGTTACTATGCAATACTGTTGTAGATTTTGTAAATGCATGTTGCCAGCGTGGAATGCCTGGAGGGGGTAGGCCAGTGCCAGTTTGGTCAGATAGACATCGTTCCATGGGTCAAAATTCATCAAATTCAAAAGACAAATTGAAGAATCATCAATTTACAGATACAGGAATACACATCCTTATTATCCCCTGTAATCCTAATCCGCTGTAAAGTCTTGTGCTGAGTAATACTTATCGTACAACATCAGAAAAGATAATACATAGTTGAAATATACACACCTCTAGACTGTCACTGATAAAACTCTGAAATCTTAGCTGCAAGCCGAACTCTGTGTGTAACTTAATCAATAAAGCCTTCGCTTACAAACCTTAAGATCAATGAATCCCACTGATAAAATGATTTTATTACTATTGTAAGTATAACCCTTAGTACTTATAACTCTTTACAAATGTAATTGGAGTTAAGAATTGTATATCTTTTAAGACATATTTCACTTTCATTTGAAATTCCTATTACCGTGAAGTTATTATCCTGGTCCAGTGGTGAAAGAAACAGACTTGTAACCAGCAGGTCCCTGGTTCAAATCCCTAGTCTTGTATGTTGTAAAGCGCTTTGTGATGGTGGTCCACTATGAAAGGTCCTTTATAAAGATTATTATTGAAGATCACATTGCTGAGTGAGGAAGGGTAATTGCATGAAACTGATTGTAATAGAACATAGCGCACAAAATAAACTTCAATGGAATTAATAGTGAAAGCCTCTTGGTGCTAATTTTGCACAGTACATCCCTCACAAGGGAAACATTTAACATCCTTGGAAAACAAGTAAGGAGGACAAGTGAAAGTATCAAACACACCTTTTATAAACCCAGTGGCCATGGTTCGGTAAGTATAATTGTAACGTTTCTGTAATATCAATCTAAAACCTTACAAAGTTGTTGTAAACAATATTTTTAATACAATGTATGTTGAATGTACAGTATGGTTTCTTTGATGGATGACATCCAAGATATTAGCATAGCCCCTTAATTAACAAGAAATGACACCCACTGACTTGCACAGCCCTTAGGTACTTGCAGGAAACCCATGTCACAACAAAAAAGTGCAGGACTTTCATGAAGAGTAGCCATACAATCATAGCGTGCTAACTCTATTTCTGTTTTAAACATAACCATTGTTATCTAGAAATTATTCATTTGTGTGAAATAACATTTTTAAGGTAAATCATATTAGGAACTAAGTTAAGCGGGCAAACATTTTGGCTATTGCTTTCTTCAGTGTGTGTAACAATGAACATCTTTTGACCCGTATAGCTACATATGAACCAGTCTTTACTGGGTGAAAGCATCAGTCAATAGGCCAAGCAGCTTTGGTTAACGTGTAGAGGTGGGGACAATTACACACTCCGAGGAAGTGCAATGCTATCTGAAACCATGGCTTGCAAACAGAGATTTCTTTAACCTTGTATAGTACCATATATCATCTTTTTTTAAAAAGAAAATGTTTACTATAACATGTTTCTTTAAAAACTGAAGTGATTTATGGAATTATTTTGTTGGCTGGACTTTTAGTATAACGCAGTTCTGTGGTAAGAAGTTAGTTAAATGTCAAGCACACTCAGGGCAGTGTTTGAAGAGGTTTACCACAGTGCACATTGACATAAAATGTACTTCCTCTTTACATAATTCTGGATGTCTCCCAACATTCTTGGCAAGGTGGAGAAAAAAAGAAAATCCCTTTTGCAAACAGATTGATAGTCACTTTGAACTGGTATCAAAGCGGCTCTTTCCCCTGCAACCCTGTTCAAGCTTAGGGATACACCAGTTTAGAGAAACCAACAAAACTCTTCATGTAAAACACAGTCTTGTGTTAACTACAAAAACAATCCCACCCCTTATTGTAAACCTGTTCTCACGTTATTTCTGACTCAAGGTTACTTCACACCCTATTGTAAGCTTTTGTGAATGTAGTGCTCATAAAAGTTGAAAGACAATGGCTCTGGGTACAGAGAGGCACGATCCCATCACAACAAGGGAGTGAACTGACCTGAATAACCCCTGCCTGCTGTTCCAGAGATTGTAGCGAACCAAAGAATTCCATAAATCAAACAGTTCTGTGCACTTCCTACACTTACTGCAACACTCTGTGTGTAAAGGAGGGTCTTACCCTCTGTCCTAAATCTATTTCCACTTAATTTAAAACTGTGTCCTCTGGTTGTATTTTTTGTTCTGTGTTTAATGCAGTGATTTGGGTTAACTTTGTCAACTCCCTTTAAAATGTTAAAGACTTTAATCGAGTCCCCTTTAATTCATTTTCTTTGGCTGAGCAGATTCAGTTCTTTAAATCTGCCGGTCACTGTTGGACAAATGTTGTATGTAAAATGATTTTACAGGGATTGCTTCAGAGTAATACGCTATATGAACATTAGCAATGCTTTTATCAACAAGCTATACTTTTTGCAAACCGCTCAAAAGGTTTTCTATAAACTGTTTTAAACACCTTGCTGTACAGGCGCTGACTTCACGGTGCTCCAGAGCTCAAGCACCCATGGATTATGATAAATAGGTGCTCAGCACCCACCCCAAACACTGTTTTATGCAATAAATGTGATTCATGATCTGTCATGTTAAAAACGTTGCCCTGAAATCAAATATTAAAAAACCATTAGATTAAGAGGTCGTGCATAGAGCAAATACTCCGTCCATGCTTGTACAATATAGTCAGTGTGGCAGTTTCACAATCAGATTTGTGCTGTTAAAAAGTAAAATGTTAAAGTCAATCAAGTAATGGAGTTTTAAGCAAATGACTTTGATGTGCAGAGATTAAAACTTCACGAGACGTGTGTTTATAGAGAACTCAGCAGAAACATATCCCAATATCTAGCGTTCATAACATCATCGCATTTCTACTCACTGAAGGTAATAAAGACTTGGGGAATATGTTACCTGAGTACTGCAAATTTTGAAGAATCTGTTTCATCCTACATTGCTCATTCTCCAGCCTCAGAAGATGAGGCTGAATCATGTTGCTGTCCATTTCGAAGCACCTGCTAGCAGAAACAAGCCTATGCCTTGCTGATTTTCTCAAGTGATTGATACAATTTGAAGATGTTGCTACAAGGCTTTGACGCTATCCCAGTGGCATTTTTCAACCTTTTCTATAAGGGTACAGGAAGCTTGCTTTCTGCATCACCACTCTTTATGGAAAAGGTACTTCCACCTCTCCCCCCTAAGATGTCTGGTATATTTTTTTTAGTAACCCGAACAGCTCTGTTGTGTGTTTTCGTAAATACCTTACAGTTTCCATTACATTTCGGGCATGCAAAGTTTTCTCAGTGGGATCTCTTTCTGCCTTAGGCCCTTTCTCAGCCACGGAAGCCTGGAACTTGCATGATCTTCACAGCCAGTCTTTGGCTTCAGTTACCAGGACTTAAAATATTTAACAGCCCTCAGCTTTCTTACATGTGCAAACTGCTAGGAATCACTTTTTGTGACAATGCCCTTTTAGAAAGAGAGTTCACCAGGGAATTCAAAACTCTTAATCCCTGCCAGTCCTGTTCTTGAAAGGGGTAGAAATGAGGCACGTGGAACCCTTTTTTTGAAGAAATCTTTTTTTTTTTTTTTTGGCACACTCTTGTGTATACAATTGCAAATATCACTTCCTCAGCTGGTAAAATAGCAAATTAGTATTAATGTACCTCCCCACCCAGAGTCTCTTATACTTTACCACCTGGGGAACATTCTGTATGATGTTAAAAGCAAATGTACTCCAGAACTGTCAATAGACCATCATTGTTACCAGCGTCTGCTTATAAAGAAACAGCACATGTTGTGATTCCCCGTGAAAGCATTAAAATGTATCAGATCTGCATGAAGTGATTCTACAAGGATAAACTGTCAATGTTCACTGGAGACTGCTGTCCAGCAAGTTTACCTTGCATTCATTCAAATCTAATAATAGTATGGCGGGCAAATTATATTGTTCCAAATTACATCGCTAAGCAAATTCAGAGCTTGAGCTAAAGAAAGTCATTGTCAGATTTCTCTTTTTTTTTTTTAAAATTCAGATTTTGCACCAGTGAGCACAATACTCCCTGAACGTTCATTATTTCTCTCATGAGGATATACAACCCTTTGGGGGCTCGTGGATTATTCGGCTCCCCTCACTCATGGAATAACTGCAGTACTCCATGATTGATGTTCCTCAATATTGCTTCAAAATATATGTCAACTATTTTTTTTTTACTTAAATGTGCAATATGCAGATTTTTTTTTTATAAAGCACCACTCAGTAATCGCAAAAAGTTTATACTTTCTTCTACCTGTTACTGAATCACTTCCTTCACTATATGGTAACAGTATCCTGGGAGACACTCAACATGGTTTGAGGAAAAGGAGATCGTGTCTAACTAACCTGCTTGATTTTTTTGAGGATGCAACATTGATAATGGATAATTGCAACGCATATGACATGGTTTATTTAGATTTCCAGAAAGCTTTTGACAAAGTCCCACATAAAAGATTAATTCTCAAACTGAACGCAGTAGGGATTCAAGGAAACACATGTACATGGATTAGGGAGTGGTTAGCATGTAGAAAACAGAAAGTACTGATTAGAGGAGAAACCTCAGAATGGAGTGTGGTAACCAGTGGTGTACCACAGGGATCAGTATTAGGTCCTCTGCTATTCCTAATCTACATTAATGATTTAGATTCTGGTATAGTAAGCAAGCTTGTTAAATTTGCAGACGACACAAAAGTAGGAGGAGTGGCAAACACTGTTGCAGCAGCAAAGGTCATTCAAAATGATCTAGACAAGATTCAGAACTGGGCAGACACACGGTAAATGACATTTAATAGAGAAAAGTGTAAGATACTGCACACAGGAAATAAAAATGTGCATTATAAATATCATATGGGAGATACTGAAATTTAAGGGACTGTGAAAAAAACCTAGGAGTTTTTGTTGACTCAGAAAGGTCTTCATCTAGACAATGTGGGGAAGCTATAAAAAAGGCCAACAAGATGCTCGGATACATTGTGAAAAGTGTTGAATTTAAATCAAGGGAAGTAATGTTAAAACTGTACAATGCATTAGGAAGACCTCAACTTGAATATTGTGTTCAGTTCTGGTCACCTCGCTACAAAAAGGTTATTGCTGCTCTAGAAAGAGTCCAAAGAAGAGCGACCAGAATTATTCCGGGTTTAAAAGGCATGTCATATGCAGACAGGATAAAATAATTGAATCTATTCAGTCTTGAACAAAGAAGACCATGCAGCGACCTAATTCAAGCATTCAAAATTCTAAAAGGTATTGACAATGTTGACCCAAGGGACTTTTTCGACCTGAAAAAAGAAACAAGGACCAGGGGTCACAAATGGAGATTAGACAAAGGCGCATTCAGAACAGAAAATAGGAGGCACTTTTTTACACAGAGAATCATGAGAGTCTGGAATCAACTCCCCATAATGTTGTTGAAGCTGACACCCAGGGATCCTTCAAGAAGCTGCTTCTGGGATCAATAAGATACTAACAACCAAACGAGCAAGATGGGCCAAAAATCTGCATATCGCTACAACTAAAAGACCTTCAGCACAAAGATGGGCTGTAAGAAAATATAATAAGCAGTAAGAAAATACAATGGATTTTAAAGCTTAGTTATCACTCCTTAAGGTATGTGAACATCCAATGTCATCTACTCAACACACACTAGGTGAGTCAAACAGCCATAGGGGTCACAGATTGCCCTTTTAATTCTGTAGAGCATACAGCCACTGCCAGCAGTGCAGACCTCTGAAAATACAGCACCATGCTGGGCAGAGCCTGCAGCACTGGAACAAACAAGAACATCCTTATTAAACACCAAACAAACAATGTCCTTATGGAAAGGCTAACCTAGAAACCAGGAACCACTCCTTTGAGATGTAGCAGCGGAGGGTGCTGCAGTAAAGAGCCAACATTCATGACAAGTTAAAGTGACTATTGTAGGAAAAGGCTCATAGTCATACAAACTGCTTCCTCTCCCTCCCTACACGTTGTACAGTGTTGGACCCTCCTGACTGCCTGGCATTGTGTGCTAAATTTAGCCCCATTATTATGTGTGTAGGGCAGAACCACTTTCATATCAAATACCTCACTACAGAAAGTCTTCCCAGGGGTACAGGATCAAAGGTCTCCCCTATTGTAACTCACTTCCCGTTTCCTTTTTTTAGCTTTTACAGGTTTTCTTCTGATATTATTTTTTCAATGAATATCGCCACCTACAGGCCCCTTCATGCACTACACTGGCCCAGCCTGCGACCACCACCCCCCCCTCCACAATTGTAAACAGGAGGATTTTGCCTTGGAACCCTTGTCTTAGAGGATACAAATGTCACACTTTTTAAAGTTTTAAATATATAGAGAGAACTGCTTGTCAAATTGTGATTAAATTAGCTGTAGTTAACAAAACAATGTCATAAATGTTGTGCACATTTTGCACTTCTATTAGCTACATAGGTCTCAAACGTGAAGTTTTTAAAGAAAGACGTGTTGTAGCAAACATGTATTTTCATTTTAAAACAGACAACTGGTACTACACTAAGTTTTCAGTTTACTTGCCTTTTGCCTTCTTTGGAAGTCTGTTACTTCTTCTGTTACGGGTCAAAGCGTGTTACTGGATGTAATAAACAAGTCAGCCAATAGAGGAAGCAGCTCATTGGTGTTGAGAACAATCCAGTGAAAAGTAGTGGGGACAAGTTCACTTTCCAGGTGACCCAGGAAGTACAGGATAGTCTAAAAGCATGGCCTGCAAACAGATATTTCTTTTAACCTAGTGTAGTAACAGATAACCTGTTTTTAAAGAAAAATGTTTCAAATGTTTCAAAACTGCACATTTACTAACTGGACTACCAAAAACAAAGGGATATGTGTTACATGTATGGCTAATTAAACAATTGATATATGTTACAGGTATGTGAAAAAGTTGTTAAAGATTTAAATAAACAACTACAACAACAAAATGCCATACCTGTCACTGCAGTTAAACTGTTTATTTTACAAGCTTTTTATATGGACTTGGAGGAAGCCAAATTATCTTCCACAACACTAGGATGTTTTTCCTGTCCAACATGCAACTGCACTGCCATGATACTAGTAGGAAACTATGGGGTGCTACTGGAGGTCCAATACAATCAAACCTCTACTGACACCCTGTGCACTTAATTTCCTTGTAGCCTTAATGAAACAAAAGAACATCCACCAAATTATGTGGCAGGATAAAGGGGATTCCAATGGATTTAAGAACATTTTCAATTCAGTGGAGGCCCATTCAGTTGATCTCAGAACTTTGTCCCTTTGGGCCTTAAAGAATACCAATGATCCTGTATCAACAACATGGTTAGGTAACCCATTCCCTACCCTCACCACACTTTGTGTTAAGAAGTGTCTCCTACCCTCTTTTCTAAGTCTATCTCCCATTAATTTCCAACTGTGTCCTGAGTCTGAAAATCAAAAAGGTTAACAACAAAACAGGTCAGTTTTAAAAAAAAAAGTAGATTACCATACAAAATATGAAAAATACAGACATACAAACAGGCACCTCCATATATCTCAATAGGCTCATTCTCATTATTTATAAAGCAACTTCCATCATATCCCCATGACAAAATTAAAGCCATCTGTATCTTGATAAAGCAGATCACCATAAGCAATATAGGTGCATCTACAGTGCTTATTCCACTTAATAACCTTTTCAATATTTTAATATTTTGGTATTAATCTAGCGTTCATTGCACAAGTCACTAAGCAGATGCTTGATCTAAGGATTGTCATCTTACACATTCATGGAGTGCTGTGTATTTGTTTCAATAATGAGGACACTCGTCGCTTTTCTCTCTAGGGGCATAGCTACCATGCTTCATAAAAGTTCATGGAATATCCCTTACATTTTAACGTGACCATATAGTGTTTCCAGTTGTGCATTTGGGCAGCATGGCTGAAGCAAGTTCTCAATGGGGGACTAAGCTGTCAGGCTTGTTTGGTGTAAGGCTACATCAGCCTGGGAGCACACTGTCACGTTAATAATTGGAAGGGTTCCTCTGCTAAATGAGTTCCAGTTTACCTTCTGTTATTGGGCTGTGCTATTTTTACTAGGGTGATCACGTGGGGCCATGTAGGGGGATGGCGGGCAAGTGACTGGGTTGTAATCCTGTCTGTCAGGGATGTTAGTTGTAAGAAGGAAGGTGATAAATACAACAGGGTGGCCTGTGCTGTTCAGAAAAGCAAGTTACCAGTTTGGTGAGGCACCTCGCACAGCTATGGCATGGTGCTCAGTATAGCGACATTGTGGGTTGCTCCTGCCTATTCTCTGAGACATTGTAATAAATGAAAGCTCTTTCACCTGCCTGGGTTTGTTTCAGGCAGAAACTCGGACTCCTGTGTGTCTTGATATCTGTACCACGAGCCGTCCTGAAAGACCCCACTAACTATTTCAGTATGCGCCTCTCTATATGCTGATATTCTCAGTACATCTTTCTAAAGAATCCTCCACTATATCCCCATCACAGGGTGGGAATATTGTTAATGGAATGTTATATAGAATCAAGTTAATAAACTGCTGACCTCATTATTAGCATTGCAGTTCAAGCTCTCTAGAACGATAATAACATTTACATATAGACAAGGTTTTTATTCATTCTTGCAGTTTTAAAAACATAAGTGGTTTTGGTCAATTAAGCAACCAACATGAATTAATAGTAAAAGCCCAAAAACTTTCTAAATAAAAAGAAAATATCAATTCTTAAATAAGAATATTAATCAGTGATCCAAAAACACTCATTTGATTTATTGCACACTGCATTGTGGAGCCAATACCCCCTTCAACTGGTACAAACAAAACTGAGACCCATGTCAACTAAATAAAGTACTAAAGATAATCCACCCTTCTCTGACCTTAGGCACTACAAACCGAAATGTATCAGCTGATCGTGAAGAGTAGTTTATTTGTTCTTTACAGAACAGGTCGCAAAGATAATTGGACAGACCAGCTCATGCGTTGCCAACTAAACAAAAGTGAAAGAGAATTCTCCAGCCTCTAAGGTCAGTCCCATCTCACTCTGCTCTCCTCCCAACAATGGCATGTTTTGTAGGCGCATAAAGGAATGAACCCACACAAATGATTGCCAACAACACAGAGCTTCGAGGGGTTTATTTTGAGAGAGATATGAAGCACAAAGTCTGCTTTCTTAACCCAGAGCCACTGCAGTTGTGACACAGTCTTTCAGGATTTAGATCTAAAAACAATGCTGTTGTAGCATGATTACAAGCCAAAATAAAAGACGTTACTCTAACTAAACTACAAGGCAGGAGGGCACACATCCAGTGCTCAAGGTCTGGAGTCCTGCAGGTCTGGTAAGTATCATTAAATAATGGTCTGGAAGGAGATTCAATTGGTTGAAATTTAAGTCATTTGGGGTACAGTGGAACAAAGACTAGGCTGCAGACCTCTATGACCAGGATTGTACCCTCTTGTACTGATTCAATGGAATACGAACATTCCCTGTTTCTGCAGCTATTCATCAAACTTCCACACATATGAAGACCTGAATCTGCAGCAGGGGTATATCCATGGCTCACCCAGTTAGCAAACAGGCCCATCCAAATCTGTGCCTATCTGAATGTCAAGTTTAAGTAAACAAATCATGTGCAAGCCATGTTTGATGGACAGCTTGTGAGGCAGTTGGCACGGATCTGTTGTCCCAGACATTTTCATATTTCAACTTTATTTAAAATGTGCAGTTTTTTAAGCAAACTTGCAGACTAATTATTAGTAGTGCGGCAATCAACATGCCAAAACAATTGAGTATTTCAGATAATGAAGCCACAAAAACAACTCACTCTATCTACTTCAGCAGTGGAAATGAAGACTACTAGATACTACTTTGTGAATTGAACAGCCGCTTTCAAAATTACATTGCGGATATATATATATATATATATATATATATATATATATATATATATATATATATATATATATATATATATATATATATATTTGTCTACTTCAAACATTTTAAATGCAATATTTGATGTATTCAGGGTTTTAATGGATTTCAATTATTTTTACAATGTTAACTATTTCCTGTGATGTCAGACCTTTGGTCATTGCCCATCTACCCTAAGTTGTGGCCCACCCACATTTCCAAGCCTAGCCACGCCACTGATCTGCAGTAACAAACATGTCAACTTGTGTTAACATTCAATAAGACTTTCAATGATAATTATACAGCACATCTGTAAACATACTCACCCTCACTTCAGCAACGCCCCACAACTGCCCAGAGTACCAAGACTGCCCAGCTAAATTTACACCCAGGAGCTCCACAGAGCATGTCAGACCATCACTGCAGGTGTGCTCTTGAGTTCACAGGGTGCCTGGCCAGTAAGTGGAGCACTGGATTGAAACAGTCCCTGAAGAGCTTGGCTCTCTAAAGTGCCAGAGCCAATGCGATGCTCCTTTTGGAATCCACAGCGAAGACCGACCGAACTTCTCACAGCTGGAACACAAACTAGCAGTCTCCCGATTTCATGACTTAGTCTGCACACCACGCAACCATGCTTTTACCAGGTGAGGCACTCAGGACCCTGCCACTGTGTTCTTATATAGTAATTTACCAAGACACACAGCAGAATGCAGCTTGTGAAATGATCTGGCCAGAGAACTCTCCAGAATAGAACCCCTTACAAGACAGTCTGAACTGTCCCATTGGGCTTGCTTTTTTATCCCGGTGCAGCCCTCTGAAGAAACCAAAGCATAGCCAACACTAGAAGCACAATGGAAATGGAACCAATATTGCACAGTGGTTCTGATATAGAAGCACACAGGTATGGTGGCATGATACTGCAGCAGACAGTGCATGGGTTGGGATACCATTGCTAAGGTGGTTCTATTCTTCTAATGGTTACTTTTTCTGTCCAGGTACTACAATTGCCACTTAGGGCACAACCATTTTTGTTGAAGATAAGAGAAACAATCACAAAGCAAAAGCATGATGGTGTTCTTCAAACAAATGTTTTTGTTTGTTTTGTTTCAGACAATGGGTGCAATGTATTTTTCAGACGTCCAGCCTTTCCTAGGTTTAATAAGGCTGGAACGTTATGTTCTACATTTATAGGTTTAACTAGCTAGGAAGCTTAATAGCCCGACAAACATGATGATCTGTTTAGAGCTACCCTTTCAAGTGGTTGCTTTCTCCCTCATTTAGGCTTTTGTTCTCCAACCACAGCTTACGAAAAACGAGAACATAAAGCGAGTAATGAGAGAGCTCACGGAAGCACCACGTGAGGGAGAAAAACCTTTTGCGTGGCTGACTTTGAGCTAAATAGAATTGGAAGAAAGTCTGATTAATGGACGCAAGAGGACAAACTACAGAAATGTCTTCGGGCTCTGAATTAATAACAAGCATAAAGTTGAAAGGCATCTTTTATCCAAACATCTAATTAAGAAGCAGTGCATTATTTCTCGATAAGGACACGCATCCCAAACTTGTCATCTAGCTTAAGGTCAGATCAGAAGCTCATGTGTAATAAGCTTTTAAGAGTGCTGTTTACTTGTTGGTACCCAAGAGGTCCTGAAGGCTTAGCGGAAAATGCCAGAGGATTTCAATGGAATGAGGAAGGTGGTTCAGACCTGGCATTTAGGATTTTTCTGACAAGTTCAAAGCAAGCTCAGTCAGGTAAAAGTAAATTTAGGAAAAACAATACTTCAGTATTGGAGCAACACAACCCAGGACTATTTAGAATGATTGCAACCATACTAAAATAGGAAGAGAAATGTTTAGCCAACCAACTGCTTCCCATCATATTGACCCTGAAATCCTTGCTGAGGTAAAATAACCAAGGAAGTTAAACTATAAAAGACTGCCTGAAAGTAAGACATAACAGTGAGAATGTTTTTTAACCTATTATAGTACCAGATATCAGTTATAAAATGACATTTCAAAACTGTCTTCCAGAACAGATTTTTAAACAAAAGGCAAACTAGCCTCCTAGCCAGGGTTAGCATATATATACATGCAAGTGTGAACTAGTCTAGCCAGGGTTAGCATACAGATAAATGTAAGTATGAACTAGTCTCCTAGCCAGGGATAGCATATAGACGAATGCAAGTGTGAACTAGTATCCTAGCCAAGGCTACCATACAGATAAATGTAAGTGTGAACTAGTCTCCTCGCCAGGGATAGCATATAGACAAATGCAAGTGTAAACTAGTCTCCTAGCCAGAGTTAGCATATAGACAAATGCAAGTGTAAACTAGTCTCGTAGCCAGAGTTGGCATATAGATAAATGCAAGTGTGAACTAGTCTCCTAGCCAAGGCTAGCATATACACGAATGTAGGTGTGAACTAGTCTCTTACCCAGGGATAGCCTATAGATGAATGCAAGTGTGAAGATGTGGAATCATATACCAGATCTTGAAGATATTTGATTATAGTGCAAGTCAATGACAGTACTGCGGTTCTATGAGCTGTAGATCTGGTACAAGGTCAAAACTGGTATAAGGCAAAGTTCACAGTCAAGTGGTGTTCAGAAACAGACTCTGGTAAACCAGCAAATACTCAATGTAGGACATACTTCACTTACCAGACATCTAAGTTCAGTTATTTTGAAAGATGGAGCTGGGCTGTTCCGGATATTATTATGATTTGTTTGTGGTTAAACAGATTAAACACCCAGTCGTCATCATGCAGAACAGCTTGTAGTGTTGTCTAGCTAATTGGTAATTGGGGTCAAAAAGAATGATCTGTTTTCTCAGAGTTTTAAGTGTAGAAGATCCAAGATTAAGGAAGCCGATTGTCTGTATGTCACTTATATTTGTACAAGGTGGACAAGCACTTATTCAATTGTGATGACACTTGGTAGGACTTTTTTTTTTTTTTTTTTTTTTTACATATTTGAGAGTATCAGAATCTGGAAATACGAACGCTTGTTTGTTTGTCTGTCTGTATGTTAAATGTACATTCGGTGACGCTTTACTTTATTCTGTCTATAAGCTAGCATTTGCAGCTATCTGCAGTATAACTTTGTGGAAGGGTGGTGGGTAATTTGCTGACACAGGAGACAGACAGGTGGATTTGGCAACACCGCACAGGTGCCCAGTTTTATTTTGGGGTGCTCGTTTTCTTTTAGCCCGCAGAGGGCGCTGTTGGTTCGTGGTCTGCTTACCAACGATGGTAAACAGAACCACGGGAATGCCAAGCAATGGTACACAATACCGGCGCACTTGCAGGTGCTTCGAAATAATAATTCAAAACAGAAGGCACAAAGAAACAGGGAAAATAAAACAGTAACAAAACTACAAAGAAAAGGTGCTGCACTTGACAGCTATATCCCGGCCGCCGCTATCCGTGAGACCCGGATCACCGACCTACACTGCTGGCTAACTAGCCTGCTTAGTTTTTTTTTTTTTTTTTCCAGGGTCTGCCCAAGGGTTCCCCGTCCTCACAGTCTCGCTGTGAAAAGTTTTGTTTCTTTTTATCTCCCGACTGGTTCTCGGTCCTGGACCAGCGCTTCCGCACTCTCGGCACGTCTATAAGGGCAGACCTGAGGAAACAGCAGAGCGTTAACTTATAGGGCTAACAATCTCCCCAAGACTCGCCTACCAGCCATTCAGAGAGGGGGAAAGTCCACACACCCACTTTCCCACCTCCCCGTGTCGCTGCCATGACTCACAGGCGATTGTTGGACGACTGCCGCCCTCTTCCTGCAGCACTGTGAACACGCTAGCAGAGTCAGCACAGATCTCCCCCTGCTACAAACTTATTCAACACTATTTAATGCTTGCCCTGAAAATGTCGCAATACTGTAGCTATTCAGAGAGAACAAAATACTGGCATGTCATCTAAAACAGTCTGACCTTCAAGTGGGTCTCTTTTGTATTGGGTTATTTTTTATTTAGTGAGCTTGTAAATTTTTGAGGAACAACTCCCAACATGCAATGTGTCACTCTTTTAATTAACAACTGACTTCCATTGTATTTATACTCATTGACAATCCAGCATTTCCCTAATCTTCGTCAACGCCTCCCGCCTCTCAAATTCATTCTCCAAAAAAGGCAACAACCCCTCTGACACATCCAAGCCATCCTGAGGCAAAGTTTAAATATAATTTGCACAACAAGTCCAATACAACTGATTCTGGTCGCATTCTTTTATTTTATAAAACTTCAGAAGCACATTTCACATTGCGGGGAGCACAGAGCTGGACTGAATGAGGCCAGCCCTGCAGCAAGGTAGAGATGGAGGCAGTGCGAGCGGGCAGCAGAGTTAATTGCTACTTTAGGGGATGACGGTGAGCCGGGGCGACAGTAAGAGCATCCGGAGCCAGCTAGCTCCTGCTGCATATTCACTCTGTCCAAGATGATAATGACAGCTGTCATCTCCCTGAGGAATTACACAGTATGCACGTAGGGGGGCAGGAACAACCACAAAGGATCACTGGAGTCCAGGGGTGAAACAGAGGAGACCTCGGTAAACCGTTCACTTATAGTCTATTTGCTCTTGCCAGTCGAAGCTGAAAGTCCTGCTGCCTTGAAGATGTGCTCAGTTACTTCACACAGCTCTTCATTAACAGACATTTTAGCAACAGACACTGTGAAATTGGTTGTACCACAATTAAAAGGGACCAAAGTTTATAAGATGGGAATTTAACCTACAAGTGACGGCTATAAGTGAAATATTTGCTACAGAACTGTGTCACCGTAAACTAGGTTTTGGTGGGTATTTTTGCAGAAGTTAACTTGTCTATTGCCACATTCTTATTTTTTTCTGGGTGTTATTGAATCCCATGTAGGTCCAGTTTTGCAAATAAGGTTATTTTTACAGTTTTGCATTTCTTCTAAAATACCCTATGGGAGTTGTGGTCAAAATTCCCATGTTACAGAGCCTTGTCCTTTTTATTAAATTACCTTCTTCATCCACTATCATTTTGTTGTGTTTCATGTTCAAGATGTTATTTTTACTTTAGCTCATGTGAAGCCAACTTATCTTGCCATCTCAACAACGTGCAGCTGGTATCCAATACTTGCTGCATAGGAAGTGAATTTATATCTGATCCATATATCGTTGATAAAAAAACAAATGGTGTCACAGTATTACATGTTAAAATCATGTTTTGTGTATAACTAACTTTAATTAAGTGCCGCCTTCAAAGCTATGCTGAAAGTGTATCAAACAGGGCCTAGCCTCACAGTAAGCCTGGATGCAGAGTGACTCAGATGTGGTCTGACTCTAATTATGCCTTTGGGATGTCTTAGTTCTACAAATCCAGGTCAGCCCTGGCTGAGGAAGGTCACACTGGCCCTCCTAAACCTGCTGTTATCCAGTACTTCATTAAAATAACACTCCATAACTTTCCCTCAGGAGGGAGAGGCTTTGAAAGGGTGTAGCTTTGGCCCATGTATAACCTTCACTTCACAAAAAATACTACCTAGATAAATATCCCTTTTAAATGAACTGTTTTCAAATAAACATACAATTTATATTGCATTAGAACTGCTCAGAAATGTTCTTAAATGTTGAGATCAATTATGCTCACTAGAGTTGACAATGGAAATGTTTTGGGGTACCCCTTCATTGGACAGAGGTGGGCTATTGTATATATGTTTATGGTTTCCGATTTTACTAAATTCAGTGGGAAAACTGGGAAAATGTTTATTTTCTAACATGTTTAACAAATTAACAGCATTTTCAGGTGAAACACGTTAAACTTTCAAAAAACAGGCTATATTGGATTTATAGTTCTGTTGAAATTTCTAACAGTTAAGATTTTTATTAATATAAATTACATTTGTACATCACCTTTCCTACAGTAGTAGCTCAGACCATGTTACGATTGTAGTTAATCGAAACAAACAATTCAATTTATAAATGAAAACATAACCATAAATAATGATAAATAATTTTAAAAAAAAGAATGCACCTATCAAGGTTAAATAAACCCTCAGCAATCTTTCAAATTCAATTAAATAAACATATGAACAGCATATATAATATAATTTAAAATAAGATTAAAAAGCTAGTCTGTAATATAATTTCTTTAATTAAAAAATAACAGATATTAAGAAAAAACAGCTAAGCATTGCCCAAGAAGCCGTTTCTCCCTTCTTTTTCACATTGATCTTGAGAATACACAAAGAACCAGCTTCCGCTTCTTTTTTTTTTTTTTTTTAAAGTCATTTGTGCATCAAAAGTTTAACGTGACAAGGTGCTTACCATAAAGGAATAGAATAGAATGTCTCTGATACAGCTGGGTGTAGTATCCACTTGTCCCCAGTAACAGAAACTAGTAAGGTAGCACACTCCTGCAGATCCTTTACATTGTGAACGGTTCAATAAGGCGAAATACTCGTCATCTCATTAAAAGCGTAGAACAGCACATTTCGACACATCAGTGTCTTCATCAGGTTACATGATAGTTTGGATCGGTCTGATGAAAAAAAGTCAATGACCATGACATATATTAACAGTATGTACAGAAGAGTGTAGAACAAGAAATGCCAATGGATAGTTCAGTCACAACTAGAGAAGTGGTTCTCAAGTTATATGCAAAAAGTGTGACAGACACTCCACTATACCCACAGAATCAGAAACTCTTCAATAACGTACTAAATGTTTATACTGAGTTTCCTGACAACAGGATAAGTCGTAGTTATGCTAAAAACTGTTAATGCCAAGTTTCAGAACAATTGGGTAAGTAGATAATCCCCCATACTGTGCACTGTTTAAAATCTTTTACAAGGAAATTTTAAGTTCTAGTTTCGTAAAGCATTAAAAAGCAAAAGCTTTTACCCAAAAGAGACCTGTTTACGATTCTTATTATTATTATTTTAATAGCAAGACACATACAGCGTTTAAATATTATGAGTGATGTTAAATTATTTTATCGGATTTCCATACTCATTGCCCATAGAATTTGTTGATAGAGCAAAAGGAAATCTGGATAGTTGTGTTGTGTTTGTTTTTGTAATGTAACCTTGCAGCTGTTTTGCACATTGTTTGTTGGGAAAGCTCTGTATAAAATGTGTATGTTGTTCCTAGATTTGAGCCCATGCCTCCAGACTTTGTTTAACACATAAGGTAGTTACATCGTGTCCACTGTGCCATCATTGGTGGTGCAGACCCATGTTTCATCCACTGGTCCAGACGATTTGCTGTGGATAGAGAACATTTTGGATAATGATTAATCTGATCTAAATTATAACAATTCAATTATGAGAAAGAAAACAACAACATTGGTTAATTTTAAATTATATAATTTGTAATTCGAATTAAGAACCCATAAATGAATGGCGTGTATATATACAATCTTACAATCTCAACTCTGCATCCATTAACAGTCCAAAGCACCTTTGACCATTGTTCCATATTCCAATTTCTGTGTTCTTATGCATATTTTAGCCTTTTAGTCTTGTTCCCCTTTCTTAACAGAGATATTCGCATTGCAACACATTCTTTCAGTCCTGATTTCAAGTGTGACCTTCGTACTGTTGATTTGATGGACAATGACACCGGTACCTACTACCACTTCTGTTGTCAATTCAACACTTGTCTTCTTTCTATTCCTTAAGGATATTATCTTGAAGTATTGCTCATCCTCGTTAGACAGCTTTTTGGGCTTTCCAGTCTCCGGTTTGTCAATTACAGACTATGTTTCTCTATACTTGTTGATTGTGCTTCGGATACCACACCTTGAAAATCGAGTAATGCCAGCTACTTCACTCAACGTTTTGTCTTCCTTATGCAAATCAGGCAGTTATAATAGTAGAAAACACTAGTGGAGGTTGAGTAAATTATTGGTGCTCATAATGCACCAGAGTAGAAAAATGCAACATGTCTAAGACTTTTGCACAGCAGTATATATATTTTATTCTGCGGGTTGTACAATGACTGTCACAGGTCTGTGGGTTTCAATGTCAATTTGCAGGTATGACCTGTGAACGACGGGTCACTTGGGTGGTTTGTGGGGCTTAATTGTGATTTGTTGTTGCTTGTTTTCATGTAGAGTAGTCTCCTCATACAGGAACACCTCCTAAGAGAACACTTCAGCTTAGGGAACAACCAGTGATGAAACATAATTTTCCCATTGTAAATGCTCCGCCTAAATGAACAGCAACTTTGCTTAAAAGAACACTTTTTCAGCGCCAATACGATAGCAATTATTTGCTAACCGATATTAAATGGATGAAGTACTGTTTTGTAACCTAATAACTCATCATCATCAAACTCAATTTCAAATGGTTTTCAAAACTGTCATTGTGAGAGTAATCTAGCTGCTGCGGCATTTTTATCATGTGTAGGGGTTTTGTTCATTTTGTTTGTCAGTTTATTAACATTAGTTTGTCAGTTTGTTTATTAACATATGTTTCCCATACTGCTTTTCTCTTATTCTGTTAATTGCATACGTTGATGCACATGTGTCATGATATAAGTAATAAACACATTTGTATTTATTGATTCATATCATGATTAGCCTTGGCATAGTGTATCAGGTGGTCTTAGAGAATACTTCACCTAAGAGAACATCTTGCTTGCTTCCCCAAGGTTGTTCTCTTAGCCAGACTACTCTATGTATGTCTCTGTTGCATTCTATTGATTTGATTTCACCCAAGCAACAGAAAGGGGGAGTTGAGAGGCAGATAGTTGTATGACTTTGCCCATTAGTAATACATTTAGACAAATGTTTGTTTAAATGTACAGCACTACTGCATTTAAACTTTAGTTACAGCATAGAAATTGCTCAATGAAAAGATACTCTGTGAGAAAATGATCTCCATTTGTATAAAGCTTCCAAAGTCCATCAATAAATAATAATAATAATAATAATAATAATAATAATAATAATAATAATAATAATAATAATAATACAATTAGCAGAAATTGCCATTATTCTGGCTGACTCTGTAGCCTGGTTCAGAAGAAGCACTTTAGTAATTATCCACTCCCAGCTGCAGCCCGATAAGAGGTTTACATATAGATTACAGAAATTATACTCAAAATCATATCAGCCCACCCGGACAGAACCATCCGTCAAAGTGAAGGGAAATTTCATTTAGAGTCGATCGTGGAGACACATAGAGAGGGGCTACTGGGGGAGTCCAGACCACCAAGACACTTGAGAGGTGGGGGGATTCAATAAGAGAGGAGACCCATTAGGAGTGTGGGGTCAGGTAGAGATAAATATTTACCTAGAGGAGCAGAGAAGTGAGGGCAGAAGGGCTGGGAGAGTACCACCAACCACTGAACAATGAGAGAAGAAGGCGCTTTTAAACTGTGTTTCTGTTTACACAGTCAATTAGACAATATATGCTGCCCTGAAATACATCCAAAGCGAATATATATATATATATATATATATAGAGAGAGAGAGAGAGAGAGAGAGAGAGAGAGAGAGACAGAGAGAGAAACAGACATATATATGTATTTTTAAGTGTATTTAACCTTTGGAAATATGTACATTTTAAATATAACAAACTTTTTTCACAGTAGAAGTATTTATTTTTGATTTATTGAATCATGAATGTCAAGTAGACCACATTTAAGAACGTTGATGGATTTCTGAGAAGCAGATAAATCCAAGTATCTTTTTAAACAATTAAAACATTTCTCACTGTGTCCTGATATTCTGATTAGACTGTCACCTGTATGTAATGTTTACATAAAAGAACATTTCATTTGTAACCCTTCAGAGGATTAAGGAACTTCAATTCGAGTTGAACTCAATCCCTTACAAACCACAAAAAAAAAAAAAAAAAACAGTGCGTAGCTCAAAAACGATTTAAAAATAAAAAAATAAAATGGGTTTCAAAAGACAAATCCACTGAACCACATACAAAGACGTTTCATACTCCAGCAATGTACCAAGCACCTTCCCATCTGGGAGGTGAGAAGAGTAAACAGTGCCTCTTCGTTACTGACAGGGTCTGCCCCAATTTACTACCAGGTTAAACCTACGTTCTGTTTTAACTGGCTGTCTTTAAAGTTACTGACACTCGACAAGCCAGGGTTTAGTGCAAATCCTCCTAAGTGAGGTGTAGTTTTAGTTGCTTCTGATCCTTGAGGCACGTGTGAGACTGTCTGTTTCACATGGACACAAGGACAGGATGTGGTGTTGCTTTTCTAAATATCTATAGAGTATATATGCTACAGTTACTGTGTGAAATCAGTCACTTTATAAAATATCCATGTCAATCAGGAAATGTATAAAGTAACATGTAAATGAACAGATGCCAGTGGATGGATCAGTATATACATTTTGAAAATGTTGGTTCACGGGTAATACTTTACATTGTGTTTCTAATTACAGTGTATTTTCATAGTAGTTACATAGTAAATACATGTATACGTACACATAGTTACAATGTTATTATGCAAAGTTTACCATGAACTTAATGTTTATATTTTCTTGCATGCTATAACCCTAACCCTAACCCTAAACCTATCCCTAACCCCAACCCTAACTATCCCTGGACCTAACCCTAACTCTGAACTTAACTCTAACCCTAACACTTTACTTTTGCTTATTCTGAATCAATTGTGCACTTGCATATCTCATGCAAAAAGATTTAAACGTTAAGTGCATTATTACTATGGATAATAACATTGTAATTATGTGTAAGTACACGTGTATTTACTATATAACTACTATGTAAATACACAGCAATTCAGAGACACTTGTTTAAAAATATAACACTACGTTACAGACATGGGACACAGCAGAGGTAACGTAATACATTTCTTATGCACTTTGCGGGATGTTTAACACATTAAAATGCGTAAAATGTTAAATTAATGAAATATGGACTGAAATGAATTGATTTGTACTGATATCATTGAACTGTAGAATCAATGGTATATTTCTTAGTGAAGACAGATTGCATATATTTTATTATTTTATTCTTTCAGGTATGACCGCCTAAGTTCTGTAATATGTAAGAAAAATATGCTACTAGTTAAGGGAAATGGCTTTCTGTTTATGTAAACATGGAGCGTATTGGCTTATGACTACTGTAGAAAAAGCTTTAAGAAAAATGAAAAAGTGTAGATATCTTAGCAATCCAGTTCCACAGCTTACCATGCGGGTGTACAGCAATACCCATTTACAAACATCTCAGCCCCCCACACCTTGCATTTACAATTATCTTCAGCGAGACTCAGAGACAGACGCATGGTCAATATAACAATACAAAGCCTGTTTGTGCTATTATACAGTATAGGATTATTTTTTACTCCTGAACAGTCACTCGGTATAGAGTGTGATTCTTAATTCATGCAACATTGTTGTTTTGCATTGTTTTCGATTCTACTTAAATGTGGAAATTATTGAACAGCCCTCTGGTGGCCAAACGGTGCATCTCGTTCCTAGACATTTTCCCTTGCACATCATCCTCCAGGTTCCTGCCTGTATTGTTATGAGCCCCCTATATAACAGTGCCCCTATTGGAACGGCAGTGCTCAGAGCCAGGGTTTCCAGCTTGTCCTGACTAGAGCGTTTCACAGGTTTGGTGGTTAACAGCTGCAAACCCAAGTTTTTCTTATGGCTTTTTCAAAGGGCAGCTCAACAAGCAATCAAACCAAACCCTGCCTCTGCACCGTTACTTGCACTTAGATCCAGCCATTTCAAATCCATACCAGATGGACTCGTGTATTCACATAATTTAGATTTTTTTTTACAGATGTGGAATTTTTTATTTTTTTTTTTTTTTTTTTTTTATGTAGTCGTTGCCAGCTATTATTTTTTTGTTATTTTTCTCCCAATCTGAAATGCCCAGTTATTATTTAGGCTCAGCTCACCGCTAGCACCCCTGCGCTGACTCGGGAGCGGCGAAGATGAACACACGCTGTCCTCCGAAACGTGTGCCGTCAGTCGACCGCTTCTTTACACACTGCGGATTCACCATGTAGCCACAGCATGAGGACAATGCAACTCTGGGCAGCTTACAGGCAAGCCCACAGGCGCCCGGCCAGACTACAGGGGTCGCTGGTGGGCGGTGAGCCGAGGACACCCTGGCTGACCTAAAACCCCACCCCCTACCCCCAGCGACGCTCAGCCAATTGAGCTCCGCCTCCTGGGAACTCCCGTCCACGATCGGATGTTGAATAGCCCAGACTCGAACCGGCAATGTCCAGGTTATAGGGTGCATCCTGTACTCACGAAGAGCGCCTTTATTGGATGCGCCACTTGGGAGCCCCAGGCAGATGTGTATTTTAAGAAAAAAAAGACAGATGGGTGTGGGTGGTGATTAAGTAAGCACATGTACTGCCCAGATGAATGTACAGCTTGCAGATACAATAGTGAATCACTATAGAGGTGCCAGCAACACATCACATGCCCAGAGCTGTTATGTATCCATTGGCAGTCACTATGCGTTTGTAATATCAATGTTCAACTCAGTTATAGCAGTTTTTAATAAAGAGATAAAAACTCATTCTATAGCTTTTATTTAGTTTATTACTGATAAACATTTTAAAAAATCCATACAGAATAAGCTATCACTGAGCAGCTGAAGAGTCTGTACCGTTTATCCCTGGTTTATTTTTGTATCACACTGCAATCGCCTGCTGACTCAATGGCATTCCTGTTCATTATTGAATAACCTACACAGTCTGGCTGAAGATGTATTTTTCTTTACATAATTGCATGTCATCACTGGTAGTCTTTTAAATCTGAAATGGAGTTGACATCGTTAACCCTAACCAGTACTTTAAGCACAACACAGAACCCAGGACCAGAGGACACTGTTAAAAATGAAGTGGAGCTAGGACAGAGGGAAGGAGACACTGCTTTACACAGTGGTGAAGATAAGAAATGGGCTACCTAGTCATGTTGTGGATGCTGCATCACAGGGATCTGTCAGAATGCTAATGTTTTCAGATCACTGAGCTACTAGGAACTTGACAGGCATAATGGCCTCCTCTTGGTCTTACATTTTCGTATGTTCTTATGTGAAATGCCTTTTAGTACCATTTCAGAATTGTGTGACAGTTTTGGGCAAATCTCCCGCAAAGCTTGGTAGCCATTTTGATATTCAAGGCTTCTGTTGCAAATCCGTAAGAGAGGGTGAAGCTTTTAGCTGCAGTCGATTGTTGGCTTGCACTTAGCCTTGCAGAACAGATCAATGTGAGTAATACCTCTTCAGCTTTCCTAATCTCTGTGGTTTGCTCGGCTCTCTGTTCTCTCAGCTACTGTTCAAGACTTCATACAACTGGCCTTGAAGAATGCATAGAATACTACAACGCCAACCATCTTCTCAGAAAACATCCTATTTTTCAGTCAGCTTAAAATACAATGCCCTTTCAAGTAAGGTAACATTGTTTACAATTTTAAAAAAAAATGGCTGTACATTACTGCAATGGTTAAATGATGATGATTTCAGAAAACAACATTTTGTATGCTTTTATAAACCCTGATACATTAGGATAATTATTTAATAAACTAGAGCAGCGGAGCAGCTTTCCAGGTTTAGTCACATGGGATGAAACACTGGTTTAGATTGTGACAAACAAGGGTCGGTCTTGACTGTATTTCAAAGCCAACGCACTCATTTCTGTGTGACAGACACAAACTTGCAAAGACTGTGAGGTAGCCTGTAGTTCCTTTAGTCCCACTTCGTGCAGCTGGTAGTGCCATTAGGATTTGAAAAGACCTCCAATCTGTAAAAATGAGAATTTGATCAAAATAACTTGATTAGAGACCAAAAGGGGGGCTTCAAAGCGGTTAACGATATTGTTTAGGTAGGAGCTTGTATTTATTCAGCTGCAGGAAGCTCATTACGAAGGCTAGGGTTTTTTGCTTAATTTTTTTTCTTTTTGTTGTACATGGGAACAATAGGCGCACAATTAATGTTGTATTGGGAGGCCTCTCCGGCTGCTTCGTTTGATCTGCTTCAAGTGCAGACTTAACTCTGGGAGGGGTGGGGGTGGGGGGGTTCAAGCATTACCGGTCCTGAAGGATTATTAGCTCCCAACACACAAAAGCCATCCCATAAATACAGCTGCAAGCAAACACAATGCACCAAAAATAATGTGTATCTTTCGTCCAAAGCACGGCTCTTATTAGCTGGATGAGGGTTGAGCTTGTGAAAGTGCTTCAACCACTTTGCTGCCGTGTGTCTCTCTCCCTCTATCTCCTTTTCTCGATCCCTTTCTTTTCTGTTTTTTCTTTTACTTCCTTAACTTCCTCTCTATTCCTCTCATCCCTGATCTCTGTTCCTTTCTTGCACCTTTCTTTCTCCCATCCTCTTTATTTACCCTCCTTTATGATTCTCGTGTGTTTTCTTCCATCTTTCTTCCTTCCTCTCTCCTTTCTGTTTCCCTCTCTCCTTGCTTTCTTCCTCTCATTCCCTCTCCTTTTTCAATCTTTCTTCCTCTCTGCCTTTGCTCTGTCACTTGTTTCTGGTTCTCCTTCTTTAACCTCTATCCACCCTTTTCCTTTGGCATCCTGTGTATCTTTCATTCCAGTTTTCTCTGAACACAATCTCAAATCCCTCTCTGAATATTTTCCTCAAAGCTGTTTCTCCTAATGAACTCCACCTCACCAGCTACCATTTCAAAATAATTTAGGAACTTGCTTTGTATCCCATGCACCAAATATAACCAACACATCCCTTGTAGTTTTCAAATATCCTGAATGAGAGGAGGCCATTCAGTCCATCATTGCTTGTATGGTTCCTAGTAGCATATTGCTCTCAGAACTTTGTTCAATTGTCTTATAGGATCCCAAAGACATTCATCATTTAATAGACATTTTATTATCATCATTGCTGGATTCAATGAGCTAGTTGGATAGCGTATACTGATTCCCTTCCTTCCAGTGAACCCAATATTAGTGCACCTACTCAGTCACTTTGCCACAAGATGGAGACCTGAAGTGAACCTATATAGCATTGTAGCAGAATCTACAGGCTTCATTAGAGTCAAAGAGAGAAAGTTGAGACAATGACAAATATCACTGGTCCCCTTTTTTAATGTGATGATTATTATTATTATTATTATTATTATTATTATTATTATTATTATTATTTATTATTTATTGATGAACTCTGGAAGCTTAATACAAATGGAGATCATTTTCTCACACTGTATCTTTCCATTGCGTAACTTCTATGCTGTAAATAAAGTTTAAATGCAGTGGTGCTATAAATTCAAACATTTATTTATTTATTTGTTTGTTTATTTGTTTATTTTAATTTAGAGTGCTCAATTATTTTCTCCCCAATTTAGAATGTCCAGTTATGTTCCCTCATCTCTCAAATTCCCCCGACAGCTCAGGAGAACTAAAGGTCAGTGGGCTTCCTTTGATCCCCAAGCCAATTGTCTCTTTACACCCAGGAACTCAAGAGCAGTCAGTGTACTACCGGCCTCTGGAGGACAGAGGCCAGCTCTGCACTTGTCCATCTGAGCTCACCAGTGGTCCACTGTAGTGCGATGAGGAGAAACACTCCCTTCTGGTTTTGCCTCCACAACCCCCAGGAGCACCAAAGCCAATGCACCCAACAAATTCGCACAGCCAGGGCGAGAACCTGCACTCCCCCGGATGTGCACTCCAGGCCTTGCTGGGAGATCCTATGGTTAGGCCAGTAACACTGAGTTCAAACTAGGTTCCAGTTGTCCAGATTCATGTGTCTAGGCTTGGTTGATCCTTGAATTCAGTCACCTCTAACCACTAACTTTGAGGCCCAGTAAAAATGTCATGAACATACTGCAGTGCTTCGCCTAGCTCCAGGCCTTGGCAATGCTCTTCAGAATGGACAGGCCTGAGGATATCTTTGTGTTGGTTATACATTTTCCTGGCCCCCTCCTTTATCTTTGATCACTGGCTGAAGCGAAAGGGGGTGGGGAGTGTTTGATTTCTTAAAGGAGTGAGAGAGGTATAAATTATGACACATACAAAGTGATTTCATAAGGAGTAGGGGGTGGAATGCAGAGCTGTAACCTTATTAAGGAACAATTACAGAGCTGAAGAGTTGCATTAAGTGTCCTCAAGCATTCAGCCATGCTGGCAGCAGTAGAATATAACATTCCTTACTCCACGCAAGCTTATGTAAAATCCTACACTCAACAATGTATATTAAATATACTGTATGAGATGTATTTCCAATATGTATTTTTTCATTTACATTGGATGTTGCCATGGTGATAGAATGCTTTATTGCTAGAAAACTATCCTTGCATTAATTATACATATTTATATGCAAAAATATATTTCTTTAATAATGCTTTCCAGAAGCTTTTATAAAACGCAGCAACTTGTTTCATTGAAGTTACAGTAACACTGAAATCAAATTTCAACTACAGAAGAACGTAAGGTATTATACATTTAAAAATGTGTTTAAAAAGTATACATTGCAAATGAACTGCACTTTAAACCTGCCTGTCCCATTCTGATCACAGCATTTTTAATCCAAGAAAGCAAGGCTGACGACCTGCATCCACAGTTTGCTGTTCATAGACCTGTATTATTGTACCCTGGTTTTTCAGAATGGTTGAGAAAGTGTTCGAGAGAATGTTGAAATGTTGGGGGGTTTTGTGCATGGTGGTGCATTATCCACTGCTTTCAATGCCTGCATCTATCATGTTTTTGAGCTGCTTCATGGCAGTGGCAGTGATGCGTGATCACTATGGCAACTCGAAATGCATCAGAGGAACAGTCATCCCAAAACAGCACTAAGATACAGAACAGAGGTGCTAATGTGAATGCAAGTTAATACCCAATATCCTTTGCACTCAGCTATTTGAATTAGGGCGATTCATTTTATTCAAATTTTTCTTCCCTGGTGGCTCCAAAATAATTTGCACCAATGGGAAATTTATGTCAAGTGAATTCGTATTATAAGAAGTAATTTACAATAACATGTACCACTATGTACAGAATAGTATTGAATAATAAATGCCTTCTATGTGAGTTCTTACTGTACATACATAATAATAGATTGGAGATTACCAAACATATTGTATACAAAATGAGCATTGTGTTGATACGAATAAGGTTAGCAGTACTCTATAAATGTTTGCCGTGTATTTCCTATATATATAAAGTCTACACCCCCTTTCAAATTTTTCACATTTTGTTGCCTTATAGCCTGGAATTAAAATGCATTAAAATATTTTTTTTTTTTTCATTTATCTGCACATCCTACTCCATAACCTCCAAGTGAAACAAATATTCTAGAAATTTGTAGAAAATTATTTAAAAATAAAAACGGAAATAGCTTGGTTGGATAAACGTCCACCCCCCTTGTAATAGCAATCTTAAATTAGATCAGGTGTAACCAATTGCCGTCAAAATCACACACCAAGTTAAGTGGCCTCCACCTGTGTTAAATTGTAGTGATTCACATGATTTCAGGATAAATTCAGCAGTTCCTGTAGGTTCCCTCTGCTGGGTAGTGCATTTCAAAGCAAAGACTCAACTATGAGCAGCAAGGCGCTTTCAAAAGAACTCCGAGACAAAGTTGTTAAAGCACAAATCAGGGGATGGGTATAAAAAAATATTAAAGGCCTTGAATATCCCTAGGAGCATGGTCAAGACAATTATTAAGAAGTGGAAGGTGTATGGCACAACCAAGACCCTGCCTAGATCAGGCCGTCCCTCCAAACTGGATGACAGAGCAAGAGCGAGATTGATCAGAGAGGCTACCAAGAGGCCAATGGCAACTTTGCAAGAGCTACAGGGTTTTATGGCCAAGACTGGTCAAAGTGTGGACAACAATATCCCAAACACAAATCTGGCCTGTACGGTAGGATGGCAAGAAGGAAGCCATTACTGAAGAAAGCCCATCTTGAATCCCGTTTGAAGTGTGCAAAAAAAAAAACACAGATTCTGTAGCCATGTGGCAAAAAGTTTTGTGGTCTGACAAAACTAAAATGGAACTTGTTGGCCTAAATGCAAAGCGTTATGTTTGGCGCAAACCCAACACAGTACATCACCCAAAGAACACCATCCCTACTGTGAAGCATGGTGGTGGCAGCATCATGTTATGGGGATATTTCTCATCGGCAGGGACTGGGGCGCTTGTCAGGATAGAAGGGAAAATGAATGGAGCAATGTATGGGAAAGTCCTTGAGGAAAACCTGTTGCCCTCTGCAGGAAAGCTGAAACTGGGATGGAAGTTCACCTTTCAGCATGACAACGACCCAAAGCGCACAGCAAAAACTACACTGGAGTGGCTAAGGAACAAAAAGGTAAATGTCCTTGAGTGCCAGTCAGAGCCCTGACCTAAATCCAATAAAAAATTTGTGGCATGACTTGAAGATTGCTGTCCCCAACGACCTTGAACAGTTTTCTAAAGAAGAATGGTCAAATATTGCCAAATCTAGGTGTGCAAAGTTGGTAGAGACCTATCCCAACAGACTCACAGCTGTAATTGCTGCCAAAGGTGTTTCTACCAAGTATTAACTCAGGGGGGTAGAGACTTGTGCAACTTTTTCAATGATCTTTCAGTTTTGTATTTTTAATATATAATGTTTTTCTCAATAAAAACTTTTTTCCCCTTAACAGTGTGGAGTATGGTGTGTAGATAAGTGGGGAAAAAAGACTTTCTATAGGCACTAAAGTTCTATATATATTATATATATATATATATATATATATATATATATATATATATATATATATATATATATATATATATATATATATATATATATATATATATATATATATAATATATATATTATGTAATTTGTATTTGCATTGCAAACATGGTCAATATATTTGCCTACAAAAGGAGGTATAATGTGTGCTTAGGGCTGTTTATTTTCACCTTTTTGAGGAGCACACAGAATAATTTTTGAAATCATGTATCTTTTAGGGTAACATGAATCAGGCTTGATTGAAAATCACGTGTTCAGTGGCAGGGATATCCAGGTAGCAGTGTAGTAAAGGCAGCTGAGCTGGAAACATCTTCAGCTGGACCCGTGACAAACCCTGCTCTAGAACCCCTTTCATTAGAGTGCAGCAGGTGGCCTTGCCTTCGCAGTCACTCAGCTGCAGGAGTTCATTTCTTTTCCGTTCCGCGACCACTTTTGTCAGATTCAGTGCTTTACATCTGCCCTTTTTTTTAAACACACTATTTTTGGACAACACTGCCTTATTGTATAGTATACTGTGCATTTGCATTTCGAAGATTCTAGCCCTACACAGGGTTGATGTGTTATTTCTGCTTCAACAGATATTTCATTCATCTGCTTCCTTCTCTCAAGATACAGGGCACATGAACAACTGATCCATGCCAAGAGGTATTTAACCAGACTTTCTTATAAATCAAGAAACACATTTAAATAAGATTGATTTGGGAATAAAAATATTAAATTGAAAAACTATGATGTATTTGTGCACAATACACACTATCATTTAATGAAACAACAGCTATTTGTAATCTTGTTGCCAGCTGCGGGCTGCAGAAAAGTTATAAATCACAGCAGTAACGCCAATAAACCTGCAGCTAGATCTTTCATCTTGATGAGAAAGGAAACTAATAGAACTGGTTGGCATTTTATTTCAATTCCCCAACCTGCACCAAAACAGAATCCCGCTTTTTAATTCATTCTATTTGCAGTCTTAATTTTTTTTATTCACTGCGATGTTATGATTTATCTTAGATTTTGATTTGTATTCATTTGGAAAGTGCTTTGGTATGACTTTGATATGGAAGCCACAATATACATTGAATTAGATTAATTTGGACTCAAAACAATAAACATGCAGAAGTCTCAAACTGGATTATTTTTGGTATCTTTTCGACAGCAAATGCTGTTGTATTAGAAGTGTGTTCTTTTGCATCTAAATACACACGAGCTGCTCAAACTGCTATGCAATGAATGTTAAACTATACAGAGCTCAGGCTCCCAAGTGGTGCATCCTGCACTCCAGTAAATTTGCTCCACGTGGAGTGCAGGATGCATTCTCTAGTCTGGACTTCGCCGGTTCAAGTCCAGGCTGTTCCTTTGCCAACCAAGGATGGGGGCTCCCAGGGGGTGGCACAACAATTGGCCAAGCGCCACCCATGGAGAGGGAGGGCTAAGTTTTAACTCAGTCATACTTTTTTGCTTCCTGAACATATAACCAACTCCCTACATAAATACTGGCAAGAGATTTAAATGGGCACATTGTCCCAGTACCAATAATATTATTAATTTACCACCAATAAGAATGAGTGGGCGGGACATTTATCCAACACTTTACCCAGAGGTAATGAGTACACATTTAACCACTGGTCCAGTATCCATGTTCCAGTTGCTAGGTAGAAATAGGCATTAGTGGATAGAGTTGGGTGCAGGTCTTTAGCAACAACAACAACAACCAACTTAGACTTATGAAATGCTTTTCATGTGAGACACACCTTAGAGAGCTGTAGCTAGTGAATACAAAACTGCACGAATAATATTAAAAGATACAAGCTTAAGCAGTAGCAAAGGCCAAACTATATAAATAAGTCTTCAAGTTAGTTTATAGGATTGAACCGAATCATAGCCCTAATAAATACCTTTTGGAATTGAGGTCCAGAGTTTAGGTGCTATAGTTTGAGAAGGAAGGCACACGCTACTGTGGTGGAACTCTGTTCTCCTCCAATAAAACAAGATCATGTGACCGCAGGGCACAACCCGGGACATATTACAACTAGAAAGAATCTCTGCAATATAAGTAGGAGCAAGATCATGTAGGGCCTTGTAGGTCAGTAATAAAACTTTAAAACCAAATCTGTATCATACTGGAAGCTGTCCAGCCCTAGTGTTTGTTAAAATAACAGCTGCAGAGTTCTGAACAAGTAGAAGCCTACTCATAAGGCCAATGAATAGAGCATTGCAATAATCAATCCAGGTCATGACTAAAGTATGAACCAATGGCGTTCTAATAATACTGCAAATGCAAAAGTAAGCTCTGGGTACAAAATGGCACCTAAACAAAATAAACCCTGTACTACATTGCCATTATTACTGTAAGATCGGCTACTGAAAAATGAAACTGCTCTACCGTGTGCATTCTAAACAACAGAACAGAACGCTGTTGTGGTTTTTAGTAGAGAAAACATCACAAAGACATTCAATATGCTTGCAGTCTTGGCAGTCACGGTCAGAGAAACCCATTTTGAGGGCTAAAATGGAGAACAAATGCCCTAGTCATTCTGGGAGCAAATGAATCACTTTTGATGTATGTGTGGGAGTCTTGCATGTTTTTACAGAGAATTTCAGAATAGTGTTGATCAGTAAGAGGTCTGAGTGGAGCAATATGGGCAGCCCCGACTCTCATCGTTCAGTACTATACTTGCTGATGGGTAATGTATAGTGTGTGTGTGTGTGTGTGTGTGTTTAAGGTACGGTCCCAATTGGAATGGGGAGTACAGTGTAAAGAGAGATGCTATGCGATTGATTTAGCCTCCAGAGCACGCTGCCTGAGAGAGGGAGAGTGAGCAAGCTTATATTCCCTCTCAGACACTGGGCTCCAGAATGCTGTAACCTGAGCAACACCAGCGATGTTTATCATTAATAAACCCATTGTAAAGATGATTTTACACACTATTAATTTCACCTCTTAAATCACAACATTGTTGGGAGTTTTAATGCACAGCAGTGCACTTCACCAGGCTAAGTGTGTTTCAGGGTGTTTCAAGTATATGAAAGAAAGGTGGGGCGAGATGAAAAATTCAAGTATTGTATGATAATCTAATTCTAGGGTTGCATTTCTGGAAAGACAATAGTTTGCAGAGATTTTGATACATTCAATGGGGAATACAAAGATGCAATAAATAAATGGCCACAGGCGGCAGTTGAAGCTCACACGTGCATCTAACACAGTACACTATGAGCAGCTATAAAGCAATGTATTTGAGGACTCAGCTCATCCATTCAGCCTCATGTTACTCAGTGAAATTAACACTCATATGCTGGCCCCTCAAACTGGAATAATTACTTACAGATCCTGATCTGATCCTTTGAACCAGCCTTGTGATTGCACTTAATCAATGTGAAGTAAATACAATAATACATGGATTGTGAAGCTGTGCGTTTGCTGCATGCATGTCTGATCCTGCCTTCCCATTGGGATGCCCTTGTAAACAAGCCTTTTGCATGCATTCTTTTCAATGAATAACATTGTAAACGAAAAACTCTGTGACCAAATTCAGCACTCTATGTCTACTAAACAAGTGATATACCCAAAGAAACCTTATACCAACAGTGTTGGACTACAGCCAGTGTGAATGCCCCCCACTTTTAATCACAAAATATCAAATAATAAGTTGATAAATAAATGACAATTTTTTGACACAAGTTATGTCAAGAATGAAGTCACGATACCTTACAGCTTTTTATTTCCATAGTGAATCAAAGGAGCTGACATAGTTAAACCAAAACCAGAAGACCATGTTGGAAATTAAGTTAAGTTAAATTAAGAAACTTCTTCACACAGAGAGTGGTGAAGGGTATGGAATGGGTAGTCATGTTGATTAGGCAGAAGCATTGGGATCCCTTAAGACCCAACTAGACAAAGATTTGAGATCAATCAGCTACTAGCTGTCACAATTCAAAGTAAAAAGCAAAAATGGCTATCCAGGAACAAACAGCCAAAGAAAGAGAATAAGAGAACAACAGATATTTTTCTATAAAGTAATGGTGTATAACAGCAATTTTAAAACAAACGACTATTAGAATTCAGAATGTTTACCTCCTTGTACTTACAAACACTACACTTGAAAAACAAATCTCTATTTTACACTATTATTGCTTACATGTGAATCATGAAAATGCTACAATGCTACAATATAGTGAGTGCAGTATTACATTTCTTAAATGTATACTATATACAGCTTCATATAATGTTCCTATAATATTGTAATAACATTTTACATGCACAATAAAAACAAAAAAGTATCTATTGATATATCAAGATGGATAAGCTCTGGATAGGAAACCATGTCCAGTACATCAGCACAAATCCCTAAAGCACACACTGGAATATAGACAATGCCACTGCTTCTAAATGAATGTGAGGCAGCAGCAATAGTTTCCAGAGTACTCCACTCTGTAACCCTTTATGAAGCCAGACAGAAAGCCTTCCTAAAGCTGCTCTTTGGTCTAAAGAGTCACATTAGTGCATGGCAGGCTAGCGAAGGTCAGACTACAGTGTAAGTGAAGCAAATAGGCCATTTAATACTACCCTGGTGTATCATTATACCCAACTACAGCTGCTAAATAATATGTATTTCTACCCGTCATACTAAAGCGACTGGATTGAAGACCAGATATTGTGTGAGTTTTGCATTTAAACTGAGAAAATGGATTGAGCAAGACAGAGGAGTTAACTGAATGTGTTTTATTGCGATGAAATTATGATTATGTATTCTGCTTTATTGTTTGCATTTTAGGTTTTGTATACTAAAAGTAGAACCTTAAAGTTTTCCTCAAGGTCAGTGGGAATGTTATTCCCAGCCTCTGGTGATCACAGTTGTTCAGGGACTGCAGACACATTTTTTAACCTGTCAGCATTTCTGATGATTTCCAGGACCTTGGTCTAGTGATTTGGTAAGGAGTTACAAAATGGATTAGGTGACAAAATTAGGAAATCAGGTCATTGTGAAAGTCTAATTTGGACTGCTGACAAAAAAACTCATCCTGTTTATCTGTAATAGACACAGAAATACATTCTGTATTTAGTAGACATTTGGTTTATGTTTATATTTCATAGTACTGTAGTAATAACAGATACAGACAGCTGTTCTGCTTAGGACTTGTGAAATTGAGTCAACAAAGTTTAATTTTTTTATCAACATATTAGTTAATATTTAATTAAATGTGGAGGGCATCAGCATTCAGTCCTGACACTACTGCAGCTGGGATCCCTTACATTTCAGTTAGTTTTTGTCATTTTGTTCTGTGCTAAAGCTTTACTGGTGCAAATCAGTTTATAAAATATTCTAGATCTGTAATTTAACTTTATTGCTAAAAGTGAGCATTACTGTTTGTACTGTCTGCATTCGTATTTACAGATACAAACAGTACACTGATGAGATGTGCGCAGTAATAAGATATGTAGATATGTCATGTCAAGAGTCATGTCAATATATTCTGTACGCTGAATTATATTTGCATCTGGTAATCTATGTGCACACCTGAACCCCAATCTAAGGGTGAAAATGAGAGACAAAATCAGTTGCTTATTACTTGTGAAACTATTTTGAATTGCCATGATAGAGGACATAGCACCCTTTCATTGTGACAGCTTTGTCTTACTTTTACAGAAAATAAAACATGAACAAGTTTTATTTTTTGCTGATACCTTTTTGAGAGAATCAGCTAAAATATGTATAACAATATATACATTAGCTTTTGGGACAGTATGTTTCTTTAGGTGAGAAGTGGAAAATCAGTTGCCAGCAATTAACTCAAAAACATGCCTGATTTACTGCTTTGTACAAACGTTGTGCATCACCCTATAGGATTAATTCATTTTGCTTCATGAGAATGAAACCTGCTGAATAATGTTATGTTAACATATTGAATTACACACTGCTATATAGTTTTCCATATACTTAATTTAAAACTGACAAAAATTGAAAAATGTGACATTTCGAAATATAACATGAAATACTCTACTACTATTATGGCTTCTGGTAAACTTTTGCAATCTCATTTTGTAGTATATTTGATAACATGCTGTTAAATAAAATATCTAAATTATGTACATACAGTTTTATTTTTTGTTTGTTTGTTTTTTAATTATGTCTCAATCCTAAAATTTTAGGTGATGCTAAACGTTTGGCCATAGCTATATATTTTGAAATATATGAGAGGAATTTCTTGCCTTTCCAATTTCCACTTCTCCACTAAAGAAGACATTTTTAACTGATCTTATTAACAAGGCTTCATCAAGAAGAAAAAAAAGCTATACCTGAAATCTATATGTGGAACAGCACACAACTCAGATATTCAGACTTTACAAAAACAAACCACATAGAACTGTGATAAACGTAGCCCTTTGCGAGTCCTAGTGGAAACATATTCAGATCGGCTGAATCAGTTTGTAGTAATGTTGTGGTAGAATGGATCAAACACCAAACACCAGAATTTCATCTGTCCCATCCTCCCCCCCATTTTAACTCTACCACTAAACCTCCATTATCTTGACTTGCTGATTCAGCATCTCTGTAAATCTAACAGTAATCCAATAGATAGTGCTATAAAAGACTTCGATGTAACATTGTCCTGTACTATCATAATATATACATATTTAACAGTGCATCCTTGACAATCTAACATTCAACTATATTCTGAATACTAAACTAGTTCAGACATTTCTTTTCGCATTACTGTATACTGTGAGTATCTTTCATCTTCGTGTTCAGCATAGTTACTTGATAGAAATCTAAGAGAAGAATTGAAGGCTGCCACACAGACAAGAAAAACAGATCTATTCATATTTAATATTCCAAGACATCTATTTGCAAATAGTCTATAAAAAGTGTATCATTCTGAGACCATGTTCTATTCTTCTGATATTTAAGTGTTAAAAGCTTATGATGAAAAATACAGTTGTCATTGGCTTTTTTTTCCACAAGTATATTATTAGATTCTTAGTTCAAGCATATTGTTTTACTATATTGATTTGAATTGCTAAGACAACACATTACAATATGCACTTCAAAAACTGCAATTCCTTTTTTACTAACTGAAAGTTTAAGTAATGAGAACAATTCAATAGGCAGAAGTTGCTTTTCTGATCAGTCAATGGATTAATTCACAATTTGACTAAATCAATTAAACTCTTGCACCCTAAATAAACTGTGTATATGCAACTTACAAGTATCCTAGACATCTATTCATTATGATCTTTTTGAATTGTAGTACCGTACAATAGAAATTTCTGCAAAGGATTATATTATTTTAATACAATAAAATATTGTATATATATATATATATATATATATATATATATATATATATATATATATATATATATATATATATTTTTTTTTTTTTACAGTATTGAACAGTCAAGTTTAACAAAACCCTTCAGCAAAACAGACCATGCATTGCCCTTTGTTTTAATAACAGTGGTAGAATGCTAGGGCTTTGGTACAGAGGCCCCTATAAAATAGCAGCGTTCAGAAGGTAACTTTCAATAGCAATAGTTTTACACTTTATAGTTTATTTCATAAAATACATTTGCATTAAGTGTTACTGATCCTTTCCAGTATTCTTGGTCATTACTAATGCAGACAGACCTATAACTTGGATAAATAGTGAGATAGAGTAACTGAAATGTGCATCCCTTTAAAGTAGTCTAAAGAATTTAATTTTTAAAATATAGTTTACTGGTAAAATTATTATTATTATTATTATTATTATTATTATTATTATTATTATTATTATTATTATTATTATTATTCATTTATTTGGGATTAAAGCTAGGCGTTTGGGTACATTTTATCTCCATCTTTTTTTTTTTTTTTTTTTAAACCTGGTTTTAACAACTCTGCGTCTGCTGTAATTACAACGGCTCGCCGAGTTTCTATAACTTTGTCTATGCTTGGTTTAGGCTTGTGTAGAGTAGCATTTAATTAATTGGTGTATTTATTTGTGTTTAATTTTCCTTGTTATTTGCAAATGTTTGTGCTTGTGTTTTAACTAGCCTGTAATTTTGGTTAAAGTAGAAAAGCGTTACAAACTTCACTAGAACGTGTTTGAAACGACATTACAGACTTCACCTAGGTCGTAAGTTTAAAACTATAGCCTGTTAATAATGGTAGGCTATTTCTTGTATACCAGCATTTGGGTTATGAGTAGCCTACTGTTTTCACGTACTGTATCTAGATATGTCATCTGTCACTGAAAGAAAAAAAAATACGAAATTGTAGTAAAACTTGCCAAGCAAGTTGTATCCATTACTTATCTCTGTTATAAATAAATGTATATTTAGACCGTGCCCGTGTATTTCTTTTTAGTGGTCTTTTTTTCTGTAGAGAAAATAAACACATATAGAAACAGGGGAAATATGTCCAGCTGCCTATTTAATTATCTCGCAGATATGTGGTGGTTTGGGTAATAAAATAAATTAAATAAATAAAATACACGTTGCAGTGACGGTTCAGCGATGCTGCATCGCCCCCTAATGTTCAAGAAATGAACACTATTCCACTTTGCTGCAAGTCCTTTAATTAAGACGGTAGCAAAGAGGGGTTGCGAAAATGTTAATTAATATATATATTATTATATCTTATATATATATATATATATATATATATATATATATATATATATATATATATATATATATATATACAAATATATATATATATATATATATATATATATATATATATATATATATATATATATATATATATATATTATGACGAATACGTAATATTATTTAATAAATTAAAATTATAACTTTTAATTTATTGAAAAATAAATAAATACTCAAAAGTTTAAGTGTAAGTTCATAAATATTTTAAAATTGCATCGTAGACCACGATTGTGTAAAGGCTATTTATGCTCATGTCTAATGTTAGTGGTACAACAAGTTATAAAAATTTAAAATTATAAATGTGTTTTTTTTCGCATTTTTTTTTTTTTAAATAATAATATAAATTAATTTTCCAAGTTGAATGTGACAAAAAAATAAGGGGGAAAAAAAAAAAGTGTTTAAGATGCTTTCAGTTCCGTGGTTTGTTGTTAGTCAAAAAGGGCACCAAACAACAATAAAACTTAATAATTATTATTATATTATAATTAATAATAATAATAATAATAATAATAATAATAATAATAATAATAAAAGCAGCTGTTTTTATTATTTCAAAAATATTCTAATTCTAAATATTCTTTCAAAAAAGAGTCTAATTAATGGCTCAATACTAAAATCTGTCGCATACAATTATATGTAAGAGTAAAACACATAATTATATTTTTAAAAGGTTTTCGCCTTTTCTAAATATAAAATACAATGTTAATGTTAAGTTGACTCATCCCAAACTATTGCAAACAAAAAAAAAAATGAAAACGACACAGTTCCAAAATGTCTTGTGTCTTAATTACTAGTGTTAATAAAAATACTATCGTTATTAGATAACAAAATCAAAACGTACACACAAATGTATGGCAACATAGTGTAATGACTCAGATAAACTACTTGCACAGGTGTCTCCAAGAATCAGAATGCATTTTAAACATACTGTAAGATACACGATACAGCGAGCTCTGTTACTGATATACAATCTGTATTTTTGTACGTGTTCTTTATAAGGCAATTTCTATAGCAAATATGTTTTAAAAAATGACCCTTCCTAATAAATATTTTCATCTTAAATAAACCGAAGTTAAAATCTTGAAGACATTTGCAGTCTGCAACGGGTGCTTGCTACAATAACTTCCTCTCGCCCGCAGATTGCTAAGAAAACTGAGCACCCCCCTCTCTCCCCCTCTCTCCCCTTGCCTGACCCCGGCCACTTTCAATCACCATAGCCGCGGCTCAGCCAGTTTGCTGCGAGAAGAGGAGGAATAGGTAAATGGTACCATTTGTGTGTAAGGCAAGTTTGATTCTAAAACATCTTCAATAAGTTCAGAGGCTGTACTTCGGGGGTTTGTTTGAAAACCTGTCTTTGCCAATTACATTGGTGGGACGTATCGGTAGATTTAAAGGAGGTTTAACATTCCGCGTGAGACGCATTTTAAAAGAAAGGTTAGGCAATTTATCATATGTTTTCTATTCCCTTAGTATTGTATTTGTGTTTTCTTAACACATAAAAGGCTTCTACATCATATATAGATATATATAGATATACTTTAAAACATACATAGAATGTAGAAGTAGTATTTTCGATGTCATTTTAAAATATTACAGCTTACAGAATAATGCATTACAATTGGCTAGGAAATCCCATTATATTAGATGTGCTATTTAGAAAAAAATACAGAAGAAATGTATCAGAATGTTTGTCTGTCTACAACATACCCATGTAACTTTTTTTTTTTAATATCTCCTTTTATTAGTTTTATAAATTATTATTAAAATACGAATATATTGTCAAATTATTATTTGAGAATATATCATACAAGTGGCACCAAACATTAAAAATGTGTTTTTTTGGGGGTTTTTTTGCCATTGCATATACTGTATGGCAAACCTATAAAAATAGTTGTATAAATAATACAGATTTATAATTGTAATTACTTTAATAACCACAATAGAAAATAAAATCTTGGTAGATATAGATAGATAGATAGAAGATTTTAGGAACTAAAGGTTCATACACTACCCAGTCTTATTTGTGGCAGACATTCTTTTTCTCAATAGCACCATTCCCAAGATTTAAAAAAAAAAAAAAAAAGTCCTTTGCAAGATTGCCCTATTTTATTATTAATCTTACTATCATGTAATTTAGTGTGTGACTGATAACCTGCACTAAGAAATTCCTTAAGAAATCTACAAACAGACATTAATGGAAATCGCCTCTAATATTACTACAGGTGTTTTACCAAACAGCTGGATTCACTAATATAAAATACAAGTGAGTTTTACCATTAAGATTGCTATATGGTAGTATTATTTTGGCCTTGATAACTGGACATTTAAAATCAATGTCACTTCATTGAAAGAGGATAAGTCTGTTGTGTAAAGGGTCTGCCCAGATTTACAGTATTTAAAGTAAAACATACAAGATGCATGTCTATATTTAACTGGTACCATACATAGATAACCCTATAACAGTTAGTGGCTAAAATCAGTTAGCAAGGTGCCTACACCAAAATTTCATTTAAACCAGATTTTTTTTTTTTTTGTAAGTAAAATAAAAATGAATATGTGACAAAACAACAAAACACACCGAACTTGAGGACTCAGGAGTGGGCCTTATTGTTTTGGTTCTGATATTGTAACATTATCAGATGATTGCTCTTGTGGTGTTTACGGACGCTCATTGGGGTCAGAAAAAAAATCTTGCATCATTACAAGATAATATTGCACTGTTTATTATGAGACAGTTTTCAGCAGCGATAAAGATTTCATAGTGCAGCAGAAGTGAAGTGAACAGTGAGAATCTGAAGTATCTCTATTACAGGTCCCTCAATGTCAAAACAATTAGTTTGCAATCATGTCATTTGGCGCAAGTCAGAGTTTTCTATAAGGTAAATTAAAGTTTTTGAAAGAACTTCACTAATAAATAACATTGTTACTCGAACAAACGCTGCTTGAAATATATTTGCACACCAGAAAGAGTTTTTAAAATACTGTATCAAAAAAATAATCTTGCAAAGGAAACCAATGCATTTCTGAGGCCTGGAATAAACTACATTGAACTATACAGAACAGTGTTTTCTCCTTTGTTCAGAAGGTGTGCTTGGTTTATTGAACTAATTGTTCATTTCTTCAGGTAATTCAAAATGAAATTGTATTCGAAGATTATGAAATGTAAAAGACTATTCAAGAATGTACTGTATGTCTTTACACATTGAATGAAGTACTTCAATGTAGTTTAATGAAGAGTTTAGTGTTTCCCTTTTAATTCTTTTATTTTCAGTCTGTGATGAAGCCAGTGTTTCAGAAAGTTTGTAACTTACAAACCAAGTATAACTCTGGAAGAGATGAAGCAGCAATAAAAAATTAATTAAAGTGCTTCTTAATGCAGTCGTCACGTCTACTTGGACTTGACCAGCCAGTGAGGTTTTAGTTTTTTCCAATACGAGCTTATGAGAAAGGCACCGTGAACAAGAGCTTTAAGCTTCATTCAGCTTCCATATCTTCGACACTTTATTACTGTCCAGTATTAAAAAAAACTAAATAAGAGATTTTAAATAAATTTCTGATATTCAGATTGTTGTCAGAATAGATAACAGATGAAGGAGGGATGGGACAAAGCCGTCTACTGTCATTTGTCTTGAGAATTTACATGTGTCAGTAATTTGTAACTGTAATGGTTCCTTTTTCAGACAGGTGATTAAATGTATTTTGTTTTTTAAAAAGGACATGGCTAATGCATGATATAGAAATCTGAAAGTGAGTGAGGTTGGGTTCGATAGTTGTGAGTGGGTTCGATAGTTGAATGTTCAAAGAATATTTCCAGCTGTAGCTGTAACTAGTTAATTACTATTTGCTCAAGTAACCTTCTCAACACTGAAAATTGGAAAACACCCAGAGTTACACAACTTTAAATAAAGCCAGGAATTCAATTCAAGGACTCTGTCTGATAACATTAATAAATACATTGTATAGAGGGTGTCTCTTATTGTTATAATCTTTTGCAGTTTGGCTGAGTTCTGGCCTGGCTGCTTAAACTGTACAAAATGATTTCTGTAATAAAAAGAGACACACTGCACACACACAAAGTAATATCTTGTGAACTCATAAAGTGTTGTTTTGTTTTGATCGCTTTCCTTTTGAATGATGCTATATGTTCTATCCATGGAATGATAAGATGTACTGTACTAGAATTCTGAAAATCCCTAATAGTGGTCAGTTAGTTATATGGGATTTATAAGAGCAGCAAGAAGACCTGGGGGATTTTCTCCACAATTCTTAGTGTTTCATATGCAATTATATATATTTGTATTTATATTCCATCAATACAAAACCCTTTGATGGGCAATATCTCATTAACAAGTAGGTGAACGCAGTCGATACTTCACAACATAACAGTAGCCACTATGCAGGGATAACAGCAGTACTAATTTACCAGGCTTTCACCTCTGAAGGCCTGGCTCAATTCAGTCAAATAAGTCTGTTGGTTTCAAGCTAGCCCGCTGTGGAAATTAGTGTATGTCACAAAACCAAAACAGTTTTTTTTTTTTTTTTTTTTTTTTTTTCTTTTGTTTTTTTTTTTATTTTATTTTATTATTATTACTGTTTGCAAACTGTATAATTCTCACCAAAAAAAGATAGTTTTACCTTAAAAAGGTAATTTTAATTCCTGCCCCACTTAATCACTGGATATCGTTAACTCAACTGGTCACAAACGACCAATAAACTGGAAGTGGCGAAGCCTGTTGTATAATGAACAGGTTTGTTCCAATGCAGAACCCTGGTCAAATACGTTCTCGAAAAGGTGAGTGATTTGTTGTGATTTGTGTTCTTGTTTTTGAGCTTTCTGACATCTCAGTATAAATACTCCTTAATCTTCAAAAGTAGGAACACGGTCAACTGCTTTAAATAATCAAGCCTTTACACAGGGCCATCTTGCAAGAAGAAGTACAGCATCTACCCAAAAATTACACTGTCTGTGTCCCTTACCTGTCATCACAGCTACATTTGCAAGCACTCAAATACATGATAGTATCTTACAGCAGTTGTTTGTGTATTCATTCCTAGCAGTATGTATGTGATGTGTGACTAAAATGTGAAGCTGTGAATTTATCTGGTGAAAAAAAAAAGAGATCTCTGCTTAGTTTTTAGTTGAAATGTAGTACAAATGGTTCCAGGACACAGGTCCAAGCTGCTAATAAGAAGCTGGACAACGCTTCGGTATGGTAGCAGTATCGGAAAATATTATTTAAGCTCAAATCAAGAAATAGTAGCTGTATGTTGACCAACTCTGGCTGACTCCAATCCTATAAAGCGGGACATTTGTTTTTTGGTTTCTCTTGAGAAAAGCTTGTTTTTCATGTTATTGACTGTTATTGTTATATATTAATGAAAATTCAATACAAAAAATATTTTAATACAATAAGTCTGCCAAATAAACGAATAAAATTGTATCAACCACATAAAGATTTTTTTTTTTTTCTTGTGGTGCAGCCATTTCTCTGCTTTCCAAAACCACAGCTTAATGGAAAAAGAAAACAAGTCTCTAACTGCAGCCACACATACAGCACCATCTAGTGGTAGAGGACAGGACTAGCATAGCAGACTTCATCGGTCATGACAGCAGAGCAATTTACTCAAATCCATGTTGTGGTGTCTCTTAACATCAGCAGCTTCATTCTCTCTGCCCCTTTCCATGTGTTGAAGACCTTTTGCTTCTTTGCTTGTCTTTTTTCTCTTTCTTCCTGTATTTACTCACTTTGTGTGTGTTAGGTCACACGGTCCGAGTGCAGCTTTACTAATGGCATGAAACTGAGCTACAGTACAGCACACAACAAACTGGCGCTAGGCAGCAGTTATTGGTTAGCCCTCTTTAACCCTTTCAGTCCTTATCTCAGCACGGTTTAGAGTACTGACAGGACTTTAATGTCCAAAATAGATTACCAAAATAAATGTACAAAATATTATATATGTATTTTTTGTCCTGTTCTTGTGTATACTCAAAAAGGATAAAGGAGTTCCTTTTGGAATTATATAACTTAATTTCGCATTCAAAAATAATTCAGAACTGAAAAGGTTCAATATAATTGTAGCTGTGGTGAACTTCCATTTGTTAGTTTACCGTATGTTGCAAAATGTGCAGTTTTGAAAGAAACACATTATAGTAAACAAACCATGATAAATAAGACTACACTTCTTTCTTCTCATTAACCAACCAGCTGCTTTTGACTGACATGCTTTTACCCAGAAGACACTGATGAGGTGAAATGACCCAGGCAGTAATTGACACCATCCCTTTATTATGGTCTGGAATCTAGCATCTCCTGCAGCTCTCTGTGTTGAATTCACAATTTACTTCCTAATCCAGGGGTGGTTTTACAGTCCTGGTCTTTGTTCCAACCCTGTTCTAAATGGTTTGATTGAACCAATTAATCCTCCACCCAGACCCTAAAGTAGTTAATGATCTCATTTTTCCTGTAAAACCATAAGTGGAATGACCCCCCTATACATGCTGGGTGAGTCATAGTGTACAGGGTGGCTATTAAGTCACAGAGCACTGAAATGTGGATGCTAGAGTTGCAGCATGATGTACTTCACATTGTCACCACTCTGGGCTCATTAGTTGCTTTAACTAGCATCTGTGCTGTATAAAAGGTAAATTGTTAGTGCAGGCAAGTCTTGTCCAGTACAGCCAATATAATGCTGACCTTGGAACATCTATTAAGCCTTGTACGTCTTTATTGTGCCAGGAAGAGCAGTGCCAGTACAGCTTTAAAGAAAAAAAAAACTGACTACAAGTCAAAGATATAGCAAATGTATATCACACTGAACATCTGAACCATGCAAAAAGAGCTGGATTGTGTAGAATAAGAACATTGAAAAGTAACAAAGGAGAAGAGGCTGCACAGCCCTTCAGTGCTCGTTCAGGTCCGTGCAGCCAACTGATCCCAAAATGGGTCTTAAAAGATCCCAATGATTTTAAAACTTCTAAGTACCTAAATATCTGGACGAGATGCTTTAGCTCCAGCCCCTTCATTTATTTCAGTAAATGTTAGTCAGATTCATGCAAATGGGAACTTCAGTTCCCTCTCAAAAGGTAAAACATCCCCTCCTAAAATCTCTCCACCCATTTTGCAGCGCCTTAAATTTCAGGAATTGTTTGATTTGATGCTGGTGGAAAGCCGCCTCATTTCCTTAGCTTCTCAGAACACATACATCCTCCTGAGCTTCAGCTTGAATTGGCCCCCAGGACACAGTAATCATGATCAGACTGTGGGGTTGGGTGTCTCTGTGTGTGGCACAGAGACTGCAGTGGCTGTAAATGTCTTCTTTTACTGCTCTGAATTCAATTAAAAAAACCTGAGCTGACATAAAGCAGAAGCTGCAGATTTGCACAGTAAGAGGTTCAGCAGGACAGGGCTTACATTCCACGGGCAGGATGCAAGTCAGGAGCTGCTGAAACATTGATAAGCAAGGCTCTTCAAATGCATGTCCTTACCTCTTAAAACACTTATCCAATTGCAATAACGATTCCATTGTGCAGGTAACTTGGCTTTTCTTAGTCCTATGGCCTTGAAGCTAAGGCTAGCAAATGTATGGGAGGCACATGGTGAGGTGGTTGGTGGGAATGGATAATATAATTTTCCACTAAAATGTGTGTACAGCAGTCCCTCGCTAAACTGGATCACAGAAATTGCACACCCACACATATACATTTCTAGTGTTCAATTTATTTTAAATGTATAAATCACTGCACTGAAATAACATTAATGTGTTGTATGCATTTACATTATGGCCTATACAGTATGCACGCACACATTATGGCAAAGGTGAATTCAAATTTATTAATGGTAATTTATTTGAAGAATATTTATTGAATGCTCCTTGCAGATACTTCAACGCTACTCTTCCTTCAACTTTGAGAGGAGCTAAGCACCCATTGATACTCAAGGACAAGCCAATGTGTGAAGCTTTTAGGAAATTTAATTTAAAATAAATAAATGGTTTCATTTTGTCCCTTTTTTTTTAAACAATAAAAAACGAAATATGCTTATGAAAAGTAATCATCTAAAAAAAACACCTAAATGTTCTTAATTGTTTTTCCCACAAGAACGCAAACACAGTCCTGCAACAGGAAGTGCAGCCTGGAAACAATGCAAGAGAAATGCTGTGAAAAGTACCATTAAAAATCAAATAACATTAAACGCATTGTGAGCATCTTTCAGGAAAAGGTGAAACATACAAGGGGACGGTAATACATGCAAGGCATGATCTACTGGAATTATTGCGTTAGCTAAATGTACTTCAGAGGGTAGAAAAATGTTTCTAAAGCCCTGCACGTTTCAGAATCCATGTGCGCAATGTTCATAGCTATTATCCCCCTCCATCCCCCACCACTTCCATTGCCTACTCCTTTGCCCGCTTTGATGAGTGTAATTTAAAACTGTGGGTGTGTGTTGTAAATGTGAGCTGGGCGCAGATTAAAAGAATCAGCAGCACTACATCACAATTAATAATGAAGAAGGTAGACAGATCCCACCGCAACGCAGCCTCTGGGGACAGTGCTGGAGACAGGCTCCTGTTTCAGCTTCTACTGCATAGGAATGGGAGAACACAAGGGTACACCAGCTACAAGAGCATGCAGAGGTATGGGAATGGAAGAACACAAGGGTACACTGGCTACAAGAGCATGCAAAGAGGCCCTGAGAAAAGTCTCCCATAGGAAAAGCATAGCAACGTGTAATAAAGCATTGTGAATGCATAATAAAGCACTGTGAAGAATTGTAAATCACAGATTGCTATGGTAAAGCACATATTTAAAAAAAAAACATTGTAAACTACTGTAAGCATGGGAAAACTGCAAAATGACCATGTAAACTGTATTAGGCAGTGGCACTACAAAGCAGTAGTCCTGCACAAAGCAATGGCAAATGCTGTAGCATTGCTGTAGCATGATCACACTTTTAACCCACACCTTTTAAAAGGAAGCTTAACGTGTAATTTTGTGTTGTTTTTTTTTTATTATTATTATTTTAACCTTGTGTTTACTATTTGATGGTGTTTGCAGTCATTCTTTGTGGCTCTGTTCCAGTATTGATTCTGCCTTTACCCGGCCCTGAGCTTGCCTTGGGCTTGCCTTGAGCTTGTCTGGAGAATCGAAAGGGACTGAAATAAGAGTTGAAAGGTCACGTTGAATAGCATAAGCAAGGCCATTCAGTCCTGGCACTTAGGATTCTCCAGACAAGCTCAATGCAAGTTCAAAGCCTGATCGAGTTTGATAAAAGAAAAAAAAAAAAAGATAACCCAGAACTACTTTAACTAATTAGAAATGACATTTCAAGCTGCCTCCTCTTTCATTTAATCCAAACCTTAAAGTCATCATCAGACTGAACAATTCCAATTCAGTCCACTAATAGAATTCAAAGCGTGCTTGCTCACCACTTAAAGTGTTCCAGAGCCCCTGCAGTGTTTACAAGAAACACATTGCTTTACACTTTCTGTATCTCGTGTTGTCCGTTACACCCCTATTTGTAATCACATTTAATAGGGGATTAGCCTGGATGTGTGACAAAAAAAAAAAGATCCTCTTTAAATCAAGCTTAGGTTTGATAAATACAGCCATTATAAGAGAACATATTCCCTAACCTTCCTGTGCACCCAATGTCTGGTTGCAATGGTTCTATATCCGATCTCATAAAAACAAATTATTATCTGTGAGGGGTTCATTTCGGACTTTGAGGCGCCCCTCCTGCACGTCTCTCTCACAATGACCCTGCACTGACTTTGACCCACCACAGCGACTCGGCATCAAACAGCAGCCATTACCCCTCCCACAGACACGCTGCCAGCCAATCAAACACAGGAGCCCGGGGCTCTGCCGCAAGGCAGGCAGTCAGGCCAGGCAGTCCAGGTGTTACAGGCTAATTCTTAGTTCAGCACAAGATTAAACAAACCTTGTTTTTGTTTTTTTGTTTTTTTTAAATAAGAAAGCCTTAACTTAAAGTGTCCCAGAACCCCTGCAGTGTTCAAAGGAAACACGTGACTTTACCTTTGCTGTATTCTGTGCTGTCCATATATTGCAGAAATTTGTGTGATCTGGAGAAGCTGCAATCCTTAGAAGAGATTTTTTTTTCTCCTGGCACTCCTGAATAAATGTTGGCAAATGTATAGCCCATTTGATTTTTATGACCCATAATTAAAAATCTAAGAAGCAGTATGTTTACAAACATACCACTGCAATACAGACAATGCAGGACACAGCAAAGGTAACATAATGCATTTCCTGTAAACTTTGCAGGGTGTTCTGTAACACTTAAAGAGGCCTGGAGCCAGTCTCAGCATTTCTACAACACAGTGCTGGTTAGCAAAAACATCTTGGCTGTCTTCCTACCTGTTTCATAGAACAGAATTTCATAATTTCGCATTGGCCCTGGCGGGTCCGTGGGCGAGGCAGGGACTGTTTCTCCTCGTCGCGCTACAGCAAACCCTGCTGGCCAGACGCCTCATGAGCTCAGGCAGACACCTGCAGTGCTGGCCTTTGTCTTCCAGAGGGGGGTAACTTACTGATATCCGTGCTCAAGCTTCTGAGTGTAACGAGGTGATTGGCTTATTCGTGGGATCGGAGGATTAACTCTAACCTTCAGTTCTCCTGAGCTGTTGTGAGGAATTGGGGAATTGAAATCACATTTCTTTACATATTAAGATGGATCAAAGTTATTGTTGTGCACTTCCACTCCATTTGAGGCTGTGTGGTCTAGTGGTTAAAGAAACAGGCTTGTAACCAGCAGGTACCCAGCTCAACCACTGACTCACTGTGTGACCCTGAGCAAGTCACTTAATCTCCTTGTGCTCCGTCTTTGGGGTGAGACGTTGTTGTAAGTGACTCTGCAGCTGATGCATAGTTCACACACCCTAGTCTTGTATCTTGTAAAGTGCTTTGTGATAGTGGTCCGCTATGAAAGGTGCTATATAAGGATTATTATTATATACAGCTATGGCCAAAAGTTTAGCATCACCTAGAATTTTAGGATTGAGACATAATTAAAGAAATACAACAATATGAAAATAATTTAAATCTTTTATTTAGCATCATGTAATCAAATAAACTACAAAACGATATCACAAAAGTCTACCAGAAGCCATAACAGTAGTACAGTATTTCATGTTAGATTTCAAAATGTCACATTTTTCAATTTGCGTCAGTTTTTCGTTAAGCATATGGAAAACTACAAAGCAGTATGCAATTCAATATGTTAACGTAACATTATTCAGCAGGTTTCATTTGACTTTATGAAGCAACATGTGTTCATTCTACAGGGTGATGCAAAACCATAGCTGTAGGTCTCAAATGTGTAGTTTTGAAAGAAACACATGTTATATTAAACATGTATTTGTGTTAACCTGATGTCAGGTACTACACTCGGTTACACAAATCTGTTTGCAAGTCATGCTTTCAGGTACCCTTCCCTGATCATTTCACCTGGAGGGTGATGTCCCCACCACTTCAGCAGCTTATTTCCTGTCATCAAGCAGCCTACTGGCATGCTTTCAGCCAGCAACATGCTTTGACCCAGAAGACACTGCTGAGACCACCTAGGCAGTGCAAGCAGATCACTGGGAGTAAGGTGAAAAAATAAACATACAAGTCTACTATAATACCTCCCTGCACATTTGAGACATACATACAGTACGCAGCTAATGGGAGTGCAATACCAGTGTTAATACAGAATTCTTTGATGCCACAATCATTTAAATGCAGCACTGCTACAATATACTACTCTTTTAAAATTGGGAGATTTTGGGAGTTCACAAAGAATTCATCAAATTGTTTATAACTAATTATAGCAAATAAAGTACATCACACTTTTACATGCGACCAATCAAAAACCATTGAAGGAATTGCTGCCTTAATTGCTTTACTATTAGTAGTAATCGTAGTAGTAGTGAAACAAGAATAAAGCGGCTATCAACTAAAAAAAAAAAAAAAAGTATTCCACAGCAGTCAACGTAGACCAACTAAATTTAGCTAACGCGTAACAGCCGTTGGAGATCACCCGGGTTCATTTTACAAGCTGAAAATGGCAACGCAATATGTACAGCTGCAAAGGCACGACCTATCGTACTTAGCTCGGCTCTGTTTTGGAAACGCAGAAAGACAGACAATGTGCTCTCATGATTAGATATGAAAGCAGATCTGAGCTGGCCTCAGTGTTATACGGCGGCTGCTTTAGTCATCCTGATACTCCTCCCACTCAAATTTGGATTAAGGGTCTTATCCTGCTGTAGGTGATTTTGCTGCTGAGGGATCCATCTCCTCAAACTAATCACAGCAACACAACAGCTCTCCCGGTAGCCATGGCAACAACAATCTGCTGCGGACAGCACTGCTGCTGGTAATTCAGTTTTCATGTAATTGTACAGATGTTGAAATGTATGCACAACACACGTTAAAGGTTTCTTATTGAATACCATCAATCTAGCATATGAAAATAAGTCATTTAACGAATTTATTATTAAAGATCTTAGTCCTTATATGTCTACCGCGACTTGCCAAATGAAATACAGTAGCAGTTGTATCAGGAGAGAGAGTGTTAGAATGTGTAGCTTTTTTTTTAAATTACTCTGTAAAATGTCTTTACCGGTCTAAGTAATTTGTGAGACAAACATATCATTATCTGAAATCACATTTATGTTTCCTCCGTTCTATACTATTCAGATGTGTGTTTATCCCTGCTCTCAGTTTGAGGAAGCTGGAAACTCGCATTTTCCTTCCACGTTTCTGACTGCCACACCCCTCTTAAATCGTATTTAACTCTACAGTCGTTACCGATTTCAGGTTCATGGCATATTATTATGTCAACATCTGGCCATTCATTTCATATCCCATTAAGTGTGTTTTTTTTTTTTTTTTTTTTTTGGGGGGGGGGGGGGGGGGGGGGGTGGCAGTCATCCAGTTCATCCAAACATCTTCCTCTGAAAGTCCCCTGAAAAGACCAAAGCTGCTCATTTTACAGCTGCTTAGTTATTGTATACGGTGCTTTGGAAATACGAGTTATTTTAAATTGGTTTATTCTAACAGTTCATGGCAGATTAATGTGTGTGGTTTAAAAAAGGAGCTCATGTGATCGCGATAATGAATTAGAGAGCTTGGTTTGCATAGCCTGTTTCATAATCTGCAATATATCAGGTCATAAATATATTTTTAGACTTCAGTTCTTTAAACTGTATAACCCAGCTGGCTTAATACTTGTCACTGGTACAGCATGAAACACAGCAACAAATAATAATAAATAATAATAATAATAATAATAATAATAATAATTGTTGTTGTAGCCCAACCTATCATTTGAACCCTTCCCCAAATATTTTATAGCAGTCAAAAAAAACAACCCAGTACGGTTCTGAATATATAAACCAAACCAGCTCATTTTAAAGGGTTGCTGAGCAGTTTGGTCGTTATCAATCCAAAGGTTAAAGCATCTCCAAAGTCCTCTATTACAAAAGGCTATTGTGTGTCTAATAGTGTGTACTGATCTAATTGTAAGACATGCAATAACCTTATGATGGCCGTGTAGTGCAGTCTGACTGCAGCGCCCAGGAGGCGAATGGCACTGCTTGATAGCTTGTCTGTGTCTGTGAGGGAAGTCAATTAAACCGGAGACCCTCTCTACAACAACAACCTTTAGAAAAAAAGGCATTAGCAGACAGACGCACATGCTTTAAATCAGCGCTTAGGAACTTAAAAACGAATTGACCTGGGATCCTGACAGTAAAGCCACTCAGCGGGATTTTAAAAGCCATTTAATTTCTCTGTGGTTTTTTGTTTTGTTTTGTTTTGTTTCATTTGACCCTGATTTCAAATGTAGTTGGTGGTATCTCTTATTTTTTTTCTGTTCGGGTAGGTAAGTATCATTGAGAAATGTATTTAGTCGTGGGACACTTGAGTTGTATAAAAGCTTGACCTGGCCTCTGTTAAAAGCATTCCCAGTAGCTGATCGCTCGCTCTCTCTTAGCAAGTGGCAGCTCTAGGTCAGATGGAGTTCATGTTTGTTCATCTTTCTGATTAGAGCTTTCAGGGTTTACCTTCACTGTGCTTTTTTGGATGTTTATAGTACAGTAAAACCTGTCTAATCCTGTATTGTTTGGGACCAGATAACTGTGTTTTGGATTACAGAGCCACTGTAATATCTAATGCTGTACCTAAAACATAAAAAAGTTAACTGTTTGAAGACCAAAAAAATAAATAAAAACTAAAATACAATACCTTTCAATTGGCATAACACATGATTTCACAGTTGCTATACTAGTTCTTAGTATGCTTTTATATTATGTGCACATATGCTTCTGTGGGTGAATACAGAGCACTGGGAAAACCCTCCTGGTTTATTAACATCAAGCACGATCTTAATAACACACCAGCTCCTGGGTATATTTTTATCAAACATTCTGTACATCTAGAGTTAACTGGCACAAGCAAACTAGGAATACAACTACTTTTATTTTGTCATTAAGACTGCTTTAGATTTACAAAAAAAATAGGCCTACTTCATTTATTTATTTATTTATTTTATATTATTAGCAAGCTTATAAAATTGCTTTGAAAATTCCAGCATTCTGATTGGCTGCTGACATTCCAAAGTCATACGCTAAAAAGAGTACAATGACCTAATTTCATTCCATGTATTTGGATTAAAACACATCTGGATTAACAGCTGTTTAAAGTGAAATTCACCACCATTACAGCTGGTAGTTAAAAGCTATAGGCCATATAAATATTAAGCTTTTTTTAAATAATGATTCATGCATTTCACAAGAGTCAACTGCACGTGCATTGCCACGAATGCAATTCATCATGTTTGCAATTCATTGGAATGCACTGTACTTGTATCATTCTTAAACCTTAAACCTCCAGTAATATTATTTTGGCACATCATGGCTACATTGTAAAAATAACAACCTGTAAATGTAGTTTTTAATCATTTTCCAGAATATATATTCACTGACTGGCACAAGACTTAAACACTGCTCTTACAACTAAATGTATTTCCTGTGCAGCAAGTATTAGGCCCTCACCTGTGCCTCTCACTCAAATTCAATGCAGCACAGACTCTATGTGGTCCTGGGGACCCTAATACCTGCTGCACATGAAGTGATCTTATACAGGGCAGTCATAGCAAATCGAACATCTGGAGAAATTCTATAGAAATCAGTGGCATCAACTGGCATGATATCACAGTGCAAGGACTTGCGCATTATGAATACATCTTAGGGAACAAAATGTTTTCAGACAGAAAAAAAAACCCTTTAAAAAATCCTCTAAAATTAAAAATGTACCTAAAAAAATAAACTTTAAAAAAATATCTGCCCATTTCTTACCTCCAGATTGCCCTGAGCAGAAACGTGAAACCTCTGGTCTGGCAACACTGTGCTCAGCACATTAGGATTGGCACCACAGCCACTCATAACCCCCCTCATTTTGTAAATTCTCAAACAGTGCACCCTGCAGATATATCAAGGTACTACAATAAGCTAACGGTTGTTTTTGAGGTAGTGTACAGTATCCACCTCTCGTGTTGTGCTGCGTTTATACTTGCAATAGAAAGATTCAGAAACAGGGTCCATTTCCACTTGTATGAAACAGCAGGGAGTACTTCTCTAAGGAGAAACAAATGAGCAAGCGCACTTTGTGATCACTAATTGTCAATATACTATTTTATTGGTGCTGCACTTTAGTGTGTTATTTATTGTGGTATATTAGTAGAGTTTGGCAAATTGTTGCACTGCGATTATTAAAATCGGGTGGGAGGGTAATTATTTTGGTACTATCAATTGTAGCTGGTTTCTTTTCGTTATTATAACTATATATTTGTTTGGAGGGAATAATTGTATTATGTTTGAGGAGATAACTTAATGTCATTTAAACTAGCAATTACAAATTGCTCCCTTCTGTAAATGTTACTTTATTTGTATTATTTTCTTTTTCCGTTGTTTATTTATTTTATTCCTTTCTATACACCTGCCCAGGGACTGCCAATGAAAATGAGCTCACAGCTAAATCTAGCTGTCTGAGCTGGTTATTGAGCGAATACATTAACCTTTTGGGGGGTGGAGGTTGGGAAGCCCTGATTGACCCGTCTGTCAATCATGGCAGTGACACAGAGGTTGAGCGAGGGTGTGTCGAGGGGACCTCTTTGGTTGGTTGGGGGGCAGGTCTTGGGGGAGACGGTCAACTGATAAAAATGATGGTCTCCTATTTCTTTGGTTAGCCCTTGCAAGATATAACCCTGTGGAAGCTGTGGCTGGAGCAGTGGAATACCCCGGTGACACACCATATACCAAGTGAGAAACAAAACAAAAGAAATGAGAGAGAAGCTGCCTGTTGCGGAGACAGCAGCAGACGGCCGTGGAGAAAGAGAGCCGGTAGCGGAGAGGGCTGAAGTCCACAGCCAGGCTGTTGGGTCCTATGTGTCCCATACAGGTGACGTACAGTCCCGGGGACGTAGTTTCGTTTTAGCTCATTTGATAGGCACCCCAATAAAGCGATAAGGAATAGGAGAAGGTCAGTATCACTCATACCTCACAGGTTAGCGGCGGTGGCGAGACCCTGTGTAAAGAAGCACTTTTTTTGTAGTTTTCTGTTTTGATTTTCCCTTTTGATTATGGATTAATCTTTCAATAATTTCAACATGCACAGTACCTCAGGGGGATACCATTGTTGGTAGCAACCCTCAGGGTATCGATAATTATTATTGCTAGTCCACAGTACCCATAACTTGTTTGTGAATAATAAATCTTGAATTGGGTGGCGTCTCAAAGACACTCTCTGTCTCCTGTGTCCTCAGTAAACCACCCTCACACTCTTTCACATGTGATGTGATTAGTGGGATTCACTGGTCCTGCCAAAACACGGCATCGCGAAGCAAGAGGGGGCAGAATGGACACTTCCCAGTTTGCCACAGTGATGGACCTCCTGTGCCAAATGCTGATGGTGGCGGTGCAGGGAAGGGGGGGGGGGGGGTGACTGGCATTGATAAGAATGCAGCGGCCAACAAAGATGACAGCGGAGGACCGTCCAGAGGCCTACCTGGACGTGTTTGAAGCTTTGGCAATAGCAGGCCAATGGCCCCAGGCACAGTGGGACAGCTACCTCCTGCCGCAGTTAAAGATCCCTGTCCCCCGCCGCCATGATGGACTACTCCACTCTCAAGGCGCTCATCCTAAATCGAGTGGGGGCCACGTCAGAGGGGGTAAAGGAAGAAATTCCTTGAGGAAGTGTTCCAATTTGATGAGCATCGGCTCAGAGATCAGGCGGTGGGCTGGCTGAATCCAGATGCCACGACCAAGGACCAGATGGTAGAGGTCATTGTAGTGGAACGGTTCTGAAATCCCTGGATCCGGGACGTCGTCTGTGGATTCGGCGCCAGGAACCCAAAACTCTGGAGTGGGCATTCCAGTTGGCAGAACGGTACCGAGCAGCAGAACCAGAGCCCGTCTGGAAAACCTGTGATTCCAGCTGCACCCGTGCGAGTTGCCCAAGGGAGGATGAAGGGACTGGGAGAGAGGGGGAGGGAGGGAACCTATTTGCATGAAGCACGAGCCTGAGAACTGCGGCAGTGTCGGACCAGGTTCTTGCGCGGCCACCCTACAGTTGAGCCCTATTGATGGATCCAGTATTTAGCCCTCCATTGGGAGCTTCCTGGCGAGAACCAGGGCCACTAGTGTTGGACATGCCAGGAGGTGGGCCACATTGCTATGGAATGTGACGTCATCTATCCGGGTAAGAATGTTCAATTACCAGCAGATGGGTTTTTGATGAAGAGGATTAGAATAACTTTGAGAAAGGTAAGCAAAGTATATTTAATCCTAATTTATTTTTACTATGTTCATGTAATGTATAACGTTGTGAATATTTAATCACGGTATTTAATGCTACCACTTAGTTTATCACATGTGTGCAGTGATTCGGGCCCTGTTCCTGGCTCTCTCTCTCACACTATACTAGCACTCTGAAGACAGCTGCTTAAACAGAGCTCATGACACCACATCCATCTTATTGATGTGTGTCTGCACAATAACAATGAGCTGCTGCTGCTGCTCAAGACAACAGCGTCTGCCTGTCTGCAACAGAGAGGTTCATGCATGTATTCATTTCTAGATCTACTGTCGTCATTCTGTGTATGCTGGCTTTCTTGCAAATGTTTCAAATTGGATGCAGGCAGGTATTTGTTTTAATACTCCGAAACTGCAGAAGCACCAGAGCCAACGCTCCCTGTGGAATCCCCCATGGATATCAGCAGTCAGGAACCTGCACCCCTGATCGTATGACTCACCTGGCCCTCCATGTGGTCATGCCTTTACCAGGTGAGCTTCTCAGAGACATTAAGAGGTATTTTTTTTAATTCTAGGGTTGATTTATATATAAAAAATATATATTTAAAAAGCCACTACTGGCCATGCTTTTAAAGTCTTATTTTCAGTCTTTAATGAAGTCCTATTTTTTGAAAGGAGAAAATATGATGTAAATGTTACAACATGAGGCCGCTGAAGAGAACTTGGATTATTGAACTTAGTTGTTTGGTTCTAGTTTTACCTCAAAACATAAGAGTACATTCTTTCAGAATATGGCGTTATTACACACAGAGACCAAACGACAAATGTAATAATGTTTATTTTGCTATGATGCATTGTTTACCCTGTGTATGTATGTGTGTGTGTGTATATATATATATATATATATATATATATATATATATATATATATATATATATATATACATACGTACATATATACACACACACAAAACAAAGAAACATTTAAAACACAGAACACAGAACACCTGTGACCCTTGCTGCAACACCAATGACTCAAACGCATATTTAACGCATCTTCTTAGCATACTGTTTATTAAACATAAAAAAAAATACACATTAAACACACTTTTTTCCCCACGTTGTAAAATTCCTTGGTTAATTGATTAATGTAGATCATATTAAGTGTACAATGATAACAGAAAACATGCTGATAACTAAATGGGTTTCAATTTAAGGAATTATCCTAAATACTCTGTCAAGTAATCGGCAAGAAAACAACAATTGATGTTTGATGGGGGTGTCAAAACTGACCTTGTAGCGCTGGGTACATTGTCTGGAGTTGAGGGGGGTGTTAAGACCGTCTGTTCTGCCTTCACCCTGTCCCTGTGCTGTGCCTGATTTTTCATCCACCTCTTTTGTTGAACCCTCTTTCCTCTCTCTGATGGGTCATTTATACTTTTTCTTTTTTTTACTTTCAATATCACTGAGATATGTCTGCTGCTTGTTTTCTAGGCTGCTCTGTGAATTGGGTCTGCATCTCTCCGTTGTCGATAAAGCTTCTGCTCTTCAGCAGCACTTCATTTGACCATACCTAACACAGAGTAATAGATATAAAAGTACAACATACATGATTTTAATCAGATTGTCATTGTAAGAGCTTGCATAATCATGTACTGAAAACAGTCATTCAAATCCACACATTCCACTAAGAGCAGGGTATCACCAGTGACAGTAACACCAATGATGAGTTAGTGGAAAAGAAGGCTTTTCCAAGATATAGGCCGCAGCCTCTCAGATCAAATTCCATAAAACCTTTAAAAAACACATCATTGTATGATCTGTATGATTTTTTAAACTCATAATTTAGTCTCATTCAAATAAAATGCATAATACCAATGAGCAGTATTAAATATACCCAATCAAATTGTGAACAAATTCCTCAAATGTATATGAAAATAGCATGCTGACTGACCATGTGTATATGTGCTTGTCCTCCAGTGACCTTGTACCCTTGGTCACGTAACGTTCTTTTAAATTTACTTTGAGCCTATTTTGTTTCTTAATTAAACTCAGAAAAAGCTGTTAATTACAAAACAATGTCACTTGTTTTTACCTTCATAGCTTGACTGATCCGGATTCTGTACTGCTTAAATTTTTATTTCAGATGTGACAAATTATGTTAATTGCTCCTCACTGAGTGGAATTGCATTTCATTCTCCCTGTTGTCTAGTTTATCGTTGTGCTTGTGTTACTTTCACTAGTGTAACAGAGTTGTCCTGACAAATTTTCTTTTCAGCATAAAATACCAATGATTGACAGCAAGTCCATCATATAAGATCATCTTGATTTGAAGCAAAAAAAAAATCTTAAAAGTCTAATTAAAAAGGGTGAATTGCGCAGGCATGTATTACTGCGGCTTGCAAGTTCGATTGCTTGAAACAGCTACAGCACAATACGGTGTATACTGCATGCCTATTGATTTGTACCGAGATCTGGTGGCTGTATTGTGTTAAACTGCATTACAGTATACAGTTTTAATAGACCTACAGTATGTTGACAGAGAAATATGTCTAGGTTTGGTCTGTGAAAAAAGATAGCAAACCTACTCACAGCACAGCAGTACAACTTTCCATTGCCAGGCTCTCTCGATGCTCCAGGTATTATAAACTTTGATTGTTTGTTCTTTTCACTTCCACCACACCATTAATCTAAAATGAATGAGTAGTTTTGTGTTCAAAGCTTGCCCCGAGGGTGTGAAGGCAAGTTAATCTCTGTAGCACTATGACTGCAGCATGTAACCGACACACCCGGTTCTGTATTGTTCAATTGGCCTTTTTTGAATACTAGACATCTTAAACACTGGTTATACTTTGTTATAGAACAATGAAACTGTACTGTTTCTTCATCAAGATCTGATGTGTTTCTTAACATTAGTAATTCCTAAGGTCTCATCTAAATTTAGCTGCCATTTGAATTTTCAAGAGTAGTTAGTTGGAATCCTTTACAAAACTGTTGTAAATTAACCAATTAAGTTAATGCTAACATTTTTTGTCACAATTTGGATTTGCTACTGATACATGGTGATTTTTTGGTTGCTAATTGTATTTTTTATTTTTTTATTTTTTAGCTAGTTTTCTGCTCGTATTAAATGCCATTTAAATTAAAGTGTTTGGGGGATTTTTTTAAGTTGTGAAATGTACTTAATAAAAATCAAGAATTCTTGTATGTTTTCAATCTGAAAGGCAACGTTTTATTTGAGTCAGCAATTGTGCAATTTGATAATAACTTTAAATGTTTGTGACATAAAATAATCAGAATAATTTTTTATGTCAACTAATATTAAAAATAGAATATTATAATTAATATTATATTGCATGATTTGGATGATGAATTTCATAGACCAAATCTCACATAACTCATGCCATAATCTAAGGGGAATGTCACATCAGATCAAATGATTCGATAATATGAAGTAAAATGGATAAAACAATGGCAGAGAGGTTGAGGTTTTATGGATAACATCCATAGTGGAATTTTACTCTGAGAATCACAGAATACTGCTGGGTAGATATTTTATAGCTAGCTGAAACAGAACTTGACTAGGTTTCAGGGATTATTATCTCTGGAGTCACTTTCTCTACCCTGCCAGTCCTAATCTTAGCGCTGAAGTGTACACTGTAGCAGAGGTCAGTGTCAACAACAATGCATTACAGAATATAAATTGGACTGATCATCATACATACCAATCCATCGGAACGTCTTCAATCTCATTAAATGAGATTGCTCATCGTCAATCCCATTCCAAGTGGGTTGACAAAATAAACATTTACCATCAGTGCTCACTGGGTTCCTAGTAGCTGGTTGATCTCATAACAAGTCTTAAATGATCCTAATGATTCAGCATCAACAACATGGCTAGGAAACCCCTTTCATAACCACACTTTTCACTTAACCTTCTTATGGTTCCTGAGCTGTGCTTAAAGTATTGGTTAGGGTAAACATCGTCAGCTCCTTTTAAGATTTTAAAGACTTCAATCAAGTCCTTCCGAACAATTTGTTCCTTTCAACTCTGGGATTAGTCTGGTTGCTCTTCATTAGATTCTCTCCAGGGACACAATGTCCTTTTATATATATATATATATATATATATATATATATATATATATATATATATAAAGGTCTAGGGGAGATAAAAACAGTCCAATCAGGAGCCTACAGGGTGTGATCTATCTTTGACACAATTGCAAATAAATAAGAAACCAGGCATTTCATTTTTTCGAATTTAATAATTTACTTCTTTTTTAAAAAGAGTGTAAAAGATACAGATATCTCTTTCCCAAGATAGATCTGAACGATATTTAAAATGATGACGGGTGTATCAAACTTGCCTTTTGGTGTACTTGTTTCAGCAATACAAGAACCTCATGAAATTCAATTTTTGTTTCTTATTTAATGGTATATTTTTATAAAATTAAAAATTAAAAAAGTCCACAGCAAAAAAAGAGGAATCACAAAAGAAAAATGAAACTGGCATGAAATATACAGCTACTAAAATTGAAAAAAAATATTCTGAAATATACACACAGGCATGCTAGTATATTTGGAAATGTTTGTAATAATGAAAATAATAAACAGGGCTTGAATGCTTCATTTGATTTAAAACCACCACTAAAATAATGCATATTTATTAAATATACAATACAATTTTAATGCTGAAATATATATTTTCTTAAATCTATTGCCAACATCAAGGTTTTTTGCAGCAAAAAAACATAAATATACACATTTTGTTTCTTTAACTTAAATCTTAAATAACAAGAAGCATGGAGATGTATTTTCAATAAAAAAAGTATATAATAACCTTGTTACTATTTCATCATGATAATAATAATAATAACAATAATAATAATAATAATAATAATAATAATAATAATAATAATAATAACAACAACAACAACAAATTAAAAATATAACCTATTCACCCAAAAGTTTGATTCAGGGAGGGAAGAAGACAAAAAGTGAAAACTTACAAAATACAAATGTGACTACTTTACAAATATTTATTAACTTTATTTTTTAAATTGTATTTAATAAAGGCCTTGTTTTTTATCTTTGTTTTTTATGTTTTGATTAATAAAAAATAGCTCAGAATTCTTTTAAATGTCAATTTTACACTATTCACAACAATTTTTTCTTCTTAAATTTCGGTTTATATCTACAGATAGATATAATAAGAGTCACCTTAAAAAACACAGTGCCTCAAATGTATCACTTTACAAATTAGATGTAGTTCATCTCCCCCTGATTTTTATGTTTCTTTAGGTCCTGGCTGAACACAAAAATCAAGCATCACAAGACAGTTGTGACACTTTGAATCAAAAATACTTCCTAAGGTAAGCAGTGCAAGACATCTAAGCTGCAACTGGGTTTCAAAACTGGAAGAACTTCACCATGAGAGTTTAATGAACACCGTTCTTGGGCTGGCATTATTAATTACAACACTGACAAAAACAAATGTCCCATTTGAGGCATTCCAAAGAATGCAGACATCAAAGACTTTTTAAATTGACTACTGAGCCAGCATTGCCAACTATCGGACAGCTTTCCAGTCATGTGAGCCAGCAGTCCAGAACTAGCATGGCTGGGATTTCACAGAGAATGGCCACTTTCCTTTACTGGGATTTGAGCTTGTCTGGAAGTCAAAGCACACGATACAAGACACAGCAGAGGAAGAGAGCAGTATACACAGTAACCTGCCCCAAGCATGTTTCCAAAGACAGTCATGCAAACACCTGGATTCACACAGCTCAGCACGACTTTCAACTATCCAACACTATATTCATAAAAGCAGCGGCTACAACTTGTCCCTCTCCTCTAGACCTCAATGGCTGGATTAGCACAGACCCTGATTAGCACTAATCCTGGATGACCTACTGTTACCTTAGTTAAGGCAATCCAAAGCGAGTGTTAACTGGAGTGCGCTAGTCGTCTTGTTGCTGTGTACTATATTATTCTTAGCTATTAACTAATACAAGCCTGAACTGAAATCTGCCTTATACTGTAAATAGCTTGACAGATTATATTATAGACACCTATCTGTTTAATTAGTGCAATATGCACTTAACACATGTAAAACTGATTTCTCTACGCCATTTGTAAACTGTATTTAATAATTTTATTTATCTTCTTTAATACTGGTCAGAGACTGTTTTCTTTTTTTTTTTGGCACAATTAAACCATAGTCTGAATGTACAATTATACAATATACCTTATACAATTCATTATTGTTACAATACCAAAGTACTAGTAAGAAACCATTTTTCATAAAGGGTTTTCACTGGTATTGTGATCAGTAAAGAGTGTATATAAAATAGCTTTCAAAACCTAGACGTCTTGAGTGGAAAGAAAAGGTTAAATGTTTGTCTGTTTGACTTTAGCTGCTTAAAACTCACGCTAAGTTTTATGAATCCATCTGCAAGCATGAAGTTACACAGAAGTCTGTGTTTAAGCTTGTCTCAGTAGCAGGTGGATTGCTGATAGATTACTTAGCTGCAGTCCTGCTGATAATTTGTTGGCTACATTTTCTTCCATCTGCTGAAATAATCCATGCCAAGAACTTCATTCTAAGACAACACTGATGAAGGCATTAGCCAAAATGTTTGACCGTTCTGTGTATGTTTTTTTTAGGCAGACAATCACACACACTTAATAGAAAAAAAAAAGTTTTAACTGTAGATTTTGAAGTTTGAAGCCACATGCAAATCAGCTTCTCAAATGAAACACTGTATTCTAGGGCAAGGACGATATCAGCTAGGAAATGTGTTAATAAGGCATGAAATCTCTTAAAACGATGCAACAGTGGTTGGCTGGATTGACTTGGCAGAAACCAGCAGAGCAGAGTTAGAATGAATTATGAACACCACCGCTCCTACTGCTCTGCTGCGATATTCAATCTTTCCAGGGTATCTAAAATGCATTTTTAAAGTGTTTGTTAAATGTTTTTTTTTATATATATTGCCTTCACATTGGTGCTTCTGAGTGTAGTGCTCATGAAAGTTGAAAGGCAGTGGCGCTAGTTACAGTGAGGCAGGCACTATGACACACCTTGTACCTGACCTGAACACCCCCTGCCTGCCATTGAGTCTGGGCCTCTCTCAGGAAAGACTGACTTGACATCCATAAAGGTCTAGGGGGTACATCGACTCATTCACCTGCCTCTCATGCCTTTCCTCATTAATTAGGAGGCTCAGGTCAAAAGCGAGTTTGGTTTTAGAGTTGTATCTTTCTATGTCTGGAAATGTGATTGGATAGTGCAACAGAACTGGGCAGTACCGTGAGTGCTGTATTGGACTGAATCCATTCTTTAGTCCAGTAGGAATGGACTGGTGCTCCTCAAATGGGACCCTGTCTTGACAGGTTGCAGCCCTTGCTAGGTTTACTCTCAAAGCACTTAAGTGCAGATGGTCAGCCAGTGTGGCTTTCCCTGTCAGTGCATTGAGCTTCTTTACCAGCTCAGAAATGGCATCTTCTTCATTTTTTTTTTAAATATACATATGGAGGATTGGGCAGTGTGCCCTCTCCCTCTGCTAAAGCATGTTCAGGATGGCATTGTACATCTGTGTGAGGACCACAAAGTGGACGGGCAGGCAGGAACGGCGGTCCTGGGTGGCAGGGCTGCAGGTGAGCCAGGAAAGGGAGTTGTACTGCTCCAGGACAAACCTGGGTGAAGAGAAAAGCGACAGGCATTACTGGTGTGAAGCATCTTTACCACAGCACATCTATTCTCTACCAACGGAAAACTAGATCGCAAACAAAGCATGGGGCAGAACGTAAGATAATGACATCTTGGATACAAAGATTTATAAACCTGAAGTAAAATGGATAAGTGAAAAAATGAGCATTGGTTGTGAAGTATGTCCACTGCACCTTCGATATACAGCAGCCCTTTACAATGCAGAACAGATTATTTTGTCCCATAATGCCATTCCACTAGCACGTGTAATCTCGTTATATGATTAAACACAAACTGCACAGTCTTTCATGAAGGGTTTCTGAAGCATGGCAGGACTTCATAACAATATGTCCACAAAATTTTGACTTTTTTTAATTTAACAATGAAAACATTTGTGTTGTCTCTATTATGGATAAACCTATAAAGTCATATTGTCTCAATATGGTCGCCATCAGAGGTAAACAACACATTTAGCATGGCGTGTTTATACACCCCTACAAATATGCATCTCATTTTTCTTGCAGGATACCCATGTTTAAAATGATAGAATACAGTTTTGTAACATGTAAGATGTCTGTATAATCAAAGGTCTTTATCATCTGGAAACCAGACTCATGATCACAAAATGGCAGCCACATTTGATGACAGGTCAAAGTGAAGGGTCCTGTTAGATCCTGTCTGAGTTTCCAATACTCAGACATTCGGAAGTGGTTTATGATATTATGCCAGTTCTACAAAAACAAATTAAATAAATGCTACGTATCCTGGAATGTCCCTTGTTCAACTTAAACCGTTTTTTAAGCATTCTACAATGTAATAAAATAAAACCTTGATATAAACTAAGAGAGAAACATGCTTTGGTACAGTGACAACAGACTTGGAATTGGATCTGTGTAATATTCCATGTACTGTTTTAATCACTGCTATAGAATACTACTTTACTTAAATGGAATTCAGGGCATGTTTCAATGGGTGCAGAGGGAATGGCAGCTTCTTACCTCAACACATCAGAGGTGGTCTTAGAGTCGAGTGGGTGGGGGGTCCTTTGGGAGTTCTTGTTCAAGATGAGCTCGTCTGTGTGAGCTACCGAGATGTGGTGGTGAAGGGAAGCCTGTAGGAATAGAGAGAAGGTGGGTTTGAGTAGCTCAGTGGTGAGAGTGCTGGGCTGCAGTGTGGAAGGCAGTGGGTTTGAGTAGCTCAGTGGTGAGAGTGCTGGGCTGCAGTGTGGAAGGCAGTGGGTTTGAGTAGCCTAGTGGTTAGAGAGCTAAACTGCAGTGTGGAAGGCAGTGGGTTTGAGTAGCCTAGTGGTTAGAGTGCTGGGCTTCAGTGGGTTTGAGTAGCTTAATGGATTTGAGTTTTTAGAAACACAAGGCACACATGAGTGCTGGCAGCCTTACCTTGAGAAAGAGCGGGCACTGGTACTGTGCCTGCGGGCAGGATGCCCAGAACCACTGCGGTAGGTTGTCAGCCTTGGCAGTGGAGACATAGTAGCCGAGAGCCAGCGGCTGCTGCTTGAGCTCCTCTGGGGCCTCCCGGGACAGCAGCCTCTCTCCTTGACTCTGAGGACAGACACAGCACAGGGTTAGACTGAGGAAGAGAGCTGGGCTCTGAGGACAGACACAGCACAGGTTTAGACTGAGGGAGAGAGCTGAGTTCTGAGGACAGACACAGCACAGGGTTAGACTGGGGGAGAGAGCTGGGCTCTGAGGACAGACACAGCACAGGGTTAGACTGAGGGAGAGAGCTGGGCTCTGAGGACAGACACAGCACAGGGTTAGACTGAGGGAGAGAGCTGGGCTCTGAGGACAGACACAGAACAGGGTCAGACTGAGGGAGTGAGCTGGGCTCTGAGGACAAACACAGCACAGGGTTAAACTAAGGGAGAGAGCTGGGTTCTGGGGGCAGGCAGGACAAGAAGCAGTGTGGCCTTGGGATGTCCCGTACAATCTCCTTACTCAATGCCAGCAAATTGTGGCCATCCCTTTAAGGCAGTGGTTTTCAATCTTTTCATTTCAAGTACCAGTGTTTAGGGCAGGAACCACTAGATGTACCAGTAACTATGTGCAATCTTAAACTGCCATTGTAAAACCGAGACCTACCCCATTACAACCAGGTTAGGTTTGTTGTGTCTGTACTCACTTGTTTGTTGCCTCATTCTCTGAATGGTTAACAGCTGATGACTACAATGAACTCAGCATGTTTATATTTTTAATATTTTGCATCTGGAATCGGTTTGCTAGAACAAGTCTTTCTTTCAAGACAGTTGAGACCTATATAGTAAATGGAAGTGCTTGAGAGGTAAATGGAATAGTTACAATTACTTTAACATCCCTGGGGTGGCCTAGCGGTTAGCTGAGGAATTGGTATAGAAGTGGAATAGGGCAGGGGGAACTAGTGGTTAGGCAGCAGATAGGAAGGGTTAGTGGTTGGAGTACCGGGCTGGGAATCCTTGACAATGCAGCTGGCACTGGCACTCAGGCAATGCACACAGAGGCCACTAAACCACTAATCAATTGCTGCTTATGCAGAAAAGAGGCCAACCTCTGTGGACCTGAGCTCTAATGATCATCGATGGTGGCTTTTCTAAGCTGAGAATTACAACCTCAATTACCAGGGCCTGGTTAATATACAACTGTGCATTCTCTGTGTTGCAGAGTCCTGCTTGCTGTAGCAGAACAGCCAGCCTGTAGGCACTGGGAATGTTACTGCCACTTACAACCCTTTGATGTTCTAATTGTCAGATTTTACACTGTGTGCACAGCATACAAACCTTTAAAAACAAAGTCTTAATAAAAAATTAAAAAAAAAAACAGCAGCAGCAGGAATTTCAAAAGGGACTGTTTAGAGGCATAATAACCAGAGATTAACAAAATCTTACTTCTTACTAGCAGCAATAGCTATAGCATTATCAATAGCCTCCCTTCCATTTGGGCTCAATGTAAGGGGGTAGAATGCCTTTATATGAATCTAGAAATACTAAAAGAAACAAAATCAGTTAACAGACAAACGTTTCACTTCAAGACGTTGAAAAAGATTTCTAGTCAAGGTTTTTGTCTTTGAATTTATTACATTTCTTTTAGTATTTCGAGATTCATATAAAAGACTAAATGTGTTGGTGACACTGACCTCTGACCTAACATGGCTATCACAGTAACTAATACGTTTCTTGGGTAGAGAAACTGACCAGATCATTGATACAGATCTCTTTCAAGTATCTATTTTACTTCATGTTTGCAAACCATTCAGTCAGGTATTAGAGTCGTAAGTATGATGAAAAAGTTACAGAATAGTATAGAATAACAATAAGCAATGGCTATGAATAACAGGTATTTAAGACCTAGATGTCATGAGGTATTTTGGTATCACAGTTCATTAAATGTATATTTAATATAATATGGTTACATAGTATTTTACAATGACTAATTTACAGTATGTGGAATAACACAAGATTAATGCAAAAACCAATACACAGTATAGATGTACAGAGAGACACTTCTACATCTCTCCACACTCTAATGCTCCTAATAACTTATGGGAAATCAGTTAATACCAAGGTGTGTATGTATGCATGCATCCACTATATCCCCACTGCCGGAGGGGGGCAGTAACAAATCTGATAGGGTGCTGAAGCAGTACTCACCCGGCTGTGCTGGAAGTGGGAGCCTCCCCCGATCCCCGAGGGGGACCCTGGGGACGGTACAGGGGAGGAGGTGATCAGCATCATGTCATTCCCAATGTCGCTCTCTAGCTCGTCCGGGAACGGGATGTCAAACATGTCATCTGGGAATAAGAGAGCAATATATTAGCGGCCCGCCTTTATATTTCTGTAGGCATCCCAGAATTTCAACATTGAATCAATCTGCACTGCAGACAAATTATTACTTCAAACCCACATTGTAAAGCTGTAATAACGCATAGGTAAGCAATGTAGTGCCCTGAAAGGTAAAGCATATTACCATGGCAACGCATGGTAAACTATGATAAATGAACAGTATACCATGGGATAACTGAGAAATCAGTTATTTTATAGCATGGTAAACTCTGATAAGGGTAAAACGAAGTACAGCCTCTCTATTCCGCTATTTGACTTCCACATCAATACATGGTGAAATATCTAATACAGTGGAATAGTTAAAGGCCCTTATAAAGTATAGAACATATAAAATGTATTGTTAACATGGCGTAACAGCAAATTACTATAATTTGTGAATTACTGAATAATGAAATAACAAGGGAGCACTGTATACAATGACCCAGTAGATGAAGGCAACTTGAATGTGCAACAGCATTGCAGAATTTGATAATGCAATTGTGCCACCTACTGGACAAAGAAATTATTGCTCATGTGAAAGAAAGTGCTTATTCACAGTTTGATATCAAGAAATAAATAGGAGGCCAAATGATAGGTATTCATTTTCGACCTGCATTTGTGGGGGGTTTTTTTTTCTTTTGAGAAAATAAATGGTGTAAATAATAATTTAAAGAATAAGGCTCAATATGTACTCCAGAAGTAAGTGTTTTAGACTCAAAGAAAGTTTAGAAACAACTGCTGGAAAAATAAATATTTATTCAATTTACACAAAGCAAAAAAATCCAGTGTTTGTCTGGTTAATTTCATTAGACACGTTTACAATGTTCTTTAAAATGTCCCAGAACACCAGGCAGTGTTTACAAGAAGAGTGTTGCTTTAGCTTTGTTGTATCTGCTATCTGCAGTGGCTATGTTCTGTTTTTTGTTTTTTTGTTTTTTTTAAGATAATCATGACTGGTTTGATATATGTTAATTCACACATCATCATGACTCACATATTTCTGAACTTTTACTCTGGAGCGTTGCCCGGGAGAAAGAGAATGTTAAAAACATTGCAGGATACCAAGACCATGTTCCCTTTTGTCACTAGTGCTGGTGCTCTGATTGAAATGAATGGTGCATTATAAGAACAGAAAACCAGTATTGTTCGAAGATCTGTAGTAAATTAATATGATGATTAATATGTCATAGAGTAAAAGCATAGTAAAGTGTAATAAAGCACAGTGAAAACATGTTAAGGCAAAGTATTGTAAAGCCCAGAGAGGTAAGGTAAAGCCTACTTAAAAACCTGACAAACTATGGAATTGCATAGCATAACCATGGGAAACACATGGAGGGGAAACTGCTAAAATGACAGTGAAAACTGAATGTGGTAACCTTTATAAAGAAACACGAGAGCTTTTGAGGGCCAAGATTATCCTGATTTGAGTTTAAGGAAAACGTCCTGGATTTAACAGGGTGTCTAATTTCAGTATTACATAACTATAGTGAATCCATAATATGTGTACCTATATGCCAATCTAGTAAACTAACTTTAAAATCTCTAGTTTGCTAGAATGTTCCTTGTATCTTTAAAAAAAAGATATTTAGATAGAAAACATAAATCGCATACAGTACATGAATGTGATAGCACCTGAGTTAATCTTTAACAATGGGTTAGGAACTGCTATAAACTGGCATTTTAATAGCTCAGCCTGGGCAGGGAAGTGTGACAGTAGCAGTTCTAACACTCCCTGTCTCTCTGAGTCACTGGTTTCAGGCAGCACGGCTGGCTGGGTGTTACAATATTAACCACAATTGAATTTGGCACCAGAGTGGCAGGTGTGGCTCGTGCAGCTCAGCCCCAGGCACAAACAAGATCTTACCAAGCCAGTTCACATTTCACCTTCCTCAAAACAAACTCAAAGAGCAATGCAATCTGTAGTGTGATAACTTGGATTAGATTTCCTCACATCAATCTATAATATCCCTACAAACTTAAAAGACACCTAATAAGTTTAATGTCAAATGTCTTTTTTAATGTGTTCAAGATGTCTTCAAAAGACACTCAGAAAGGCAGACATTCACTTACACACAGTCAGGTTTACACACACACAGATAGACAGATGTTTCTTGCTGGGGTAGGCACACAGAATGGCAGACGATTTCCCTCACAGTCACACAGTGGCACTGCCCTCTTCCCTCTCACCTTGGTTGTCTTCTATGGGGTAGGTCCCAGGTGCCACCTGGGTGGTGGCAGAGGTGGGGAAGACCAGGATGTGCGTGCAAGAGGCATCCTGCGGGGTGTTGAGCTGAGAGGTCTGCAGGTTGAGGGCAGTGCTGCGGCCGAACACAGAGCCCATGGTCACTGCGTCTGCGGAGAGAGACAGGAGGCACAGACCGCTCAGAGATCTCAGGAGAAGCCACTAGCGGAATATAGCCTGATTACTTGTGACGTGGATTACAATGACCACAAGATAAAGCAAATCACTAATACAGTGTTGCAGATAGCAGACTGGGGTACAAAAATAACTGAAATGAGATCCACAAACAATCAGGTTTATACATTTCAGAGCAGTCGTATTAATAACCAGTGAAATGATCCTCTACAACCATTAGTTACATTCATTTAAGACATCCATTTTAAGACTACATTTACAAAGACTTTTGGGACCCAGAGTGGAATGTTCATGTTTATTTTTTAGATTTTGAAAATGTCCATTTATATCGAACACTCCCTGCACATACATCAGTTATGTACCTCTGGTCAACTTCCTAAAGTCACATGAAAGAATTAGGTTGCCATGGAAATCACATCAGTCATTAGAAATGCAGTGATTGGTATTCAATGTGAGCCAATACGCCTAGAAAATAAATGGTAAACATTCATAATGTTTTGTGTTTTTTAAGTTTACATGGTGATTCATAGTGCAGGGGCTGGAGGGAGCGTGGAGGACGATGTGTGGAGGAAGCATATCTGTGGCAGAGATGCTCGGGAACACTGTCTGGCCACTGGAAGGTTGTTCAGTGTCAAAGTTTGAGTGAAATATAAGACAAAATAAAAACTTTGTGCAAATTATGAATCACCCTGTATATTTAAAAATAATTATATGTTCAGAATTGCTTTGCCTACAAGGACTCAAAACTCCCAGAAGCAACTCACGTGTGATGGATGTGTTCGTGATATGCTTGACAATTTTGTTGTTTACAAATGCTATGAAAAACAAACTGGTTTTACAGACTCATATATAAATGCAAAATATGTTTCTAGACCCCCTAGATGCCTTTAACTAGTACAGTGTCCTGTTTAGAAGAGGGTATGATAGGAAGAGCCTTCACACTGAGAGAGACTCAGTCTACTGATCATACTAACATAGTAAGATCATCCACCAGAATTCCAACAAACGGTTCCTCACGCCTGGTGATCAATGGACAGTACAGTGATACACCTTGAAGACTCACAACAACTAATCAACAGAACACAATCAGGCACCCCCCCATGGATTCAGCATGAATAATGGGTTACAAAATGACAGAAACAATACGACACACACAACTACCCATTAGGAATATTTTGGCACCATTCTGATTTAAAACACTGCAAGCACAAAATATATCAAGAGGGGCTTATATATTGTAACAAATGCAGTTATTATTCCAATAATATGTTGAAATAGCACATGAATGGAGGAATACTACATACTATTTAAAATCAAATATAACAATGTGTTCATATAAGATGATGTGAGACCTACGAAGTGATGGTAACACATATTAGACAGGGTTCACTGGAGTGATCTAGTTTTGAGGTGGCTGCTCTGATAAGTGCTGTACCTGGCATCACGACGAAGGATCCCTGGGGCTCCATGGCGACCAGGCAGGCACTCAGGATAGAGGGGGAGTCGCAGGCTGAGATACCACACATCCGACATGTCTCTTTGAGCTGCCGACTAATGGACTGAAGAGAGCACTCTCCCAGGAGGATACTCCAGTCTGGGGGGAGAGAGAGATGGGGGCTGGAACACGGGGCAGCAGCTCTAGAAACAGGGCTTCTCACGATAGCACAGCACAGTGGTACCAACAATGACAAAGAGTTCCTATCCATAGTGTTCTATCTTATAGGTAGATTCAACACTGTAAAAACAGTTTCCTCTAGCAAGTGTAACTACTTCTAGCCTACTAGTTCCATTATACAGTATGTTTATTGTCCATTATTAAAACTTGCATTAAAAATGTACTGACAGATGATTCAAAGTGTAACTAATAATCTAATACTCTTTCCATTCCCACACTCCTAACCAGTGATTTGTGTGGTAACAGCATCTCTACAAGCAAACTCTGAGAGACAGTATTCTTTATACACGAGCTAAACTATGAAATTAACTAAATGTTTCTCTTGCAAGAATTATTCACTTCTAAAATTGAACTGCACGTTGCTATTTGGAAGGTGTGTTGCAGTTTTAAAAAAAAAAAGTCACAGTAATAGTTTGTAATAATTATTAAATTATTGTATAACCATCTTTACATTATATTATATTATAGGTAGTGTTATGCCATAATCCTCACCTGGCTTGAGCCCGGTCTCTCTGTGTACATACCCTTAAGTTCTCCATGACCCAGACGCCCCAACCGGCCAATCACTATCCTCCATGGCTGTGATGTCATCTGGATGATGCCCACACACCACTCCCACACCTTCTGCAAGCCCATCTTCCTGGCAGAAACCTTCGTCCTGCGAGCCCTGGGGTAAATAAGCGATAGTGAGGCTAGCTTTTCCATTTATATAGTTATAATGTATTTGTACATTCACTCTAAGGTGTCTCCTACCCCGTCCTACATTTCCACTCAGTTCCTAGCTATTTCCTCTAGTCCTGATTTGAAATAATGACTTAAAATGTGCTAGGCTAAAAGATTCAGCTTCACAACTCATTCCTTTAAGCCCCGGGATTAATCAGGCTGCACTTTGTTGGACTCTCTTCAAAGCTGCACTGAACTTTTTGTAAAGCCGGGACCAACACTGAGAATGTATAGGTAGCACTCTAAACTCTATTATCCAACCTAGTCTTAACCTCCTTTGATTTGAACTCTAGGCTTCTGACTATATAAATCAAGCATTCTGTTTGACTTTCTCATTGTTTCCCCACACTGTCTGGTTGCTGACAGCTATAACTCTTGTACAATGTCAATGTCTTTCTCTTGGCACCATGCTATTTAGTCCCAACCATTTGGTATTTGAATCCTGTGTGTAACTCTATACATTCATTCATTACATTTCATTTGTTATAGTTCAGCCCAGTTCTGTTTGCCGTTAAATCCCTTATGGACTCCCTGGGCTTTTGCCTTACAGCTGTGGGTCATCAACAAGATTTACAAGCTTACTGAGTATCACACTCAAGAAACAGCAGAGTGTGCAGAGAGAGACGGACAGACAGACAGACTGAGGTGGCTGTACCGGTTTGGCACGTCGATGTTGATAACGCAGGTCTCCAGCAGATCCCCGTGCAGGTCTGTGCAGGAAACCAGCAGCCAGCGCTGGTCATGGGACAGGCAGTACCCCACCAAGAGAACACTGTAGCGCTGAGCAGCCTCCCCCGCTGCCTCCCCCATCTCCAGCTGCCGGTTCCGCATGGGTCCCAGCACGAAGGGGGGAGAGTACAGCTGCAGAGGACTGGGCCGCTGGGAGTGGGAGAGAGGGTGAGAGGGGACATCTTAGGTGATAAGCAGCAGGGTCAGAGCTTGTCAGTTCTTCTCTTAGGCTAAACATGATCCACACTTTTATCGAATGTCCAAGTGCATTACAATGCATGTCATTTGCCTTAAAAAAAAAAATCTGCAATTGCCTACCAAAGCGTTGTGAAAACACATGACAACACGAAAACCATGTAAGCTTGTGATTGTCATTGTGCCCCTCGCTCCCTCACCTCTGTGTTCTTGAGCACAGTGTCGATGGTGGCTGCAGGTCCGAAGCCGGTGAGGCTCTTGATGTGTATCTGCGTGGGGAGCAGGCGCCGGCACTGTGAGTAGGTAGAGAAGGCCAGCGATCGCAGGTGCTGGATGTAGTGGGAGCGCTCATCCTTCACAGGCTGAAGCAGGTACTGGCAGGGCACCAGCTGTGGAGGGGCAGAGTGTGACAGGGTGAGGTAAACCAAACCCGGATTGTGCAGGTGAAACCATAGGGGTCTCATCAGATCAAAATTATTGTAGCTGATGAAGTAGTTTAATTTTCTCCACCATTCATAACCACTCATTATAGGATTGAAATTTAATTTCAAAACTTGACATCTGGTGCTACTCTGCAGTCACTTTCACACACAAGTGCCAGTACTGAGCCTCTCAGAGATATCTCAAAAATACTTCAAAAGACCCATTCACACAGCACACAACTACCCCATCTATGCAGGTCTAATACCATTATAACCCTTTCACACAGCACAAAAAACTGCCCCATCTATACGGGTCTAATACCGTCATAACCCTTTCACACAGCACAAGGGATCATTAGAGACCACCTTTCAAACCTGTAGGTCAACAGATTGTTCCGATGGCAACGGAAACCCCTTCAACAAAATACAAAAAAATCTAAGATTGACACTGTCTTTGGTCAAAGCTTTAAATTTTCAATTATATTATACAATATAGGAACCTGTTAGGTGCCACATTGCAGAAGGTTCAGGCACACTGTCACGCATCTTATTGCAAAGAAGGCAATACAGTATTGTTAGAGATTCCAGCTGTTCAGGCAACAGCACAGGGAAAATGTGGTGGATTTTTGCTTTATATGAAGGATGCACCTGTGAACACTTGACTTTTTATATGTACCCCAGAAATGCAATCAGTTAACTGAAGAATAAGGCATAGAAACTGAGAGCTTCCTTTAAGAGTAAATTGTAGAAGTACCGTAGTTTACTGTATAAGAGGCCCTCACTAATTCACTGTTTTCAGTATTTCAGGTTTTTGATGAGTAACTCAGATATATAAATACAAAAAGGAACCTAATAAACGTAATGCCAATAATGTGCCATTGAATTTATAGTCTGATTTCAGCACTATTGCATGTTTAATAGTTATAGATTGTGTAACTCTGATGGTAAACACAGAGCTGTGTAATACACTCCAGCGCCAATGTGCTGGTACCTGCAGTACTAGGGCTGGTTTCAGGGTGTCAGGCAGGCTCTGCAGGATGTCAGTGTAGCAGCGCAGCAGTCCCAGCAGCCACACACTGCCAGGCTCCGCCTCCTCGGCAGCCTCATTCTGGAAGGGGTCCACCACGTAAACCACGATCGACGGCGGGTGGGCGTGGCTGTCTGCCGACTCAGGCTCTGTGGGGATTCCGATTCGCTCCCTCTCTGCAGAGCTGAGAAGACAGGACAGGATATAAGAACACAAGAAACTATATCAACAGGAGGAGGCCATTCAGCCCATCCAAGCTCATCAGGTTCCTAGTAGTGAATTGATCTCAAAACCTTGTCAGGTGATTCAGCCTCAACATGACTAGGTAACCCATTCCACACGCTCACCACTGTCTGAAGAAGTGTCTCCTACCCTCTGTCCTAAGTCTATTTCCACTTAATTTCCAACAGTGTCCTCTGGTTTTGTTTTCTGTGCTGCGCTTAAAGTATTGGTTTGCAACAACTATGTCAACTCCTTTTAAGATGTTGAAGACTTCAATCATTATTAAGTCTTCTTTGTTCTTGGCTAAACAGAGTCAGTTCTTTCATTTCCTTCAGTAGTGTTGTAGTCCCAGGAAAAATGAACTGCAGTTACATCATCTAAACATTTGTCAAATCATTTTACTGTCAAAGATGTTATTTATTTTAGTTTTCTTCTAAGATGTTCTAGTTCACTGCTTTCAGAATAGTATTTTTTATGTAAATGAAATGTGTTACAGTACATTATCAGAGGGCTCAGTAGTATTATTAGAGTGGTAATGTAAAGGGTTTGATATATTTGGGACTGCTTAAGATATTTCCTACTGAAGGTGACTATGTATTTTGAAGTTTCCCATGGTTATACATGGTATACTATTTACCATAGTTTACAGTGATTTTCAATATGCTTTATTACACTTTACTATGCTTTTACTAGGAGAAATGTGCTTTAAAATTCATTCTACCAAAGTGGAATTTTTCTAACAGAGCCCAAAACCTTCTAAACAGCCATCCCTAGGAAGGGCAGGCTGGAGGTCTAAAATTGGTGGATTCTTCATTGAAGGCTACACTGCTTCTGGAAGCCCCAAATTGTATTATTTTACAATTACTTTAACATTAAAAAAAAATAATAATTACTAGTATTTTTCAGAAATCTCTGTACCCTAGTTTGAAAGGTACTACCCCAACACAGACACCAGTTTGGTTTGTATGCTTGACTAGGTTGAAGACCTTCCTGGCTGTCCTCAGTCCTGTCTCACCTCTCCTGGCTCTCCTGTTGCCCTGTTGCTGGTGGAGCCAGGCTCTGCCCATTCTCAGCCTCTGTGTTCAGGGAGTTCTCCTGGGGGCGCTCGGTCCCTGTCTGCCCTGCAGTGGTCCTGGACTGGGGTGGGGGGGGCCCCGGCCGCGGGTGGGGCTGGGGGGGTATGGGTGGAAGTATGTCCTGTGGGCAGTGGAGCAGATGGCAGGGAGCTTGGCGCGGACTGGCCTGTAGGGGGTGCCGTTGGGGGCTGAGGTTTGGGAGGCAGGAGCAGGGTGCTGTCTAGTGTCAGCGCTGCAAGCTGAGGTGCTGAAATGAATAAACAGAAAACAGGTATTTAGATAGGAACACATTGTTTTAAATGGGTGAAAATAAGTCATACTTTTTATGCTCTTTACACAGATTTGCAAGTGTCAAGTTGCAGGTCACAAAATGGAAACAGGCAAATACAACACTTACCGACAATAACCTTTACTTTTCTTCTAAACATCAAAATGAATTAGCCAGAACAAACACCCACGGCAGCCCTGACTTAGGTACTGTAACCAGCTGCAGGAGCAGGCAAGTCCTTGAGTAAAGCCCCCGGATTCTCTGCAGCCTGAGCATTGATTACACCGTGTAACAATTTTTTTTTTTTTTTTGTTCCTGGGTAGTAAGTGTTATTTCCTAATTGCTTATGCCTCAAAAGTACAGAAAATAGCTATTATTCCCCACAAACTTTGCTTTTGTGACCAGGACAGTGATATTTATACAGTATAATCATAAATCTTGAAAAACTACTCACTTCTAAATCTTTTGTAGTCATTTTTGTATTACTTTAGTATAAATACATGTTAATTTGGATTCATATGTTGTTTTTTTCTGACTTTATATGAATTGGAAATAGTGATATTTTGAAATATCACTGTCCTGGTCACAAAAGCAAAGTTTGTGGGGAATAATAGCCATTTTCTATACTTTTGAGGCATAAGCAATTAGGAAATAACACTTACTACCCAGGAACAAAAATTGTGTTACATAGTGTTATCATTTTGCAACTGAACTTAAAGTGTTTTCCTGGGTATGTTAATTTCCAGAAGCTGTAGTACTATGCATAGTTCCCTGTGTTGGTTTAAAACAATACTTTACTCAGTATCCCGGTGACGTTACAGATTCAAGTATTATTTTAAAGTGCAGTATTATTGAGCTGTGCTGAAAAGGTGAAATACATTCATCATGGTTTCAAACTGAACTGCTGGGTCTCAAACTACAGTACACGTGGCAATTTTATTTATAGGCATTGCTAAGTCTTGCCTAAATTGCTTCTTTTTTTTTTGTAATGAAAAACTGAAGCAAATACAACGACTGACATATTTGTTCTAAGTTTTGGTTTCTAACCCTTTTAGAAGGAATTGGGTGAATGGGAGGTTATTTAAAGGGTGTTCCTTGTAATTGAGCATTGTGAGAGAGTGTTCCCTACCCAGTTGGTGTCTGCAGGTGTGTGCGTAGAGCCGAAGTTTGGTCAGGTTGTCCTCATCCCCATTGCTCCCCCAGGGCTGACTGAACCACTCATCCACTGGCACTTCATCCAAGCGCTGTGGTGACAGGGAGCCCACACGCACCAGACCGTCCCGGGAAACTTTGGCAAGGGGCCGATGCTGCCCCAGCCGGCAGGCCTGCTCCACGAAAGAGACAGAGAGAGCAGGGAGAGTCAGAGTCTGAGACACATTTCAAAAGTGTGTCAACTGGAAATAGGAGCCCGATTGAAAGGGGAATGGTATCTCCCATTGAGTGTCTGTAAACATGAAATAAAATTGATTTGTGAGAAATCTCAGTGAATACAATAATCCTATTAACAACATTCATAGGTAGTAGACCAGTCTGATTAATTAAATCAAGTCTGCTGTTCATTAAACTGTTTCAGAGAGGGTTACAAATGCTCAACAAAAACATTCTTTAATAAAAGTCCTTTCATTAAGAGTGTGTGTGAGCAGCGTTTAATTCGTTAATCCAGTGTGTTAAAGCTGCACTCACCTCGTAGACAGAGCTCAGGTCCCTGAAGAAGCTCTTGGCCCCGCTGATCAGGGCCTCACTGTCGGGACACACCACTAGGAAGGCGGTGTCTCTCTGGCCCCCATATGGCTCCAGCAGCAGCTTCTCCCAGAAGGGCAGGGCCAAGGGGGACAGAGCCAGGAAGTCCCGGTCATAGCCCACCAGCAGAGTGGGGATGGGGAGCGGCTCTGGGGACTCCTCCGAACCTGCAGGGGGCACACTTACAGCATGAGAGCATAGTAATGTCCACTGAGACATCATTGCCATCTGTACAAGCACAAGGTACAGTTTAAACATTTAGAACTGTTGATAAGAGGAGGCAGACCAGATCAAGGTCTTGTGATGCACCTCAGGAGGTGGGTTGACACGCTTTGACCTCGATTGAGCGAGACAAAATGCTTGACGGCTGTTCGTGAGCCAACGCAATAAAAAACAGCCACGACTCCTGTGAAAGTTTCAGTTCTGCAGGGAACGTTTCTGTTTATTCTGTTTAGCCATATTTTTGTTGCTTGAGACACATCATGAGCCAGATTGCAGCAGGGCTGAAGAAACATTTGCTCTAATCAACATTTGGGCCGACGGTTCAATCCAGAGATGCTTGGTTGAAAACATCAGTAACAAGCTGCTTCTGGGGAATTGATACGTGCATTGTTTACATGCATCTGTCACCCAGGTCAACCCTGCTTTATCAAAAGCAGTGTGAAATCCCGCACCCGACCCGCATTACACCAGGTCCTGCCCGGGTAGGTTCTGACCCGGGTAGATCACGCCAGTGTGAAAGGGGCTTTAGAACAGAAGAGGCCATTCAGGTCATCTATGATCACCCACTTCCTAGTAGCTGACTGATCTCAAAACAGCCAGCTACTAAACCACTGGGATCTTTTAAGTTGGACCTCTGTGTGAAGAACTGTCTCTAGCACTCTGTCCTAAGTCTATCTCCACTTAATTTCAAACTGTGTCTTCTGGTCCTGCTTATTGTGCAGAGTTTAAAGAATTGGGTACGGTTAACTTTGTCAACTCCTTTTAAGATTTAAAAGACTTCAAGTCTTCCTTATTGGGTCATTCACTGCAGAAGTGTGGATGAGAGAGGTATACATTACATTCAACTGGAGAGTTAGCTGAGCGATCGTGCTTAAAAAAAACATTTTAAACTACTTTCTTAAGTACCACCAAATAAAATAAAGGGAACAAAAGATAGAGGCATCATGTCTAGTATTAGTAAAGACCTTGATATTATTAAACTGTGTCAACTGCTATTGATGTCCATATTTTGACAGCCACTGTTTAACTAGTACGGGTGGTTGGTTTCCATAAATCATGTTATTGTAAATATGAAATTAATCAAACAGCTTTAACTATATACACACACACACAAAATAAATAAAGAAATTATTCCCTAAAGAAATAACACATTGTGTTATAAAAAAATCACCATGCCGAGCTTCTAAAAAAAAAAAAAAAAAAAAACAACTGTCTTGGGTTCTGAATCCCTGATCACCATTGTAATTGTCTTTTTCTCTCTAGTGTAGTGTGTGTTGTACATGGTTCCTATATAAACACAGTATTCCTAAAAGCACATGCAGTACTCCTCCTAGTGAAGAGATGTGGTGGGATTTAAACAGCAGCTGTAGGCTGTCAGTCAGGCCAGAGAGAGACTTTACGAGCTCTGGCCAGTAGCCATTGCACAGCTTCCCCTCACCGTAGGAGCCACGGCCGGCCATCTTGTGGAATTGCTGCCAGGTGAGCGGGCCCTGCACGTGCTGGATGTTCTCCCAGGTTCGGCCGGTCCTTTTCTTCTGGATGGCGTCCTGCAGGAAGGGCTGCAGGGACAACAGCATGCGCACCACGTCCTGTGAGGACAGCGCGCTGACATCCAGCACTGCAGGGGACAGACAGACAAAACAGACAAACAGGTCATTACTGTGCCAGCTCGGGAATCCTCTCACAGGCTAGGTACACTGAGACATGCAGATCATCAATTCATACACTCAGTTATTAGATGACATGTATTGCAATGGTTTACCAAATTTGCACAGTAATTGTGCAGTTTTCTCATGTGTTTCCCAAGCATTTACCATGGTTTGCCATGTCTATTATTTTTACCTATGTTTTAACTATGCTTAATTACACCTTCCTATGCTTTTACACTGGGAAACTTTGATAAGGGTAATCTCAAGAATATGTTAGTTAACAGAACTGTGATACTTTAGACCTGAAGCATATTGCTTCTGAAAAAAACATTTTCTACATAATACAACAAATGTTAAACAGTTTATTTATTTATATACCTGTCTGGTACTGCAAAAAACAACCAAACTGCTTAGTTACTGTCCCTGTTTTATAAACACTTTTCAAATAAATATTTACAAAGTTAAGGGTTTAGATCAGCTAAAGCCCACGTGCTGTCTCTGTGCATTCACAGTTCTTACCGCTATTATGAGGCCAGTCATGCAGAGCACTGCTCCTCACAAGGGCCTGGTCCACTTTGCCCCCAGCCGGGTTATCCACATACTGCTGCCCCTGCTCCAGCGCATTAAAACACTCCACACAAGAGTCACTCCCGTCCGCCCACAGCTTCTCAGCAGCCCAGCTCTGCGAGAGAGCCCCCTGGCGTCCGGGGCAGGAGCAGGTGGCGAGGAGGTCCAGGGAGCTGAGGGAGGAGAGGGGCTGGGAGCACTGCTCCTGCAGCAGCACCAACAGAGCCGCGGAGGGGTCTTGAGGACGCTTGCTGGCAGGGTCTCCAAGCGGGGAGGTCCTGCGGCACAGTGACAGTCTCCTCTCAGCCGCTTGGCCCATCTCCGAGCCCCGGCCGAAGATATCCAGCTCGTCTTCCAGGAAGAGGCCCGCGGCATGAGCAAGGCGACGGTTGACGATGGCGCTGAAGCCGCACATGCAGCGGTACTGGTCTTCCCGTGTGGAGTCAGGGATGTACAGCCCCACGTCGGCCCCCTTCACGTTCATGTTACAGGCGCAGATGCAGCAGCTGTCGAAGTTGCGGTCCTTGAAGATGTTGAGCACAGAGTCAGACAGGATGAGCACCACGTACAGGCTGTGTGCCTCAGGCAGAGGGGCCAGAGCCGAGGGCTCCACAGAGCTAAGCGGTCGGCTAGTGGAGGGAGTGGAGGCTGGGGAGCAGAAATCCGTTCCATCGTACTTAACTGACCCCTGCCCGCTGGCAGCCCCACCTCCCCTGGGCGTGCGGGGCGTGCGGGGGGTGCGAGGGGTGGGCACAGAGAAGCGAGGAGTGGCTGGGGAGGGGGAGGGCTGGATGGCAGTGTTGCTGGCAGAGGCTGCACTGTTAACTGCTGCTGGTGTGCTGGTCTGGGGCGTGTTCATCTGAATGTAGTCCTGCTCCATCAGGCTTCCCACGCTAGGCACATTGCTGCAGGGAGAGAAACAGAGGGATCACACCTCAATCAATTCAGCAGAAGGCTGACCCTTCTCCGTAGTAATTAGATTTTATATTATTGTTTTTTTTTTTTGTTGTTGTTTATTTTTTTTTTGTACTTGTATTATATAATCATTTGTAGGATACAATAGGAAATGTATTTCGATTTCACGGTTATCAGATTTTGCGATTTACATGAAATGTTCCCATATGTAGTTCCTCATAAAAACTCTCATTTCTGAAATAGTGTAAAAATGAATTCAGCAAACATTTGCCTTATAGACACACTATCTTTTGTACTGCATTTAGGAATCTGCCAGCCGGTTTAGTTTACTTAATTGAGCATGCTGCATAGAGCTGTACTAATAAAATGTCTTTGAAAAAGACATTGGCTGCTTAGTTGTATAATAACTAGAGAAAATGATCAATCTTTACAGTGACAATGCAAATTTTTTCTCCTTTAATAACTACTGTGTTTAAATTATAAAATATCCTGAAATACCTACTGTGAAATGTGTGAATTAAGCCATTGTTACTGTGAAACAAATTCAGCCCTAATCACGCTACGTGGGATATTGAGATGGGTTACATTGTATGATGTGTGTAACTTAAAAAGATAACTATGCAGTGCTGTTTGTCAGGCATCAAAATACACAAATATCACAATTAGTCAAACCCGTTGATGGTCAGACTTTTTGAGCTGGCTCCCCTTTGAATCTACAGTATATGAAGATGCTGATGCTGATAAGAGAGATACTGAAATTGGAGAAGGAATCTATGAAAAAGACCTAGGAGTTTTTGTTGACTCAGAAATGTCTTCATCTAGACAATGTAGGGAAGCTATAATAAAGGCCAGCAAGATGCTCGGATACAAAAAGCTGCTTGATGAGATTCTGGGATCAATAAGCTACTAACAACCAAATAAGCAAGATGGGCCGAACGGCCTCCTCTCGTTTGTAGACTTTCTTATCTTCTTATGTTCTTATGTTTACAGTATAAACAGAAAAATGATTTTCTATTTTCTTTATGGGCTAAACTTTTGTAAGCCAACTATACAAGAGCACTTACACAAACCCTCATCGTAGAAGTTTTCACAATGAAATGTAGCGCACACGCATTCTAACATTCTAGTGGTTAGGGGTCAATCATGTATCTAACTGATACAAGTTGATTCCACTTCGAGGGGTCAAGACAAAAACAGTGCATAGGATAACGAAATGTGAGAGACAAAACTATTACAATAATCTGAGGATAAACCATGACAGCATTTATAGGAGAGGGACACCAACAAAACCCTTGGAATATGAGCAGTTACCAGGGTATAGAGTACAGTGATGTCCAAGTGAGACATCAGAGATACTGCATTCCATACAAATTCAACCTGCAAAATAAGTAGTCCACCTTCTGACTACAATGCATGTACATTTTCAACAAGAATAATATGCCTGTCTATATCTGAAAGAAATGCATTCATAAGGGAGTTAACGTTAATTAAACTGGGCACCGCTATCCCATTATTTTCTATGGCAGCCAGCCCTTCTGTTATTACTCAATGATGAAGCACTTCACACAAACCCCTGAGTCCTGCTCTCAAAATGGTTTTTCAGCACACTGCAATGCCTATTTCAGACAAACAGCTATTATACAAATGCTGTTGTATAATAGTGATACTGGCATTGCAGTGGCGTGTTCCTCTGTAATAATGGAACTCCCTTGTTCAAATAATGCTACATGATGGTTTATAATAACTACGCTACAGAGTTGAGCAGACAGTATTTACTCTCTATTATTTTTGAGTTCCCCTCAAACAGCCATCACACTTTCTTTTTATTCAACTTGTAATTTACCATTTACTTATGATGATAGATTTAATGAAGTGGTTTATTTTAATTTTACAGATTTAACCTTGATGTGGGGGGCTCTGAATTCAAAGCTTGTCGAAGCTACACTGCTACAATCTGGCTACTGAACTATGAAAAATAAATGTACCATAAAAAAGGCACCTCAAAAACAACGGTTGCTATGTCATAATTTGAAGAGCTGTTGGCCACTCCAATGCTTAATGAGACAACACGGGAAATCTGTATATCCTGAATTAAACACTGCAGTATTTCCACTACAATGAAAAGGGATCACCTCCAGCTAGCTTTTACTGTCATGTTTTAATACATTAGTTTTTATAGGAAAAAAATAATTGGTTTAATTCTGCTATTTGTATCAGAACTATATAACCTGCAATAATCATACAAACACACCGGCCTCCTAAGCAGGCCCTTGCAATTTGAACCCGACTGTCCTTTCATGATGAACGCCTTTGTGTACAAATCCCTTATGAGATTATCCTGTGAAGCAGTGTGGGGATTAGCGCCGCGGCGGTGAGGAAAGCACAGTCACATTCCCAGCTTGCTGTTGACATGGATTAAAGAGTCTTCTAAAAAAACAAATTCCTTCCCATCAAAACAGATACACGGTTTTATCAGGCAACTGTAGTTTATGTAGGCTCGTTGCAATAATCCGCCCTGTACCTGCCATCGAAAACAGAGCTTAGCATGCCCTCTGCTGGCAACTACATCAAACTGCATCAAAAAGATTGTACAAATCAGTAATATTCTGAGGGTTGGCCAGTCCAGTCAGTACTTATTATTGAAATGAGAGTGTTCCAGAAACCCTGCAGTGTTATAGAGGGAGTGTAAACTGGATTTATTTTTTTCTGTGGCAAACAATAATGAAAAATGTCAAGAGTCGTCAATATGTTTAAAACTATAACGCTGCATAGAGACAGCACGGGAGACAACGAACACAATGCAAAGAGTTTCCTGTAAATACTGCAGGGAGTTCTAGAACACTAATAATGTAAGTATATAGTTAACACTGATGTCTATTTTAATTTGTGTGTCTAAGTCTTTAAAATCTTAAAAGGAGTTGACATAGTTAACCCGATTGAAGAAATGGGTTGAGATCTCATTTCTTATGTTATTTTTTTTTGTTGTTTTGGTCACGTCTATGTTTCTACTGCTTCAAAAAATAGAAGTTGTTAGACGTTGATCAACAAGTTTAGCAAGACTGTAGATTTTGCTCCTAGTTTAACAAGACTGCCAATTAGTCGAGTTTCTTAAGTGAGAACACTGGCTCCATTATGCTGACCTGGTTCCTAGCAGCTGATTGATATAAAAAATATGTAAAGTTGGATAATAAACATATCTAATCACTTTGTGATTTCATATTTCCTTACATGAAAAAATCAAAAGACATTCTAAAATGTCATTTATTTACTTTAAAATGAACTCAGACAGAAGCTAGATGCATTGGCTTGCATTTGAGTACCAATCACTGCTTTCCCTATGACTGACTTGTTGTCATTGTGCATTTCTTCAAGTGACTTTAAGGAAGTTGACCGGATAATATTCTTCTCTAAAAGCTTCAAATAAATTACTATAAACAAAAAAAAATGTATACCATAATATGTTCGGTTTTCATATAGGAAGATCTGAGACCTACCAAATGATATATAAGGTTAGATTTACTGCAGTTTGTTAGCACCAAGTACTTTAAAGAATCACAATTATTTAACATGACTAGGTAACCCATTCCATACCCTCTCTGTGTAAAGAAGTGCGCTTAAAGTACAGTTAACTCCTTTTTAATTCTTCTCTGTTCCAGGCTAAACAGCTTTCATAGTCCTTTCCCTTAAGCCCTGGGATTAGTCTGGTGGTTCTCTGTTAGACTCTCTCCAGTGATCAGAATTGAACACAGTATTCCAAGTGCAGTCCCACCAGTGCATTGTACAGTACCATCATGACCTCCTTTGATTTGTGCTCTACACAACACAGAGTAATGCAGTTTGGCAGCAGGCATGCAGATAGAAGAACAGAGTTCATACTCACACATATCCATCTCGACTGAAAGGGCCGTGTGGAATCAGGGGCAGCTGTTCGATCTTGGGGGGCACGGACCAGGGCGGCCGGTAGCAGCAGGACTCTGGGATCTTGATGGGTGGGAGGCACTGGCTGGGGAGGGTCCGCAGGGGGGCAAACATGGACGACCCAATCAGGGGCTGCACTTGGGGCGGCCGGAACACAAAGGAAAAGTCCTACGGGCAAGGAGAGATCTTAATCTTCAAAATAAACTAGTGTGAGTATCAGTGACAAAAGATCCACTGCAATATAAATAAATACATATATTTTTGCATAACAAAATCATCATTCAGAGAAAACTCTTGGAATCTATGAGAAAGAACAAAGGTCTAGGAAATTTTGGCTATAAGTGATGGCCAAAAATGAAATATTTACTATGAAAGCTGTTTCAACTTTAATGCAACTACCATAGGGTGTATTTGCAGAAATTAATCACTGTATCTTATGTAGGCCAGGTTTTGCTCATTTTCAGTACATTTTTACTACATCAAATTGTTAATGTGAGCAACACCTTTAAACAACTTCAGTCTGCAGTATATTGTTTAGCATGATATGTTATAAATATTACAAGATGATATTGTTTAATTATGGTACACTCATTAAAAATGACACAAACCAGGGAAAAAGAGCAGCATTGTACAAGTGGGACTGCATAGAATTCAATACGCATGGAAAATAAGAATGTGGCAACAGACAAGTTTTGCCAATACACCCTACGGTTGTTCCATTAAAAGTGAAACAACTTCCATAGTAAAAATGGCACTAGACAAAATTCACATCCTTTCTACCTTGTCCTATCAGTGACATTTCTTAAATGACAAACATGGAAAAAAATAAATAAATATATATATATATATATATATATATATATATATATATATATATATATATATATATATATATATATATATATGGATTTCTCACAGGGGCCTACATTAAAGATAATACCCATCATATAGACCAGTGAACCTGGGTTCAAGCCCCCCCTTGATCTACAACACAAGAAAGCATTACTCTTAGGTCTTAAAAATCAATGTGGCATACACATGACACTGTTGAAGAAACTGAGTACAAAATAAGGGTACAAATAACACCCTTTTTAGATTTCCAGAACTTTTAAAACAAAGATGCCTGTTTCACTCACCTTGATCTCCTCTGGCTTGGGGCTGGCCATGCCTTCCTCCACCTCCATCCTGAAGGCACAGAGGGGGGCGCTGGCGAGCATGCTCAAGGGGGTCTCCATGCTGGCAAGGTTGGCAGGCTCTGAGCCCAGAGCATCCCGGTACGTCATGACAGGAGAGAAGGCAGGGTGCTGCTCCAGAGAGGGGGGCGTGGGGAACATGCGCTGAAGATCTGCCACTGCTGGGGTGGGGGGTGGACAGCCATCAGAGCTTTCCAACACACACTCAGCAAAACATTTATTTTGTTTAAAAGGGACTGTAGTGAACAAATTGATTCCAGAAACCTGTTTTGTTCTTCCACTAGCTAAATGTGCAGTTTCAAAAGAGAACTCATTGTATTTTATATTTAAAATGTGATATATGGTGGTAATTTTGCTAAAGAACGTCCTCGATTTCTATAGCTTATTTTCAGGATATCTCACTTCCTATATCATTTCACCCCCAGCAGTGTCTTTCAAGTCATGTTACTGACTAAAAACATGTCAGTCAGTAGGGAAAGCAGCTGATTGGTTAATGACAGGAAAGAACCCACTGAAGGGGTGGGGACAACTTTACTCTCCAGGTAAAATGATCAAGCAAGTGCAACGCTAACTAAAAGCATGGCTTACAAACAGACATTTCTGAGATGTTTTAAAATAAAAATGCACGTTTGCTATACCATGTGTTTCATTCAAAACTGCACATTTGAGACCTAAATAACAGGTAAGATGTATGGAACTATTTTGTTAACTTCAAACACTTTTCATGCAGCTCCTTAACACAAAGTGCAATCGATTTTGTCAGGCTGCAGCTCAAAATACTATTAGATGATGCAGCTGCTGATCCCAATCATTCCTACCCTGACACCTTCATTAGCAAGGTGCTTTGAAAAGCACATTCATGCGACATTTAAGGTTGAAGCCCTTTCTGATGTCCTGTGTTATGCATTAGCCATAGTCCTTTCTACAAGTAACTATATTATTTATTTTCACATAAAATGTAATCAATTGCCACACTTTGTTACCTGTCTGAAAAAAGAATCACTGCAGTTACAAAAATGCAATACAGCAATCCATTACTGCCCAACACTGGATAGTGCAAAGCTTAGTAGTCCTTACTTGGATGATATGGCACAGTAGTTCTACCGTCTTTCCCTAGGGGGCGATCTTCAAATCCCAAGGCGGTGGCCTTCAAGGACCGGCGTGTTGGGGAAGAGGTCTGAAAACAAGGAAAGGCCAAAATATAGACGGGAGTTCAAAAGGCTAAAACTATAATTTCAAACTTTTTTAAATTTTAGGGGAAACTATGGAAAGTAGACATTTGAACTAATGCCTTCTTTAGTGTACACATATGTTTTCTTTGTATTTGTATGTGCATATGTTTTGTAGTTCTGGGACATGCATTCAAATATGTGAACAAACACTGCTTGAAATGTATTCAATAAAAATGACCATGTTTGTGTTCGCTCAAATGACAGAATGTATAGATGCCTGGATCATGTAAAGGAAAACGATGCATGAGGTTTGAAATAAATAACACACATTCTACTGAGAGTTTCTCTCCTGCCTCAAATGAGTATTTTGATAGGGTTTAGTCTAGCTTTTTTTTTTTTTTTTTTTTTTTACTGTAACATGGTATGAATCATACGTCTGAGAATGCCAAACTAAAGAATATTTGTTAACATTTTTGAAGAATACTCTAATACAAAAAAACTATGTTCGCCCGAAAGCAATTTTGTTTTGCAATTTTCTCTGGGAGAGAGGTAGCGGAAACATTTTAATAGACAAACATTTCCAGTTGAAATAAATAATTTTAGATTTGAAAACAGTGGCACTGCATGTCAATGCTTCCTAGTGCAGTGGGAGAGGTACAGTCTTGTCTGGGTGCGCTGGACATCATAAATAATCTGTGTGGTAGGACACACCCAGAGCCTGTCACTCACCCCCAGCTCGTCCGAGTCTGAGTTGTCGAATATGTTCTCCAGGTCAGAGATGAGGACCACAAGGTCGGTCTCCCTGGTCAGGCTGGGGTTGAGGATGGCTTTGGCCGCAGCACTGTCCTCCTGTGGCTCTTCTGCAGGACCAAGAGGTTTGTCAGAAACATACAAATCACCCACAACAAGCACTGTACAGCGGGTAGCAACACTGCAGAGCAAGGAAAGTGCACCAGTGTGCACATGTATGAGAACATCTCAAGATTGGTCATTTGTATCCTTTATACACCTACCTGCATGAAAACCTCTGGGTGTGAGAATTGTAATTTTCGGTCACTAATCAGAGATATAGAAACAATATGCATTTGTGTGAAAATGTTAGACCACTTTGTGCTTTAATTAAATTAAACAAGTCATACATTTTACCATTTGTGGCTACGTGTTGCTTTTCTCTTACTATCTTAAATAAATTGCATGTGTGGCCTATGAAAGTTATCAATTAAATTAGACAATCAAAAATGTGCTTATTTTTACAATTTTCCAAGATTTTCAGTTCCAGTGGTTTGATTTCATGTGCACAACAAATCAAAACTACAGAAGCAATGGGGTGTTCTAACACTTGTTAGTATCAGTGTTTGGAGAAGAAATTCATTCTGCAGGTGATTCAATGAATTAGTTGGTTCAGACCAGCTGAAACACATCCTGACTTCTAAGAGAGTAATCAGACCAGCTGGGTGTCGATCATGTGTAACACCCATGTATACAAGGGTTTCATTTGAAAGACGACAGATACATTCCCCATACAGATCACTGGATTTCCTCTTGTTTAACAGGTTGTATCACATGAAGTGGTCGAATCTCACAGTTGAAACATTTCACAATGTTTCAATGAAGAAACCAGCACCAAACAAACACTTTAATCCAAATGGTCAGTGATTTTTTTTTTTTTTTTTTTACAGTATTTAAAAACATAGTAGTTGTGTCTTCTATACCCTTAGAAAAGCAAAGTATAATAAAGCACAGTGAAAGTCTGATAAAGCATAGGTAAACATTGTAAAGCCCAGAGAAGTATGGTGAATCACATTACAAAACATAGCAAACATTGTAAACTAGGGGAAATCATGGGGAGAATGCAAAACTACAGTGCAAAAATATGGCGGTAAAGTTTTATAAGGGTATTTTAGACCAATTTAAATAGATTTTGATTAAATAAAATTAGTCATGAATGTAAGTGCAAGTAACTGTATGTTTTACCTGACTTGGGAGCAGAGCTAAAAATTGACATAGCGTCTTTCCCATCAGGCACTGGGGTAGAGTTGCCATCTTCCGCCTGCAAGAATAACAGGAATGAAATATCTATAGGAGAAATACCTAGATATCTGTACATGTCATGAACACGATAAAACAAAGAAACACCTTAGTCTAACAAACTGGAAACACTTAGACTGAAGATGGTCTGTTTAAAGCTTTGTGAGAATATTGAGTTTTGTTCTGATCAAGGTTTATGGATTACAGTGCAATACAGATACTACTGAATAGGGTGCTGTCCAATATAAGCTGATACTCTATAAGAGGTCAGAGAAACTACCCAGTTGGCTTACAAATCATTTTGTACCTTACACAGCACCATAGGTTATACATACATATATATATATATATATATATATATATATATATATATATATATATATATATATATATATATATATATATATATATATACATACATACATACACACACACACACACACACACACACACAGTACTGTGCAAAAGTTTTAGGCAGGTGTGAAAACATGCTGTAAAGTAAGAAAGCTTTCAAAAATAGACATGTTAATAGTATATATTTATCAATTAACAAAATGCAAAGTGAGTGAACAGAAGAAAAATCTACATCAAGTCAATATTTGGTGTGGCCACCCTTTGCCTTCAAAACAGCATCAATTCTTCTAGGTACACTTGCACACAGTTTTTGAAGGAACTTGGCAGGTAGGTTGGCCCAAACATCTTGGAGAACTAACCACAGTTCTTCTGTGGATTTAGGCAGCCTCAGTTGTTTCTCTCTCTTCATGTAATCCCAGACAAACTCGATGATGTTGAGATCAGGGCTCTGTGGTGGCCATACCATCACTTCCAGGACTCCTTGTTCTTCTTTACGCTGAAGATAGTTCTTAATGACTTTCGCTGTATGTTTGGGGTCGTTGTCATGCTGCAGAATAAATTTGGGACCAATCAGATGCCTCCCTGATGGTATTGCATGATGGATAAGTATCTGCCTGTACTTCTCAGCATTGAGGAGACCATTAATTCTGACCAAATCCCCAACTCCATTTGCAGAAATGCAGCCCCAAACTTGCAAGAACCTCCACCATGCTTCACTGTTGCCTGCAGACACTCATTCGTGTACCACTCTCCAGCCCTTCGGCGAACAAACTGCCTTCTGCTACAGCCAAATATTTCAAATTTTGACTCATCAGTCCAGAGCACCTGCTGCCATTTTTCTGCACCCCAGTTCCTGTGTTTTCGTGCATAGTTGAGTTGCTTGGCCTTGTTTCCACGTCGGAGGTATGGCTTTTTGGCCGCAAGTCTTCCATGAAGGCCACTTCTGACCAGACCTCTCCGGACAGTAGATGGGTGTACCAGGGTCCCACTGTTTTCTGCCAATTGTCAGCTGATGGCACTGCTGGACATCTTGTGATTGCGAACGGAAGTAAGCATGATGTGTCTTTCATCTGCTGCAGTAAGTCTCCTTGGCCGACCACTGCGCCTACGGTCCTCAACGTTGCCTGTTTCTTTTGGACAGCACATCTGGAAACCCCTGTCTGCCTTGAAATTTCTGCCTGGGAGAGACCTTGCTGATGTAGTATAACTACCTTGTGTCTTGTTGCTGTGCTCAGTCTTGCCATGGTGTATGACTTTTGACAGTAAACTGTCTTCAGCAGCCTCACCTTGTTAGCTGAGTTTGGCTGTTCCTCACCCAGTTTTATTCCTCCTATACCGCTGTTTCTGTTTCAGTTAATGATTGTGTTTCAACCTACATATTGAATTGATGATCATTCGCACATGTTTGGTATAATTGTTTAATCATACACCTGACTATATACAAAATCCCTGAAATTGTGCAAGTGTACATAGAAGAATTGATGCTGTTTTGAAGGCAAAGGGTGGTCACACCAAATATGGATTTGATGTAGATTTTTCTTCTGTTCACTCATTTAGCATTTTGTTAATTGATAAATATAAACTATTAACATGTCTATTTTTGAAAGCATTCTTACTTTACAGCATTTTTTCACACCTGCCTAAAACTTTTGCACAGTACTGTATGTGTGTGTGTGTATATATATATATATATATATATATATATATATATATATATATATATATATATATATATATATATATATATATATATATAAGAATAATTAATTAAATAGTATTGCAAATTTTATCATTTCTATCTGATACAAATCAATACAAAGTAATTTCAAATAGCTGTATCAATATCAGGATCTACTATATATTACAAATTGTGCCCGCATTTAGTGTCAATTCAGTAGTATTTAATGCTATTTTTAGTTTTGGGGTGTACAATGTAATGCATTGCAGCTAGAAGGCTAGGTATTACAACGTATGCAGTTTGTTTTTCAAACTACCATGCTGTAGTTTGATGCTCTCTCTATCTGAGGTGCTGTGATACCTTTGTCTTCCTGCAGGGGTCTCTCTCCTGGCTCTGCCCTCTTCCTCTCTTGCTGGCGGTGAAGCTGTACTCTATCTCTCCATCCACAAAGGTGTAGGGGTCACAGGGGTCCCCCAGCCCCTCGGTCCCCGTCTGCACCTGCTCACGGACACGCTCCTCACACATCTTGAAACGCTTGTGGGGCTGAGCGAAGAGCCTGGGGGAGAGGGGATCACAGTCTTGTCACAATCACATTCTTCCTTAAATGTGTGTGTTATTTTACAAGAATTTCCTGGGCACCCCCTGGGCAACTGTTCCGGCCCCTTGATAAATATAAAAATGTACCTCTTATATTTGTAAAGAAAGACAGGAATAACAGTAAATCAGTTTTTTTGTTTTTTTTTTAAATCTAAATATAATCCCAATCCTATTTAGAGAAGGTATTGAATGCTCACCTTTTCAGGGCAGCCCCCTCAGTCACAGCCTCCATTTTTAACTCTCCGCAGTCGGGAAGCAGTTCAGGGGTTCTGAACTCAGAGTCCTCTGCGTTAGGGGTCTTGTAGCCTCTCCACCAGCCTCCCCCCTCCTTGCCGGAGCACAGCGGGGGCACATACAGAGCCGTCTCACTCAGATCGGGCAGCCTGCGGCCTGGTAGGAGCTCCTGGTACATGGGCAGACCCACACCAGGCTCCCGCCCATCCGAGTCCTGCCCCCGAGGGTGCGGGCTGAGGGTGGGGGGCAGAGGGGAGGCCGGGGAGTGCGGGGGGGAATCAAGGGCTTTACCGGGAGGGGGGAGCTGCTTGGAGTACTTGCGGTCAGGGGGAACCTCAGTGGGGGGGTCTATGGATCCCAGCTTGGGTCCAGCTCTGGGGTCCTGATCCAGGCAGAGCTCTTCACAGAAGAGGGGGCGATGGTGGAAGGGGATCAGTGCCTGTTTCTTGGGTTGTTTGTCTATCTTCTCGGGTTTGTCGGCTGCCTTGTGCTTGAGGGGTGTGGGAGGGGGGAGGGAGGGGGCAGCAGGAGGGGTGGGGTTGCAGCCAGGCTGAGGATTCGAGGGGGTGCGGCCTACTGCAGTGATTTGGCGCTGCTTCTGTAGCTTGTGTCTGAAAATGTAAAGATTTAGTCAGCCAGCTACTTCGGAGTAGGAGTAGGGTTGTGTTTTACTTAAATTCTATCCCCTACACCAACACCATCCTTCCTGATCCAACACCGCCCCTTCCCAATCGCAGTGATTCAGCATTAACAACATGACTAGGTAGCCCATCTCTCGTAAATGTTCTTATTTTCTTATAAATCTCTACTGGCTCCTTGCCTTCCTTTCCTTTCTCTCTCAAGCCAGAGAAGGCAAAAATATAAATACACAAATATACAACTTTATAACATATTTTTGTTGTTTAAACATATACAATGCAAATTCTGCATAATGTTACCATTATAGTTTACCTTTGGGACTGTGTCTCAGCAAGACTGAGCATAAAAATGAACACTAGAGGTGCACTTGGGGGTGTGTAAAAGTAATCTGAATCCTCTGAAAGAGACAAATTTACCAGAGCAACATACTGTAGTGTCAAAGTCTTTAAAGAAATGCTAAATCAAGGTTTTGATTTTTTTCTTTCCTATTATTAGTACTAGCAACAGTATGGCAGATCCCACAGTTTGAAATGTATGCAATCTTGTGTAGTCTCTTGATGTGTGAGAGTTGTGTGAAGAAGTGTCTCCTACCCTCTGTCCTTAGTCTAGCTCCACTTTATCCCCAACTGTGTCCTCTGGTTCAGGTTTCTGTGCTACACTAATAGCATTGGTTAGGGTTAAAGATGCCAACTCCTTTAAAGATTTTAAAGACTTCAGCCATTGTATCCCCTGGTCAGCACAGCTTGGAGTGTTCACCCCAGTCATTGTATACCTGGTCAACCCTGTACACTGTTGCCTAACAGCAGTAGGCTTGGGGTGTTCACCCAAGTCATTGTACACCCTGGTCAGCCTGTGGCTGCACAGCTCTGCCAGTTATGAGCGGGGGTACCTGGAACAGCAGCAGGGCACTCGCTCCACCAGGTCGGTGAAGCCCCACGCTGGCACTTCCTCCTCGGGGGTTGTGCTGCCAGACAAGGTCCTCCTACAAAGAGAACCAAGATGATTCATGAAGCCCCCGTCACCAGGGTCCACTACACAAGTATCCATTACTACAGCGACGACTCAGACTTGAGATAATACAGCAGGTACTAGCTTGAGTCTGGGGGCCACACTGGTATAACATGTTACAAGAGGAGCTAAAGTGACATTTTACACCACCCCTCCGAAACCGTGGCAACTGGAAGTTATTTTTGAGAAGTAAACAAACCTTTATTTTTGCACGGATGTGCATGGTGGGGTCAATGCATGGACTTATTTTGTTAGCTATAATCACTTCATGCCTGAAGGACACTAGTTAATAAGCCTGATAAATAATGAGCCAAGCAAAAACAGCAGACTTAAACCCAGAAGATATTAAACAGATAAGAAATGAAAATGTAGCGGGTGCTCCTTTAAACCAACCCGTTTCCTTTAAGAAGTCTTCTGCTCGCCTGTTGGAGATTCAGGACTTACTTGTGCTGTGTTCTGTTCCGGTAGCACTCCTTCCACACCTGCTGAACAGTCTGGTTGGCCAGTTTTCTCCCCGAATGCTTGGGGCTGGTCACGATGCCCGGCTCCTGTCCCGGCAGGCTGCTGATCGCTGTCTGGATCCCACTGTCACCTGCAAACATAGAGGAGTCAGCTGCTGCAGTGTTTACAAGAAATACTTTACTACACACTGCAGCACAAGAAACGTGCTCCCTTCGGCACTTAATTTCGTGGCAGATACCTGGCCAGACAATCGTACTGTTCTCAGTAGTCTGATAAATAGACAAGGTGTTCTATGAAAATTAAGTCAAGTATTTTAAATTGCATTGCCATGGTAAATTATTCCACTGCCAAACACTTCAAAAAGCGCCGTTTATTTTCCTATATGCACTTTATTGGTATCTCTGCATTATTCCTCTCAGGTTGCTAGTAAAACATATTAACTGTAATTTATGTAAATAAGGAACAGGAGTGGTCTGATGAAACAGTAATTGTTTTAGCTATTATCTAACTGGGTGTTAAGCCATGTCTCGTTAAGGGCGAGGGATCAAGCCTTTAAATACGCTTTTTTTTCATTTGTTTTTTGGTTCTGGCTGACTCCGGGTTTGTTCGGATGACACTTCTTTCTGGACTACTAATGCACAACCTGACTGAAAATAAAACCAGTTTAAGTGAAATTATCTTCGGTTCAGCTTATTGTTTTCTTGAGTTCAGAATATTTGCAGTCCATATTAATATATTCAAGATTTGAGACAGAGACCTGTGTTAAGATGAGTTAGTTTCGACTTTACAGAAATCTTCAGTTAAATGCCACTGTGGACCCCTATCAGGGCTGCCTGGCTTTGAACCCATGGGATTAAAGAACAAACAAGTCCGTTCTCTTCATTTGCGTGCTGGGGATTTGTTTGTCTGGAGTTACCAGTTCCTCAGAGCTGTGGGCTGTTGACAGGTTTCTGAACTCTGGGTGGGATCAAAGCAGTTTCATACTCACACTTGTGCTGGCTTTGTTTATCTGCTGTGCTTGCTTTCTTCATGGGAACGTGGGATTAGAAACAGGCATTGTTGCGGACAACTGTTTTTTTATTATCGGGATTAAACGAGCACCTCGATAGGCTCAATTAGGTCTTTATCGGGGTTAAATGAGCACTCAAAGGAGGGTTAATTTTTCTTTCCCCTTTACAGGTTTGGTGGTTGTGTAAGGTATTTACACTGACATTGACTGTTGGTTATTTAATTCGGACCTCTGTTCAATTGTGGATTTTCTCTTGACTAAAGATGGGCTCATGCAAGACACCTAAATGTTGTAATTATGCGCCGACTTACAGTCCTGTTAGATTAGAGTAACAGATTTTGTCTAGTGTATTACAAGATTTTCATCAAGGTCCTGGTGACACGTTAAATTATAGGAATCAATCCCAGCAGCCGAGTCTGTTCCTTTTCATAATATATTGACTACGTTTGTTAAATGTAATATGTTTTTACGTTTAAACACAAAAGTTTATTGTCATAAGAGTTTCTAATCTGGCCTGTTTATGGGGTTTTCTTTACATGGTAATCAAGGTAACAATCTTACAACATATAATCAAAGGCAGTGCTTTGCATACAGCAATGCATATTGTGACATTCGTGTATTGTTAGGGGTGTGCCGATACTCGTAATTTCAGAGTAATTACCTTGAAGTACTTGTTGTCAGTTACTAAAAATATCCAAACATACCTATTCATTAATGTGCTGACATCAAAACAAGAATAGCTATCCTTCCCTCACAATACACATCACAATGCATGTTATAATTCATCTTGTTTGATGTATAGTAAGATATAATAATCATTTAATGATACAAGCATGTATTCATACCAACTATAAAACTTACTTTTCATTCAAGAACCACTTGGTAAACTACAATGATTGGTGGGTCTGCCTTTAATAAGGTTAACAACACGGACAGCCTCATCCAGCACTTCCTTCAGCTGAGATGGTCATCCCTTTGTAAAAAGCTTCCCTTTTGCTAAAGTGTTCCAGTGGATTGTGTCCAAATGACTTGGGGTGCAGGTGCCTAGCTGCTTCTTACACCCCCACTGTTCTTTCCAGTCATGGCCTGGGCAGGGTCTGTATGAACAACACTGCCAAAATAACTGAGCTTCACCAATTGCCTCTTGAAAGGCTTCAAAAATCTTTTCCCCTGTAGCACAACAAGGCAGTGGAACGTATAGATTATTGACACTCAGACCTCACTCTCTAAATGACATCTCCTCTTCGATCGTACCTTCCACCATTTGGTCTGGTGCTTTCTTCTCCAGTTTCAGGTATAACAGACCCCTTCAAAACAATCACTTGGTCTCAAAATCCTGGCACTAACTTCTCTGATAAACTGTAACTAACTGACACAAAACTTATCATGTAAAATATTTATTATATTTTCAAATTGGGGATTACAAACTGGGCAGTTATGTTCGCAGTATTTTTTTAAGACTATCAAGAGTTGTGATATTAATGTAATCTTTCAGTTTAATTCTTTTGCAACTAAGAAACTGTATTTACTGGCATCTATCATGGAGCAGACGTAGTTTTTATTGAACTGTAGCTAATAAAATATTTCCATACATTTTCACCACCATGCACATCCACTTTTTATATAGGTTTTGAAATAAACACATGTTTTAGCAATTTTAAAACATGGTATCTGCTACTATACTGGGTTAAAGAAATCGGTGTCTGTAAGCTATTCTTGCATTTTCTGGGTCACGACTACTTCCCCTATTGACAGAACGACAGTAACCCCAAAGACACTGCTGGGGTGAAATGACCCAGGAAGTAAAGCAGTAACTGACTTCCTGGCCAGGCAAACAAAACGGGAACTTGGATGTAGTACCAGATGTCTGTTTTATAATTAACATACATGTTTCCAATAACAGGTGTTTCTTTCAAAACTGCACATTTGAAACCTAAGTACCATATAAAAGTGCAAAATGTGTAAGATTTATGGAATTATTGTATTAGCTACAATTACTTTAAAATTATAAACAAGGTTCTTCAGGAGGGAGAACAATCACAGATACAAAGTTGACAATTAGAAATGTTACTCCTCTCAACCATTCCAATACCCATGCTGCTAAGTGAGGGAGTGAGGGAGAGGTGTGGGGGCTCACCTGTGCAGGTCTGCTCTGGGGAGCTGGGGGGAGTCAGGGGGATGCTGCAGCCTGTGGGGTCCCGCATTCCTGCGCTGGGGGAGGGCTGAGCCACAGGGAGATCGCTCTGAGCAATGAGCACAAAGGCAGAGGGGTACACCATCCGCACACCACCTGCATTACAAAACAACCCCAAATAAAATAACTTGCAAACAAAACATAACAACATCATCGCCTTGTCCCTGTGAAACACTGTGATTCATGACTTATTTACAATTTCAACAATGCAGATTGCAGAAGAGCAAACTAGCCCATGATCATTTTGAAGGTTTTTTTTATTATTATTATTATTTCCATATAATTAGTTATAAAATAGTTTGCTTCTTTAAAAACAGTCGAACTGTTTCAGTAGTTCTTTATTTAGCAAAACAGGCTTTTAAATCACTTATGCCTATATCTTTTTGAAAATGGGAACAGTGGAAATAGAGTGGGGGTGCAGAGTTAGGAATAATTTTCCAATCTTAAACATCCTGCCCATTAGTGCCCATTAGACTCAGTGCAAAATCTCCCTTTCAAGATAGTCCAGACTGACAGCAGGCACATCAAAATGATACATGTGACGGGCAGTGTGATACACTACCTTTACGGATTCTGACTCCTGTGAGGTGAGAGAAGGTTAAAAGATATCTCCTCACAACAAGCATAACTTTTCTGTAAAGTGGTAAATATGTTTGCTTGCGGAGTGTGGGGGTCATTGGTTCATCCCTAGCCTCCACTAAACTTACAATAAAAACAAGTTCAAAAAATGAACTGTGAATAACACAAAGCAGTTTATTACCCTTTACATTTGATGATCCCTTTTATAAATGGTATAGTCTTCGTAATTTACATTCAGAGCCTACATTGTAGACGATGCAAAGGAAAAACAGAAATTGTCCAGCTGAGTGGTTTACATACCCACAATGACCTCGACCGCCACGTGGCTGCTGTTGTCGTAGCCTGGCTCCCCGTCGGCCCGCTCGCTCTCCCTCCTGCGCAGCACCATGGGGTAGAAGTAGCACCACTCCTCCATCAGCTTGCGGGCCGCCGGGTCAGACATCTTGTAGGCCTGGCCAGTGAGGGTCCCGCTCAGCCCATAGGGGCTCAGAATCACTGCGGAGAGAGAGGCAGCAGCACCACATAACATAAGCTACCATTATTTGGAAGCACGGATGGTATTTGGCTGTGTGTTTGTGCTTGTATTAGTAACAAGTTCCACTCTCCCAGTAGTAATGAGCCCTGTGATCTGTGTGGGGCTCAGGCCCCAGGACTCACCTTGGCAGGGGGCGGCTCTGCTCTGGGCAATGGTGATGTGCTCTTCATTGATCAGGTACACCGGCTGGTGCTGAGCGATCTCCACACTTGTGCAGACATTGCTTTCACCGTGCAGGAAGAACGTGAATGCGCAGGACAGGTGCTCACTGAGGGAAACAAAACAGATTGGTTTTGACTTACTAACACATCATTGTGTAAAACCAGCTTAACTCACTGGACATGGCTAGATGAAGCACACCAACTTCTTTACGAGATACACAGTCTATCATTTACAGGTTCTCCTGGCTTTTGGACAGAGCTCCTAAAGATTGTGATGCCCAGTACTTAGGCGATTGAAGCTAACCAATTAGTTCCATAGGTTTGTTTTTTCTCTACCATGCACATCCATTCAATGCACAGGTCTCAAAATGTGCACTTTTGAAAGAAACACTTTTTAGATATTTATTTTAAATCATGGTACCTGAGCAGTACAGCAGGTTAAATAAATATTTGTTTGTAAGCCATGCTTTTAGACTGTCTTGCACTTCCCTGGAGGGTGAAATTGTGAAGGTTTATGAAATGATTTTGTAAACTGTATCAAGTCGGTCTGCTTTTAAAAAGAAGATTACAGATCGGGATCTAATTATTTTGTTTAAATGGTATATACTGATTTTACAATGTCTGTTGAAAATTGTATAGTGTGATTAGCCTCTGAAGGGGTTTATTTCCAGTGAGCTAAATTTAAATACACTAAAAAATGAATGAAATAATTCACTAATGACTGGGCTAGACCACACAACCTCCAAGTCCCTCAGCTCTAACTGCTAGGCTAAACTACTTCCACCAGTCACTCAGCTCTAACCGCTAAATCACTCAACCTCACAGTATCTCGGCTCTAACCGCTGGGTCACATAGCTTCAGTACCTTAGCTCAACCATAAGAACACACTTTAGTGGCTCTGAATGAAATTTTTATATGCAGTCTACACAATCCCACATACGGGAGCATCTTCATTATTGGTTAATTATTCATATAAGCACAAATTATAATAGTTATGATAGGAAGATGATTCTATGATCAGCTTGTGGACTCTATTATGTGGTAGCTTGACACTGTCATGGTGTAATTCTCTGAATGCCCCACAGAGGGCACCGAGTGTCCGTGCTAAATTTTGTGTTACATTAATAACATTTCCTGATCCACAGCAATGGTCCAACTGCACTTTCTAAACATCAGTCATGTGCTACTGTATACCAGGTTCATACCCTTAGAAGAGTTCACCACGGTCATTTTGCACTTTTCCCATGCTTTTACAGTCTGATAGTTTACCATGGTTTGCCATGGTTTTTATGCTTTACTGGGCTTTACAGCGCTTATGATGCTCTCACTATGATGTCAGTACTTGCTGTGCTTTTACTATTATATCTGGAATACCACTTATTCAAATTTGATGAAACACGGTAGTAGCATTATTTAGCATAAGTTATTGAGCAGTATTATAGTCTGGGGATTTAAGGGGGTGTCTGTCCATACATTTATTCACATATACGTCACACTTTTTGAAAACAGCTTATTCAATTGTGATTGACTTTAGCCTAAGTTATTGAAAGTATCAGACTGTGGGGTCTATATGCAGGTATCTCTGTCCATCCGTATGTTTTTATATGCATCGTGAAAACACATATTATAAATCTTTATAAAGTGTTACTGAACAGGCTGTATGGTTTCCAACACAACACACTGCTTTCCCTAGCTTTCTGCTTTGTGTGCGTATTCCTGCAATATCTTTTTCAACCTTATTGTGTTTGTTTTGAAATTTTTAGTAACATACAGTACCAGTCAAAAGTTTGAGTACACCTGCTTGAAACCAGGTTTTTCATGATTATCTATGCTTCTAACTGTATAAATGTGTCTATAAACACTTAATATTTCATTATATGATACGTGTACTTATCTAAGCTGATAATCATAAGTGAATTGCATTCAAAAATTAAATTTTTAAATGAAAATGTAAATGTTGTCAATTTCAATGAAATGGACACCCAAAGCAAGGGGATTTCAGTCTGAAGCCCAAGTCAGTTAAAAGTCTGAAATGTGTATAACACGGTGTTAGAACACTGGCCTAAGTATAAGAGTGTCTTTGTTAGATGTTCTCTGAGTTAACTAGCATGTTACCTAATTAACCTTTTGTCACCAATTATTGTTAACAGGTGAGGGTCCATAATTACTACAAATATAGGTAGCACAGGCACAAGTTTGTCATTCCTGAATGTAAGGGAGCAGAAAATGGCAAAATACGCTCAATTAAGCAAAGAAAAAAGACAGTCTGTAATTACTTTAAGAAATGAAGGTCAATCTTTAAGACAAATCGCAAGAACTTTGCAAGTGTCTGTAACTGCTGTGGCCAAGATCATTAAACGATTTAAAGAAACTGGCACTCATGAGGACCAAACAAGGCAGGCCAAGGGTGACCTCAGAATCAGAGAACAAGTTCAATCGAGTCACAAGTCTGCGAAACTGGCGATTAACTGTCCCTGAAATATAAGCTCAGCTAAATGCTACTAGAAGTACAGATGTTTCAACATCAACTGTTCAGAGGAGATTGCGTGAAGCTGGTCTAACTGGAAGAATTGCTGCAAAGAAACCATTGTTAAGAGTGCAGAATAAGAGGAAAAGACTTGCCTGGGCCAAAAAACACATAAACCGGACGTTTGAGGAGTGGAAGTCGGTCTTATGGACTGATGAGTCAAAATTTTAAATATCTGGGTCTAACCGCCAAGTACTTGTAAGACGCAGAGAGTGTGAGCGCATGAGTTCTGCATGTGTGGTTCTCACTGTCAAGCATGGAGGAGGTAGTGTCATGGTCTGGGGTTGCTTTGCTGGTGACAGAGTTGGTGATCTTTACCAAGTCCATGGCAAGCTCAACCAGCATTGCTATCATAGCATACTTCAGAGATATGCCATTCCATCAGGATTACGGCTAGTTGGGCAGACCTTCATTCTTCAGCAAGATAATGACCCGAAACACACCTCAAAGTTGTGCCAGAACTATCTGGCAAAGAAGGAAAGTGAAGGACAACTCAATCTAATGACCTGAGATTAGATTAGAGAGAATAGAACTTGTATGGGAAGAATTGGACAGAAGAGTCAAAGCAAAGCTACCCACACGTGCCCTACATCTCTGGGAATTGCTGCAGAAGAGCTGGGAAGACATGTCGGGTGACTTCCTGCTGAAACTTGTTAACCGAATGCCTCATGTTTGTGAGGCTGTTATTAAGGCAAAGGGTGGATATTTTGAGGAATCCAAGATTTAGAGACAATTTTCAATTTTCTTGAACATTGCTTTGAGACTCCTTATGATTTGTTTTTTATATTGTAACATGTGTTTTCATTTTCAAGTATTTACAGAAACGTATACGACCTAAAACATTGTCAATTATGAAAAAAAAAATAGTTTCCAGCAAGTGTACTCAGACTTTTGACTGGTACTCTATCTCTGGTCATAAAGACCAATTATTCAAATTGGTTAGGCTTCGGATCTTCCCATCAATATGTCTTCTGAATTCATAACATGAGATGCTAAAATGAGCCTGTTCAATCGGAAACATTTCAGATTCCAGACTATTTTGAGGTGTCCTGCCTACTCATTCCGGCACAGGTTCAGAGGGGTGGGAACAGGTTTGTGATTATGCATGATAAGTCCCTTATCTGCTTTACAGACCCCGGGCAGGTTAGAGTGAACAGATTCTGGTAGAAGACTGACAGTAGGCAATTGGCTAATGCAGCTCTAACCAATAGGCCACATAGCCTCAGTTTCTCAAGTACATACAGGCTGCACAATTCATCTCAGCTAATAAACCATGCCAGTTTCTATGATTCTCCCCCAGTCTGTCTCCTCCGCCCACTGGAAGGTAGCTCAACAGTAGTGCCTTCAGGGAGCTTGTCTGGCAGGCGGTGGTGCGCACTGCCACCCAGGCTGGGGCTCCTCTAGGCTGTTCTCTTACACCTCCTATCATCCCTGACTGGCAGCAGGCGGTGGTGCGCAGTGCCACCCAGGCTGGGGCTCCTCCAGGCTGTTCTCTTACACCTCCTACCATCCCTGACTGGCAGCTGACTGCAGGGAGTGATGTCATGATTGTCACTGCAGACTAGGGGTAAGACAAGCTGAATAGCAGAGGTCAAGATAATCACCACTTTAAGAAAAATATGAATAAATCATCTATTTGATAATGTCTGGAGCTTGATTTGTTTTGTAACACTGTGCAATTTATTTATTTTGTAATACGGTTTATTAATGTTCTAAAATGTCATTTATATTTTAATGGATTTCACCGCAGCTGCATATCCGTCCATCTGAAAACGCACGCTTCACAATTACTGCACAGTCACGTGACAGGCAAGTAGCTGGCCACCGGTTTTTGGGTTCAACTGTCACTTTTCTAGTTGACTAGTCAACCAGACAACTAAATCGGTACTAGCCCTACAGCAGACAGACAGTTTGTTAGTCTTAAAACCAGCAGTAGGTCCACAGTCAATGCCTCAAATACCTTAAAAGCACCACGTATTTCAGGTTCAGATATTCTTTCACAATGTCAATGAACATTTGAATATTGTTTTAAATTTAGAATTAACTGGAAAGCAAAGGTGTAATTTGTACCATATATGTACAGAAGAATGGGGGATTTATTTAAGACGTCATTTATGTACTGGTTTCCTTTGCACAATATACTTCTTCATACAATCATTTATAAATTCTGTTGTATGAACGAATAAAAACCTGGTCATTTTTGCCACTGCATATATTTCAAGCGGTGTGTCTTCAAATATATATGAATATAGCAATGTACTCGATCAGTTATTTATTATTATTTATTTGGCAGTTGCCTTTACCACAGCGACTTTCAGGTGTTAATTACTACTGTTATCCAAACTCCTACTTACAGATATTACTGCTGTTAATTTTGGTGAAATATTAGTCAATGCATCGAAAAAAAAAGGCGGGACTTGCCAATAAACGAAACCCTTGTCCTCACACAGACATATGTTACCAGACATGCGGAGCGGTCAAATCAATGGCTTTCAAAAGCTGGCATTCCTATCAACGTGATCAACGGCAACGCACACTGGCAGTTGCTGTGTGATGGGGCTGCTATTGGTACAGTGTTTGAGATAGAATGAGCGACTGTCTGTCTGTCTGCACTGTCCATTCTGTTGCCGTTGTTAGTAATAGAAAACACAGAACTGAAATGTGACCAGAGTGTGGTATAATCAAAAAGATATCATCAGGATCTTGTCCCCATACGCTCATTATATTCTGGCAAGGACATCATGTGATGACACAAGTGGGAGGGGAGGGGAGGGGTACTAATCGCAGTGACTCAAAGTGAGTTTGAATGTGCCAAACAAATTGAAATGCACATAAAAATATACTTGATGTGGAGTCTCTTGGGGTGTTGAAGCCCATATCACATGGTTAATTGATTATGAGTGGTAACATCACAGAATGATACAATGCAGAACAAATGAGAACTCGAGCACACAGCTTTACAGCAGCTCATTGTTTTTATTGCATTGTGTTCACCGTGCCCTGCTCTGTGCCAAAAAATATTAGCACTCTAAAGTACTGTTCGCACGGGGGCTAAAAAACATGGGGTCCTCAGAGTTGGTCAAAAGCAGAGGATGCCCAGTAAAAACTAAAGTTTGAAATCTAAATTGTCTTTCCTTTTCCCTAACAAATCAGATTTACACAAAAAAATGACATTAAAAATACAAAGAAATTTCAAAAAAGGTCCTTAGTGCAGTGAAGATCGAAGCACTTCACATTAGCAGCACAAGCTGTGACCAAAACGATCGTCTTTTAATTTGTCCAATAGTATCTTGTCGCCATCAAATAAACGTTTGTTTACATCCAAACATATTTTGAAATGTATCGCTGAAAGCATCCATCACTCTCCTCTTCTACAAAAAGCATTGAATATAAACCGGAAATACTGATATTAATTCTAACATAACACAGACATGGTCAATCTGCACTGGACCTCAAAAACACATGACGACTGAGTTTGAAATGTTACAGGTCCCAATGCCTTGTAAAACAAGAGAAGGAGCGCTTGAAAAATTATCCGGGGTAAAACGAAATGGACGGTTCGCACGGGTCTAAATTTCACTTACGGCAGTACATATTCTGAAGTCAACTGAAAATCTGGTCATTTTTACCCATGCGAATAGTACTTAAGTCAGCTAAATAAGCCTGTATAGATGCAGTAAAACATGTTGGTGAGCAAAAGTTCCTCTTGGATTTATTAAAACATTAGCATAACATGCAGTGAGAGAGTAAGGAGTTCCCTGTCCAGTTTATGAAAAAAGCATATGTTTTATTTAGATTTTTGTTGTAAAACCCACAATGGCCACTAGTGGCCAGTAGTTTTGTAAACCTGTATGTTTATGGAGTAGGTAACAAGGTGATTAGCCACAGCTGGGAGTACTTCCATTTAAGTTAGCCATTAGGGGCCAGCTGTGGCAGGAGTATATAGAGCCAGGAGGTGCAGAGTCATCGCTCTCTATTGTTTGTTTTGTTTGTTTTGGGGGGGGGGGGGAGGGGAATAGGTGCTGTTGCTAGGTTACCTTACCTTACCTGCTATACAAACAGCATGCTCTTGAGGAGGAGGGAGCATTCCATAGAGTGTCAAGAACTTGTATTTATTATTTTTACTGAGTGAGTAATCCATTTATTCTGCTATTTTATAGAGAGGTAAAGGGAGCAGCTGTCCTGTTAGTTTGGGAGTCTTTTGTTTAGTTAATGCCATTTGCGGCAAGGTTTGTTCTATTATTTTGAGCTGGGGGTTTTCCAATACTTTTGTTAAAAGTGAGTGTGTGCAACAAAACCAGCAATTTCTCAAAATAATCCTTCATCTGCCTCGATCATAGCACTGAGGGAGGTACTGCCCTCAGTACACCACTAGGGGCAAACTTCTACACTGTTTATATTTTATATACACAAACATTTGTTACTGTAAATATGTGCTTATTTTTCTGTATGCTACTGTAGATATTGTTTTCTTATTAATCCTATAGTGCACATTATTTTGATCCCCACATCTCTGCAGTTGCTATAGCACAACAGTTCTTTTTGAATCAGTAGATCATTTAATAATAAACGAAGAAATCACAACATGCACACAGGGAAGCAGACACACAGATGATCTCTAGTACTGGTACTCCAGTGTAGCCTGGGCTGCAGGGGTTAAAGCAGGAGCCCAGCGCACTGAATCATTCAGAGTTGCACATTTGCGATTTTCCCCAAGATCACAGCACAGTGTAATGGGCTGGTGCAGAGACCAATTAATGCTTTTCTGCAGAAATCAATCACAGGCTGGGAAGAAGAATCTGCTTCTTATGCGGTGATTCCATTTGTGCTCCTCCGGGGAATCACTGCAGTTAAAGAAACAGCAATCCATTTGAATAACAGAAGCACTGGCTTCATACGCAGAAAAAAGGGTAAGACTGCAGCTGTCATGGCAAATTACACCCAGTGGCAAATTAAGTCACGTGATGAATATGATCCCAGAGCAAATTTCATTAGGGCAAGTCACGTGATGGTTGTGTCCAGGTGAACCATGTGATGTATTGTAGATCTTAGGTTAATCACATATTCATCTTTAAATAATACATTGCACTATTTACAACGCTGGTCTAAATTTGTATTATGTTTTAATTAATTTAATTAAGTTTGTTTTGTTTTTTTATCTGTTAAGACATGTTATATTATAATCTGAATATATATATTTTACTTTTTTTTACTGTAATTTATATATTTATATATATATATATAGAGAGAGAGAGAGAGAGAGAGAGAGAGAGAGAGAGAGAGAGAGAGAGAGAGACACACTATTTTATACATTGTGTCATAATTAAATGTCCTAGCAGTGTCAGAGTCAATTACATTTTTTCAATTCTAATTCCATTTTCTATCTCAGTTTCCTTTTATACAATTGCAATTCCTATTCTGTTTTACAGCATAGTCTTTACTGAAGTTTATGCCACAGGCTTTACCAGGCTACCTGACAAGTTCATTAAGCTGTATAAAGTATTTACTTGCTAAGTAAAGCCTTTGCTGTAAAATGATTGGAATAGGAATTTGAATTGATTAAAAGGGAATTGGGATTAGAAATGGAATTGACCCCAACTCTGTGTCCTAGGCCCAGTTTTTCATACAGGATTATATTTAGAAGTTGTGTTTTAATAACTTTGATCCAGATTTCCAAATCCGATTCCACTTTGAACCTACCCTAGATCAAACCTTGCAAATTAGTTTTCTGATTTTCCATAAACTACAAACAAACATTGAGTATTTTGTGTCTCTGGTAGGAACTACATCCCCCACAATGTCCTCTGATACTCAGTGCTTCAGGCACACCCCTGCACTACTCAACCATTGGAGCTTTGCATGCTGGTTGAAATGTAGAGATTTGTTTTCATGACCGTCAATAAATAGGACTCCAAAGTTTTTTTTTTTTCTTGTTAGTTTGCTGTTCACAGTTATTCTAGAATGACATCGTTCTGCACTGTGGAAGTATTAAATCCATCATAGTGGCACTTCGAGTGCGTGGAATTGTATGCAAAACAGCCATATGCTTCTCTTAGTAGTACTTATTCATGACTGGTAAAGAATCATGTATGCACTTTACATTAAGTGTCTCTAATGTATGTGTATTTACATATTTACATGTGTACTACTCACATATAATTGCATTGTTATTATGCACTGCTACAATGTACTTAAGAGGCTGTCTGGTCCAGCGTCTAAAGAACCGGGCTTGTAACTAGGAGGTCCCCGGTTCAAATCCCAGCTCAGCCACTACATGCTAGGTGTATTTTTATTTTACTGCTCGAAATAACCATCCTGTTGAAGATCATCCATTACTAATTAAACAAGCACTAGTGCTGAATTTAGAAACACTAAAAGAAATTCACTAAACTGAATGACAAATGTTTAGACAAAGTATTTTTCAATGCCTTAAAAACAAAGAAAAAATCCTTTAGTCGAAATGTCTGTTATTGAATTAAAAATTATAGAAGGGTTCTTTATGTATTGTGTTGCACTTGCATATAAGCTTGTGGAGGTTAGCAGTAGATGAAAGTTTGATGAAAGTGAAACATGAACAGATTTGAGTGTGCCTGTAACATCACACTCCATATAAATTAGCCATGAGGTTTTCTGAAGGTAAAATTACTTTTCATTAAGATTAGTTTTAATGTTACCATTCAGTTTACTGCAAAGGCAAACGTGGCAGTCTTAACCAGGACTGATCGGCAGAGCTTGTTTAGGGCAAGCTGTGCTTCTATCAGAGTCAGTTTCACCATTGTTTCCTGTTGGTGCATGTGTGTGAAAGAAAGAGACTGCACCTGTGTGTATTCCTTCTTGTGGAGACTCCTGGGAATCTAGTTGTACCCCCTGAGCTAAGCAGGGCCAGGCACAGCCAGTCTGTACCTTCACAAAGGGAGCTTGTAATGAATCTCCTGCTAGCGGCTGCTGAGTTAATAATACTAACATAAACACAAGACCTGTACTTGTCTCTCGACAATAGAGCTTTCTCTTTAGTTGAATGGTAAGACGTTAGTCTCTGAACCATATGGTTTGTGGCTGCACCAGCCACTGCCTTTCCATTCAATTCAATGGGCTGACATGCCAACTCATTACAAGCTCTGTAGCACCAGAGCATTAATACTTAGAACATCCAAAAAAACACAAAGACGCTTTTTGTCTTTGTAATTCAGTACATATTTCATTTTTTCTATTTATTTTGTTACTGTGTTTATTTTATTTAGCTGAGGTAGAGATACGGTGACCTCAAAATGTCGCCTGACAACCGGAGTCCGTTGCTACAGCGACGACTAATGTCTCAATGTCATTCGCTGTACTAACTCCCGGCCAGAACTGGAGGGAACAAACACACACACGACTGTTGCTCTTTGGTGTTTTAAACATAGCTGCTTGCTTTGCTTTCACTGTTCAAGTCAAACATGTATCTTCTCAATGCCTAAACAAAACCTTTGGTCAGATACAGACTGGAGGTAGTACAGTAATCCATACAGATTGATGGATAACTAAGACTTCAAAGGGTTTTACAAAGCAACCTGCAAATACATCTAAAGGGGCAGTGCTTGTTATAACCAGACTCTGTTTAGCAGACCCCCAGACTGAGCGTTAAGACCATCCCAGCTTAAAGCTATTTTCCCATTTTTAATAACATGCAGAATACATTTTGCTGTGTGCATGTAGATTAGGGGTGTAACAATACACTCATGTCATGACATGCAAGTGGCAATACAATATGTATCACGATATGCATAATAATATCAAATAATAATTTAATGATGGGCTATTGTTTAAGAGTGCAAAAATCACACTATCATGCACTGCCTGTCTTGATTTCAGTGGGAAGCTACAGTGCGTTTCCTATTGGATGACATGCGCGCCTATTGTTCAGCATTGGCTGTATTGCGAAGTTCAAGCTAAAACACTGCCCACTTTTTCTAAATTCAGATGAGGAAAATGTCTTCAAGCAGAAGTATGCGCCATAAAGCGGACAGCAAAAAACTTTTGTTTAATCCCACAGCTGATTTTCTCTCTTATGTCATCGCATTTAAATGGAAAACCGTTGTGCTTATAATGCCAAGCCACTGCAGCAGTCTGTAAAGCTGCCTGTGTGAGGAGTCCCTTTGAAAGCCACTGTAGCAGTCTGTAATGCTGTCTGTGCAAGGTGTCCCTTTGAAAGCAAGCACAGTAATTTCAAAGAGGCCTATTATGCTCCACTGGTACCTGCCTCTCCCTTTAGAAACATCTGTCAATATTTAAGAATGAGCTGTTGGTCTGTAAAGAAAAAAAAAAAAGCCTACATATCACATGTACTAAACTGAACTACGAGAAGGACAGTAACAATCAAATTCAAATGCCTGCAAGTCCAGAAGTCCGGTTGTGTAAAAGGTTAGGGCAGCATTAACCTTAACGTACACTGGTATGATACAGCTTCTGGCAGTAGCACTCTGTAGATCATCGTTTAACTCTGAACACAGATCTGCTACAGCCTGTTTATCAAGCCGGTATCTCTAAGACATTTTCATCTGACTGGTCTTAAATATTCTATTTGCAAGGGATCTCCGATTTCCTTCTTTCCTCAAGCATTCTAAACTGCAGAAGGCGTAATGTTATCATTCTACTGATTGAAAATTGCAGGTAAACTGGGGAGTGGGTTAAAAAAAGCAGGGAACACCCTGAAATGCCCTGAAACAGCCACAAAGTTGTGACAAAGTTTTTGCAATGAGCCGCAAGGCTAGTTTTTCAGTGCAACTCTGACATTGATAACACTATGTAACACAATTTTTGTTCCTGGGTAGTAAGTGTTATTTCCTAATTGCTTATGCCTCAAAAGTATAGAAAATGGCTCCCCACAAACTTTGCTTTTGTGACCATTTCAAAATATCACTATTTCCAATGGGAAAATGGGCAAATGTGCGTCTTTTCGTTCACATAAAGTCAGAAAAAAACAATATATGAATCCAAATTAACATGTATTTATACTAAAGTAATACAAAGATGACTACAAAAGATTTAGAAGTGAGTAGTTTTTCGAGATTTACAATTATACAGTTTACTAGAGCAGGGTCAGCTGTTGCAGAGAACTAAGTTTTCTCACCATTTTAAGAACTGTGAAAGTAGAACGCATAGAAATACTGTAATGAATGGTACTGCTGAAAAAAAAGTAGGGAATTAAAAATGAAATGCACTTCAGTCTAATTATTTGCAGTAGAAAAACTGCCATTTGCTAAATTTAGCTTCCAGATTGTGCTAATGCAAAATAATAGTTTGTCTGAGGTTAATCAAGGAAGTAAAGCCATAACAGACTCTCACAGTTATTTAACCTGAAGTACTACCATATATCGTGTTTTAAAAATCAGATACATTTTTGCAATCAATTGTGTTTACTGGAAGTAGAAAATGGGAAAAGTTGTATGGAATTGTTTTGTTAGCTGCAAATAAATTAAGTCACTAAATATATAAAAATGGCAAACGTTTCTCAGAAGACATACATTTCTTAGGTTTCTTTGAGTAGTTCTGCATTTAGCACAAATGAATGTTTAATAGTTATGGATGATACAATACAAGCAGACTTGTACCCCCCCTCCTCTCCCTCTGAGCTGCCTTAATAATTCACTGTCTCGCTGTCACACAGCTGGAGGGCTCTGCTAACAGAGCACACAGGCAACGCTGTCAGTTCCACAGTATCAAGTGGGTTTATCAGCCCCTATCTGGGTAATTTCGAGGTAACAATAATGTAATAACATCGCGCCAGATTTAGCAAGTGGGAAGCTAAACCACAGCCTGCAATCAGATCTGTGGGAGCAAGATTCCATCTATTATCAGTGAGGTGAACTCCACTGCCACTGTTCAGCGAGTCTGCAATTACCCCACTTGCACTCTCAAGCACTAGAGGGAAGCTTACTCCAAAGCATTACCAGAAGCTTTATTTACAGCCCAGTTACCAAACCAAAAATAAACAAGTTAGATATATCATTTCAGTGGCATGTCAGTACATAGCCTTACTTAAATGCAAGACAGTCTAAAGGCCTTGCTTGGCTACGATATGTATCTCTTTCAAAACTGCACATCTGAAACCTACATAATGAATGGGCTGTAGCTACAATTACTTTAAATGGAAATATATTTGAACAAGGGCGTTCCATTATTACAGAGGAGCACGCAAAGCAATGCATTCACTATTACACTACAACTTCTTAAAGATATGTATTTGTCTGTTTGAAATAACCACTGCAGTCCACTGAAAGAGCTTGGTATCCCTGTGATGCGTTTCATCAGTAAGCAGTGGATTTAGAGCAGACATCAATAAGTGTCTCAGCCATGCTTTATTTGCCATTCAGTTTACTTATTTTTAAACTTATTTTTGTATTAATACACCATGCTTTTATCAGCAGCTACTTTGCTTGTGCTCTGCGCTGATTGCTTCCTGATCCTGAGGGGCACAAAATAAAATAAACTCCCGCTTCGCAATAAGTTCCGAAGACGGGGGGCATTATAACTAAATGCCCTGGCTCCTAATTTTAGGGACTGTCAGAAGATTAGCATTTTCCGATCTCAGGGAACGACCAGGGACATATGGGGTCAGCAGATCTTGAAGATCAGGCCGCCCGAAACCATGTAATGCCTTATACGTAATAAGAAGAACTTTAATAATAACAACAACACAAACAAATGACATCATTGTATCAATAACATACGCCATTAAAACCAAGATTAACTAAGATTCTTTTTTTTTTAAATCACAAAATTAATCGCAATTTTTTTTTTTTTTTTTTAATCGCTTGACAGCCCTAAATATAATATAATATCATATTAGAAATAAGAGGAGTTGTGGAGCCATTATGTAAGGGGTCATGGCAAACGTTATCATTGGTACAGTGAAAAAATCAAGTAAAAACATATATGAAGGATCTGTATCACCAATATGGGCAGGATTAAAACAATTGCATGAAAACGGCTATTTTTTACTGGACTGTGGCAGGGAAACGATTAGTTTTCATTTAACACCACTGGTAATGGAACTTGACTGAGAACCATACAATACAGCTGTGTCAAACATTTAATAACTCAAGGTGAACTGATTCCGTAACACTGAAAATATGAGAGCCTCTGAAAGGGTTTATGAGAAGGCAATAGAGGTATGTACTGTTTGGATTGTGAAATACCTGATTTATTATTATTTGTATTAAACAGTATACAAAGTTTCAATTTCCTTTTACAAGATTTTTCTCCAGTTACTAACTCGCAGTTCCTTCCACTAGCGAGGGGGCAGATGTAAGTTTCACAGCCCTATGGATCGTCTTTATCACAAATGCAGCATTTAAGAAAGTGGCAGAAAAATTACCTTTTTGCTGAGACAGTTAGTACACTGGTACTACATAAACATCAATAGAGAATGATAGAGAGTCAACATACTGTATCAAATATATTACATAGGCAAAGCATGCTTATTAAGAAACTGTAGCTTATTTCAAATGACTAAATACAAGGCATCAATCCACTCCCATCGCTCTCTGACTAACAGTCATTGCTAATCTTGAATAATGAAAACGTCCACACGTTAACATCTCTCACATGACAGGTATGACTGTACCTGACTAGCTCAATCTCCACCTCACAATACACAAAGCTGACCTCTCACGCTAAACAGGACATTGCAAACCCTGCACTGGACGGTGCTGTAGATGTCATAGCTTTGTAAACCTGGTATAAAAAAACAACATGGACTTGTTAATTAAACAATAAATTAAATTCACTTGCTAAATACACCATTTGTAAAATGTGGTGAACAGCTGGGCAGGATGTGACTAGAGTGCAGGAAATATTGCACTTTGAAGTCTGAATTTTCCACACTATGCATAGCCATTCACTACATAGGTGTCAAATGGGCAGAGTTGAAAGAAGTGACATCTGGTTCTACACTTGGGAAAGAAAATCTATTTTTGCAAATTAAATTACAGGATTGCGATATTTTATGTTTCTTTCAAAACTGCACATTTGAGACCCACAGTATAAAGTGAATGGAAGTAGACAACAGGACAGATTTAAGAAAGTATTTTAGCTGCCATGCAACCACTTTACTAGTAAGTATTAGTGCCTTTATGTGATGTTGGTTGAGTAATGCCAAACATATTTTTAATTTATGCTTAGGTTTGTGAGGTGCCATGTGTGTAAAAAAAAAAAAAAAGCATTAGTATTTTAAATTTTTTTTCCAGATTTAGCTTAAATTTTGTATTTTTAACCCAGATTTATAAATGTTCTGAAAATAAATATTTTTTAAAATGTGTACATTCAGATATAATTTAGAAATCTAGTTACCATATTTAACATTTGGCTAAATATTTATAAATCTTAAATCTCAACTAGATTTAACATTTAGCTAAATATTTAACAAAATCTTAAATCTGTTTTGTGCTTTCACGCAATTTGATTGGCTCATGTAATGCTGAAATGTCCACATTCCCTGAATAGCATTACAAGAGCCAATCAAATCACATGAAAGCGCAAAGCGGGCAGAGCTCATTTGCATACAAACTCCAGATTTAGCTGGCCAGTTAAATATTTAGCTAAATGTTAAATCCTGTTAACAGCTCTAAGATTTAATTAAATATTTAGCTAAACGCTAAATCTTGTAAATAGATTTATAAATTATATCAATGTACACATTTAAAAAAATATATATTTTCACCTGTGTAAAAAATACAAGATTTAAGTTAAATCTGGAAAAAAAACCTTAAAATAATGTGCTTTTTTTTTTTTTTTTTTTTTTTTTTAACATGGCACCCTAAAGGGCTTCTGATTTTTGGTTTTAACCGATAACCTATAACACACCCTGTGGCGGGGCAGTAGAAGAGCCCTGCACATAGAGGGGGCAGGGCAAAGCCCTGCTTCTAAATATATCACTGGGTGGTTTGTATTTTATGTATTTAGAAACACGATATATTATGATTTAAAATGTACGGTGTTGTGTTTATTTAAACATGAGTATGTTTTGATATGATTTGATTGTATTTTGTACAGATTTAAAATATGATCTTTCGTTATTGTTTGACAGCATGGATGGGGAAGCCCCATCCTACAAAACTCGTGTGGAACGTGACCATCTCAGATTGATTAATTGAGTGTTAACCAGCACAGTACTTGTTTTGTGGTCGGAATCTGTTTTGTTTAAAGTTTTACTTTTGCTCAGTGTTTTTTTGTTAAAATACTGTATTTATTTTGGTTTAATAAAAACGGCCCTGTAGAGCAGTTTTCACCAGAGTACCTGCCTGTGTTTCTGTCAGCTGTCTGGTCTGGGAACATTATCCTTGGCTACTCTGTCACACACACCCAATACAAAAAAAAATGTAATCGCTGATAGCCAATAAACACTGGAAACCACCAGAAAAATAGTGGAAATGGTTAATCAATTCAAGTTGAGGGACTCCCTCACAGTACAGTTAGATAATTGTTCAGTTGGAAATTTAAAAAAAAAAAAATAAAATCTATATTAACTTTCTACTGTGCTGCAGCTGCAGTGTCCCTGTCAATGTCATGAATCTTGAGGCCATGAACCAATCACGATTGGATTTACTGGTTACTATAGCTACCGCTTCAACTGAGTAGGTGTGTACTAAATAAGAAGTGAACTGAGCTGGTTTATCAGTCTGGCTGTACAAAGTAACCAAATATCTTCTATAAGATCTTTGAAGTAACTGCTTAAGAAAAAAAAATCTTTAGAAGCCGCTGGTAGTCCCACGGGCTGTGGAACATTACAGTTCGGTAGTCCAGACCTAATTTTTGGTAGTCCTGGGCGCCCGTACTACCGATTTGTCTGCCTCTGCATTTCATAGGACAGCTGGGCAATGTCCCGCTTTCCTGCCTTGTATCTACCATTCGTTCTGAATACTTTAAACCTGCCCCAACTACAAAATTATAGCACATTCCTACATTTCTATTGGAGACTCCACTTGCGAGATTTAAAATGAGATTACAATGGAGGGTTGTTGGCAGGATTTAAAGCTGTATTACAGTTAAGATAGAAGATTTGAAAATTGTAGCGAAATGTAAAAAAAAATGCCTACACACAAAAACCCTGGTAGAATGAGCCCGTAACCATAAAGATTTAATTGTGGAAGACAGCAAAGGAAAGAAGGTACAACTTAAGTGTGCAAGTACTATGGAGTTACTACTATAAATACTTTGACAGAAAAAAAAATGCTGAAGCATTTTGGAAAGTAGCCAAAAATACTAATTTCATACAGCATATCAAAAAACAAAAGTCCCGAAAAAAGCAATAAAACAAGCACCGTAAAAAGAATAAACACTGAAAAACAGAAGGCCTATTTATGCTGAAAGGATGTAAATTTAAAACCTGGCTGTCTGCAGAAAACCCAGTAACCTCTGTGCAGTCTCGTCCTTAAGTTTACATAACAGCTCCATTACAGAATGCCTGTCTAGCCTGAACCATTGTACAATATATGAATTCCTACAGATACAAAATGTCATGATTAAACAGTTAAACAAACAGTAACACTTCAGAATTCCTTACTGCAGTGACGTTTCCCCCTATTCATTTTAACAAAAGCTGTGCCATGGGGCGAATTAGTTTCGGTGTCATTTGCATCTCTGAGTTCAGAAGGATTCATCATAAACCACTCATGTTCGCTCTTGTGATTCATTATCGGAACCTCAATGCAAATAACAGTCTTTGAATACATTGTTGGTTGTCAACAGCTTGGAGGTCATGACTACAAAACCCATTAGTAAAATGCATCAGATTTCCTACCTGTTATTCACAGTTTTCTCGTCCTTCTCGTATGGCTTGACAAACCACTTCCCAATCCGCACAAAGCTTTTGTCCATGAGGCACCTGTAAACCAAACACAGCAAGCACTGAGAAAGAGGCAAGAGGAACGAATAAGGTTACTTCCTTGTTCATTAAACTACATGCATTGCAATGGAGTCTCAGTACATATGGTAAAAATGATAGAATTGAGTAACCTACATCCAATGTCACAGCTATACATCTCAAATGTGAGATATTAATCTGCTGAAAACATTGATTACTATCAACAGTATGTGCAGATATTATAGAATACATATTTGTTTTGACAATTTTACAAGGGCTTATCCAGATATACGCAAAAATGTGTGACTTACAGATGAATGAATGAATAGGCAGACATACACCCACTATATCACCAGAGTATAATAGTCCGAATAGCCTCAACTAAATAATGGTATTACCAAGTGGCATGCCTACTGCATAAGTGGTTCTCTAGATATATGGTGGAATCAGTGAAGTGTGACACACGTGTGTGTGTGTGTGTGTGTGTGTGTGTGTGTGTGTCAACGCCTCCACTATATCCCATTCGCAGTAGACTTCCTCCCCAGCAGGGAATAGGAAGTCATCATTTCCTGATGAGTTGAGGTTTTTCAGAATTTTTAAAACCTATTAAAAAGCTGCTCAATATATCTATATCTCTTACAGACAGGGAACATAATCACATTACAGTTGAATATGTTTGTTTAATATGGTGAAGTTCAGAGAAAAAAAAAAGACAAATATCATGGCGAGAATGCAAGACCTCAGGATCTGGACCATTTTCTCAACATTTAATTTTTTCCACCATATATTAAATGAATACAGTCGTACAGACCCCAGTGCGTCTCTATTGCTCTAAATGCCCCATATTAATAATCTATATTGTGCGTCTAACTGCAAACTAAACAGGTAATTATTAATCTCAAAGTTTTTGGTAATATTAGAACATGTCTGTATGGCTGAGCATCTATTTTTTTTGTTTTGAATATAGCTGACTATGGGACTGACTGTCCTGGAGAAAAATAAAGGGGAAAAAAAACACATTTTCGGAACAAAAAGAAGAAACTTAAAGCCCCATTATGTGGGTCATAGTGCTTGGTTGAATATAACAATTGGAAAGCTGTGCACTTATTCTAATTCAGTCACTTAGACAGGTAACAGGTTCATGGCTGTCACACACTGTATGCCGTGCAACTAGTGAATCTGTGCAGCGATTTACAATGAAGTGTAAAAAATATAAACTGGTTATCCATAGAGAAAATCGCCCACTTAAATGTATAAGAAAATCCAGTCCATTTTGCTTCTTTTTTTCTAGACATGTTTGTTTCTTTACCTTAGTGCACATATATTAAATATGTAGACATAAATCACGCTCCACAAAAATGAATCGTTACAACCCACATGGGTTATATAGTGATTTTATAGACAGGAAATGGCTACACATAAAACACAAAGGATCATAAAACAGCCTGGACGCTCGAGATTCCATCAGTGTCGTCTCTGGTGTGGAACATCATTTTGCGTCCAGCGTGTGGCAGCCTTAAGACACATCGCTGTTTTGAATATAGTGTCCATTAAGTGTATTCATCGATTCTCAACACAATACATGATGAAATACAAAAACAACAGTGAAATTATGATGCTTAAAAAAACTGACAGAATCTCTAGGGAGGGTCGATTTCAGTCAGCTGTGCTTACCTCTCCAGAAGGTTATGGATGGCCTTGAAGAGGAGCGTCCTGCACTCGTAAGACAGCCCACTCTCCCACAGCCCCTCCTCCGCCACTGAGAGAGAGAGAGAGAGAGAGAACACTTTACTCACAGACATATCATGCACCTCAACCAAGAATATTATTAAAATACATGCAGTAGCAACATGACATTAAAAACGCACACCACTCAGCCCTGCCTCCCAAGATGCACTGCAATTTTTAATAGATTTATTACCTCAGAGCCTTTCTTTCTACATTTATAGGTTAGGAGGAGAACACAGTATTCTAAGGGCATAGCATACTGTGCTCAGTTCTGGCCACTACTCCATCACTTCTTTATTTAAAGTCAACATTTTATTTTATTATTTAAAACAGATAGTTTTAAATCCTGTCTGCAACACAAATTCATCAAGGATGCACAGCCAAATTAGTTTTTTTCTTTTTTCATTTTTTTTTATTACAGTATATTGAAATGCCCAAAGGCTGTGAAAAACAACCTTTTTCAAAAGAATTGTTTAACCTTTCAGTTTTCACCACCTTCTTCATATTGTATCATAGCTGATGTGATTGCAACCTATAATTCATTGTATTTACTGTTAACACAGATTTTCACAAACACAGATGTACATAAAGCCCTATATTTAACAAAAAAAGCACAAACAAAATACTCATGATTAAGACTGTCGAAACACGTTGAGATTTTGTTTGTGCTTTTTTTGTCTTCTAAAAAATGTGAAGAGAAAAGCTAAAATAAAAAATAAGAATAATAAATTATTTTGTGAAGAATTGGTTGACTTTTTTCACTCAAATCTATGGTTATAAATGTACCACTAAATCTACAACAAAGAAGAATTAGGGTGGACTTGGTTGGACTAGGGTAAGAGACACTTTTCCACACTGAGTGGAGAGGGTATGGAACGGGTCACCTAGTTATGTTGTTGATGTTGAATTACTGGGATCGTTTAAGATCCAACGTTACAAAGTGTTGACATTAATCATCTACTTGCACCGGAAAAGCACTTATGGGCCAAAGGCCTCCTCTCGTTCATTAATTTTCTTATGTTATCAAATGTAGGCAGCTACTTGCTTTGTTAAATTGGCATAAAACATTTTTTGAAAACCAGATTCACAAAAGTTAAAATGTAGCCAGCGAGGGGGATGGAATATTTCAAATATGTGAGCCTACATACATTTACACGTGTACTCTGGGGGGTTGGGGTGAACGTACTACAATACAAGGTTTTAATTTGGCCAGAATAGACTGAATATTTCTAGTGAATTGAGTACACTGTGTCGTTTTCCAGCACAGAGCCCAATATTTACCTCCAGGATCCCCTGGTAACCATGGCAACACTCATTCCATCCCCCCACTTTTAAGCCGAGTCAGGGAAACTGTGATTCTACACTGGGAAGGACTCCTTGTGAGCACAGTGTCAGCAGCCAGGAGAAAGCGCACTGTATCTCATTAGCAAGGTCTAGCAGGGGTGTGCTGTGCCACTCCAGAAACACCACGGCCAGCTTTAAATACCCCTCACACCCCCAAAGGACTGCCACTCCAGAAACACCACGGCCAGCTTTAAACACCCCCTCACACCTCCACAGGACTCCCACTCCAGAAACACCATGGCCAGCTTTAAACACCCCTCACACCTCCACAGGACTGCCACTCCAGAAACACCACAGCCAGCTTTAAACACCCCTCACACCTCCACAGGACTGCCACTCCAGAAACACCACGGCCAGCTTTAAACACCCCTCACACCTCCACAGGACTGCCACTCCAGAAACACCATGGCCAGCTTTAAACACCCCTGACACCTCCACAGGACTGCCACTCCAGAAACACCATGGCCAGCTTTAAACACCCCTCACACCTCCACAGGACTGCCACTCCAGCATCGTGACTCACTAACCTTAACGTCACTTCTTCTGTGTTACATAGTATCTAAGGAACGTACTGCTTTTGGCAGCAATGTTTTAAAAATGCCTTTCATTTAATTAATCAATCCTTCACTTGGGGTGAAACGACACACTGATGTAATATGCAGGTCACATTTTCACGATACATGTGATGGTCTTAATAGGCTACTTGTATAATGCTAATAAGCTCAAATGATCATTTAATAATGGGCTATTGTGTTACGATAAAAATAATGATCTAGGGCGATCATACCAACTAGATGGGTTACTGTATACAAGTTTCCCATAGTAAAAGCAAAGTCTAATAAAGCACAGTAACGCACTGATACGCATTGTAAAGCCCACAGAAGTATGGTAAAGCATATTAAAAACATGTTAAACCCTGTAAACTATGGTAAATGCTTAGTATAACCATGTGAAAAGAATGGGGAAAAAATGGCAGAATTACAAGGACAGAAGAACATTTACAAACGACAGGAAGCCATTTGACCCATCGTAGCTTCGGATTGATCAACTCTGTCAAGTTGGGACCTAAAGGATCCCAGTGATTTTGCTTCAACAACATGACTAGGTATCCCACTCCCTCACCAATCCAGTTAAAAGTAATGTATCCAACCCTCTGTTCAAAGCCTATCTCCACTTAATTTTCAGCTGTGAAAACAAATTGGGTAAAAAGAATGACGCACAACAGACATTTTCTGTAACCTTTCTGTGCATTCTGAACCTCACTGCAGAAGACTTTGAAACTGTAGACTTTCAATATAAGGTCACCAATAGAGAATGTATTTATAAAAATCTAAGCTCTGAAAATTAGTTCCTGGACAGCACTCAAAGACCCATAACAAAACCCAAACACGTTGTGCAGAAAGGCATCATTCATATTTTATTTTCCAAACACAGAAAACATTTTACACAGTAATTATTGCAAAATGTCTTTTGGGAATAACCTCTCAAGGTCTGGCATTCATTTAAAATATGACTTAAGAAATAGAACACGTTCTCTGAGGAAATGTATGTATATTAAAAATATGGGGTCCATTAGCCAAAGCAATACTGAAGTATTGTATTAATTTTTGTATACATTCATATACATTTTTCTCTGTATGTTCTTCTAAATCACACGTATATTATTCTGAAAGTATTAATGCAATGGTATTATTTTTGTATCCATAAAAATACAACATTTTACAGCATTTTAATAAAACTCATTACGTACACTGACAGTTTCTCCAGCAAATACATCAAAACTGATAAATTACCTCTCTAATAAGAAATTGTCTGAAATCGTGGCTGCAACAGGATTGAACTTATTATATTTAGCACAAAAAAACAAGTAAATTAGTATGAATAAAAAATATTTTATCAAGAAAAATGTCCAATAAAGTGTTAACTCTATTACAATGAACACACTCAGTAGTAAGTCCTTATTAAGGACATGCACTGTTGCTTCCTTGCCTGGCCTTAATAGCAAGTTTTCACTGAAGTTACAAAATCCTCCTTCAAGATATTTGTCAACCCTGGCAAAAAAGCAGAGGATCTGGATAGCAGCAAAGATTGTGTATATTTAAGTCTCTGTGTCCTGTCTGTCTGCTCGGTATTACTGCCACTGAGGCTATCTTGCTACAGCCAATTATCCAATTGAACAAGAAATATCATTCCCTGGATCACCCAGTATTGACATCTACCTGTGCATCTGCCTATCCATCATCACTGACACTTTTCCAATCTCTTTATTTACTGTATCTGTCTATTGTACCATTCTCTGCCATTAAGACTCCAGAAAGATAATCTTTGCAATACATCTCTACTATACACTGGGGCCATCAACAACATGGTGGACACTGTTGTTTGTTCATTCTGTGATGGGATGCTATTGTATTACCCGATTATCAAATTGAACAATTGATTGATTGTTGCTCTGATCATCAATAAATGCAATAATCAATGGCTGTTTACACAATAAGTAGGGCTGAATTTTTGTCCACATAAAAAAAAAAAATCTGATGCTATTCCAGTTCCTAGTAGCTGATTGATCTCATAACTTTGTCAGATTGGGTCTTAAAGGATCCAAGTGATTCAGCTTCAACAACACGACTAGGTAGCCCATTCCATCCCCTCACCACTCTGTGTGAAGAAGTGTCCCTTTCTCTCTGTCCTACATGTAGTCTAGCAGTGGCGTTTTTACATACTGCTGTTTAATTCTCTATCAATCTGGATGTTTTTTAGTTTTTTTTTTTAGTTTTTTTTTTTTTCTGGGGTGATTTTCTAACCTACTTATTAATATGAAATATAAATAAAATGTGGTCTGTGACAAATCTGTTTTTTAAATGTTCATATCTGTCAACACCACAGGACTCCCCTGGGTCCTAAACCCGCCTATGTACATATGGGGATTGAGGTAATCACACACCAGCCATGAATTCTGTAGACATTTAAAAGGTTTGCTGACATAAGGGGGTTTAACAGTAGAATACAGGAGAAAATCTGTCCCGGGAGATGTCCGGGAGAAGGGTCCAAAATATGGGAGACTCCCGGTGAATATGGGAGAGTTGACAGCTCTGAATTCTTGAGTGATGGTATTAAGATCCGCCACTGCAGAACAGCAGGGCCCTCCCGCCACAGTGGTCACTGTTGCTCGGCAAGCCGTGGATTCCCCTGCCGACCTAAGTCCTCCCTAACCGGGCAGCGCTCGGCCAGTACACCCCTCGGAGGTCCCGGTCCCGGTCATGGTCAGCTGTGACATAGCCTGGATTCAAACTTGTGATCTCCAGGCTATAGGGCACATCCTGCACTCCACAAAGAGCGCCTTTACTGGATGCGCCACTTGAGAGCCCAATTCATTCAGTCTTTCACGAATTTGCTGTTATTTCAACATCAATCAGCTACTAAGAACCAGAAGACCATAACTGTTCCTGTAGCCTGGTTTTAGTTTAATCACACAATCTCAGAATGTTCATTTTATTTGCTGTGTGAGTTTCTATTCTATACCATTCTTCTTCACACTGTGAATTTGACACAATCATTAAATATCTCAGTTTGAACATTACAGTTTAATTCATGTACTGTGGTAGTCTTATAAATGTTCTTAGTCATTTTAAACCTAAGGGGTAGTAATGATGAATCACGCTCTATAAAGCTAAAAGAAAAAATCCACCCCATAAAATTACCAAACCATAAATAAAAAAATAAAAAACATGTACATTTAATATGGGCTTGTAAATTGTTTCTTTTAAGAAAATTAAAAGTACTTTTTTTTAAAGAATCACGCCAATAACAAATCTAGACCCTAATCGTATAAATTGGGCATGTAAGATTCAATTTAATTTCCTAAACATTTTACCTTTATAGTTAAACACATTTTAATGGGAATTTCAATCTGTACTCAATCTGTGTACATAGAAAAGACAGTGAATAAATAACCTTGCACCGCACACTGTATAAACACCTGATTTGACATGCATATCTTTGAAATGATTAAACGTTTAGGAAACATTTTAAAACATTTACCATCCTTGGTATAAATCTATTTTTCCAAATATATTCTGGCCTGTATCTTCACGTCATGCTGTTGAGGCAGTAATACCCTAACACAAGCCTGAAATCATTTCTATTAGCTAAACTGTTATTGATCAGTACTGTTTTTGTGTGTATCGATCTCCCTCTACTATTTCTTTCTGATGCTTGTAGTGTTAAGTCTTTTCAAAATAAACACTTATTTGCAACAGACTACCCTTTTCTCACTGGAAAAATATCTACTTCTGTGGATTGGGTTTATTGGGGAGTTCTGAACTCTCAACCTAAAAAATTCACACCCGATAAAACAGGAGAGTTTTCCAGAATTTTCTAATACCAGGTTTTCAGGTACAAAAACAATATTAAAGCATTTTTTGTCTACAGAAACAGAAATTTTGATGTGTGAGTAACTGTCAATGTATGCTGGATTGTCAATGAGTCTGAGTGTTTCACCCATAACTATAAAACTCCATTAACTAAATGAAACTTGAATCAAATCACTGACAAATGTATTTTTCAACGTCTTCAAAAAACAAGTTTCAGTGTGTGTGTGTATCACAGCCTGTGTGTATGTCACTGTCAGCGTCTTATTTTTAAAGAGCCCATCCTTGTGTGCTCGTAAACACATGTTTATTTAATAGAGCCCTCCTCCAGTACTAATGCACTGTTCAGCTGCCACTCACCACAACACTACGACTCAAACGCAAATCAGCTCTGACTAAACTGGGTTGCAGCTCTTGAGTGCAGCCTTACCCATAGCACAGCCTCTCTGCCACTACTGCTGCCATGCCTCTGTGTCCACTAAGGGGAGAGCTGGAGAGGGTTAGGGCCCTGTTAGCAACAGAGGTTTCCATTTGTCCTTAAAAGAACAGATAGAGGGCAGCTGATTCAAGGAGAACAACTTGCTGGGTGGAACCCTTTAATGTTTCGCTTTCTCTTGCTCTCTGAATGTATTTATTTGTTTAATTCAGGGTTCCAGAGAGGTCAACTTACAAAGCCAAAAAAAAAGAAAAGTTGTTACAAATTACAAATGTTGATCTAATATTCATCTTGGTAACATCCACCTCCCGCAACCTTAATTCCTAGAATATCTGTTCATTATTAAAAGATGATATATCAAATAATTCATAAATAAATAATACAAATTATACTAAAAATGAAAGCAGTTTAAATAGTCTTTTTGGGGAAATTTTTTCAATCCTTTTTTCAGTGTCTGCAATCCTTCTGCGTGGTTCTGCTACATCAATATTGAGTTACTACTGTTTTTCTTGACCGGCTGGGAGGGAAGGGGAGGGGAGAGCCTGTTTGTTCGTGGAGCAGAACAGACCATCCTTTTGCGGTAAGTAAAAAATTAAGAATAAAAACAAACCCAACATTTGCCCAAGGAGTGTGGAACCAGGGTCAGTGTTTGATGATTTTCCTGTAGGGACAGGGACAAGTTTGGGGATTTGTAGATCCCCAAAAGAAGTGTGTGAGCGGGACACGCTGTATTCATGGCAGCTTTTATTTTCAATTGTGTTTTGACAGTATTTTCTTTGGCATCTTGTTGTCCCTCCCTATTTTACACCAGCGTGTATTGTCGCCCGGCTGATACCAATGTTGGTAGCAGCCCATAGCTCTTTCTGTGTGCTACCAAAATAGTTCCTGTGTCTCTCCATTTGCCGGCAGATTACCCACACCCCTTTCATACTGCCCTTCAATGGCTTAGAGTTGCTAAGAGCGTGTCAAGAAAGGCTAGACTGAACAGTCTTCCTCATGGCTTTCAAAATCAGGTGGCAATGTTACCTGTAATCTGTTTCAGTCCCACTTACTCCTCCAATATTGAGCTCAATACACAGCTTTAAAAAATTACACATTATTCAGAGAGTTTAGAAAGCACAACACAATAGCGTGAAAGAATTAAGAACTGTCAATTGAATAATCCTGTCAAATGTACAGTAGTTTTGTGTATGCATTAGTAATGACTAATAAAAATACAACTGCTGCCGCAAGACGACATAAGGCTGTAATGCAAGGAAGGCTACAGCTTGGAGAACGTTGTATTCTATAGTATTAAAACTCAGGATATTAAAATGTTTGGTAACTAGGCAACACAGAGCAAGAGTCATCTTACCTATGTTTGATTCAATCTGCTTTTTCACTAGAAATTCTTATCTTCTCATACCTCTTCACCTCAAAAAGGTATGTAAATTACAATCCTCTCTTTATTCAGTTATCCAAACACACCTGAACTGAAACATGGTTCTGAACATTGTTTTGTTGCTGTTTACTGAGCCGCCTTTTCGTAGTCTGTGTGTGTATCAAGCAGTGTATTTACACACACACACACAACAACTCCAGAATTATTTCTGACATCAAATCTCACTGTTTTAAAAAAAAAAAAAAAAAAATCAGAATCCTTCTAGTACCACTTTTCAGTGGGTGGTAGGCTCGACTGTACTGTGATCCCCGGTACAAACACTCAGGCATCACTCACAGGATTGCAGGGCATCACCATTCACGTCACATTTATTTCACTGCTTACCAACTACACATAGTCCAGCAGATTTTACAGTTTCCGACAACACATATGTTGAGCATAAACCTAAACTTAACAAGATTTTCTACAGTCAGGTAGTCGTTTAACCTTTCTTCTCCATCCTCACCAGGCACCAGGGAGCAGTGTCATTTCAATGCTACTATTAGGTACAAGATGTATCTAATAAGTGCCACCAGCACAAACACCCTATGACATGCGACGCACAGCATATGACCAAACCAGCGATGATAGAATTAATTAATCAATATCAAATCTGATTTATATATATATATAGATAGATAGATAGATAGATAGATAGATAGATAGATAGATAGATAGATAATATCATTCTGTAGAAAGCAGGTATGATTAGCTTTAACTAAGCAGCTGAAGGTTTCTCATTAATGGGCTGGAGTTGGAAGAAAGAAAGCTTCCAAGAAGGAGATGTGCTTGGAGTGATAAAGCATGACAGTCATACAAATCAAAGTTTACATCCAGAGCTATTTCTCTTTTATTAGATGCGATTCTTAGCTAATAAAATATCACACAACATGAGTGGCATAATGCTGATTTAGGAAATGCTTAAATATTTTTCAGCAATACAGGACAAGAGCAAGAGTTGAGTAATGTACAATTCAACAAGCCCTGGTCAGAAGTTTTGCCCCTGTGACAGCCGCGTCAGACTCCACACTCTGGCTGAGTTTGTCTGGGTTTGTATGAAGTATTACTGTGTGGTCTGTACCCCTGCCTGTCTGTACTGAGACAGCCCAGCGGTGAGGGGGAGAGATGCACAACTCAGGCTGCCCTCTGGAACCCTGCCAAGTCCCTGCTAAAGGAGTTGAAATGCGGGGCAGGAAAAGGCTTGCTGCCGAACATGCCGTGCACTGTTATACAACCTGACAGCCTTACTTATCTGCCATCCTGAGGGTTTAGGAAAAGAGCTCTGTGATTCTCTATGTCCAACAGGACTCCCTGATTAATTAGGGAAATACAATTAAGTGTGTACCGATCATTTTCATTAGCAAACAAATGAGTTTACCAAGTTTACGAATGAGAGGCCACTCAGCCTATCTATGCTCAGCTGGTTCCTAGTAGTGGATCGATTACAGTTACCCATTCCATACCCTTCCCTTTGTAAAGAATACCCCTTCTCCACTGGCACATCCGGCCCGTGAGGGCTCGGTATGGTACGGGTAAGGGTGGTTCTCCTCTGGCTATTTGTCGAGCCAAGCAAGGACCAAACCATGAAACTCTGACTTCACAAGACACTTGAATCTGGCTACAAGTTGAGTTGATCCGAGCCAGGGTCGGGGTTAAGGATTTTCATCATTACATTGCATCAGTCAATATACTCCACAAAGACAAACAGCAAGCAACACAGTGGCCAGCGAGTGTGATGAGAGAAAAGTACAGTCTTGGGACGGGGACGCTGAGGAAGTGCAGGCTCTAGTTTCTCTGTGGGCAGGTACAATTGTTCAATAATATCTGGAGTCGCAAGTCAGAAATGAGAACATTTATGCTTGAATTTCTGACTATTTGAAGCAAATAGACATAAACCGTGGGTACTGCACACTTAACACACACTCAAAAACACAGCATTCTACCACATTTATCATCCTTGACCTTTATTATATTAATATAAAGAAAAAAATGCAGAAAATAAAAACAATTCTAAACTTATTTACAAAAATATTTAGTAAAACAAAATACAGCTGTACCATACATACAACTACGGCTCTCGTTGCACTTCGCACAGATTCTTTTTTTTAAGCACCCAAACAAAAAACAACTCTAAAAAAACAGCAAATGGCAAATCATATTTTTAAAACCTTCTTTTTTTCTCTTCAACAGAAAACAAAGTTCAATTAGTTTTAAGTCAATATAATCAGTAAAACTTGTGGATTATAAAGAAATTCCTAAATATATTTACAAAATATAGCGATACAAGTTACAGCTGTACCGTTTGTCTAATCATTTTTGAACACCACTTGTTTGTGATTCTTTTGGCAAACTGAGTTAATTAATAACAATAACTAATGACAACTTTCTTTCATTGTGTGTGACATCAGTAGCACGGCTCTGCTCTGCAGTGGAACAACAACCCAGGCTCACCTTAACTGCACCGTGAGGGCTTGGCATGGCCTCAGTGCGGGTCGGTTGGACAGCGGAAAACAGGCAAAAGTGTCTCCTACCCTCTGTCCTACACCCACATAATTTCAAAATGTGTCCTTTGATCCTGGTTTCTGTGCTGTGCTTAAATTATTAGCTAGGGTTAACTTTCACAGGGATTAAAAGATTGTGAAACTTTCCCAAAAGGTCAGGCAGTGGCAGTGATCCAGTTTAAATAGGGTATAAAGTGCTTCCTATGGTGGTTACAGCTGTTACAAGTAAGAGTTACTAGCAGGGCAGAGCTTGGCATACAGAAAATATCACCATTAAAACAGAGGACAGGATCATTCAAGTTATTAATACTAACTCCTGTGCATGTAGTTTAAAGTGTTACAAAACACCTTAGAACATGAGAACCTAAAGTTTACAAACGAGTGGAGGCCATTCAGCCCATCTTGCTCGTTTGGTTGTTAGTAGCTTATTGATCCCAGAATCTCATCAAGCAGCTTCTTGAAGGATCCCATGGTGTCAGCTTCAACAACATTACTAGGGAGTTGGTTCCAGATTCCCACGATTCTCTGTGTAAAAAGGAAGTGCCTCCTATTTTCTGTTCTGAATGCCCCTTTATCTAATTTCCATTTGTGACCCCTGGTCCTTGTTTCTTTTTTCACATCAAAAAAGTCCTTTGGACTGACCATTTACAATTTTGAATGTTTGAATCAGATCGCCAAGTAGTCTTCTTTGTTTAAGACTGAATACATTCAATTCTTTTAGCCTGTTTGCATGTGACATGCCTCTTTGCACTCTCTAGAGCAGCAATATCCTTTTTGTAGCGAGGTGACCAGCACTGAACACACTATTCTAGATGAGGTCTTACTAATGTTTTGTAAAGTTTTAACATTACTTCCCTTGATTTAAATTCAACACTTTTCACTATATATGCAAGCATCTTGTTGGCCTTTTTTAATAGCTTCCCCACATTGTTTATATCTCACCTGGCAAAATGTAGAAGAAATGCATTACCTTTGCTGTGTCCTGTGTTGTCCGTGCTCAGTGTTATACTTGTAAACATGTTGCTGACTCTTCTGAAATTTGTAATCTCACATTGGTATAATCAGCTGGGCAATACATTAGTCAACATTTCATCAGGAGCGTTCAGCAAAAGAAAAACATCTCTTCTAAGGATTGCAGTGTATCCAGATCACGCTCTCTCCTGCAACAATGCTATTGTATGTTTTCTGTTCCCACATTTCAATCAGAGCACCAGCACTGTTGCAGAAGGGAGCTTGATCTGGATACACGGTGATGTTTAGAACAGGAAATCACTTGTTCCTGTTGTAACAGCTGAAAAAAAAAAAGTAATTCCCTAGTTTATTTATCCCCGGTATGTGAATAAAAAAATATCAAAACCATCTGGAATATGTTGAAAAATAAAATTGCTGCAATATGGACAATACAGGATATAGCAAAGGTACCATAATGCGTTTCTTGTAAATACAAGACTGTATAGGTTATCTGTCTGTAAAAAGGCACATCTGTTGACATTTCAAATCATTTCCCAAGATGTCTTTCTTAGAAGTTCAATATAATTCCTTTAATAACTAACAACTCTTACATTATTTTTCCAATTGAATAAATATTTTGTTGTTGGTTTCTTTAACTGTATTGGTTCATCAGCAGCAGGGGTGTCAAACTCAATTCTATGCCCATATTGATTTGCGGTTTAATAAATGAAATCCGCAAGCATGTACTAGATTCCTTTCTTATGGTGCATAGGGCTTGAAAAAGATATTACAATCAATAACCCTGGCGCTAGAAATCTGGCTTATTGGGTAAACCTTAAAATAAAAACCCAGCGTAACAATAGAGTACCATCATGCAAATACTGCATACGGAATGAGAGCTATCAGTATGATACAGAAGTGAATGACCATGACATACATCAGCAGCACAGAACAGTATAGAATAAGAAGTGGCAATGAACTATCAATCACAAAAATGACTCTCCAGACATACACAAAATTGGAAGAGTGACTGTGGCAAAGTGCTCGCCCCTGTGTGTGTTCTGTGTTATATGTTGTGTGTTAATGTTGGTGTATACTCATTGGTACACAGGATATAAACAGGTCTGTGTAACATGAGTGTTTAAAATGTGTATTTGTATTTAGGCACGAGGATTGCACAGCACTTCACGTGCAAGTAAAACGTAATAGTATGTGAGCACGGGGAATTGCACTTTATTAATTCATGTGCAGTTGTACCGCGACTCCAACTGAATGATTGATTATCAATCGAGTCTCGGTACAGCTGCATAAAAGCAGCATGTTTTCACCCACTCGGGGTTGTGTGTTCGGTGAGTGGAGAACGGGATTGGAGATGGAGGTAAAGAGAATAATAATAATCGTTAAAAAGAAGCTCACCATGTTTTGTCTGTACAGTCCATTTTGTTTGTCTGTTTATTTTGGCTACCAGTGCCGTGTCCTGTGTTTTTTGTTTGTTACAACCTTTTTATTTCTTGTTGTTTATTTATTAAATGTTGAGCGAAACCATTCTTTCAGCTCCACCAAACTCCACCTCTCTCTGTCGTTTATTTCCTGTTTCTGGTCTGACGTCACCCACTGCAGCTGTCTTTGTGACAGTGACGTACAGATGGACAGATGTATGGACAGACAGACACCCCCTGTAGCACCAGAATCTGAGATTCACAACAAATGAAACTAAATCATGTTAACCAAGTTTCATAGAAATTGGAGAAGCACATCTCCAAAAACATGCAAAAATGGAGACAGGTATCCCTGTAAATCCCCAGAATCTGATATTCTCAATCAATGATGCTAAACATTGTTTATACCATGTTTCACGGTAATTGAATAAGCGGCTCTCCAGAACTTTGCGTGTGAAGTGAGACATATATACCGCCTCCACTATATTCCATTTGCAGGAGAATGCATCCCCAGTGGGGGATAATAAAGATTTTGCAAGGGCATGGACTGGAATAGCCAAGGCTGCCCTGCTATGTATCAGATCATTTCAATGTCACTTTCCTCTTGGTGATAACATGGACCCGCTATTCAGAGCTGTTTAAATCAAGTGCTTTCTTTTAGTCTGGAATAAATCATAATGAAAGCTGCAATATCAATGTGTTCTGCACTGACATTAAAGTGTATTGATTTTGTCTGATATATCCCCCCTGGAATGAACTTGTGTCCTTCAGTGAAAGACACTTTGGCATGAGGGTAAGGTCACTGACTCTGTGCCCTGACACATTCCCCCAAAGGAAGGATCCTGATTCACTCTCTTGAAGCAGGGCCACTTTGGTAGTGTGCTTGCCTGTACACAGTATACGGCTTCAGAATACGCTGCTCAATGTGGACATCTAGGGCAGAAAGCCTTTAAAGAGGGTGTTCACAATAAAGTGTAAAAAAACAAAATGTTTATAAAAAAATGTAATATAGCAGCAAGACATCTAGCCTATTTATGGATAGCTTTAAATTGACAAAAAATAAATCAGGCTGAGACAAAGGTGGTGTTGGTGGGCTCTCTGCATCTTTCAGTACAGTCCTCCCTATTAAGATCCAACAGAGATTGGCGTAAATTTCCTGACCAATATGCCTTTCACATACAGTGCCTATAGAAAGTCTACACCCCCTTTCAAAATTGTCACCTTTTGTTGCCTTACAGCCTGGAATTAAAATAGTACACATCCTATCCCACAACTTCCAAATGAAAACTTGTAGAAAATTAATTAAAAATAAAAACAGAAATAGCTTGGTTGGATAAGTGTCCACCCCCCTTAAAATAGCAATCCTAAATTTGATCAGGTGTAACCAGTCGCCTTCAAAATCACACACAAAGTTAAGTGGCCTCCACTTGTGTTAAACTGTAGTGATTCGCATGATTTCAGGATAAATTCAGCAATTCCTGTAGGTTCCCTCTGCTGGGTAGTGCATTTCAAAGCAAAGACTTAACCATGAGAGCCAAGGCGCTTTCAAAAGAACTGGCACTAGCACTGGTTGAAAGGCACAGATCAGGGGATCGGTATAAAAAATATCAAAGGCCTTGAATATCCCTTGGAGCACAGTCAAGACGATTATTAAGAAGTGGAAGATGTATGGCACAACCAAGACCCTGCCTAGATCAGGCCTGGATGACCGAGCAAGAAGGACACTGATCAGAGGCGCCAATGGCAACTTTGCAACAGCTACAGGTTTTTATGGCCAAAACTGGTCAAAGCGTGCATGTGACAACAATATCCCAAGCACTCCACAAATCTGGCCTGTATAGTAGAGTGGCAAGAAGGAAGCCATTACTCAAGAAAACCCACCTTGAACCCTGTTTATAGTATCCTCAGGAGATTCTGTAGCCATGTGGCAAAAAGTTTTGTGGTCTGACAAAACTAAAATGGAACTTGTTGGCCTAAATGCAAAGCGTTATGTTTGGCGCAAACCCAACACAGTACATCACCCAAAGAACACCATCCCTACTGTGAAGCATGGTGGTGGCAATATCATGTTATGGGGATATTTCTCATCGGCAGGGACTGGGGCACTTGTCAGGATAGAAGGGAAAATGAATGGAGCAATGTATGGGAAAGTCCTTGAGGAAAACCTGTTGCCCTCTGCAAGAAAGCTGAAACTGGGACGGAAGTTCACCTTTCAGCATGACAATGACCCAAAGCTACACTGGAGTGGCTAAGGAACAAAAAGGTAAATGTCCTTGAGTGGCCCAGTCAGAGCCCCAACCTAAATCCAATCGAAAATTTGTGGCATGACTTGAAGATTGCTGTCTATCAACGCTCCCCAAGGAACTTAACAGAGCTTGGACAGTTTTATAAAGAAGAATGGTCAAACACTGCCAAATCTAGGTGTGCAAAGTTGGTAGAGACCTATCCCAACAGAGTCACAGCTGTAATTGCTGCCAAAGGTGCTTCCACCAAGTATTAACTCAGGGGGGTGTAGACTTATCCAATTATGATCTTTCAGTTTTGTATTTTTAATATAATTTTTTTCTCTTTTTTCCCCTTAACAATGTGGAGTATGGTGTGCAGATACGTGGAAAAAAATCCTCATTTAAATACATGAAACTCTGAGGCACTGACACAATAAAATGTGAAGTTCAAGGGGGTGTACACTTTCTATAGGCACTGCATATACTGAATCAATACACTTGACCTGCATAGCCACAGGCTAGACATCTCTGCAGTAGAGATTCCAGTGCACTTTCAAATTATCATAAAGGTTGCAGCCATGCTAATGTGGATTGCAACCCTTCATGACACATTTGGTCTTATCAGAAAGCGCATTTACATTTTCAATACATTTTCTTCCTAGCTACAGCCATGATTTATATCTAATAATGCTACCTTGGTATGTTTCTTGCTTCTATTGTGTTAATTATAATCCTCATAAAAGCACATTTTCAATCCCTGTACCCCTGCACGCTAAGCAGGAATAATTCAACAATTATTTAACCAGGACATCTCTCAAAATGAGACCTAGGAGCTCCAGGTAAGTTCTACAATGGCCCAGCCTCTTTGTTTGCGATTTACAGCACTGCACAATTAATTGGGGTCAAATCTCCGCAGAGCTGGTCTCGAGATGACAGGGGCTTGTCTGTGCATGATATCTGCAGAACCTTTTCAACAAGCTCAGCGAGCAGTTGTTCTTTGTCAATTCATGTTAAACAAAGAGCTTTCATGAGATACAGCTTGTTACACAGACACCTACCCACTGAAAGCAGTGCTTCCCAAGGTTCTCTAATTAGTACAAGCAACAGTGGCTATGTTTGCAATGACTTCTGGGACCCAGAATGAAATGTTCTTATTCTAGAATATTGCTGTCAACATCATACTGTATTTTTTGGAAATGCAAAATGTGCTGCCTTACACAGCAAATACACGTTTCCATACTCCGATAAAAAACTGAAATCTCAACGGCTAGCTGATCTCTGTGTAGCTCAATCTATAAGGTGCTTTGCTTCCAGTAGTTGAGCTGGTAGCATTGAATCCTTCTGTGTATTTTTTTTTATTACGTATTTTAATTAAAAATCCTAAACCTGATGGTTTATCTCAGTCTATTCATTTCTGAGTAGAGAGGTCATTAATTTTATATTTATTTGCTGCATTCTTAACATTTCGACATATCGTGGAAAAGTAATGCTGGCTTGCTGAAACAATCACAACTGTGTTGGTTGTTCAAACTATATGAAGCAACTGAAACCTGACATAAAAACCCAGGGGGGGGGGGGGATCGAAGAGAGACGAGAGACAGAAGCAAAACTTTCTTTTCGTTACTGATATAAACATCAGCAATGCTCAACACTGATAACAGAACAGTCTCTTGCAGTGGCAGGATGTTTGAAATATCTAGTGGTTTAATCAGCATGTCCAACTGCATACACATATTCATATGCTCATGTTTTCAGGATATGTGCCAAAATAAATAAGCATATTTTTCCCAACTCAAGTAGTATTAGACAGGACTCTGCACAAAGTTGTTGTTCCTGCCCTTAACTGCTTGTGTGCTTATATCTGCTACCAAATTTGTTAAATAATAGACCTGAATGGAAATTGGTTTTAAAAGCCTGAAGAATGTACAAATGGCTGACAATTCCAATACCATAAGCTATACAGCTGGGTGAAAAATTTTAAAAAAGCAGTAAAGAGGGTACCTAGGTTTTCTGGTACAATGTATGATCTTTAACAGCGGCTGGAGCTAACAAAATAATGCCCCATAGTATCATGGACTTTCATGCACTTTTGAAAGTAGCACGTTTGTTTGTTTGTTTTAGTTTTTTTCTTAATCTGATTTGGTTAAAGAAAGTTCATGCCTTACTCTCAGGAAGCCTGAAACTGCTTCACTTCCCAAGCCATTTCACCTCAGCACTGTCTTCTATGTCAAAGTATGTAACTGGATGCAAGCACTTCAATAGGAAAGCAGCGGACTGATTACTGCCTGGTAAGAAGGTGTTGAAGGGCTGGGGACTCTTCGGGTAAAAACGAGCAAGAAAGTACAACACTATCTGAAAGCATGGTTTGCAAAAAGATTTAATCTGGTGTAGTACCAGATATATGGTTTTAATTTAATACAGCATGTACTCCTTTCAAAACTGCACATTGGGGACCGAATGAGCTAATGAAAGTGCACACAGGTATGCCATTATTTTGTTAACTACAACTGCTTTAACACATTCTGAAAACATGAGCACAAGAACAACTGTATAGTCTTATGCCAGAGTAAACCAATCCAAAAACTAGGATTTCAGTACAATATAGTCACGGTTATTGCTGTATCTGCTGGACTTCAATATGTACGGCATCACACTCATCAGGTATACTGAATTGAGTTCTGGTGTCGACAGTGAGGGGTTAATGATCCACCATGCAGGGTGTGTCTGGAAGTGTAGCTGTGGGAATAAGAAAGAGAGGGAGGGAAAGGAGTGAGGGAGCTGGCACTCTGTACTGGAGCTCTGCCAAGCCTCCTCCACACTCCCTGCAGACAGAATGGAAACATGAAGCCTTTCTGACTACCCCACAAGCCAGGGAACTGCCCAGCCATCGAACAATGAATCCCCCGGAACGCTTCTCTCACTTTTACCTGGGATTAATCTGCCCTTTCACTGAATTGCCATGCTGGAATTCATTGGTCATTGGTCTTTATCAGCAAAGTTGCTGAAGCATTAATGAGCATGTACCCTATTGACACGTTGTTGTATGACTAACCATTTGAAAGCTGTTAGCAGATCACATCGTTGATATTTATCTACTGAACTGCGTTTAAAGGGTTTGTTTTATTAAACAGCAGTTTTCTTTGTTTCCTATGCCCCCTCCCCCAAAATCAGAGTAGCAGTTTACAAAAATCTAATTCCTGCTAATTAATTGGAAGAGACTGGCTAATTAAATAGCATTGCTGTCTTGACATAATTACTGCCTTATTTAATCTGATAAGACAATAAATAAGTAAGTCCAATCTTGGGGTTATGGTTTGTATTCTATAAATAAAGACATTTCTGGAAACTCACTATCCAAGGTTATGAAAACGTTTTTTTGGTTTTTGTTTTTTATAGATTTAAATTACATTTTCAGACTTGTTTTTTACAGTCCTCTTGCCATTGTATGTTTTTGGAATACTGTGTTTAAAAAAAAAAAAAAAAAAAATGGACAAGTCTGTGCTGCTTTGAAGAGGTGTTCAAGAGTTGCTCTTCTGCTTAAGTTACCAGCCATAGACATGTGCAATGGAGGCTAGACCAGCCAAAGTGTCTTTGAGGCACCCTCAAGTGCACAGCAAAAAAAAACAAAGGCAACTTGATCTGAAGTGTCAAATCAGTAAGTGGCACTGAGTCTTGCTTCTATAGACACAGTGATCTAGCCTGGGTAACATATCAACAACTGAAGACAACTGAACTCAGGTGAAGCACTTTGACACAGCATAGTAGTTCAATACAGTAACTGCAATAATAACTACCTAGTTAAATTCATTCATTCATTCATTAGGAATGCAGGCTTAATTTGCTTTCTACTTTGTTTACATTGTGTAAAGAGGGTGTCAGTACTTTAAACATTCTGGTCACACTGAACTGAACAGGAAGGACCCTGGTGTTACCTAAAGCAACAGGAAGTTAGAAATGTCACCCACAAGCACTGTGCTACTGCACAGGGATGCAAAACAAAAGGATCTTCTTTTAATATATATGATTAAAAACAGGTAATAATCTCCCATTGCCTGACCAACTGCCATTTTCAATTTTTCTGCCAAAACGTATTCAGTTACAGGCAGTATTGAAGATCATAATTTGTTTCTACATAAAATGTAAAACAATTTACAAATAGCTTTGCAAAACTTGATAGTAATTGTAGTTCTGATATGCAGGTTCAAATATTTTCATGCACCCTTGTTGACCTTTATTAATTTGAATGCCTAGAGATTACACTGTACAATACCTGGCCATATATGGACTATTTTGTTGCTACTGTTTGGGTACATCGCTCTAGTTAAAAGCACTGAATCTTCAATAAGAGTGGAACAAAAGTTGCCTGCAGTCAATGACTTGGAGAACAAAGGGGAATATGTACTCTTCTAACAAAAGGGGGCACTGTGGGACACCTGGAGGTGATAGCAGGGTAATAGCCTGCTAATTGTTTTAACACATCAGAATAATACACCTGTTCACAATTACAAACACAGAGCTGAGACAGCAATCTCCCAAGACTCAGATTTCCCCTTCAATCTGCAGCACAATGTTAATACAAATATATGCTGCCTCATATGTGCAGCAGCACTAAATAAAATACAATGAAAACCCTGCCATGACTCTGTCATGTGGATGTGGGGTGAACACGGGCAGCCAGGAAGGCACTGGTTTGTGTTCATATCGCTTTGGTGAGACACCATTCTTCAATATCCTTGAGGGTGGTTAGAGGTTCTGCTGAATGATCCATACATTTATTTTTTTTAAAGAACAGTATATTCTTGGGTGTGGAAGCACCCACCAACAGAACTGTATAAAATCGGGGGGTTATCGGAGTATGGTAAGTTTAGTGCAAAGTCAAGATAGTTATCATGTTCACCATGTATTGTTTGGTGTTTAGGTGAGTGGAGCCATGGGAGATATACGGTGTTGGGAAATGTATCACAGAACGAATGTGGACTATAACACTATAACACTCTTCATTATAACGAAACCCATCCCCCAAAAAAAAAAATATACACACACTGTCAACATCCCGGTCTGTATGCCACCCCTGCAGTGAAGTCAACTCTTTCGTCTTCATAAAAAGCGCACACTGTGTAACTGCATCCGAAACGAAAATCATTTTATGTTGCAACAAAGCTGGAAACTATACTGATCGTTTGAAAAAAGGAGTAAAGCAGGCACATCTCTGTCATGAATATACTGTATGTTGTCAAAAAGCACTCTTTTTCTGGCTTGTTCAGTAACCATGCGGCAAAGCAAAATTGACAAGAAAAAAACAACAACAAAAAACTTTTCATGTCAGGTTGATTTGGAAGAAAAACTCAGTTTGGGATTCTTTAACGAATTGGATAAAGCAAAGGCAGAATACAGGTGACGAAAGGGTACATGTAATTCTACTTTTATGCACAATCGCATCTCATTAACTTACTCCAACAATTTATCATTCATTTTGATTGTCCTTTCGCTATAACAAACCCTGCGATATAATGAACAAAAGGCCTGGTCCCCAGCAGGTTTGTTATAGCGATTACAGTAGTTTTGTTGTATGTGCTTTTTGGCTTGTTCTTTGTGTTTGTTAGTTATTTGTTTTTGAATGTGCACGCACTTCGGTGTCCGAGTCTCAATAAGAGCGTGTCAGAAGTGGGGCAGCACCCCTAGAAACTCAGAGACAAAGTACAGATTTAAAATAAAAACTAAATAAACGGGTGAACCATACAACACAACTACTCCACATTTGTTCTGTAATAAATTTCTCAACATTGTGCATCTCCCATGGCTCCACCCACCTAAACACCACACAATACTCTACTGATCCACCGTGTAATCATTTATTCACTAGCACTCCTCTCACAATACCAACACCACCTACATAACCCTCCTTTCACATTCACTAAACACCCTTTACATAGCCTACGACTGGAGTTCAATTAATCATCATTATTCAATTTACGGCCTCAGCCACATTCCCACGTGTTTCTGCAGGGAGGAATTTAACCCCATCCCTGCCAGCCCAATATTCCCCCCACACAACCCCACACACCAGTGCACCGGCAGGGCTTTCACTCTACCACAGGACCCTAAACAAAAATATGGACATAGCTATACATACAGTGTAGGGAAAATTACTTTTAAAAAGTAATCTGTTACAGTTACAAGTTACTTGAACAAAATTGTAACTAGTTCTCAGGCTACAGCTTGAAATACTCTTTGAAGATCCAGGTACTGAACCCACTCATTCCCTCCTCAGATACCATTTTCTAGCAAGATGACATAAAAAGTGCATTCTTGTGACATGTAGGGTTTGACTCCCAGTGTTGCATCACTTCCTGATCTATGCATTATGTTATGCATTATTTTTATTTTTTTACATATAATGTAGTGCATTACCACATTTAGGTACCTGTCTGAAAAAGGAATCTTTGCAGTTACAAGTTACTGAAAAATTTCTTTCTTTAATTTAAGCAGAGTTCTTTCCTGCAGTGCTATCTGCAGTTCTGATTTTTAAACTCCCTTTATATAAATGCCTGTTTAAAAAACACCTTTTCTGCTGAAGTGCAACAGTATATATATTTTAATGACTAACGGTGACCGTTCTGTACTCAGATCTGCCACCATTTAAATCAATTGAACAAAACCTGTAATTTGATGACAGGCTGTGGCAGAAGAACATGGCACCAGGGGAAATGACTCCGGAAAGGATCCTGCATGTAACTCTTGAACGTGGTGACAGGTTTAACAAGCAGGAGGGTTGAGAACACAGTCACTGGGGGTACCAGACAACGCAGTAATTGAAGATTCAACAGCACTGACAATATCAAAGTTTATAAATAAAGTAGGACATTCCTAACTCCTATTTGTAGTGTGGATAATTGCCCAGCAGATAAACAGCGAGAGTTTTATGCCCTGCCAGCTGTCAGGCAACTCATCCTTGCTATTTGATAGCTTGGTCACAGGCCAAAGTCCACAGTTTAAAACCACTGGGCTAGACTCAAACTACCAGCATAGACAAACTCACTGCTTTCAAAACAACGCAACAGTGATTGTCAGGTGAAACACCCTCCAACTGATATATCTGCAGTACAATAAGTCAACCGAGGGTGTGTTATTCACTCATTTTACACCAAAAGCGGAGCACCCTACAGAGGGTCCTCATATAATAGTAATAAGGGTACCGTAAAACTTCAAATAATTGCCAGGTCTCAAATAGTCGCCTGTCTCTAATACACGCCCGGTCTGCTGGCAAATACTGTAAATAAACGCCGGGTCTCTGTCATTGCCATTGAAGCTGAGGAAGATGAGGAGGAGCTTGAGCGTAATGAAGTGAGAGCAATGAAAGTGACTCTCAGGATTAATAAATAATAAAAAAATGTAATTTAAGGTAGGCATACATGTAATGTATATTTGTTTAATGCAGTTATTATGTTATGAAAAGTTTTCATAATTTTAAGCATGCTGAAAGTAGGCCAGATACAAACCTCTTGGCGCATTTTAACATGTTTTGTTGTATTAACAATGTACAAGTTTGAGATAAAACAATACATTATTTTTTATAATGACACTTATTGCTTTTATTGTTCATTTTAAAAAAATAAACATTTTAGAAATTTGTATTATTATTATTATTATTATTATTATTATTATTATTATTATTATGCTGTAAGCGTAGCCTACACGCCTGTGTTCTGATATCTACAGGGCTGTCTTTTAGTTGATTTATCTATTATTATTATTATTAGTAGTAGTAGTAGTAGTATTAAACAATGGTAGATTAATTTATTTTTAAATACAAATTCGTACTTCTGCTTGTTCATTTTCCAATGTTTTGCATACCGTATCCTTGTTAGCCAATGCATATAAAAAGACTGTAATAATACTTTAGCTTTATACTTGAAGGTGTACAATACAATGCAATTTTGTTATAAAACAAAACTGTTACTTAGTTCCTACTGACACACAACCTTTTAACAAAGTTGCTTATGTGTTTAAATTTAGTTACGACGTTGCTACAAGGTTGTGTGTTAGTGGCTTCTCAATGACCACATGAAGCATGTGATCTAATATAAACGCTGGTCTCAAATAATCGCCGGTCTGCAATACGCACCGGGTCTGCTGGCAAATATTGTAAACAAACGGCAGAGAAGTTTAATTGAAGTTTTATGGTAAAAGTATCTGAATGAAATCAAGACTTTATCAAATCATTGCCAAATGCAAAATGAAACATCTACAGGAAGCTAGCAGGGTACGAAAGAATTTGGTGAAGAGTGGTTAAAAACTAAGGTAGTTATTGTGTTCACCCAGTATAGTGTGACAGACAAACAGACAGACAGAATATGCGCATAAGGGTCACTATTGTTTGAATGAGGACCATTTTTTTGCAATGGCGTCCTGCCAAGACTACTGCAGCATTTAATGCAATCAAATTGTTCCACATAATGCACTGTATAACTCTCAATTCTATCTCAACCTGGAGAAATCCTGAATGCTGTGTAGAGAATAAAAATGAAATTGCAACAAAATTTGTACACGGGAACATGATTATTTTGGTGAGTAAAACAATGATGTTTAAAATATAAGATATAGTAAGAAGAAAAAGGATCATGCAACAATGGCAAGTAATACTGCTTGAATTGGTTTTTAGAAAATTCAGTGTGTTTAAAAAAAATTGAAAATGTACATACAATTATAAAATCTTCTAGTCTGAAATGTAATGCAAACTAATGTGGTGACGTGTGAAAGCTGTGTGCAACTATTCAGCAACAAAACTCTAATCAAGCAGTATTATCTGCCAGTGGGAAAACATTTTTTTGTACTAGGATCATAAATACTATACGAAAACACAACTGTCCACTTTACTATCTTAGTGACTAAGGCCTTTCCCTTATAAAAGTTGACCACAATAAATGTGCATTGTAATTTTGTAGTTCATTTTCCCATTCTTTTCCCATGGTTATACTATTTAGTTGCCATGTATTTTATTTTATTTATTTTATTTTTTTTTTTAATTATCTTTACACAATGTTAGCATTCCCAAGAATAGTAAGCCAAAAAATTCCTGGGAAATTTTAGGATTAAAAAAAAAAAAACGAAAAGGGCCTAGAAGTTCTAACTCCTAAAATCTATTTTTTTTTTTAGGAAAGATTCAAACACAAACAAGTTGTGTCTTAAAGCACCCTAGTCATGGTGTTGATGCTGAATCACTGGGATCCTTTAAGAGTTTTGATATGAGTCAGCTACTAGGAACCGGACGAGTAAAGGTGGCCTATTCACATCCACGATTTTTCTTATCTAAGGGCTATCATTTTTGTCCTCACTATGCTGGTGTATACACTTTTATAGCAGGGTGAGGTGCAATAACACACTCTTAAACTGAGACACACACACACACACACACGTTGTTATTCTTTCCACTTGTGGTTTTAAGAAACTGTAAGAGAGCAGAACGGAAGTTTGCAAACCCACACACTCCCTTCAGCGATGCTCGAAACAGACTGCACAAAACACACTGGCTCACAACCAGCTTCACTCCCAATTCATTGTAATTTGTCATTGTAATTTCCTGAACAGCAAACTGTACACTACATAAAACAGGTAACCACACAAAATGAGTCAATTTAATTCATTTTGAACCTCAATAACTATGATAGTAATGCAAAGCCATCATAGGGAACTGTAGCAATGAAACAATTTAATATATAATTTAAAAAATATAATAATTAAAAAGCTAAAAGAGTAAATAACTTCAAATGTCATTATATTTGTGCTTTTTTGTTTTTGTTTACATTTCCTTTACTGTTTATTTGGCTGTGAGCTTAGAGAGAATCCTATCTGGCAGGACTAAACTGCCATCTTCATTCCAGTCCAATCATGTGACAATATGCCTTCTCAACTAGGCAGAGAGAGTAGGTGGGGCTGGCAGAGTTGAAAGGTCAAATTGTCACATGAATGGAATAAGTCATGTTCAATCCCTGCAGTTAGAATTCTCCTGACAAGCTACAAGCAGCTCAAAGCCAGGTAAAGACAGATGTAGATTAAAATGAGTATAACTCAGTTTTGGTGTAACAGAAACCAGAACCCAGAATGATTGCAAACACCATAAAATAGTAAGAGAAACCTGAGAAAAAGCAAATGAAATGACATCTGAATGACATCTAATCTTTTACATTAATACTTCTAAATGCTACTAAATAAAACCTGCTTGACTCGCACATTGCATGCAACAGCAGGGGATCATGAATAATATCTATGAAAGTGCTGACTCGACAAACAAGAGTTATCCAACAGTAAATGTGATTTGCAGCAACTACATTTTCTCCATTGATATATAAGAACATTGATTTTAAAAAAAAGTCAGATGATATAATGCAATTCTTGAGCACTTACCGTCATGACTAGCTATTCAGGGAGCGCTATGTTTCATGTGCTGTGATTTTAAAACTAAAAATTTCATAACAGCATCTAATATGATGCAGTTTATATATAGACACATAACACAATCAAACCTGCTAATATCAAGTCACCCTCTGAATATCCCCACATTGAAATGCCTGCCCAGAAAATAATGGGAGTCAATGGGGTACAAGCTCCTGAAAAGATCACCTTATTATCACACTCTAGTTTATATCAACTGATTTACACCCTTATTATGATGTACAGGATTATAAGCATTACGTAAAAGATTGGAAGGTTTACATTTAAGTAAGTTGTTATTAAGTAATAAATTATACTGAATAATATAGTATTGCATAATCTAGTCGTTCTGTTGTTTTAAGTATTACAGTGTGTTGTACAGTGTAATAGACTGACTGTTGAAAAACATTTTAATAGTGAATACTATTGTAATCAATTCAATACCGAGTACTCTATTTTCAGTTCCACAATAAAATTAAGCATATCTGTATTCTCAACACCTTTTCTGTTTTAATGATTACTTTACCAGTTTATTGGGGAACTCCTGATGAAGTCAACTTGGAGTCCTATTGAAGCGACATTAAGATGGGTTCAAACGTGTTAAAAAACAGTACCAATGTTTTTTTTTTTAATAATAATAATAATAATAATAATAATAACAATAATAACAACAACAACAACAACAACAACAACAATAACTAGAGTTGCTAGCAACTATAAAGGCTTCCAAGAAAACATGGTTTAATCATCACAAATAATCGCTAATACAGCTTGCTACGTTTCCTATAATTAGTTCATGGGCAACATAAGTTGTATTGTGTACTGAGCATAATCTTACGCTTTAGTTTAAGTGCACTGATCTGTCTTAGATACAGCTGAGGAGTTATAGGCCAATTTTTAGGTTTTGAACCTTAAGAGGTCAAAGGTCATGGGTAATGACATTTTTTTTACAGAGCACGTATGACTTCCTATATGTGTTCCATATGAACCATGACTCTATCTGTGATCCCTGAGGCGCGAGGAGCCAGTTTTTAGCTTGACCTTTTAGAGAGGTCAAAGGACAGAGGTGATGACATTTTTCACAGTGCACATATGTCTTCCTATACGTGTTCCATTATAACTATGACCCCATCGCCATGTCCTAGGAGATAAAATGTAAACGTTAATTCCAATATGCCTGCCAAACCATGTGACCAATCTGCTTTCGATTTTAACGAATATTACTGTATTATGGGCCGTACAACTCTACCAACATTGAAGAGCATACGTGCAAAACTGTTCTTGTTATGGATCATAAAGGTCGTTATTCAATTATCAATATGACCGCCAAACCATGTGACCAAAACATGCCATTTTGAAATCGACAGTACTTCACATTCCCCTCTACTATCTTGCTGAGTTTCATGTTTCTAGTGTATTGTATTATGAATTTATACTTTAATATATGTAAATATAGCACTCGTGAAATTAATATTTTGCTTGCTGCATCCATGTTTAATGAAAAAGCAGGGATTTTACAAAATTTAGAAAAGATCTTGTCCTGAGCAAACGTGACAATTTTTGTGCCGCTCAACATTGCGGTTTCAGACAAGAAGATCTTTGAATATTTTGCGCAAATCCAACGTGCATGGTGAAATTGTTTTGTTCGCGGCATCCATGTTTTTTAACGAAAAAGCCTAAAAATACCTGAGTGTGATATCAAAAAACGGTGCACAAAAAAAAGAAATCTTGAAAAATGGAGGAGGGTACATTTATAAAATATAAAATTATAATATATAAAATTTTTACTTCAGTAACGCATATCTGATTATTTCATTTTGGTCCGTTCCAACCCTTGTCCACTTTTCAGGGAACACAAAAAAGATACAATATCAAAAATACACATCTGATAGGACTGTTTTTTAAAATAATTAGGATTCCATTTAGATGTACTGTATTGGTTTTGTTGGTACAGTACTATATTTTCAACAGAAGTAGTATTTTAATTCATAACGATATGATTCAGAAAATATCACTTGCCAAAACTAAAGACAGCACGTTTACTGTAATACAGTACATGCTTTTAAATCCGAAGTATTGTAGCAGTATATAAAATTTCCCTTTAACAACCCAACAGCAAAATAAAATCTAAATGTCTGCGGATTGATTGTGTTAATACAAGGGCAGTAAACCATGTGTCTGGGTAAGGGATATCCGAGTGCTGACTGTACTTACATAACGGCAAAACAAATATTTCACAATATCTCAGAATGAAGAAAAAAAAGACTGCAGCTTGCAACAGTTGCTCATCGGTACTTTCCTCTCAAGGCAGTACTTTATTGTATCATCTTAGAGGAACGTAAGCTGATTTTTCTTTTCTTTTTTTTTCAACTTATTTCTTTCAAATGGTATCAGAAAATGTAATCTGAAAAATTTGTTTGTCTGAGAAACTGGTTGGCTTAGTGATTTAACTCCCGTAGCGTAAGCCGGACAGGTTTTTGTTTTGTTTGTTTGTTTTTACTTTAAATGCAAACAAGAGTGATTCAAATAAACAAATACTGGTACATCTTGACCTAATCAATCAGACCCACCCCCCCACCCCCCTTTTTGGCTTTTAAAAGCAATATATACTTTTTAACCCATCCTCAGCACCAAAAGAAGAAAAAAAATGTTGCCCTTTCCCCTTAAAACATTCAAATTAAAGAACCAGGTATGAGCCCTCCCAATGCTCACATGACTACACTCTAAAACCCAGTGCAGCAACACCACCTAATAATATTATAATGATATAGTGTCATGTGTTAAAAATGAATATTAAAAATACTAAAAAGCAGAATGGAAAATAAGGAGGCAGCTTGGGAATTCATCCATAACTTAGAACAGCAATGATGAAATGAGAAAAGAGCTTTCTGCTCGAGCCATTGATTAGCTCAGTGTTTAATTTTAGCCCATGATGTGCTGCAGTGAGATCATCCCAACAATGGCCTGGTCCCTGACTGCACTCCAGCACCGCCACACTGTCTCAGCAGGGAGGAATGTGATGGGGGAGGGAAGGGAAGAAAAGAGCACAGTGATTGTAAAGCAAGAGAATAAGAAGAAGGAGTAATAGGTTGGGAAGAGGAGAAGGGGGAAAGAGGAGCAGGAAGGAAAGGGGAGGATCAGTGGTAGGTATGAAGGGGAGAGAAAGAGAAGAGAACAGGGAGAAGCAGGCATACGGGAGAGGGAGTGAGGGAGCAAAGAGGGGATGTAACAGCAAAGAGTTGGAGAGAGGGAATAGGGAGTGTACAGAAAACAGGAAGGAGGCTAGCAGGAGATGGAGGAAGGGATAAACAGGGATAGGGAACAGAGGAGAGAAGACCATACTTGTTAGGAGCTCTCTCTGTGTTCACTCTCCTGAAGCCAGGGAGATCCCACACCAGAATCAAAAATTCCTATTCCAATCATTTTACAGCAAACAAATACTTCATACAACTTAATGAACTTGTCAGGTAACCTGATAAAGCCCATGGCATAAACCTCAGTAAAGACTATGCCGTAAAACGAAACAGGAATTGGAATTGTATAAAAGCGAACTAGGACAGGAAATGGAATTGGAATTGAAAAAATGGAATTGACCCCAACTCTGTCCCACACACTCCCTGTACAACAGTGAGGAATTCTGCCTGACTGATGATATGAGATTGATGATAAGAGCTGATGCCTCCTTTCTGGTCCAACAGATTAAGCTGTGTTTCAGCCTGATGATTATAAGAAGAAAATAGTCTGGAAAGAAACTGTGCACTGAGGAATATGACAATGAAAATGTGGCTTCAATGCACTCCATAGCACTTGCTCTGATTATAGCTGTGCTTCACAATGTCCTTGTAAATATGATATGCATAGTCACCACATTATTGTGCTGGGGCAAATATTTCAATATTTCAACAAACACCCCTTTGAAATGTATTTGGTGCCAAAACATGACTTATTCATTCATATAAAATAATTAATAAATGGCTTTATGAAAAAGATATTATGCAATGAAAACCAATGAGTAAATTACATCTGAAATAAAGAACGCACATTCAACTGTAGTGCATTTCTTCTCTTTATTCCAGGGTTTGTTTTGTTTTTTTACACTAATATGAATTATACTTTTGTTTACCATAAATAATAATTTACATTTGGAAAGAATACTCAAACATGAAATTTGTGATTGTCCCTAAACTCCCAGATTCAGACTACAAGAATCGAGTTTCATAAGTTCTCTTGACAGACAAATTAAGATGTGGCATGCGTACAGAGCCAGAGCCAATCTCCCCTCTCCAGGCATAAGCACCCTGCAGTGGTGGGTAAACAGGCAGAGCTGTTGCCTTTAGTCTTAAATCTTCCTTGAAGCTGTAGTGTTCTCTAATGAATCATGTGTGCAGTATTGTTGCTTGAATGATTCATCCCATGCTCATGAAAAACAGGAAAAAGACTGCTGTCAGTCCACATAGATAATGAGATAACAGCAGCCCTTTCAATGCATTTCGCTCTCCCTTATAACAAAGGTACCTCTGCAGCTAGTTCTAGCGATTGCAGCTAATTGACTACTTTCTTTAACCTACATTAGTTCCAGTATGTTTTATAACAAAAATACGTGCTTAAATATGTTTCTTTCAAAACTGCACAGTAAGATATATGCAGCTAGTTGAAGTTCAAAACAGGTGAGATGTATGGAACTGTTATGTTAGCTACAAGTACTTTATGCAATTTAAATCAACAACAAATAAGTAGGTAGCTTCAAGTGCGATTGAATTATTATTAATTATTATTATGTTTTACATTAGTGCAGTATCTATACTATCATTGACTGACTGCTTTACAGTTCTGGGTGATGGTTTCATAGTATATCTACTCTTCATTCCCATCTGCCTAGCTGCACAGGTTCTTGATCTGTCTGTCTGTCCAGCAACAGGTTTGGCTTTCTAGTCATTGTTCGGCCAGTCGACCAAGCTGTCAACTAACTGATCTCTCGGTGACTGAGGACAGTCTGTCTGGCTTCTTGGTCTATCAGTTGGTCAATTGATTGATTGATTTATCACACACTGGTTATTAAAGGGTACATCAGCACTATGTGAAAATAAAACAAACTATCCCACCTTGCTGTGTATTTGGTCATAATAATAATCTGTATGCACCCACACAGCTGCATATGCCATACTGCTAATGTCAAAAATCACTCTTCCCCAGCACCTCTTCTGAGCCAAAAAAGTTGACTTCCGCATGTACTGTTAGAGTACTGGCGCTTGCCCAATGAAGCATTGTGTAAGCTGTATGACCTCCGTGTAGAAACTTCTCTCTCTTCTCTGTGTGCCAAACATGGTCTATGTGCTGTGTTAGTGGTCACGGTGTGTATTACAGTTACACAACATTTTGTGCGTGGTTTATAATGCCTCTCCACTGACTCATGGACCACATCAACACTACCATTGATGCTTTTGGCAATTTAGTAGATTTCATTATTCGCAATGTTTGCAGAACAAGTTTCGGAAACAATGTATTTCCTTTCAGAATGAGGTCTTTGAGGATGTTCTGACCAAAAAAATCCTTTTCATTTGGTTACTCATTTGCACTCCCAGAAACAACATATGCACAATAATATAGTCTACACACTAATCCAGCTTTTGATATGAAAGCCAGTTTGTTTATCTGCAGTGATCACATTGATGTGATTGAGTGTGGATATCATAGTGAAACTAATGTGCTCCATCGAAGGTCTGTAATAAACACAGTGTATGTATGTATGTATGTATGTATGTATGTATGTATGTATGTATTTCTGTAACGACACAATTAATAAAACATGATATGGCAGTTTGACAAGTGACGAGGCATTATAAATCATGTACAAACTTTACGTACTGGCCTTGGGAAATATTTCACAACCTGCAGCACACCCGCCAATCGATGCATAAAGCCATGAAAAAGTATGGCTAACTCCAGGTATTTACAAACTAAAGAAAAAAGGAAAAAAAATGTGCAATGATATTGTTTATTTTACATTTTAATTGGGGTAATCTTTCATTCAATTTAGACTTGGAAGCTGCTCTACAATTAGATAAGGTCCTTTCCCCTCATCATCTTTTTTTTGTTTTTTGTGGGGGGGGTCACTGATATCATCACAATATTTTATTATTTAACTTTATCAATTGACTTTTTATCTATATATAAAGTATACAAAGTGTTATTTTGAAAAGCTTTAAGATTATCTGTCATAAAAAGGTCCACTGAAATTAAATCTTAAATTAAATTACAATCAAACATTTCATGTGAAAGATCAATGTAAAATGTATTTTAAAAAGGTAAGCATACCGACGCAGAAACACGAAGACTTTTTTGTGGAAAAAGAGGCACGAATAGGAAGTTTTGCATCAGTAGTATCATTTTCAATTGTTACTATTATCTTTTTTTTTTTTTTTTTTTTGGTATCTACCAATCTTGTAGTCTAGTCTCCATCTCTACTGTATTCACTTTCTGTGTGTCTGCTAACTGTAGTCTCCACAGGAGCTCACAGGCTGGATTTGAGAGCTAACATGCCTGACTGGAAGCTGCTCGTTCACTTGTGTAATTAGTATTTTTCTTTCATGAATAACAGGTTTTCGAGACCTCTGAAGAACCCCAGAGACAGCACGTTCCTCTAAACAAAGGGCTAGACTGAAGGTGCTGTTTAATAAAGCAGAGAGCACAGTACACATGCACGGAGGTCTATGATCTTCACCATCTAGACAAGAAGATCACAGTGCAAGCCCAAGGCTAATTTAATGTCTGAAAAGCTGTTCAACGAAGCCCATAGACCAAACTGAACCAAAAGTAACATCAATGTATGAGAGTGTAAACTACCCATGGGTAGAATACGTAGGTAGTATTTTATTTTCTGCTTTCGTGCATTCTTACAGATCAGCCTACCAATAGCCACTGCAAAGATCCAATGAGCTGAACCAGGCAGAGCCTACCACCTGATCCAGGGACTCGTCAATGGGCGGAAAGGGGTAGGAATCCTTCTCCATCACATCATTAAGGCGCCTATGGTCCACGCAAAACCACCACTCGCTCTTCTTCGGTACCAGCACAAAAGTGAGGCCCATAGACTGTCGGAGGGCTCAATCATGTCTGCATCTTACATTTCATGGAGGATGCGGTCTGCCGATCCCTGCCTGGCCAGGGGTAGTCTGCAGGGGTGCTGTCTGATGGAGCGGGTGTCACATGTACCAATGGAGTGCTGAACTAGGTACATGTGGCTGGTTTCTCCATGGCCGGCGAAGGTGACCTGGAATTCGGTCAGCAGTGTCCACAGCCTGGCACCTCTCACAGCTATTGCACCAGACCGCTTCTACTGCTGCCAGGGCCCCCAGGTGAAGCTGTAGCTGCTGGGCTGTGACAGGTTGGAGGCTGGTATTGCGGGCAGTCTGGTGGTAGCGATACCACAGGAGGGCCAGAACAGGGCGGCCTGGCGAAGCAGTGGTTCTGAGTGACTGATGTTGCCATGGTGCAGACTGAGCAGCCTGCCCACTCGTTATAGGAAATCCAAAATAAGTATGCAGAGGTCTTGCACTGCACCCAGGCAGATCTCGTTGTGCTTAATGACTCCTTGTGGGAGGTGGAATTCACTGGACACAAACACAAAGTTCACGTTATGAACACCCCACAAGATGGCACTGCGCTGCTGGCTCACCCGAGTACCAACAATGGTAAACAGGGAGCCAATGAAGAGTGCACACACATGCACAGGTGCGTCAAAATAATAATCTAAAACAAAAGGCGAAAGCAAAAAGGGAAAATAAAACACAATAACAAAACTACAAACAAAAGTTTGCTGCTTCAGCAGCATTCCCCCATCGTCGCTAACCGTACGGCTCGGGTCTTCAGCCTGTGCCTGCTCGTTATTCCTCTACCTAACACTGTGTGGGGATGCCTAAGGTTTCCCCGCTGACTACACACGTTCCCCCTTGGGACCATAACAGAAAGGACTGTCCTGCCCGATTCCAGGCTATCTTCCTCCGCCTGGTTTGCTGGTCTGGTCTTTTAGATCCAGGCGCTGGCGTTCTGTTTTGGTCTCTCCCGTAACTTCTGAAAAGAGCTCCCGCTCTCGTTCTCCTAGAAGGGCAGAGCTGAGGAATAGCAGAGCATTATTCTTATAGGTCGAGCACCACTCAAGACCCACCTCTCGACCACTCAGAGTGAAAGAGCGAGCCCTCTCCCAGCCTCCCCGTGTCACTGCCACGATTGACAGACGGACCCTTCACGGCTCCCGAGCTCCCCCTGCAAGACCATGTACGCACAAAAGAGCCAGCACAGGTCCCACCCTGTTACACTCCTCCATATTCTACTTGTATCCATCACCTTGCCTCTACAGGTGCCAGCTCCCCCCTGACCATCTTCAATTGGACCGGCGTCCTTTAAACCCGACTCCTCCAGGCAGAAGTGGCCCTCTGCAAGATGTCCTGCCGGACCGTGGTGATGGAGGACCCGGTGTCAATGCAGTACAGGGCACCCCCTCAACATGGATGGCGGCCTAGAGGCAGGTACCTTCTCCTGCGCGTCCAACAACTGCAGCATCAGTGGGTTGGAATGTGGTGGAGTTGGGGTCAAGTCTCTGGGCCTCAATCTCCCCTTCTATGCAGTCCTGTCTAGCCAAACATGTGATATCAGCGGCTACGGCTCCTACCTTCACCCTAGGTGCTCTCTTCCGACGCGGTATCGACACCAGAGCTGTGTAGTTGGCTCTCTCCTCTCGGAAAGGCTTCAGACACGGCCCCAACTAAGGATTGGGCCAAGCAGGTTGCTTTCTTTTGCTTTGTCCAAGCGAAGTCAGCGGTGGACAGCTCGAACTAGGCGAGGAAGGCTTCCAGTGAGGATGTGCCATTGAATCATGGCAGCTTGGCCATGGGGCCTTCCGATGAAGTAAGCTGCTGGGTAAGGTCAGGCTCTCATGGCAGGCAGGGGCTGTGCGCTCTCTCCAGTAGGCAATGCCATCTCTCTCGGGTGATAGGTGCTGCTCGCTCTCCATCGCAGGCGCTTCTTGAGGGAACTCTAACTGGATCCTTCGTGGGCAGCGGGGGTGAGGCTCAGGAGCAGCTGGTTCTTCCTTGATAGAAGTTGACTGTGGGGTGGGCCGCGAGGGGAGTCCCGCCTCTGCTGGAACGGCGGCACAGCGATGTGAACTCCCATCTGGGCGCCTCTCTCCAGAGAGCTTTCACCACCACCGTGGCTCTCAGCCAGGATAGAGCTCACTCTCTGTTTCCGACAGGCGCTTCGAATAAATTTTTTTATTTGTTTATTTTTTTCAGGTGGATGGATATGCAGTTGTGGTTGCAATCCATTAACATACAGTATAAATGACATTTTAGAACATTTATAAGCAGTTTTAAAATGCATTGCACAAACAGCAAAGTGTTACAAAATAGTATGTTCACAAATACAGCACCAGACATTATGAAGTAGTCATTCTACCCCCAGTTCTCTGTGCTTTAATCTCAGAATGAAACCAAGCAAGACCCCTCCCTCAGCAATGTGAACCAAGCTGACCATCTCCTCTCTGGTTTGGATGCTAGTGCTGGTCCAGCAATTCCTGCAATAGAGCCCTGCCTTTGTTCTGTTTCTAAAGAACCTCCCTCCTCCGCCCTTCACTCTCCCAGCTTGTGCTTGCATGGATGTCCCTGTGTATTTAAAACATGCTGGGAAGGCTGCAAGACTGTGGGCCCCAGTGCTTGGGAATCTGAGAAGGAGAATGACACACCAGACACATTTAAGCCCTGTCAGTCTGTACTGATGTGAAGAGCCTGCCACTTTCCCCAAAAGAACACCTCTTAATCCACCCACTCTCCCCCAGCACAGGGTCTGGCCTCATTTGCATTGGACAAGGGGAGTGTGTTAACTCTTAACTGTCCTCTAGGCTCACACCCCTACACTGATACACTGTAATCAAATCTCTCTGGAGACTGTTAAGCTGTGTAAATTAAAGTCTATATGCTTAAACAAATTGGGAATGTTTGTAACCAATCACAAAAACCATCATGTTAACACTTTTTAAAACATGACATGTCTTTGTGTATAAGACTCCATGTGCATATTTAACTGTACATGGAAAGCTTGTGATGCAATGTTGCACATGAAATAAATTGGCCTACGTTGTAAACACCTATATTTGGCCTGCATATTTTTGAGAATGATTAACCATTTAGGCAACATTCAAAACTTTTTATGTCTAAGTTTACTTTAAAGGTTTGACATAGTGGAATAAGGTTTCAAGGGTGTCAGAAGCGTGTCCACTGATCAACACACTAGACAAAACATTTCTCCACATGGCTTAGTATTTTGTAAGTTCCACTCAAAATGCTATTAAACGAGATTCCGGAGTGGCCAGATATAAGCTGGGGATCCAATAAGGAGTGTTGCACTGTCCCTGATGCTCCTGTGCAATTGGCTGGGATTGATTCACCACATTGCACTACACATCTCACATTGTATTACTCCAGTAGTACCTATTCCATATGTAACTTCCTGTGCCCTGCAGTCTCAAGATCTACTAGTTGAGCGCTGAGTCCGACTTCTCATAAACTGAATCTGAACCAGATTCTCACATTCTGCTCAAGCTGTAAATAAAATAAAATACAATACTTTTACAGAGTGAAATATAAATATTGTATACCCTTTGAATTTTCCCGTGATATGAAAATCACTTCAGAAATAGAATTGTGTTGTTGATGCAAAGAAACAGGGCTATCAATACAGTCTATATTCTGAAAGAGTGCACAGAAGTACAATAAATAAAGTGTAGTAAACAACACTGAATAGTACTGAGAGATACTGCTGCTTAAATACAGAGACAAATAATTTTCAATAATATTGAAAACTGAGTGTCTTTCTAAAACAGAAACAGTGATCGTCTCTAGATCTGTCACATCTTAAAGCATAATAAATACACACTTACTGAAGCTGAAGCAGTTGCATTGCAACATGCAGTGTGGCGGCATTTGCGGTCACAAAGAAATAACAGAACAGGGCCATTCAAGCACAGTAATTTCAGGTTACTGTGAGCTCAAACTGCGTGTTTAGCTGCTGCTTTATTTCAATCCTAGGCATACTCACATTAGCTTTCATAGCAATAGACTACAATCACAATGGCATAGGACTAGCACTGAAGTATGGGACCATGCTGGGTTCTGTAATTACAGCTCCATTCACACTGGCAACGCTGGTTTGCAACTGCACAGTGTAAACAGGCTGGAGGGTCAGAGACTCAGCTAGAAAGGGAACCCAAGATCTATTATAGGCATCATATTACTGATCATCAGAACAAGCCGTGCAGGTGTCCGCTTGAGCTTACCAGGCACCTGGCCAATAGGACTCGCTGTAGCATGATGAGTAGAAACACTGGCCACAGATTTCGCCTCCCTAAACTGCAGAAGCTCCAGAGCCAATGCAATTCTCCCTCTGGGATCCCCTTTGCACAGCCAGGAACCTGCACCCCCTTGACTACACGACTGACCCTGCTCACCACACGGCCACGCCTTTACCAGGAGAGATCCTCAGGGATCTCTGCGCCCCCTGACTGTATGACTCACCCTGCACACCACACAACCATGCCTTTACGAGGGAAGACACCCACACTAGTGAGTTTTTTTATACAGTAAGTAACTGATTGATTTCAAAACTTTGTCTGGTCTTAAAGGTTGCCAAAGATTCAGCAATAACGACAGGGTTACCATTCCAAACCCTCACTACTATCTGGTTGCACTTCATTGGACTCTCTCAGAGCCACAATGTCTCTTTAGTGCTGTGGTGGACACAGTACAAGTGCGGTCTCTGCTGGCATTACAAAACCTTATCATAAACACCTTGGATTTGTACTCTACACTTTCAGCTATACACCCAAGCATTCTATTTGCCTTTTTAATTGCTTCCCCACACTGTGTGGTTGCTGACAGCGAGAAGTCATTTACAACACCATCCTCTTTCTCTTGGTGGAGAAGAAAAAGAGAGAGAAAACAAAAATGTTTCCTAAGGATCACAGTGTATCCAGATCAAGCCCCCTCCTGCAACAATTCTTATTTTCCAGTTCCCACAATACACCACTCATTTCAGTGGCTTTGTTGCAGGGGGGAGCATAAACTGTTTAGACTGCAATGTTTCAAAGAAAAAAAAAATTCTACTGGCAAACATTCTTGAACAAAAGTTGAAAAAAAAAATGCTGTGCTACAGACAATGCAGGATACAGCAAAGGTAAAGTACCGTGTTTCTTGTAAACATAGTAGGGGATTCTGTGAGCAGGGCCTCTATGGAAGCAGTACTCACCCTCCAGCTCATGGTGGATGATGTCAGCGAGGTTGGGGTCCTCACCCCACCAGAAGATCCACAGCTCCTTGGCGTCGGGTTTGACGTCCCGGCGCCACACGCAGAGCAGGTTGGCGTGGACACAGCGCGTGAAGCTGCGCAGGATGGGGTCGTCCTGGGCCGGCGCCGAGATCACCGGGCCGCACTCCCCGTTCCCATGGAAACTGTACCGACGCCATTTGATACCGGTCAGCTCTGCCTGCAAGAGGATAGAGAAGCAGCACTTTGAAAAGTGTAAACTGCCCTAGAGACACTAACTGGACAACGTTTTTGTGGCGACAGTTTAGGAAGACCTTTTCAATATGAATTCATTCAAGGATTTAAAAGGTCAGTATTTTGGGTAAGTCTTTGGTAAGAATCACTGAGGAACATCAGGTCCCATAATAATGCTCACAGAAGTCTAACCCATGAATTCAGTTCTATGCCTAACTCCACACGCTTATCTGTTCTAAACTTCCTTTAACTGCATAGATCAAACATACAGTTTTGACATCAGACTACATTCAATTAAAGAAAGTTATCAGTCTCTATGCCTTGCTCTCTGTAAATCTCTTACATTTACTGGGTCATTTTACCTCAGCAGTGAAATCGGGGTCAACGCACTGGCTGAAGGCTGTTAACACCCTTTTTTAAAGGAGAGTTCAGGTGAGTCTTCAGGTGTTTTCTCCCCGGACTAGCAATAATAAGCTCTGAAATCCAGTAGCTTGTGGCCACGGTTAGCCTCCTTAGGGTTGTTTGAATTACTGAAGTGAAATGAATGCAAGCCCAAGGTCGTGCACACTGGCAAAGCATGTTGACCCCAGCACCCTTGTTAAATAATAAACATTCATTTCACTTGCCAGTGAGTTGTATAGCCCAGGTTTTTAACCGAGTAGCTCAGAGTGGTTCAGTTCTTAAAAACCCAGTTTCTGAGTGTACAACTGCCCAACAGCTCTGATAAATATGTTGTTCCATCTATCTGTCTGTTTTAGTGTGTCAGTATCTGCTTTCTCTCCCTCTGTATCAGTTAGTCTATCTGTGTGTCTGTCAGTCTTTGCTTAGGACTTTCTTTAGCAGAAGGTATGCAATGTATCAATCTCAGGTAACAGTATATGGAGGCCGTTTATCTGTCTGTCAAACCTGTATGTAATTTATAGTTTTCCAATTATGAAACCTGCTAAGGGCATTCTTTAGCACAAGGGTTATATATATATATATATATTGTAAACGATCCTCGCACTCACGGAGTTCGTTGCCCCTTTAAGATAGACCCAGGACACAAAAATTGATCTTTTACGGCGCTGACGCGCACTTTTTAATAAACACAGAAATGAAAACAAAACAAATGCCTAGCTCCCTCTTGGAGCTCTGACTAAACATAGACTGGTTCCTCACTAAACCACAGGACGGCTAAGCCGTTTACCTGACAAACACCAAAACGGGCTTCTCTCAGCACTCTCTTCAATACGACTGGACACACACGCAGTCGGGCTCTTCACTCAGCAGCCCCGATCAGTCTGGCTGCCTCTTTTAAATACCCTGCACCTGTCTCTAATTTATAATTACGATCAGGTGCCGAGGATTAACTAAATCATTAAAACAATTACAATTAAACCCCATAACACCCAAATGTGCATTCTCACAAGGTTTTTAGCAGGGAAGGATTTTAACCCCCTCCCTGGTACCTTACAATATATATATATATATATATATATATATATATATATATATATATATATATATATATATATATATATATTTTTTTTTGTTTTTTTTTTTTTTTTTTTTTTTTTTTTTTTTTTTTTTTTTTTTTAATAGAATTGGAAAGATTTGGATTCTTTCAAAAAAAATATCTTGATTAAAAAATATCTTTGCAAGTTTTATCACAATCTGTGTTTTTTTTAGGGAAATGTAAAAAAGTATTTGGTTTGAATGCAAAAGTAGATGCAGCAGTGTTCACCTTTTCTATATCCTTACTGTGAATAAAGTTTGTGGACTGGTGTCCTTTTTACTTGCCCTTTATTTATTATTCTCAACAGCAACATTGCATTTATTTTTAAACCTGAGATCTGCCACAATATTGTATTTTTCTCTTAAATTACAATATAATTTCATAAATCCATTTTGCACTTCTGCTATGCAAAGGTCTCAACAGTGCAGTTCTGAAAGAAGCACATGTTATTGCACATTTTTTGCATTTTCATTTTAAATAAAAAGATCTGGTACTACTTTAGGTTAAAGAAAGCTCAGATTCCCAGAGTTCTCTGTATGCACTTGCACTTCCTAGGTTATCTGACCACAGCAGTGTCTTCAGGGTCAAAGCATGTTACTGGCTGATACCATGTCAGTCAATAGGGAAAGCAGCCGATTGGTTATTGATAGGAAAGAAGCCAGTGAACGGGTGAGGGCAATTTTACTCTCCAGGTGGAATGACCCAGAAAGTGCAAGAAAGTCTAAAAGCAAGGCTTGCACAGAGATTTCCTTAACCTAGAGTAGCACCAGATATCATGATTTATAATGAAAATATAAGTTTGCTAAAACATGACATTATTTTAAAACTGGACATGTGTACATAGGACTGCCTCCATTATATCGCCTTCCACAGGAAACTTTCACCAAAACAACCTAAAAGGCACAGATACGGTAAGCATCTTAACCTTGTATGATACCATCTTTTGATGTGCATATGGAAGTGAATGAAGATTTTATTGCATTAGCTATAACCACTGTAAAAGAAAGATTTCAGTTGTGTGAGGTATGATAAAGTAGATTTAAAAACACTGCAAACCATGCATAATGCATATGTACAAACACTGGGAAAAGCATGTACAGTACAGTGCCAGTGTGCCTAGGTAAACTTAGCTTGTCTTGTTATGGTATTCTAGATGCTTATTACTGTATTGTAAAATATTATTGGCATCAACTCATCAATGAAATGTATAGTTTTTGCAGCGTTCAGGAGGGGAGCTTGCCATGCTGCTGTGTCTAAGGTCAGAGCAGGGTTAATTAAACGCGGCCAGGGCCTTTGCACCCCAGCTAATCCGAGAGAGAAACATTGGTGCATCGATAATCTGTGCTAAAGATAGCACAGCACTGGGGACGTTGCAATCTCTTTAGTATTAGCGATTTTCTGATTTTAATTTGGATTCCCTTACGGCAAGATTTAATTGCTAAATCCTGGAAAAGTCTTTTTAGCAAATAAATACAAACTGTGACTGTTACCCAAAGTCAGGACTGAAGGTACTGGGTGAAATTTTAGGAGACTGTTCCCCCAGGTCTAAGGTAGCCAAACAGACAGACCATGTTACAGTAGGGGTAGAATCAAGGTCGTAAAATCATGTGACTGCTTGTGTGACCTTTTCACTTCCTTTGTTACGGGCAAAAATGACCCAGCCCCCGCCCCCCCCCTCCCCCCCCTCAACCCCTCTTTTGATCCAGTTTTAAACTGCTTTTCAAAATAGATTAAATAACCTATGATAACCATTAAACTGTTTTTAGCCTCTGAGGTGGCAGAGAAATCTCTGAGTCAAAGCCTAGACACGAAAAACAACAAAAGAGGACTTCTGCTCACAGTGATTTCAATACTGCTGTACGTGGACAAGCTTTCTTCTGCATGCTTGTTTGTGGTTTGATCTGTTCATTCCTCCTCTGTACACTGTAAACATCCCAGCCCACTTCACGTGAGACTGCATGCAGCCTGCCCCGAAATCCACCTATAAGCCTAAAAGCAGGAACTGAAAGCTGTGCTTTTATTTTCTGTGACAGTGCCTGCGCAACTGGAGAGCCCCTTCTTCAGATCAGAGTAAATCAGGGCAACGTTTACTATAATAAACGCATAGCAGAGTGTAACGAAACGCAGTGATCAAGCATAGGTAAGCATTATGAAAGCTGGAGAGGTAAGGTAAAGCACATTTTAAAAAAGCACCATGACAAACTGTGCTAAATGGGAACATTGAGAAAACTGCCAAATTACTGTGCAAATTTACAAACATGTTATATGGGGTGCCTTCATCATTATACAGTTTTACTTTAGAAATAAATAAGGAATAGCTTGGCTTATTATGGTACTTTAGATGATTATGATTGTATTATAAAATATTGTTGTGTCTACAGTCTTGACCGAAATGTGCAGAACATTTCAAAATTAAAAACAAAAAAATCGACACACCACGAAGAAGCAGAACAAGCATATCAGTGCCATACAGCCCCATTGCCACAGCTGTAAATCTGAAGCTGATTTGAGCTGTCTGTACAATGCAACAGGACGTGTGTCAACAGTAAGATTAATATAAAAGAAGAAATGGCTTGGTAAACCAAGGAAATGTTTGTATCACATATCAAAAAAGTATAATACCAAACAGCTGTTGAGGCCACTTAAGTTACTGTCAATAACTACATGCTAAAGAATGTGGACACCAAGTTTCATCAAAATTTTTTAGATGTCTGAGATTAGCCGATAAAGAAAAACATACACAGATGTCTAGAGAGAGAAGAGGAACCTACAGTGGAAAGAACATTAAATCACAATCTTTCAGGATCTATCGTCGGAGCTTGCAGAAAAAATGAGAATGTTTGATGAAGCATGGCGGTTTTGCTAAAGAACAGGGCAACTCTGGGACAGGTTGGAGATGACACTGTAACTGCATGTCTCAAAAACACAAAAGAGCTCCATTTGGAAAAAGAAAGGAAAATAAACCCAACATTTACCTTTTAAGTCTCATTAAGTTCAAGTTAAAATGTGAAACGTTGTTGAAATGTTGAAAGGCTATTTCTGCTATAAGCCAATACCTGGAGAAAACATTAATAAACTAATTAATGTTAGGCAATTTAATAGTAGGGCAGGTATTGTTGTTGGAGTTTGAGTTTAAAGTTTAATGCTGGGATAGGATTTTTTTTATTTTTATGATTGATTGCTTACTTAAAAATGAGGAATGGGAAGTGGTCGGGAGCTTGAATACTCTCTGACAGAATCAGTGCAGGCTTTGTTTTTGTTCTTTTGGCTTGTTATATTTGAGTGTACTTTTAAATAACCCTGTGACATGATGACTTGGGTGGTGACGTCCGACCCGGAAAAAACACACAGTACTGCAAGTAAATGAAGGGCTGTAAATAATAAATGAACCAAATAAAAGGTTTAAACGAACAGGAAACAAAAACACTAAACTCAAACAAAACGACACATTAGCCAAAACAGACCAACACACCAGACACGCTGGTGTAAAACTAGCACGAAAAGCAACTGTAATTAGTTAGAATTTCTCTACTTCCCAACTCTAGTTCTGCCTCTATCACCCGTGATCACCCTATTTATACATCTGTTGCTGAAGCCTTAATTAATAATTTCATAACGTATTCAAATTCACGGCTCCAGCCACATTTCCATGTGTTTTTGCAGGGAGGATTCTAACTTCCTCCGTCACCCATTATTCCACACACACATCCCCAAGCTCACGTACCAACATAGCTTTTTAATCTGCATGTGATGTGATTGTGCAATCCCCGTGCCTAAATACAAACATACATGTTACATAATCAACACTTCATGCACCACTACACACATACACATAAACATAAAGTTCACACAGGGACAGCACCCAGCCACAAACCCTCAGCTGGGATATGGGGGTTTTAGGTAAAGAGCAATGTTTGGAATGGTTATCTGATTTTACTGGCTGGAGAATAATGGTATCTATGTATACATATATATGTGGGGAAACAACTACAGTAAATCACTTTGAATTGGAAACACAAACAAGGTCAAGAACGAGGAATCTGTGAGATACCAGTGTGGGGGGCTTCCCACAAGGGGGGGTACAAACAATTACATTTAAGATGGAATACCTGCTTAACAAATGATGGCTAATAATATTAAAATAGTAGCATAGAATGTCAACGGTTTTAATACATATCAGGAAAAACAAACTAACCTAAAAAAGCAGAAATTATATTTTTTTTACAAGAAATTAATTTTAAGAAACGTGGAGTATCAATAATTTTCATTAAATGTGGCAATACAGAAGGAAATACGAGACAATGAAGGAAGAGTAAACAATCATAATTTAATTCTGGCAAAACTTATATGCACCATGGTGGACCCAGGGTTTTTTGCGCTGGCTTTGGGAGACCTGCCTGTAGTTATAGGGGGAGATTTTAACCAGACCCAGGACATGTTTCTGGATAAATCAACACCAGGGAATACTAAGAATCCCAGTAACTGCAGAGCTCTGGCAGAACTAAACAGAGAGCTCGGCCTGATAGATATACAGCGATTAATACATCCCAATGAAAGGGGTTATACATTCTACTGCTCTGGCAAAAAGCGTCATCTAGAATTGACTATTTTTTAATCTCCAAAACTCTAGTTAAAAACTCTAGCATAAATGTGATATAGGAGTTATTGTAATATCAGACCATACGAATGTGGATCTTATAATGGATGTGGGAAGGAAGCCAGAAAACATAAATAAATAAATAAATCACAGAAATAGCGATTAAATACTAATATTGCAGTACTTGGCTCACACTGCCACACTTCAGAAGGAAACTGATTTTTTTTTTTTTTAACAATAACAAAGGTTCAACACAATACCGCTCAGTGGTATGGGAAGCTTTTAAATCATATCTAAGGGGTGGACTGCGTCAAATGACATCCACAAATAAAATAAATAAAAAAATAGAATAGGTACGCAAACTTGAAAGAGAAATTAAGGAATTAAGAGACAACAAATGGAAGTAATCCTTCTGCAGAAAAACTTCATAAATGGCAAAAGCTACATTTGAGATTAATTCAATTTATAATTAAAAAAAAAAAAGAATATACACTATACAGATTAAAACAAGCCCATTACCAATCCGAGCAAGCAAGCACAATACTAGGACGCCAATTTAAAAACATAGAAATCAACTCCAGTATTCCAGCAATTAGAGATGAGACTGGACAGATACATACACAGATATACTAATAGCACCTTTAAATCATACTGCCATAAATTATATCAATCGGAATCAAAAGCAGGAACTCCAGATTATAAGAAGTTATTTTCCCAGATTGAATTACCAAAACTCAATGTAGAACAAAGAGTTTTTTTTTTTTTTAACAAAAAATAACTGAAGGGGAGATTACAGAGGCAATAAAATCAATGTTAACAAGGAAGGCGCCAAGGGAAGAGAGTATGCCTAGTGAATTTTACAAGTGGTTCAGAGACATTCTTACCACAGTCCTCTGTGAGATTTTACAATGAAGCATGGGACAGAGGGATATTACCCACTAGCATGAATAGTGCAATAATAACAATTATACCAAAATCCGGAAGAGACATTTTAGAATGCGGAAGCTACAGGCCAATGTCTCTACTGAATGCAGATTTTAAAACTGAACCAAGGTTATTGCTATTAGACTAAATAAAATTATTGCATTTGATGGTTAAATCAGACCAATTACTGTAGGTTTTGTCACAGGGAGAAATGCCTCAGACAATCTGTGAAAGTTAGCACATTTTAGGGCTGCAGCGAAGTGTATATTTTGACCTTCGAAGGTTCAGAACACATTGCCGAAAGAAGGTTAGAATCTTCGATGGTACTCATTTGCACAATTTACTGGTGACGTCACCACAGTTACTTGTTTATATTTGATTGAAAATCCTATTTCACCGGTAATCCGTATAAATGGAATAAAACATTCCCATGTAGTTTAAACATGCGTTATATACGTTATATGGAATCGTTTTGTGCGATATCTGGATACAAGATAAATTGGTCAAAAGTCCTACCATTTTCAAAACGTTGCCCCTCTTCCTTATTTGGTAAATGTAAATTCAGATACTTGAAATATTTAAATATTTGGGAATTCTGATAAATTCTAGGATGGGACAAATGATGGTCTCCAATTTAGAGATTTCAATAGATAAAATGACCACCCATTTAGCAAAACTGGAGTAGGCTAAATCGATCTGGGGGAAAATCAATGTAATAAAAATTAACTACTTGGTGTCTCTGATCCCTTTAGCAACTAAACCTCTTTTTTCCATGCAAACTAAATGGGGGGCTGGGTGCACAGCTTGCCCTAACTAAATTACAAGGTACAGTTAACAAAGGGAGTCTTAAATGGACAAACTTGAAATATTATCATTCTGCCTTCTCTTTAACTCAAATGGCTCATTTGAGAAGAACAGGGAAAGAAAGACCAGATTGGGTAAATATTGAAGCGAAGGTGCCAATACCCTTTTCCCCAGTCGATTACTTGGAACAGGAACAGCCTGAGCAAATGCGTTCTAATCCTGTTATAGCTCATACTGTTTCAGTCTGGGCACAGACAAATGTACTGTTGAAAGAGTCCACTGGAATGCATCAAGACTCTCCTACATGGAAAAATCATAAAATGAAGATAGGAGGTAAAAGCGTGAAATGGGTAAGTTGGTAAAAAAGGGATATACATTATATCAAAGATTTACACACAAAAGGGCACTTCAATTAATTCAAAATAAGTGCAACATTCCTAGCACTGACTTCTGAAGGAACCTGCAACCACGTCACTGTCTAAGAGGTTTGTTACGGAGCGGTCTGAAAATGCCACAGGCTTCATCAGTAGTTAAAGTTTTAAATCAGTGGATGCACAAATCCCACTATGCTTCTGGTACATATTCCTTTTTTAATAGATAATGCAACCCCCAACCTGACTGGATTCAAAATAGCGTGAGAGCAGGATCTGCGTATTAGTCAGGAGGACTGGGAATATCTCCTTGCTAATATGAATAGACCCATGATAGAAATACATCTGGGAGGGTGAAGGTGTTAATGTGTGCCTCTCTCATAGGTGAAAATGTGAGAAAAGTAATGGCAATACATATTAGATGATTTACGAGAATTATTTTATTAGCCCTGTGTACTGTAACAGCCCAAATTACAAAAACATTACAATCAACACACTGCCAAGACTGAAATTAAATTCACAGCCCCACTTCAATCATTTTGCATTGGTAGTGAATGGATACTATTTGCAGTGCCATGCTTTTGTATGCATTTGAACATGGAGCAATTATCTATTCCAGGATTTCAAGAAATGGAGGAGTGGAGTAAAGAACAGACAACAAATGCCCAACCCCCGTCCTTACTTCACCTGCCCAACGATAAAGAAACAAACACCAGTGTGAAAACTCCTTTCACAAAGGGAAAGTAAGCCATAGATAGGCTTGTGGGTTTAGCTGCTATTCTAAAACGTGAGTCTCGTTTTTTGTACGGTATTCACTCCAGCATTAAAACTTTGGCTTTTTTTGGTGTGCTTTATGTGGCTTAATGGGCTTACGATGTACTAAACATTGAGCACTGGATCTTACTGCCTACAGTATATCACAGATTCTGTTAAGGTTTAATCGCATTAAGCCAGGCTAGATTCAGACCCTGTCACTGCATTTGAAATATAGAAAACACAGAAGCAAACAAACCCCAGGAGCTGCTGTTACCAGAAGTGTACCGTATCTTCTCAAGGCTGTCTGAGTAAATTGACACATTCCTGAAATCATAAAAGAAACCTATAAAGGAGGGTCAATCGCTGCAACAAAAAATGAAGAGATGGGTATAGAAGAACGTAGTAAACAGACACCCCGCAACCAGATTCTAGTATAAAAGTGGACTATTGTTTTCTGTGCTTGCTTAGATTTCCAAAAAATACCTGTGTTACCGTATACCTGTATTTTACCTGGAGTAGATTTAAATCACATTTTACTGCATAATCCTACCTGACTCCTGCTCCCCACCTGCTCATACTATGACTGTAGACCAAGGATGTGTTCATATGTGCAGACATGTGAGTTCTTTTGCACAACACTGGAGGAATCAGCAAATAGCATGTGATTTGTGGTAAGCTTTTACAAGGGTCAAAATAAATGGAGTCGACATTAGGATTGGTCAGCCCCAGGTGAATTTTAAAATAGAAAATCTAATTTAAAAAATAAAATGAAATTACATTTGAAGCTACTTACTGTAAGTATGATATGCCTACATTCTACATTTACGATCCATATTTTTTAAACTAAAAATAAATCAGTTCCCTTTTTGCAATATGAATTTAAAATATCCATAGTTCAAATGATTAAATTAGATGGACATCAACATACTCAAAATACATAATCATAACATACATTTCCATATATTAAAGTTATTAAACCTAGGCTACAGTCAGTACTTGGAGTTCAGGGTTAATACATATACAAATCTGTACAATACACGCTCTCCATGTGTTACAAGCACAGAGTATAAACAGAGTAGTATCAGTGTTTCCCGAACCTCTGACCCGAGGCTAGGATTAAAAACGAACAGCTCTTAGCTGAGATTTTAATAGCCTTTGAAAGAGCTCAGCAATCCTGACAAGTGGAGCGTTCGGATTCTGCTGCAGCCGAGACTGAGGGAATACATTTCCTCTTCGCCCTGCTCAACTGTATCCCCTTGCCAGACATACAACACAAGAGGTCACTAATGAAATTGTCTTTTCACAATGATCGTAAGACAGCGTGGATGTCAAATGGCCCGCCACGGCTGGGGCTTGTTCAGATGGAACAAATCAGTGGTGATTGCTGGCAGAAGAGTGTAGGGTGATCTGGCCTGTGGGTAAAATATGAAGACCTCGCCAGCTAAATTTATCGAGCATGGCTCCTTGCCTGAGAGCTTTTGAAACATGTTAGGCTTCCCTGTTAATTTTACCTTTATGAAAGTTTCCCATAGTAAAAGCATGAAAAAGCATACGTGGGCATTGTGAAGCCCAGAGAGGTATGGGATATTAAAAAAAAAAAAAAAAAAAACATACGGTAATCCATAGTATGCACACATGCTTTCCATCACTTAAATACGACTAATCAGCCATCCTTCTGCTACTTCCTGCTGCTGCAGCAGGGCATAAATGTAACTTCTAACACAGTTTTAGCACAGGAACACAAAAATGAACTCGGCACCGGTTTCCACAGCACCCAAGAAACAAAACAGCAGTAATTGCTTATGGCTTTTTAACAAGGAAAGCAAAGCCAAATGTATACAAAAAAGTATTTTTATGTTCAAACAAAAGACATTTTAATTTATTTTTACTTCTAAAAGCATGGTAAGGCTTTTTTTTGCATGTGAAAATGAATGCATCATTTTTGGTGTCACAATGTATCCTCATGAACATTCCTATGTAGTCAGCAGACATTTATAATTGTTTTTTTTTTATTTTAAATGATAGTGTTTTAAAAGACCATATAGAATAGGCTACATGTTATTCCATCCTGCAGTTTTTAGGTAAGCAAACTTTCTCCATACTTTGTTTTCCACAACATGGCAACAAGTACGCTTAGGTGTGCACATGAAAAACGGTTCTGTGCACATGTAAAGCACCACACAGGCTATAGTATAGCCCTCTTGTGAGTGATCTATTTCTGCTTAATACTTTATCAGTGACTACATCTTACAAAGGGACTATTTGATTTGCTGTCATGGAAACAGTGGATATACGAGTTGTTTGAGTTGGATAAATGCTCGTTGGAAAAAATCTACAGTTTTTTTGTGGTGTTTAGCAGAGAACTGGAGCTGCTGTTGACGACATCAAGCTTCTACAAGATTGATACTAATTAGTTCTCCTAATCAACATGAATTCTGAAACACATAAATGAAGCTGCATTGGAGGCTAATGCTTTATAAATCAGTTTCTTAACTCTCTAGTTAAAACGACTAATGACGATTATTGGTCACAGAGATGGAAAAGATTGACGCTTGCAAAACAAGTGACAGCAGCCAACACAGGCAGTTTCACTTCATTTTAGCTTCTAACACGGTTATACATTTTGTTTCATTCATGCCGTTCACTGTATCTGCTACTTACTACCACAGCAACACCTACTGTACCCTTGCACACCACGCTCTCACACATGCACAGCATTATCAATGTGAATGCAAGTAAAAACACAGATTGGCATATGACTTGACGGTCCAGTCAAAGTGTTTTGGCGGTCCGTATTCGACCGAGGTCCACCTATTGACTGACATGCTTTCAGCCAGTAACATTCTTTGCCCAAAAGATACTGCTGGGGTGAAATTAACCAAGGAGGTAAAGTAGTGGCATGCAAAGAAAGCTAATTGGGAATGTTCTTTTACCTATTCTAGTATCAGAGGAAATTAAAATGCATGTGTTCAACAACTTGCGTTTCTTTAAAAACTGCACATGTGAGACTTATGTAGATAATACCAGTGCAAAATCAGTAAGTATTGAACACGTCGGTTAGTACAACACATCAACATTACCGTGCATGGGCTTAAACTTGGGTACACCTTTTTTTTCTGAGAAAATGCAGTTACTGCTTCAGATGCATATATAAGCCCATGTGCCTGTCTCCGAGTTTGGTTGAAGATAAGTGTAAACGCAAGGCTTGGAGGCAGATTGTGTTTATAAATATGCTTTACTATATGACAAGTTGTGACATTAGCACTGATAAAAGAGCACGTTAGAGCCTTATAATTTGATTTCTAATGGATACTTGCTTTCTCTTCATTACATGGTAAAGACTTTATTTCATCCATTTTTCTACACCTAGTTTACTGTTGGGTTATAAAGCTATATTCTACTGTACTATTCTACTATTTTTTTTTTTTTTGCTGCTGTCTATTTTACGATATAAAACATTGCGGATCTCCACCATAAAATGCAGAACTCATACTGTTTATTTATTGTATGTTATATTAAGTTAGTAAGCTGTTCAATAAATCACACCATGGGGTCCCCTCACCTGGTAAAAGCACAGCCATGTGGTGTGCAAGGTGAGTCATACATTCAGACACAAGCAGACACCTACAGGGCTGGCCTTTGTCGTCCAGAGGCCGATATTTTGCAGACATCATCTCTCAAGTTCCTGTGTGTAAAGAAACAATTGACTTGGTCGTGGGATCAGAGGTTGCCCACTGACCTTCAATTCTCCTGAGCAGTGTGAGGAATTGCTGCAGTGAGTGAACAGAACTGGACTTTCTAAATTAGGGAGAAGATCAAGGGAAAAACAATTGAGAACTCTAAATGTAATAAACAAATAAACAAATAAATAAATACATACCCCTGCAGGGGGCATCAACGGGTTGAAAACGAAGATCGGCCACAATACCTAACTTTCATTTAAAATAGCCCCCAGTCCCCCCCCCGGGAGTCAGCTGCTTCTCTGTTTGCATGGTGTTGATCTCAGTGCTGACTCAGCTGCAGCACTTCAGGTCAGGACCATGCTGGAATTACAAGCCTGGATATTGTATAAAAATCAGTTGCTGTTTTTGGACAATAAGGTCTACATCATTGCAGCACGTGCCAATCAAGCTCGCTCTGTCTTTGACTCCTGGTGACTATTTCAACACAACCAAACACGACAACAGAGGATTTAACTGCAAAACCAATCCGCCACACTGCCCTTTTTACCACACTGTGAATCATTGCTTACTGAATGTCTGTTATAGTCTGTACAAAATGTTTGTATGAAGTGCAGACTGGGTGCATGGGTGATAATTCAAACCCGGTCAAACGCCTTGCTCACTAAATATCTTAGAATCACTGAACTGATACTGTAAAAGTTCCATTTTCAAAACCATTTGGGGTTTTAATCTTGATTTATTTGAACCAAACAATTGATTAAGTGAACATACTTATATTTGACATTTTTGTAATAGACTACCCCTAGTTTTTGTCACACAACGCTGTGCATTTACTAGGCAAGGGGATATTTTGCTACTGAAAGACTACATACAGTATGAATCAAAGTAAAGATTAACATTATACAACAAACACACTTAAATCAGAGTTAAATAAGTGGTTTTAGAGGTTGAAGTGTATTAACTTGCAACCTATCGTACAGGTATCGTTAACTAGTTACATAAAACCTAGAATAAAGTGTGTTTTTGCTACTACAAACGAATCATCTTCTTGAATGATTTAGTTTTATTTTTTATCATTTACAATAGCCAGGTATGTAAACAAATCAACCCGGAGGAAATAACAATGTTATTTATTAGCAAGATGACAGATAGACCAAAATAAAAGCATGCATCTCCCAGTAATGTGACAACATTCAACACATGGATCAGACAATAATTATGTGTTTACAGCAAATGTCCCTGCTTGATCTTAGTTATAGGCTGCAGACACCTTTTCCGGTTTAAAAAACACATGCCAGTTATCTTGCCTAACATATATTGTCATAATTTTGAAGGTCAGATTTTCCTCTATGAACAACACACCCATTATGGTAAAGGTAATTTAGAGGTTTTTAATGGGAATTTATTTGAAGCTGAAAAGTACTGAACCTTCCAGATACTTCAATGCTACAGATTGTCAGCACTGAAAGAATGTCAGTCAGAGGAAAAGCAGTGATTGGAACCGATGTAAGCCAATGTGTTTGGCTTCTGGGAGTTTGTATTATTTTACAGAAAATAGGTAATTGTTTAAAAAATAAAGTTCTGTCGGTTTTTTTTTCCTACAAGGATTCAAACCCACTGAAAAAAAATGTATGTGTGTCGAATGCATTCCTTCAATGGGAAGCACTAAGGGTGTGCCTGAGAACAGGCACAAATGAGTACTCGCAACAAGTATGGCCCTTTTTCCCTGACTCGGGGGAGGAGAATGCGGGGACCATTAGTACAACAGTCTTTGGTGAAATGACCCACATTAGGAGCTGCCCAAGATGATCAGCACTTTCTGTGAGTGTACAAAGTGAACGGTGATAATTATCGAATAAAATAAAAACATAAATAAAAGTAAAAATAACAGCAGAAATGTGAAATGTCCCACGCAGCACTATGCCGTGTGTTCAATCACTTACCAGAAGTTAAGAAAACCTGCTGCCAGGTTCCTAAATGCAGTGTAACTGGCACACCTGGTGTTAACTACAATTGTAACTGCAATAAGATTTGGGGCTGTGTTCGGTCATTTAAAAAACTAGCGGTTGTAGTGCTTCAGTAAAATATGTACTGAATACCTAGTGTACAAGGCGGTGTAAGAGAAGTGCTATGCTAGAATATGTTTGAAACATACAAAATATATGCTAACACTAATCATTTTAATTTCGAAAACTGAGCACCGTCCACCCCTCCCACCTCCAGCTCATGTTATCCAGAGGCAAACCTTTAATTTCTTCATTTGCCATCTCGACAGCAAAGCGTTGTATAGCATAAACTGTTCTGAAAGAAATGTCTTGAAACCCTCTGCCATTTGAGATTTTTTCGTTAAATGCCCAGACAACCAAAAAAACCAAGTTGAATACAAACTGTGCTCACAACTGTTCAAGCAGGCACAACCAATCTCCAGGGTTACTTTGCAAGCATAAGTTCATATTATTATTAGTATTATTAATATTTTTAATAGTAGTAAAATATGACTCTGACTGATAACCTGCTTGAAACAGTGACTGTTAAATAAAGCTTTGTTTTCCTAAGTCTGCTGCAGTTTGTGCTGCTGCAATGCAAGCTTACTGTATATATCACAAGCAGCATCAATTACATGTAAATAAAACATGTATTTTTATTTTTACTGAAATTATATAAACATCATTACTGTTCTATACCTCATATTTTTAACCTACATGTGAATGTTTTATTTCATTTATATGGATTACCTGTAAATGATTTTCAATCAAACATAAACAAGTAGCTATGGTGATGTCACTGGTACATTAAGCAAATTCATACCATCGAAGGTTCAAACCTTCCTTCAGTAACGTGTACTGAACTGTCAAAGGTCAAAACGTACCCTTTGTTGCAGCCCTAATATAGAGTAGTTGAACTTTGATAAACCTGCGTAATTGTATTTGTAATTACCATATAATTGATCAATTACAGTTCAAATACACACTCTTCCAAAATTAATTATATAATACATGCCATGGGAAGATTTTATGAAAATAGGGAAAACCGTGATAACCGTGAAAAAAATACAGCCTTACTTATAAGACTTTAAGAACATAAGTTCACACAAAATTCACTAAATCATGGCCACTTCTTCAGAAGTCACGTGGGTCATTTATAGGCTGTTACTACACATGTGGTCGCTGCACTAGCAAATGGGAAAACTACAACCCCTATAGATAGAAAGGAGGCTGCATTTATTATTCTACCAGTTAACTCTACTGCGTGCACTTAATCAGGACCCAGTTGTGAGATACAAGGCAAAGCCGAGTGTCAACCAACTCAGCAAGTGGTGATATCCCAAAACGCTGTTGTGCTATATTGCTTAAATTAATGTTGTTTTCCAATTGATGGGCCCCTAAAACTCCATGCTGCCTGCAGCCAATATCTGCTGCATAATGTCAGATCAAACAGCTGGTATGCTATTTTTCCCATTTCGGATGTTTAAGTGTTTACTATCTCTACCAAGAACACCATTGTTGTCTTTATAAAAACAGTTAGTGAAACTCACTGGTCACAATGCTTTTTTTTCAATAGTATTATCTTACCAGTAGCCAAAGTGGGATCATTATCTTGACACATAATCTTTCTTTAAAAAAATGTTCAATAATTTAACTGAGACTGTAGGTAAGGAATCAACAGAATGCTTTCAATCAGGAAATTAATCATTATTAAATTATGAGGGTAAAGAAAAAAAAAAAAACACGTGCCATGATAGTTCTTTAGTTTGTTAGTACAGTAAAAGTCACCTCACAATTAAGGCAACTTGCTTAAGAGTTTGGATTTTCTCCCACTGAAAGCAATATAAAGTTACCTTCAATAGTAAAACCCCCACCAGGAGTCCAAAACAAACTACCAGTCTGAAAACACTGATGCAAAAAATGTAACTTATTTCAATATAAGTATTACAAAGTAAAACAGTAAATTTAAATATTTGCATGAAATAAAATTAATCTTTGTAAAAAGCTTTGACATACATTTCAACTGTCCCTACAGAAGCAAGGCCCCCTCCCTATTAAAGCCACATTTAGTTGGTCCCTTGACCGGCACGAATACACTGTAGTTTTATGTACTGTATTTGTGATTTAGTGGGGGGAAGAAAAAAAAGTTCTGCCTGAAATCAATTATCGTTTCACCTAATTTAATAGACAAAACATATTTTTGTTTTGAAGTAAGAAAATGCAAGGCTCTAATTATAGCACACAGCTGGCTTTCACACTTAAAAGAACCGAACTAACTATACTGAGACACAGTGAGCTGGATCTGTGTAGAAAAACACCAAGACCTACACAATATAGCACTGTAGCAGCACTGGAAAAATCTGCAGGATTAAATCTGACTAACGGTTAGAACGACAATTCCATTGTAAAGACAGCTCATTTTTTTCCTCCAGCATGTAATGTTGTTACCTTGCTTTTGTGCATGCTAGTGTACTCGCTCAGAATGCTGATGTAGCACTCCCTGGGTGCAATCCCTGCCTGGTAGAATGTCATTTAAAAGACAATGGGACTGCCTGGTTGCACAGGCATCTGATATCTTTACAGCTCACACTTTGCCTTGATTAAGTATATGTGCACTCGCTTCCTTAAAGTACATGGAGCTAACAATAATTCCAGTACATTTTTACAAACATGTATTACCATCACCTCTTAGGCCATTTGTATCTGAAAGATGCACACGCAAGGTTAAATGTGTATTTGATTTTGCTGCACTTCCGGTTGAGGGAATAGGGCCGACAAGTGAGTTGCTTCCGGGAGCTGAAATTCTAGAAGGAAAAACATCAGAACATAAAGTTTTTTTTAGACTATAACTCTACCGAAGCATATTTTTTAAAAAATTCTTATTTCTCTAAAAATGTTATAAATGCTTGCCATTTATTTTCTTTAAAAGAACTCCCAAAAGCTGCAGGCATTGTCTTTGAATACCAATCACTGCTTTTGCTATGACCGACGTGCATTCAATGCCGACCTGGTTGCTTCAGACACCCTCTCGAAGTTGACCAGGCATGCATCGAAGTATCTGAGTGTTCAATACATATTCTTCACCAACAGATTCAAATAAATGACCATTAAAAAATCAAACTCACCTTCACCATGTTTGCATTTTTCATACAAGATCAAAGAAAGCATGGCAATACATTAGGTAAGATTTGCTGAAAATGATTTTGTTAGCACCATGTACTTTCAGGGGGAAATATCAGCATCACCAAAACAAACAGCTTAGCATAATGGCTCAAATTAATCTGAGATGTGTCTAATGAAGCTCTCATGAAACGCTAAATGGCTCAAACTAACACACAATGTAGTAAATTGCTCTCGGATTGTCTTCATTTGCACTCTCTGTAAGTAATGAATCCAAGTAGTGGGATCCAAAATTAGGGTGGCAGCTATGCCAGTTTATCTAAACATAAAGCATACTTTAGATCCTCAGCTTTGCACAGGGATGTAGAGGTGTCTCAGTGCAATTGCTTTTCATACTTTTGTATCAACGAAGGGCTAAATATCAGTCACAAAGTGAATATTCAGCACGTTATTTATTTCTCTGTTTTGTGGTGAGGTGAAGAAGGTTGTAATGAGTATAGCATGTAGTAGTGGTGGGCAAAGACACGAAAATGTTATATCAATATCGTGCATGTACTTAAATATCGATACTATCGAAGTCTTCCAAACCAAAGAAACGTAAACACACAATTGCAATATTATATATACAGGCATGTGCAACTTCTGAAAAAAAAAAAAAAAAACTTACATACAAAAAATACATACAAAATAGTTGATTTGTAGGACTTTGGTTTTATCTAAAAGAGAACACAATCAATCAATTTGTGATCAACAGGGGCGAATCTAGCCTTGTAGCTTGACTGGTTCTCTAAATTCTTCAAGATACACAAAAGGTTCCCTGTGACCCCACCTTACCTCAACAAATTTATAACATACTTTAAGGAAATGTTCCTTTCAGTCCAGTTTGGAACACATTTGTCTAGTAAATTTAAGTAACCTACCAAGAGTACAACTACAGCCTTCTCATTGCCAGCCGGCGGCCTGCTAAATTGCCGTTCACTTTGCCAGATGAGCTGCCTAGTTATTTAAAAAAGAAATAGTTTTTATAACTGTTCAAGTGAATAGTTTTCAAAATGTTTATTTTGTTCCAGTAAAATAGCTGCAATTTCCACAATTCATTACGTATTTAAGTCGAGTAAAACATTCCTTCTCTGAGGGCATTTCTTTCTGGGCTTGTTTCCATGGACACCGTGAATGGACCAATCCGTTTCACGCTTACAAGAGATGTTTGTGATGAAGGCCGAATTGTACATGTTTATTGTACATCACATACCCGAGTCAGTAACCATACAGAAAACTTATGAAATTGTATAACTTTTTATTTTATTTATTTTTTAAAAGAAACAACCTACATTTTCTATGTAAGACCGTATTTTACTGGAAGTATACGAAATACAGTGAGTATATGTTATAGCATTGTAAAATGTCTTATGCATTGACTTAAGATCGATCTAAAACCTAGCATATACAATTAATTCAGGAAACTATATTTGCATTGCACAAAATTAATTAATTAATCACTTTTTATTATTTTATTTTTATGTGCTTTGTTTTGCTGATTCAGTCTTTCACACACTGTGAAAAGATTATCTATCTATGTTTAAATAGGCACGGTACTAACGATTATTAAAGACAAAGGTTATGCTTATTATAGAAGACTATCTAAATTCCCTTTTTAAAGAAGTTCAAGTCAAACGGAAATGTATGTTCCATCTAATATACAGTACGAATCTCTTCTTCCTCTGTCTACTGCATGTCAAAACAAAAAAAGTGAAGCAACGCAAATCGCTGGTGGGTCCAGGCCTTTAGAGTGCTAAAAGGCACGGTGCAAACTAGATACACAGTATAAAAAAATGTAGGCATTAATGACTGGCTTAACTCTGCTTTTGATTTCACTTTGATATTTTTACTCCTACTCACTCACCAGCTGTATAGTTGGCTCATCGATCAGTGTGTCTCTCGTGGCAACACGTTCTGGCAAAATTGAGCTACAACACTATTACATTGAAAGTCTTAAATAGAGTTTATACAATCTACATTAATAACTTTTACTCTTTTCCAGGGTGCTACATAAACATTAATGTGGGTTTTACAATAAGTGTCATACTTTAATAAAAATTAAAGCAAGAAAGCCATGTATTGCAGTGTTTTGTAGCAGACTGCAAGCATCAGCCAAAAAGGGAAGCTTCTCCAGATTTCCTACAGTAGCTCAGGCTAATCTTCTAAGGAAGTGATATGTCGGTTTGTGCTAATCTGTATTAATAGATGTAATTTGTAGACCAAAGCGATTTTCCATTTCAACATTACTCTTTTCCATTTGATAAGTAATTTCCATTTCATATACCTATTACTTGATATGTATGTACTGGAGCTTTACTTGAACAGCTATGTTGTTCAAGTAAATGCTAATGCATTATTTATTATTTGTATTTATTTTAATCAAGCCACAGTTAATAGAACTGAAAAAAATATTAAAAATGAAGGAAAAAATAATACAACTTACTGTAGAAATTGATTAAATGTTTACAGAAAATGTAACAGAAACAAACTTCTGAAAACTGTAAAATCAACAGTGTTCCAAATCGCAAGCGCATTTTTAAAAATGTATTATTTATTTATGTGTGCACTAGCGCAGTCTCGGACTCAAATATTTTTAGAAACTTAAAATTTGTCTTATGGTTTACCTTTTCTGTATTCTAATTTACTATTAATTAATACTACTTCTTATCGTCTTTAATTTAGAAATTGCTTCACATTTTTCTCTTCTGTCTGACTTGGTATTATGGCATCTATATAATGTGACATTATCACTTTTGTTTTTGTGCCTGAAATATAATTTCTCGGTTTCATTGATGGCTAGTTCTGTCTTTCCCCGCTTTTTTTCTGCGTGAAATTATTGCAAAACCAGACAGTTGTGACAACTGTGTATTTTACTTACAAAATTACTGTGTGCTAACACAAGTTTCTGGTTTTAAAATAAATTAATTTGTAATTACTTTACAAACACATAAATAACTTTTACTTGCTCTTTAAATCAGGACTCCTAAAATCATAAAAGAAAATTACAAATTATACACTTATTTTGCATTTTGTGTCCCTACTAAGGCACATATTTAGGCCCAAGAAATGCAGTTTAGACCCCTGCAAAACATTTTCAGTGGGGGGCGTTGCCACCTGTACCCGCGATGGGGGGAGGACCCCTATACCCCCCTGCAATGAAAATTAAAGGTGTGTGTGTGTGTGTGTGTGTGTGTGTGTGTGTGTGTGTGTGTATATATATACATACATACACACACACACACACACACACACACACACACATATATATATAAACACATTAACATAAGACGTTAACAGATATGTATAAATGTATACTTTTCAGTAATACTTTGGAGGTACCTCTTTTTGTATACGTTTTTTTTTTTTTCAATTCCATCATCATCCACCTCAAAACCTAAATATTACCATACTTTACTTCAAGGGTGTTTATTTTCTAGGAAGGAATTCAATCTTAAACTGCTCTGCGTATAAATGCAATACCTCTAAAAGTATTATATACAGTGTCATGACAAATTTTGCATTATTTTGAGATGCATTTTGATATTTTTATACTGTTTTGATACCTAAAAAGTACACCTTGCTTATAATACCGAACCTTTACATTTAAACCATGGTGACGAATAAATTAATAATTCAATTATAATCAATATCGAACAATATCAATATTGGTGCCCATCCCTAGTAAGTAGTCAGAATAAAGACACAGCCCAAGTCAGTCCCCTATCAGAGGGGAGAGACCAACACTTAACACACTGTCAAGTGCTTGACTATGATCCCCACAGCAAAGGGAGAAAGTTGAGGTGATTGTACATAGATACACAATGTTCCGTGTTATCGTTAAAAAAAAAAATCCCGAAAGTTTTTCAGTGTTTATTTTATAAATATTAAAATAGGGATAAAAATCTGTATTAAAAAATTATTTAAACATTGGTAAAAATCTTGGGGGAAAAAAATCACACATTTTATACACATTTTACACGTGGAATATGATGCGTAGCAGTTCTGGTTTCTGATTAGGTCCCTGGCATGTATGACAAAGCAGAATCTGTGCAAGTCGAGGCCACATTTTCCCAAGTTAGCTGGTACTTTGCGAACGTTTGGGCAATCGCTGTGCTGACAGAAATAGTATCTGCAGAAGGTATGAATATGACATCATGACAAAACAAGCCAGATTTATTCGCCTTGAGATTATAAAAAGAAAATAAAACTGACAAAACTGGACAGTCCAAGCTATCAGGCGAAGCATCACCTTTTCTGTCAAATATTTATGATTAAGATTGTCACCGTTACGCAGTGTTTTAGCCAATGAACAGTACTGTCGCATAAAGTCACCAATACACACCTCTCTGCAATAAACAGTGGCTGTCCAGCAAAGCACAGCACTCTGACAAACTCATTAACACAGTCATACTGTGCTCTCTCTTGTATTAAAACAAGTGTAAGAGTCACAGAAATGGATTGCTTGTCTTGTTTTAGTTTAACAGTGTCGCTTACTTTCAGTACGTTCTTTTATTGTCAGTGAGAACATGTACAGCAGTATTTGCAGCGATGTGCACCCTCTGCCTCATCTGGCCCATTTCTGCTATTTGGCTTTTTGTATACTTCAAAACATTCGTTGTCTGTCTGTAAATCTGACCACCTGTATTTTACACTTGTGCACATATCTGTAAAACTGCCTTAAATTGTGATGAAACTATTAACATTATTTACCATACATTATTGCAAATTCAATCCTAGGGATATATGGAGTTGCTTCTCTGTTCACAATAAATTATAAAGGGAACACAAGAAATTATTCCAAATTATTCCTTTACCATGATACTAACAACCCACCTCCTCATCTAATGACATCTACACAGCAGATCTTAGGAGGTGAGCATGTGCTCACAAGAAACTGCCTTGTGCTTTGTCAGATGCAAAACAGCACAGCAAATTAATCTTCAGCAACTGTTGAAAACTAACCATCAAACTGCAAAACACAAACATAACCAAGGTCCCTTTTTATCGAGACATTTTACTTTATGGAGAAACTACTTTTTTGTTATAAAACAGTGGTGAGCTGCAAATAAGTTACAGACTGAGGCAACCACAATTTGAAAACACTCCACAACTATTATGACATTTGGTAGTTTTTTTTTTTTTTTTTTTTTTTTTTTTAATTGATTGAATGATAGACGGAGCACACAGGAAACATTTGGGTGAGTAGAACTGTCTTTGATGGGTGGGAACTATTATTTTCACTGATCTCAAAATAACACACACTGATTCTTTGCTTTGATTGTGGTTGCAGTTTGGTTGTGTAAAATACTTGATTGGATTGTTTGCGATATTTTATGACGGCACATAAACAATCATGTAGCAGCTGCTGCAATATTTAATTGACAGGGGAATTGGCCAATGATATCAATTTGAGAATGAGCGTTCCTTTATAAAAGTTTACTACAGTATGTTTGCAGTTTTAACATGCTTTTCCCCTATGCGTTTACCATAGCTTGCCATGTCTTAGTATGGTAAAACATGTTTCACTGGATTTTACAATTCTTATCTATGCTTTATTATACTTTACTATGCTCTTTGTGTGGGAAACTTATATAAAGGTTTGTGGATGAATGTTACAGACAGACAAAAGTCGCTTAGGATTAGTTTGTTTTTCTCACAACAATTGTGTAACTTGACACACTCGATACCAAAAAAAAAGCCTTTCTTTGAAAAGATTACGATCAAGGATGCTAGGAATCAATTTTCCAGAAAAAAACAAGTATTTTTTGTTGGTCGAAAATTACTGTTGCTGTCAATTGCATGGCTAGTTTTACAGTCCAGTTCTGTAGGCAGCACCACAAGCAAACACACACACTGTAAATGTTGACAAAGCATCCTAAAAATAGGGTAATACAGCAAAACAGTGAGTAGTAAACAGAGTAAAAAATACTACAACCTAAACTATATATTGGGCTTTCTAATTAAATGCGTTTTTTTTGCATACATTTTATTAACAGTTTTTTTGTTTTTTTTTCCCGGCACAGAAAATTAGAATGCCGAGTGATAAAGTAGTATTTGGCATTTGAATCGTGTCAATTGCTGACAAAAAACTTTAAAAACCATGCGGGCCACTTCTGTAATAAATAAGCAGATTTGAGCAGATTTGTCTATTTCTACTTTTGAAGCTTAAGCAGTGTTGTTATATTTAGGAAACAAAATTTGCACGTTGGAGCAAAGACTTAATAATCCTGCATGTTTCTATTTACATGTGTGGGATCTTTTTCAATTCGGTCTAACTATAACATGGATACAGTTGATGCTCTTGAAACAAAAGTAAAATATTTGTTGACCACACAAAAGAGCAATAGCACAGCTTGGTCAAATTCTTCCCTAATACACTGCACCATAAAACAGCAAGAAGAAAAGACTTGTTAAATACTTTATACAGGTCCCAAACAGCTTTCAGATATAACCTATAAAGCACCACAAATTCTGAATTGGCAGAATACCAGATTGGGTAATCTCTATTGTTGATCATGTGCAGAAGGCAAGTCAACAGCAATGTTTTGTGTCTATTCAGGAAAACCATGCTGTGTGCGTGTTCCGGTGTGTGCAACTGTTGCAGTTTTTTTGAGTCATGTAACCATATTTTGCCTTTTGAAATATAAATGAAAGTAAAATCACGGAAAAAGCATCCCTTTTTTCTATTTCTTATTTATTTTGTGATATGTGATTCAGGAAATTCAGAATTCCGGAAGTGCCAGGTTTCACGGAGCGTCAACATACTGTAATGTGTGAGTAATCAGGGATAGGCTACCATAACATTTTTTAAGGTCACTTTTTTTTCAAAATGTGCATAATTTGAACTTACACCTAGAAACTGAACTTGGCTGCATCAGAATAACACGTGACATGAACATAGCGGTTTTCAAAAGGTAGAGAAAGCCAGATCACATGATTTTTTGTTTCATTAACCAGACAAATACGAGGATGGTTTCATAATGCTGATACTTAACATTAACAGCTGCTTTCACAGACCCTGACTACCAGGAATCTTAAGACTCCAAATAATATCTTCAGAAATCAAACATATAATTTGTGAAAATGATTCTATCATACTGCAAATTTACATGTATTACGGTAGCAGAATTATTAATATGGCCTGAAGATACACAATGTGGCAGTGAAACGGTTTACTTAGATGGTAGAATATGTTAATCAAATATAAAGGAAAAAAGGTCCCTTTTTCAGCTTTAACCCGTGAGTTACTTAAACATTAATGTCCGATGCTTGTCATTACCTGCTAGCTATGTAGCTGTTTAAAGTGAGTTTCAAGATACTGAAGTCCTGTTAGCTTTTAGAGGTCCCTACCTGTAAGACAATGACGGAGAACATATGTGAAGTTTTTTTTTTTTTTTTTAAATGCACATGACCTTAATGGCAGCAATACTGCATCAGAGGTCAATGGGGTCACATTTACCTTGCCGTGTTTATAAGGCTTAGGAAAAGAATGAATGGTCTGCAGCAGCAAAAAGGGTGTATTCTACAATATTGACCTAGAGAATCACAGAATAAAGTTGTGACACCAAATGTGAAGTCAACATCAGAAAAGGCCTAATGGTCTTTACCATCTTGAAACCAAACATTCACATGACCGTAATGCTGTATGTCCACCTGAGGTGGCAGGTCACAGTGAAGGGTACAGTTTAAACACGAAAATATGAAGTCTGTTACACTGCAAATTTAATGAGCTATGAGCTGTTAAGACGCAATGACAAAGATACATTTACAAACACGCGCTGGGAAAAATAAATAAAAACACCAGGAAGCTGTATTTGTTCTATTGTAGGGATTACTGCCTCTGTCGAAATGCGTACATGATCAACCAGCTCCACTAACTGAATGAATGAATGACTAAATGAATAGGTAGAGAAAGATCTCCTTGCTCCAGAAATGAGCTAACCCAGATTCTGCTGCACACGTCAATCAGTCTTTGCCTCACTGTTCTCTATTCCCGCTGCACAGAGTGCTCCTTTTGGATCCAGTGTTCTAATGAAGGGATCATGGCTCACCATGCTCTTCCATTTGCAGGTACTGCAATTAAAAGGATTACACTGAGAAACATCCTGCCCCTACACTTAGGGAGAATCTCTTAATTAAAATGCTGCTTCTACATCTTTTTCAAGTTTGCTGGCCACCAAAGAATACTGTTAACACAGCATAAACCTTTAAAGTACCTTAATGGGAAGTGCGGTTTCCATTTCACAGATGTTTAGCATTCTATAACAGTCAGTCCCCTCCCCTGCTTCATCAACTTCTACTCGATAGATGGTGTGGTCTGATAGTTCCCTTGTCTCTCTCCTTTCGCAAGCACTAAATAAACGGCAACTAGTGCTATAGTTAATATCTGCGATACTTGATTAATTATCAGGTACATTTCATAACCACCGCACTCCCCGCCACTCCATTCCGTCACAGATACCGCACCACCCTGATATTGTACACACAAGAGCAAGATGGGGGTCCTTAAATGGGCAGTAACTGGCATCCTCTGCCTGCACGCTGTGTGCCCGAGAGCTTGCTTGCTTGGTGGATAGGATACTAACACTGGACCAAATTCCCTGGGTGTCATCACCAGAGATAAGATAACTAACAGCAGCCACCTACATGGGAAGCAATACCACGTCTATAAATTATTTACAAGGGATTAACCTTTTTATGAGCATAATCTGAGGATGCAGGCAGAGTAAAAACTCAGTCCTTGTGACCAGCTGCATTTCCAATACTACAAAGACCCCACAGCTATAAGATCACTTTTATAGTCATTTGAACCTGCTTTCTGTAAGGGAAAGTTCTCATTTGTTTTGGTCATATTAAAGGGTTCCCACTGCAGCAACCAATATGAAATGCACAACAGCCTTGTACTTTATATTACCATTAAGGTAGATATGGTAAAGACCTTTTGTGTTTTAAACCCTGGTAAGTTGTACAGTATTGTATACTGTAGGCCAAATGCTCACTCTTTACTACCGCTCTCAAGTTGTCTGTCAGGGACAAGAATAAGAATAGAAACTTCCACTTAAAAACAGCATTTATCTTTTGTGTGACACTTTAAAATTATGTCTGCAAATGCATTTGCATTTCAACATGGTTTCACAGGATTGCATAGGAGTGATGTCTAAATAACTAATATTTTGAAGATCACCACAAACTTATAATAAATACAACTGGACCACCACAGGAAAAGCAGCTAAGACATTGCAATCCATATGAATCTGAGGTCATTAATTTAAAGTGCAACCAAAAAAAAAAAAAAAATTTCTGAATTAACCAAACTCTCAATTATTCTTGATACACTGGTTAAAGTGTACAATTTCCTAACAATCTAAGCTATGGTATGTCTGTGGATCGCACCAGGTTTTAATTGGCCAATAAGTCATATTGCTGGGCATGTGTACACAGACTAATATCCCTAACACTGAACAAATTTACCAGTAAATATTACACCAAAAAGACTGTAAAACCTGCTTCATTCAAATATATTACTGAATCTTCAAATAAAGAATAGAAAAGCATCACAATTTTACAATTAACATTAGTCTTTTGTTATTACATATTTAAGATGCCAGAAGTTAAAACATGCGAGAAGATTGAGAATGGGAATTAGTAAAATATTCAGTGATTGGAGAGGTTGCTTGTCAAACCTATAAAGAATAAACACCCAGGATTCCATCAACTACAAAAAAAGGTGGAAGCAATCCAGGTGTATTCTCTGGTTGTGTAAAAGGTTTGGGCTGATCAAATCAACCACTAAATCATCATCAACTACAATTCAAGTTATTTGAAACTTACCTCTAAATTGGTATTGACGACGTTTCCAAACCTAAAGGCGCCCGGGCATAAATTACCCCTGGCCACAAGCTTACACTTTACGCAATGGGGTGGGGGGGTGCTCATAAACTTAGCAGCACCTTTAACTTATAATACTATGCGCCACCTATAATAAAACTAGACTGCGACGTTTAAAGGCAACGGCACACTGGTATATCCCTCAATGCGTTCTGCCTGCGTTGTTGCATATATTACAGCAGCAGTAATGTGTTCACCTCTGTGCTAATGATTAGATCTATATAAGTGGTCCCATCAGATTGTGACTGAAGAGGTTTCTGTTTGCTTAATTGCACTGCATTTTTAAAAGGGTTATTTACCAGAGAAAAGAGGTTGGAATGGCAGTCCTCAAGGCTCGCCCCGTTAGCCACCCAGTTCGCTGCAGCAGTCATGATCCTCCGCGAAGCGGCTCGCCAGAGCTGGGCATGACGGAATCCGGGACCGGTACTGAGACCGAGCCGAGCCGAATAGGGTCACTCACACCACCACGAAAATCAAAATCTAAAATAAATACTATCCACAAGAACCCAAACCGTGGTGAAGATAATCCAAAACAGACTGATATTATAAATCAATACAGGCGTCAAAAGAACAGGAAAAATGAACTACATTTGTAAATCCAAAATTAGTTTCCTGAGGGTACCAATATCTGGGTGATGAGGTCCAGATCCGAACCGATTCAAAACAAAAAGTGTCGTGTTTCAGTACCGTATTCCTACGGGCAGGCAACGTGTATTTCTGTCCAAAACAGGTCCATGTTGTGCCGGTTTTATTAAATAACAGTAAATCCCCACGATGTAGCTAGACGAGTTGGATTAAAATAGACCAAAAGAACAAATCCGGAATTGATTGGTAATAAAATCAAATAGTTTGTGTTCATAACTCCATTCATAAACTATTCTGATCTCCCAGCTCGTCCTAAATATTGGGGGTATTTTTCAATGATAAAACAAGACTGGACTGAAGCAGTAAATTGCAAAAGGTGTGCAATAATACTCCCGGAATCCCGAGATGTGTGCTGACATAACAATTCACACATGAACCTACGCTCGATAAAAACAGACAGGTCTTGTTCTCGCTTGTGGCAAGAAAAATCAGTTTTGATGTTGTAAATAAATAAAAACTATAAAAAATAAAAATATCTAGATACCGATACCCAGTTATCTCAGTTCCGATTAGTTTTTGCGGATATTACTGGTTATTTATAGTTTTTTGTTCACCGCCACCATGCCGTAGCAGATGCTAAGAGAAATGTTTTTTTTTTTTTTAATCAGTGTTTCACTTTCCAATAAATAAACAGTGAGAAACACAAATCTGGAAGCTTTTGTTTCTCCCGTTCAGTTTCAGAAAAATAATCCCAGCTCCCTCCAAAAATGTATTCCAGTTACTGCTTCTTTATTTTTTCCTCCCCAAAAAGTCTTGTTAGTTTAACATCGGGAGAAAAGAAAAAAAAAAAAACAGACGAGGTTAAAAAAAAAAAAAAAAAAAAAAAAAAAAAAAAAAAAATCCTTCCTTCCTTTCAATTCATCATGACGAAACGTCCTCCAGAGCCTTAACAATAACCCCTAAAGCACGACGAGGATGGGGGGTAATAACAATTACTCAATACTAGTGATAATAACCCCAGTCTGGCACATATTTTCATATGTACTTGTTTAATGTAAAAAATAAAAACACACACAAAAACGACGGACTCGCGAGATACGAGTCTCCAACCAACAACAAAAATAAGAAAATCCCCTGAAAAAAAAACGTACAAAATAAATAAATACAGCGGGGATATTATATTACTCCAAAAACAGCGCTAGTTGTACAGCCAGCGGGCTCCTGTCGGTGTGTGTCGCTTTGTTCCCAGGTAGTGTTTTTATTTCTCCGTGTCTTCACTGTTATTTTCGTGTGTGTGTGTGTGAGAGAGAGAGAGAGTGGCTCCCAATGTGTGAGACGTCTCGCTGCTGCTGCTGCTGCTATCACACACACACACACACACACACACACACATAGGCTGCCCAGCACGCACACCGATGTAATGGCGGCGGATGGGAGAGAGATTCGCCATCTCATTGGGCTCGGAGACCTCATGTGACCAAAGAAAGGGATAGATTACTAGAATGTTTCACACGGCCCAAATCTTGCCGCTGGAGGCGCTGTGTGCAAACTATATGCACACCGTCGTTATTATATCACATACTGTATTCAAGAAGAGTGCTTGCTGAGTGTGTGGAGACTGGCTTGACTTACAACAGTACATTTACAAAGCCTTTGTTAAAAATGAAAATTTGTTCTGGACTAAAATCTTAATAAAATGTACCTCAACATTTTGTTTAAAACTCCTCTATTTCTGATTCTCCATGCTATTATTATTATTATTATTATTATTATTATTATTATTATTATTATTATTATTATTATTATTATTAGTAGTAGTAGTAGTTTTTTTTTTTTTTTCCATGCGTAAAAGACGAGTGTTTATTTCTGCTGGTCAGTGACAAAGCAGGTAAGGCAGTAGCAGTGAGGCACGTCGAGAGGGCAGCGTGAATCTCAATAGGGCTCACTGAAGTGGTAATGGGGGTGACCTGCATCCTGGGGAACAGAGTTCCCATCAGTTGTGATCATGGGTACAATAGCGTTAGTTCTTGTAGTCCCATCGCTTACATCTCTTCATCTTCCAGCGTGAAGTCAAACACCTGGATATTCTGAAGGATGCAGGACTCATTGCCACCCCTCGATGCACCTGACACCTGCCTATGGGCTCCTCCTGCAGCACCGGCTTGTCGGGGTGTTTCCAGGCGCGGTCGGGGGACCCCAGCGTGCTGTACGCCATCACCACCAGCCTGCGAGCCCGGCAGTGTGCCAGCAGCTCCGTTTGCGACAGACAGGGGTCAGCTTGTAATTTTTCTGGCCACAGACTTATATATAAAAAAAATATGTATAGGTATACGCAGCTGTGTATAATAAGGATGTACTTTTAACAAGGGTTTCTGGTATTATTTATAAACTACAAGAGCAAAACCAGCGAGATAAATTATAGTTACTAAATCAAAACATAAAGAGTAAGTAGGTACAAATGTCTTCTTACAAATTGTTTCACCTTTATTTGCATTTTGAATAGTTATTTGCAATTATATTGAGTGGTTCTTGGCTTAGTTGATTTAGTATTGAGTTTTTATCTTTGTATTCTGTCTTTACCTGTCTGTGAGCTTCTAACTGCCTCGAACAGGCTTGGTCATTCTATTCAAATCCCATGACAAATGATGTGGGCTAGTTCCACCTGCTGTGTAGCGCTGGTTGAATGGAATGGTTCAATCCGGCCAGTTAGAACTCTCCAGCTGAGCTCAAAGCATTTTCTGACTGGTAAAAAGAGATTCAAGGAAAAATGAGAACTCAATACTGGAGCAGCACAGCCCAGGACCGCTCAGAATTATTGCAAACACCCTAACAAGACAAGAGGAAAGAGAACCAAGCCGTAAAATTACATTTGAAGTTGTTTGTATGGCACATGGAATTGTAGTTCATTTTTAATTCCTAGAAAACAGACATGTAGATCAGAGAAGGGAGCCAGTATGAATTTTCTTTCATGAAAAGAGAAGTTATCTCTTTGATCTGCTTAAGAACTGGTTCAAATATCAATTCAATGAATTGTATGAATAGCTTCAAATCAATACATAGCCCAAGAGCCTATATTTGATTTTATTTCATATTGTGTCTCCCCTCATGTAGACGCTCCTAAGTTCTTCACCTGGAATAACCAGGAATTTTTGTCATCTTTCTGAAAGTTGTATATTTGCTCTGTAATCTAGGAATCCATCCTTTTATATTTCTTATATAAAGTAGGGAGAAGGACATTGTTTGTGAACAGTTGTTAGGATTATCCCACGCAATGACAATTTAATTGTACAGTGTTCATGTATAATTGTAGTCTCATCATTGTAGTTCTTCCACAACTTTAAATTATCCTATAATATTGTTTCAGCTCCCCTTGGCTCCTTGTTCCATAGAGCTATGGGGGCTCCCCTCAACGATTTTTAACAGATTACTTTTTCAAAGTAACTTGGTGCAGTACATATGTTTTTATAGAAGTGATAAAATCAGTTTCTTACCTCTTATTAGCACTAGCAACATTATCACTGGCCCCTTTCTTTATGTTGAATAACACAGGTCATAAAGCAGCTCTATATGTTTTATTTAATGCTTTGCTATTGTATTATAAGTACTTCAACTTCAGTGCAAATCCACCACTGATACTGTTTCATATACCTTTACTTTGTGTTTTAGGTATTGTAGTTACCAACACAATTAGTTACCAGCAATTACCAAAAGGAATAGAGCTTTTTGTTCATGCTTTAAGAGCAGTACTTTCTGTTCTGTATAGATCTGTATTGGAGAAGCCCACACTTTTGTGTTGTGTATCTTTTGCAAGTTACATTAAGGGATTACTTTCACATTTATACCTTTTAGTTCCTGTTGTCCAGTGTAGATTACTGTGGATGACTTAAAAGAGACTTCATTCAATTTGTTTTCTTACCCTTATAAAAGTTCACCACATAAAGTCGGTGATGATGGTGAGAATGTTGGTTTGACCATGCTTTTCCCATGGTTACTATGCATATACCATAGTTTATTTTGAATAGGATTTAATACCTCTCTGGGCTTTGCAATGCTTATCTGTGCTTTACCATGTTGTCACTATGCTTTATTACATTTTCCTGTGCTTTTACTATGGGAAAGTTTTTACAATGCTTACCTGTGCTTTACCACACTGGCACTATGCTTTAATACACTTTCTGTGCACCTTTGCACAGCCTGTACAGCCTGCCTTTACTGTGGTGTGCTGAAGCAGGACTGTATTCCTGCAGCCAGTGAGAGACAGGAGCAACGCTGATGTGAATCACCATCACTGGAATAAAAATAGCTGAGTGGAAACTGCTTAGTAATGCTGGTGTAATCACTGTGACCAGTTATAAATAGAATTCCATCAGGGATTGCAATTTGAGCTTTTGATACAATAAACAACAAAGAAATAGTTAATGTAAATTCATTTTAATTACATTAATTACATAATTTATTTGGCTGTAGTTTACAGAGTTTACTCTTTTTTATTTTTTTACAGGTCCCTCAAGTTCAATACAATGCTTGTGCAATGAATATATGCTGCGTGCACTGTAAACTGTGACTGTGTTTGCAGTTTGCATTTCCGCTGCCAATTGTAGAATAAAAATTCTGTTTGAAGGCATTTGTGATAATGGATCCTACTCACAATAAATCATACATTATTAAAGAAATTATTTAATCATAAGGGGCTCGTAGCAGAATATGGAACTTAATAAAGTTATGAAGTACTAAAAGAAACTTAATAACAGTTAATGACAAATGTTTTAGCTATATGCTTGTATTTTGAAATCTAACACTATTGATTGTTTAATAGTTATGGATAATAAATAAAGTTAAACAAAATTGAACCCATTTTGGGCCCTATTCTCAAAACGATAAGGACTGTTTTGTTTATAAGGGTTGTCATAGATCAAACCGTGCTTTGTACAATAATACTTGCTAAACTCTCTTGTAAATCTGCAGACTAAAGACTATTTAATTCATTAAAAGGGAATTTAAAACCAGTCCTTAACCAAATGTTCCTTAAACAACACATAAAGTGAATAGATCTCCTGTTTTAAAATTCTCACCCAAATATTGCTGTGGGAAAAAAAGAAAACTGCATATGAGCAATTACATGATTTGATTCTAGATTCAGTCATTCATATTAAATTTGTAGTAGAAATTGCTAAATGACACAATCAACACCTACTGTATTCATATGTATATGTAAAGTAGCCAGCAGGCGTGTTATGGAAGAAGGTCAACCTACTTCACCTCACTGCACTTTAGCGCCCCCTACTAGTCAGGGCCACACGAATTCAGGCAGGCTTCCCAGGCTGCCATGGCAACTTGATAACATCTTTTCTCAGGTTCAGCGGGTAAAACTGGTCGATTGGCTTGACAGGAAGTGCAGAAATCATCTGTTTCTCTTTAGTCCTCCTGAAATAACTCTTTGTGTTTGCATTTCATTTTAAATGAATGTTCGTTCAGGCTTGTTGCATAGTGTTGAAGTAATTCCTGAACACCATAAACCAAGTTCACCGAGTAGCTCTGAACACAGGACATAAGTAACCCTCTAAAAACCAAAGCAACTCCCAGTGAGCTGGTGATCAAATTTAACAAATATGTATTAGACTGTTGGTACCAGAAATAAATAATTCAGACATTTCATTTGTGGTCTTGTAAGCTATTTCTAGTTTCTTTTTTAATTGTATTTCATATTTGTTTTTTATCCTTTCAGAAAATAAGATTGCTAACTAACAATGAGTAAATGCACACTCAGCAGGTATAAAATATCAGACACAGTTTACAGCAAATTGATGCGTTTAGGACAAATTGGACAAACAGTTTCCTGTAGAACATTACAGTAGAACATTACAGTAACAATATTTCGAATATACCTGTTTTGTTTTGTTTTTTGCCTAGCTCTTCAACCAGCACCAAGGCTCCTGAACCAGTGTGACCAGTTGAAAACCACCAAACCACCATCTCCGCCCAGCTCACACCAATGCTGGTCATTACTGTAATTTCCCAATAAGAATACTATAGAAAGCTATTTGATAAATGCTTAGAAGTCTTTCTCAGTGTCATTTTGAATGCATTTAGTAATGTTAATAGAGTTAATGAATACACCTTAGAGAGGGAAAAAACAGGATTACTATCAAGCCTGATAAATATCGAGCCCTCAGCATGTCTCCTCCTAGTGGCTGATGAGTTCATAAAACTGACATCAGGAAAGGACACTTGCCTTTTGATTACAGGGCTGGTGCTTTAGTTCAATAGCATGATGTTTGTCTGAACTGTGAAAGTACTGGTTCACATCCAGCCCTAACGTCTTTGTTCAATTCAATGAGCTGAGATGCCAAGCCATCCAGTGTGTGTTCATAACTGTTGATGCTCATGATAAATTCATGTTAGGGATAATGTTTAATATAAATAATAATGAAATTCAGTTCTAATTAATCTAAATATTTAAATGAACCATTACCATTAGAATTAGCTTTTCTGAAATGTGTTCTTTTAGAGGAATTCAGTGAATTATAATTTTCACTCTCACAATTTCAACTTAAGAAATTATAACTCTCACTTAAACGGTAATTTGGAAACCAACACAAAAAAACATTCAATTAATATATTATTTACGTGATTCAAATTTAAATAATTGACATTTCTTAAAGAGTAAACAGTTGCAATTGTCATTTTGACTTTTGGTTCATACTTTTTTATTTCATGATGTTTGCAATCAGTTTGGGTTCTGGATTCTGAGGTGCCAATTGTGAGTTATTATCATTTTTCACTTTATCTGACTTTGAGCTTGTCTGATTGCCTGCATTGAACATACTTTCTCAATTCATTCAAATCATGACATAATGTGACCTTTCAATTCTGCCAGATCCGCCCACTGACTCTCTCTCTCTCTGCAGATATATAGAGTGGTAGAGTAGGTGGGGTGGTAGAGTGTAAAGGTCATATTGTCACAAGGTCATATTGTTCCCCAGACAAGCTCAAAACCAGGTAAATGTGAGATTAAAGAAGTGTTTAAGCTCAATATTGGAGCAACAGAATCCATCAGGTCATTAAAAAGCAGTCTCTCAAAACGGCTGGATGGATTCAATTTTATAAAGGTGTGTTCATTGAAGTTTGAAGAGGACCCAATCAACAACATCTGACTATTGGCATTTCATTTTTTGTAGCTTCACTTTTTTGGGTCATACAGAATATATGAAACACATGGGGGTCTATGTTGACCACCCAAAGAGCAGTAGCTCTTTAATCCTAAAGTAACCCAGCAGAGAGGATTTATAGACATCCTAATGAATAAGTCATGCATTTCCAAATGTTACAAATATCTGGGTTTTCCAGGTGGGTCCAACTAGAATCTTAAAAAAAAAAGAGAAGACTTCAACCTGTCCTGTGTTCTCAGTCTGGTGTGTAGACAAGGACCTCTGCATAGTCTTCATTCCTATCTTCTAGGTATCGTTAGGAGTTAACTTTTAAATGAATAGCCAAACTCCAAAGAATGACGGGTTTCTCATTTAGATTCATATCGTCCCAATGCTCGCGCTGACATTTTGACTGCCCTTTTGCAATTGCTCAAAGTGCTGGGATTGTCTATGGCAAACAGGTCCCTCTCACAGATAGCCCATTGTCTGCTTGTTCCTGCACTTGCTAGGGGGTCATCCTTCTAGATTGGGGATCTGTGAAGTTGAACGGTGGCAGAAGGAGCTAGGGGAGGCGAGCTGGCAATGTCATGGGTGGGAGAGCACTGGCTAGCTCTACCAACAGAGACTCCCAGGAACAGAGCAGCCAGTCAAGGCAAGTGCAGGCTTCTAGAATTGTACCTAGAGGCCTAGTTTGAATCCAGCTGCCCAGCTCAAGTGAAAGGAGTTTTGTGGTCTTAGTGTAAAGAGCTAGTAGCTCGAAATGGTATTTTAACTGTTTTTGTTTACTTTTTATGATATTTGGAATGTCTAATTCAGAATGTTGTTGCTCGAATATCGGGTTGCATTGTGACAGTGCATTGAAGTGTTTTGAAAAGCCCAGCCAGAATATTTAATGACCACTCCACATTGTAATTTTGAGTTCAGATACGGCAGTGACTGAGGTGACAGAATCCGATTGGTTTGGATTTGAAGAACGACTCCACAAAGGCTTCAGTGGGAAGGCTGGCAAGTCTGTATCATTTATCTCAAATATAGTTTTGTATTTTGTTGTAGTCGCATACTAACTCAGTAGAACTCAATAACAATAAACAATCTAGTTTTTTGTCAGGCAAAGACATTCCTGCTTCAGTCACAAAAGAGTGCCACGAGGGGGGAGGGGGGGGTCAGCAGTTCCCTTTTATAGTGAGATGCTCCTCAGGGACACGCCCACCTGCCAGTCAGAGCTTTCTGCATTATCACTGAGACTAAAGTTAAGAGAGTAAAGTTAAGTTGTGAGTCTGTTTTTTTTTTCTCATTATAGGGAAGCTTTCACAGGTACAGAAGGTGAGACAAATAATAATATTAACATTAATCTCACCCTTTTAGTCTCATAATGATTATGCAAACAGGTCTTGGTCTTTAGTAAAGATCATGTTGCTATAAACCATGCTGAGCTCACTCTTTTAAAAAATGTTTCAAGGATGTAATGAAAATTGGAAACAAAACAACAATGGCAAACAAAATAGAATGTACCTTTAACATTCAGTACCCAAGGTGCAGTTGGGTTTGAGCTGGGGGAACGATGCTTTAGCAGAGTGTATTAGAGGAAGTGTTAGCTGAGTTATATGAGAGGAGGAGACAGTGGGGCTGTGATCAGAAACAGCAGGGGGTGCAGAGTGAATTAGAGGAAGTGTTAGCTGAGAGGAGGAGACAGTGGGGGCTGTGATCAGAAACAGCAGGGGGTGCAAAGTGAATTAGAGGTAGTATTAGCTGAGAGGAGGAGACAGTGGAGGCTGTGATCAGAAACAGCAGGGGGTGCACAGTGTATTAGAGGCAATGTTAACTGAGTTATATGAGAGAAGGAGACAGTGGGGGCTGTGATCAGAAACATCAGGGGGTGCAGAGTGTATTAGAGACAGTGTTAGCTGAGCTAGATGAGAGGTGAGGACAGTGGGGCTGTGATCAGAAGCAGCAGGGGATGCACAGTGTATTAGAGGCAGTGTTAGCTGAGTTATATGAGAGGAGGAGACAGTGGGGCTGTGATCAGAAACAGCAGGGGGTGCAGAGTGAATTAGAGGAAGTGTTAGCTGAGAGGAGGAGACAGTGGGGGCTGTGATCAGAAACAGCAGGGGGTGCAAAGTGAATTAGAGGTAGTATTAGCTGAGAGGAGGAGACAGTGGAGGCTGTGATCAGAAACAGCAGGGGGTGCACAGTGTATTAGAGGCAATGTTAACTGAGTTATATGAGAGAAGGAGACAGTGGGGGCTGTGATCAGAAACATCAGGGGGTGCAGAGTGTATTAGAGACAGTGTTAGCTGAGCTAGATGAGAGGTGAGGACAGTGGGGCTGTGATCAGAAGCAGCAGGGGATGCACAGTGTATTAGAGGCAGTGTTAGCTGAGTTATATGAAAGGAGGAGACAGTGGGGCTGTGATTAGAAACAACAGGGAGCAGTTGTGTACAGGTTGCATAAGTGATCTGCTGTTGGATTGAGGCAGATGCATGAAGGAAGAGTTGCTAGTTCCCTTTACCCAGGCATGTCCCTGTGAGGAAGAGAGACTAACGTCCTCCCTGCAGAACCAGGCTTTTCCAGTACAGTGTGGAAGCTCACTCCAGGCGATCCTGCTGGCTGCTCTCCAGTTAACCAGGCATGCGGTGAGCTGTAATGTGAATTATGTGACTTCTCTCAGGGACAGGCCCATTGGAAACCTCTCTGATGCTTTTCTCATCATAAATTATTGGCCCACAAAGATGAACTCCAACTCATTTCTTCTTAATTGCACACCATAATAACAGTATGATATAGATAGTCATGGATTGAGACAATGCTGATCCTGTCTGACAAAGCTCCTTGGCTTGTAGAAGTGTGGGTACAAAAAGAGTGTATGACTGTATACACACACACTGGACTTTATACACATACATATATGGACTTTATAAGGCCTTTGATAAAGTGTCACATAAAAGACAAATCCAAAGTTTTGCATCATGCTATATAATGAATACATTTCGCTTCATAAAGTCAAATAGAACCTGCTGAATAATTTTACATTAACATGTTGAATTACATACCGCTTGGTGTATGAAATACTGTACTACTATTATGACTTCCTGTATACTTTTCAATATAATTTTGTAGTTTCTTTGATTAAAGAATGTTAAATATAAGATCTAAATTATGTTCCTATAGTTTTTATTTTAAATGATAAAAATCTCAATCCTAAAATTCTAGATGATGCAAAACTTTTGGCCACAACTGTACACTCCTGCTAACCGCATGTAAATATCTCCTCAGTAACCATGCGCTGCTACAGTCGGCACCGCGTCATCAGGACACCTCTAAAGAAGTACAAATATCCTGAATAAGCAGCTGTCCCAATAAATGATGGGCATTTGAGACAATCTTAGTCACGCTTTTTTTTCCGTAAATGAAAAGAAAAAGAATGAAATCACATCACATTATGATTAAATGTTAAATACATCATTTAAAATACCAGTCAATTGTTTTTCTATTTCTCCTAAAAAAAAATGAAGACGAGGCACCTATGATGTTGGCACGCCACAAAAACACACAGGAAATTCCAGCAGCTCCTTCAAGAGTTCAGTCATAGTGTAATCACATACTCACTGCCCTGGGCTACACGGGCCGCTCTGAAAAGCAATCTCCGTTCATCATTTGAAAATTCTCTATCCCAATTAAACAAATTGACGTCCAAAATAAACAACCTAAATACCATTGAGAAGAATTGTCTCCCAGAGTAGTATCCCATTTAAGCAGAAATCCTAATTATCAGTATCCCGATTAGAAGGTGCCGACTGTGCTTGATTATTCCATATACATTTCAATCAAGTTTCCCCTAACACTTCTACTTTCTAAGTAGGTACAGTTCTCCTTATTAGCCCTGGGGTTAATGCAGTTACTGTTCTCTGAACTCTCCTTCAAAGGCGCACTGTCCTTTTTGTAAAGTTGAGTGTGGCAGGGTAACAGCCCCCCTGTAAGTAATGTGTGTGGTGGAATGTAAGGTTGGCAGGGATGGGGTTAAATCTATCCCTACCAGCAATCTCAGGTGTGGCCATTCCCCAGTTAGGTAACTGATGCTAATTGGGGAGTGGCCACATGCATATAAGGAAGGATAAATCTTTTGTTTGATGTCAGGAGTCGAGAGTCGGCCTAAGACATTTATTGTATTGTATTGTATTGTATTGTATTGTTTGACCTTTTATTTTGGCCCTTGTGCCTTTTTCATTATTTTCTTAACCTTTTTACTACTCCACTCTTGCAGTGTTTTAGCTGCTTAAATCATTTTCAGTAGTAGCATGCCATTTTTTTATTTCCTTTTTTCAATGCTTTGTCTGCCTTGGGTACAATGGGTGAACTGTACTGACTAGCGTTGGGTAGTCGCTCGTAACATTACACTGTAAGCTGCATTGCGCTAATGAATTGGTTCAGATTTGGGAAGCTGTGAACTGTATCATTACGCTTAAGATCTTGTTTGTATTTACAAGTCTGTATAGCCTACTCATCAAGTTATTAATATAACTGCAGTTTTGTGAAAGCACCTTGACATATACTTATCTGGCTGATAGTGATATACTGTAAGCTCTGTATTATAATGCCATGACAGCGGTTGTTTCAGATTCCTTCAAAATGATATTTTTCTGGACAGCTCGAGACACCCACTCTATCATCACATACAAAACCATATTTACTGTAATACCACTGGATATATTGAAGAGGAAAAACAGTAAATGAAGGCAGATCTTCATGAAACACAGCAGACTTGTAAGGAATGAGATGAACTAGAAAATGCTCTTCTTGTTTCTGCTAGTTCCTACTGCAATACAAATACAGTTGTGTTTTGTTTAACTTTTACATTACATCTTCCAGGACTGATCCTTTTTTGTATATATTTTGGCCACTTTTGTAGATTGCACATCTTTATAAAGATGGTCCCTTTCTTCTAACTTGGCCTTTTTTACATGTGAAATGTCTTTAGACAGATTAGATACACAATATCCACTTATCCAAAACACAGTGTCAGTCCATGTCCATCATATATATATATATATATATATTATATATATATATATATATATATATCATATATATATATATATACACACTGAGAGTACAAAATATTAGGAACACCTTCCTAATATTGAGTTGCACCCCCTTTTGCCCTCAGAACAGCCTCAATTCGTTGGGGCATGGATTCTGCAAGGTGTCGAAGGCGTTCCACATTTATGCTGTCCCATGTTGACTCCAATGCTTCCCGCAGTTGTGTCAAGTTGGCTGGTAGTGGATCTCTACTCCGAATAGCTCGTTCCATCTCATTCCACAGATGCTCAATTGGATTGAGATCTGGTGACTGGGCAGGCCATTGCAGTAAGCTGAATTCACTGTCATGTTTGTGGAACCATTCCTGGACAATCCTGGCCTTGTGGCATGGGGCATTAGCCTGATGAAAAAATCCATTAGCAGATGGATACACTGCTGTCATGAAGGGATGCACCTAATTGGCAATGATGTTCAGATATCCTGTGGCATTCAAACGTTGCTCCACTTTTATCAAGGGACCCAATGTGTGCCATGAAAACACACCCCACACCATCACACCACCACCACCACCAGCCTGCAATGTTGACACACAGCATGGTGGATGCATGTACTCATGTGGTTTTCTCCATACCCTAGTCCTCCCATCAGCGTGAAACAGCAGGAACCGGGATTCATCAGAGCAGGCAATGTTTTTCCAATCCTCCAGCGTCCAGTGTTTTTGTTCCTTTGCCCACTGCAACCGCAGTTTCTTGTGTTTTGCTGAAAGTAGTGGAACTCTGTTAGATCGTCGGCTGCCATACCCCATTCGTGTCAAGGTACGACGAGATCTGCATTCTTTTACGGGTCTTTCGGCACCAATGTTGTACTGGACTGTCAGTTGACTAACTGTAGCCCTTCTGTTGCGCTGCACAATTCGTGTCAGCCTCCTTTGGCTTCTTTCATCAATGAGCTGTTTTTGACCACTGGCCTGCAGTTGGCTGGATGTCCTTGCCCGTTGCCCCTGGATTTAACAGGTTACATCAATAATGTTTTGTACACACAGTGTACAGACCACGTCAGATCCTGGCTGATAGGCAATCTGTGTGATCCAGTGCTTTACAGATTCAACAGCGTTAACACTTCAATACAATTATGGTTATCACATGTTTCGCCCTTAGGTCAGACATGCAAAACGCTAAAGCGCCCCCTGCTAAATCCTAAAGCATCCAATATGTCACTGTAAAGCTAAAATATAACCCCTAACACCATAGCAATGCTTCAATATAAGTGAGATATAATTCAAGACTATGCCTCCCAATATATCGAAGTGTTGTGTGGAATATAAAATAAAGGTGAGAGCTGTCTTTGAGGGCAGAGGCTTGTGAATATGACCAAACAGCAACCAGCTTTTTCAGTGATCTTCAGAGAATGGACCAAACAGCTTGAGCTAGCAAGCTGAATTGATACTTGACTGTAGTCTTGCCTTGACTTTTATAGAACTTTTCCTCCACTTCCTGAGTCAGAAGACTTAATTAAATCTAAACATTTGGTCTATGTTTTTAATACATAACACCAGCTCTGTTTAATGACTCCAGCCTGGGTCTAAAATATTTCCCTGTTAACAGCAAAGACATGCTTTTCAGTGTGTATCTAATAAACGTGTTTCTTTTCATTTACAAGTGAGTGTGTTCAACAAACGTGGCTTCTCTCTAGCTAAAAAATCCCTTGCTTCAACAGACCTTGGACAATTTATAGATAAAGACTCAAAGAGGCCCACTTTCTAAATGGAGTTTACTTTGAATTAATATGAAACTCTACCGTAAGCGCTTTTCCAAATCCTGCACATTAAGCCATGCTTTGGCTGGACCCAAGAAACTGCGTTACACTATCATGTCCACTGATAAGAGTTCCAATTAATTTTATAATATGAGGTAATGAGAGTAAGATCATTTTCTCTATTTCCTAGTACCGTAAGGTACTTCTCATTAGTTAATATAAAAATTATACATTGTAGAGACCCTGGATCCGAGACCGCTTGACCAGCAAATCCTCGTTCTTATCTTATCTGCTAATGTCCACTATTGCCTTGCTTATGCAATACTTTTTGTTAGTAAAATATAACAGTTTATACATAGCAAAGAGTCCTGAATGGGAGACGCAACTGACCAGCAAACCAGCTTTGAATGTCCCGGTACTGCTTTTAGGCAAGCAGTCGAGGGGTACCCTGCAGTAAATCTGTTGATGAAAAGCTTGAAGCTTTATGCATGTGCCCAAGTTAATAAACTAGGATACAGCTTTGTATTAAATTGTTTCACTTTTAAAGTGAACACTTTTCTAATTTAATTAATTGAAAGGCTCGCTTCTGCTTTTCTCCTCAATGTTGACACAGGCTTCCACTCCAGCAGCTCTTATATAAGGGCAAACTTAGTTAATTTCACAGGCGTTACTGGTCAGTTTCCAAGAACCAATAAGCATTGGCACACAAACGTGCTTTTTTTGTAACATTAGGTCAATCCCTTTTCTGCAATAATTTTTCTGCTGGCTTTATAGTCTTTAAAAGATATTAACATATATATTAACATTGTTGCATCTACTCTCAGTGAGTGTTAAAGGCATTACAGAATCCTTAATCAATTTCTGCACATCACAAGTGTAGGTGACAGTCTTTAAAAGCCTGATACCTGCAAAAAACTTAAACCTTGTTAGCTGGGCTCCCATCGTTACATTCTCATTCCCATCATCAGTGGGAAAATCTCAAAGAAACTAAGCTGGTTCTATCAAAGAGCCATGCATCTTTGCCTTTCACTCACTCAAAAAAAGGTGTTCGCACCTTGTACAAGGGAGGAAGCGTTTTTATGGTCACACAGGACTGACCACGAACTACAGGTAAAACACTGGCAGACACAAATTGAATTCCCAACTCAGAAATAGAGATCCATTTCATTCTCCACTGTACAGAGTACAGCAAAATATTCTCTTGGTTGAATGTTTCTAGAAGTTAGAAAAACTTTGTATGCACAACGTATTGCAACCTGCCACTGGAATGCAGAGCAGGAGGATAGACCCCTCAATGCAATGGCTCTGTATATTATTAGCATTATTTGTTGATTAACTTTGGCAATACAAAGACAAAGCAAGACACTAGAATTGTTAGAAATAAGAGTACACTGAATTGAACACACACACGCTTTCACACACACAACAGTGATGTTCAGTAAATGATCTCAGTGCTCATCTACGACTCCTTCGTAGGGCTGGGGTTTTCCTGAGGGAGGCGGCAGGCAGAAAGCAAGACAGGGTAATTGATTGTCTGAATTATAATAAAGAGCTGCCGACACCATCTCATCCATCATCTCCCCAAGAAAATTACACCAGTTCATCTCGCAAATGAGGGACTCCAATACTGCGTTAGATTTGTAATTCCAATTGTGAGTGTAGCTCTCGAACACACTTGCTCCTGTGCAAGTGTGTTCCAGGGCTACTATAGGGAATCTGCTGCTGATTTAATTATTGAAGGGTTCTTGTGACGAAGTTTGAGATCAGTCACGAGGAACCCAGATAGCATTGATGGTCAGAATGACCCCCTCTTGTTCAGAATGTACTTGTGTTCTTATATTAAGTGGGGACAGACTTAGAAAAAAGGGAAGGAGGCTTTACAGACAGAGTGGTAAGGGTAAGGAACAGGTTACCTAGTCATTTTCTGAATCATTGGGATCCTTTAAGACCCAACTTGACAGTTTAAGCACCCACTGAGCTCCACTGATCAGATACTAACCTTGCTAACATGTTTCTTCATCTGCAGTTACTTACTTATTAGCATGAACAATCTTGTGATTAGGTTTGAGGAAGCAACAGCAAAAAATTAAAATACTGGTGATTCAACACAAGAAAAGGGAATTAGGTATAATCTTCCTGGTGCTGCTAATGAATTTTGTTTATCTGTAATGCTTTATGAACACATTAACACATATGGAAAAATAATTGGCTGCCAACCAATCTTGGCACAGATAAATACTAGCAGAATTACTGGGGCTGGGGCATTTGTTGTTAATTTCTTCAATGATGGCTGCCCATACCCCATTAACACTACCATCAGAGCTGCCGGGGTTTGTTAGGGTTCGACCCACAGACAGGTTCCATCCTTAACTTCATTTGCAAACAGGCTCCTTTCAAACTCAACAATAGCCTATGGGGATTCAAGCTTGAGTTAAAAAAAAAAACAGACAACACCACCTCCCTATTTTCCACTGCTCAGTTTTAAACTTCATGAGGTTGGAACATTTAAGGAATTGATTCCAGTGCCCCTGACTCATTCTGATTACTTTGGTTACTGCATAGCACATACAAACTGTTTCTTCTTCATTACATTGCTCAGACAAGCAGAGGGGAATTCAATATAGGCTATTAAATACGAATAACTATTGATTGACCCACCAAATTTGTCACCTATTATTTACACTTGGTAAGGAACAATAAAAAAGACTGTTAAAGGCTCGAGAAACCCTGATTATCTATAATCTTGTTGAGAAACGAGGATATTAGAAAAGTAGCCTGCATATACAGTCCTTCAAGAAACAGGGTAGCCCTATAGAATTCTTAGAATTAGTTTGGGTTCATTCCTGTCACATAGCCATGTCCACAATCATTTCAGTTGCTTTCAAGGATGACCTAAGGAGAGGTCATCCTCGATAGTAATAAGCAAAAATACAGACGCCAAAACTTGATCAGTTTCAATAGACGTGGCTCAGTTTCAATAAACAAGGAGTTAAAAAGTCAAGTCCCTAAATCCTCTTGAATAAATCATTTAAAAAGCAATATTTTTATTTTCAATTAGAGAGCCCAATTATTTTACTCTAAATTTCCAATTTAGAATAACAAATTCCCCTCAATGCAGCAATTTCCCACACAGTTCAGGAGAACCGAAAGCATCCTCCGATCCCACGACCAAGCCAGATTCCTCTTCTACACCCAGGAACTTGAGAGTGGATGTCAGCGAGCTACCAGGCTCTGGAGGTAAAGGCCAGCCTTGCAGCTGTCTGCCTGAGCTCACTAAGTGCCTGGCCAGTAGGGTCCGCTGTAGCGCGAAGAGGAGAAACTTTCAGATTTTGCCTCCCTAACTTATGGGAGTGCCAGAGCCAATGCAACGCACACCCCAGAATCCCCAGCGAAGACCAGCGACTTCGTACAGCCGGAAGGTGAACCTGTGCTCACCTGACTGTATGGGTCACCTACACACCACACAGCCATGCTTTTATCAGGTGAGCCACTCATGGACCCCCAAAGATGTTAATCTTAATTGTTCAGCCAGTTGATGTTAGGTATAGATTTTGATTCCCTTAATAATTTCTGCTATATAATATTCCCAAGTTTTTGGGCAATAAGATGGGTGTTTATCAAGATAGAGGTAAAGTGTGTGACATGAAGACAGACAGGCATCTCCAATAATTATCCACAAGATAATACATGACACTCATGTATTTATCCACGTAATTAGCATGCTTTCAAATGAAGTGTCAGACTTTTGAACTTTATAGTAAAGGGTTTTTATTGGAAAAATTTATTTTTTGAACCAGCTTAAGCAACTCCTGAACCAGCATGACCAGCTGAAAACCTAAAAGGCATCCCACTTGACCAGTACGCAAAAGTTCTGCTGGTATCCACCTCAGGACAGACCGTTACATGAAGGGTAAATCCAGACATTCTGTTACCACAAGCAGAAAACAAGATGTTAGCTAGACATCCATTTGGAATAGAAGTGCAAGGGAAAGGACACTCAATATAGTCACCAAGTGTGCAACTAAAAGTCTCAGAGATATAAGCAAAGTATTTTGCTTTGGCAACTACAGCAACATGACTGTGGATGCTGAATAACTCTAGAATCTAAACTTTGCAAACTCTGCCCAATGACATAATTTTGCTGCCAGTTCTTTATTTTCTATAGAGCTGCCAGAACACGTTGTCAAAGTTTCCTCTGCCAGCTTTTCATGAATCACAGAGTTGGTCTGAATCTAATTAAATGTACCTCTCCACACAGAGACAAATACACACACACACACACGCCCCAACAAATACCTTTAAAATGCCTGTGGTTTGCCATTAAAATGTGAAACTTGCATTTTACTTTACTAAAAGGTATTTGAAAATCTTTGAACCATCTGGGTGAAAGGTTTTTTACCACTGAGATCTATATACCTAAATCTTTATTTTAGTTTGGCTTGGTAACAATTTTCTCTGCATGGCATATGTATTTAATTGACATGCAAAATCATTACAGTTATCTTGTTCACCGTGTAGAATGTGGCAGACGGAAATGTGTGTCAGTTAAATAGTTACATGAAATGCTTTACATTTTAATAATACTTAACATGTCTGTAACAGTATTTATTTTAGAACTCTCTTTCCCCCTCCACCCCTGTACTGTGTTTTGTGTTTGATTATTTATTATTTATATATAAATGACGGCAAAGCGCCATGTGTTTTTGTTATTGTTTTTGTATTGTTTTTGCAGCGTGGATGGGAAGCCCATCATTGGGAACCAAAAGTACAGGAAGAGAGCATGTGGTTCCAGGGGGAACCGAATGGAGTACACAGGAAGTTGGCCAAACCGGGATGGTAAACAACATAGTTTGGAACTTTAAAGGGAATACAGAAGGATAAAGACACGACAGCCCAATGGAAGGAAGGACTGGTCAGAAACTGCTAACAAAGCTAAGTATTCATTCTTGAATTCTACTGCCGCTTTTTGGATTAAAAGAGGCCTGTTAATATTATTACGCACAGGATCATGTGCCGTTTCACAAATGCTTCAAAAGTAAAGACACTTGACAGAAATATTGAAATTACCACTATTAAATGGTGGTTTATGACTTCCTTTTAAGGTATCCGCTCTGTGATGAGTCAAAGGGATTTCGGTCTGTGATTCAGCCTCCCGACAGTAGATGGCATCAAACCAACTCGGGACTTCCCTTACCAAGATCTCGTGACCATGGCAAGTCATCTTTTTGAGGGGCGGCACCTTGGTGAGGGGCGGAAGTACGAGTATCTAAATTCCAGCCACTGGAGTCAAGTGAAGGATAAGGACACTTGTCAGTTGGGGATTGGTGTTCCACTGACTACAGAGGCGGGACATTACATAGTAAAGGGAACATACTACTGTGTTCGGGGTTGGTCCGAAAGTAAAATAGGCGGAGTAACAGGTGGAGGGAGAGACTAGTTTGGTGCAGCGGGATTTTTTTAAAAACACTAACATTTCTTTTGTCTTTTTTTTGTTTATGTATGGTTCGCCACGAAGACAATTAAAGACGAATTCTCACGGTCTGTTTTGGATTTCACCCCTGCACTCCTTCCCTCACACCATTTTGTTTTCTTTTGTTATTTAATTATTTTGTTGTGTATAGATAATAACAATAAATTATTTTATTTCTGTACACATAAATTACTGTCTGGACATTCCATTTAATACATTCTCGCCTCACACCCTCCATGACAGATGCTCCAGAAGAGGAATGGACGGACAGCCAGCTCCCTGTACACACCCGAGATGCGAGGTCCTACCCTACCTAAGTACCAGTGGCTGGGTCGGAAGACCGAACCAGAGTAGGGAGGGCCGAGATCTGGGTGCACATGGTGAATGACCAGGAACACAGAGGGAGTGTGGAGATCAAGTGTTGTTTGTTTTTCCGTAGCAGGATCATGGTCAGGGGTGGTGGTGGGGGGGCTAAAGCCACCCCTAAGTTTACCTTAGCCCCCCTTGTAGCCACGCCAATGAAAAATTAAAAAGGGACAGCTCCAATTTCTGAATTATAAACGTGACTTAAAGTTGTGTAAGACTTTTCCGGAGACTTAGTGGGTTTCAACAATCGAAATCCATTCCAGATATTGTCTTCAATCAGATGACTTTAATTAGGGACCAACAATACAGTACAAGCATTCAACGTGAACTTACGGGCTGGGGGTTGCTGTGTGAGCACCAACAGCAAGCTACTCGCTTTCGTGCTGAAGGGGGAACTGTGTTGCTACTAAACTTTCCCTCTAGGAAATGCTAGCTCAAAAACTTGTGTTGATTCCATTTCGGTACACTCAAAAGTTCCTATTAGTTTCTATTTAAAAAACACATTTAGCAACTCTTAATGGTTTACTTTAAACATTATATTTAGTTTAACCTTCAGTTGTTAACAATCAATGCTATTTAAAGTTTCTAATTATTTCAACTTCTACCCCTTGCTTAAACGTTTAAATATACCCTATAAATGTTCCAGTTGTTTGTCCACTTCATGACTGCTTATTGTACTACAGTGTAACGGGCAGTGTAGTGTGACACACTGCCATCACAGATCCTGCCCTGTGTCAGTGAAATGAGATCTCAAATCACGACTGCAACCGAGCTCAGATATTGCATTGTGGTTTACCCTCCATTCACACGGGGGCATCGAATGCCCAATTGATTTTTATGCTGCATTGTATTTTTCGGCATGTGTAGATAATGGCGAATACCAATGAAGTTTGGAGATTTTTTATGATGTCTATGTCACTTGTACTTAAGGTTTTATTTCAAAATGGTATCAATGTGTGACATAAATGGGCAGTAAAAGTGATATGACAGAGACAGTTCAAAAGGCGACAAGCTTTTCAATACAGGAGAAAAAAGATGCCCAATCAATGTATTTGCCTTACAACATTTCCCCTGCGCAGTGAAACGTCAAGGTTTGTAAACAACCTGCAACCTCATTGTTAACAAAACGTTTTTCAGATGTATTCTCCCATAACTAAAACATGTAATCAAATATATAGAAAACTAGATTTCTGCTAGTTCTCTAAAGAAATTGGCCGGTTTTGTAGCTCTATTTCTTCTTTGCAAAGGTCTGGTTGGTCTCTACGAAATCCAAAATAACCTTTGGGCAAAGGGTTATAAGACAACTATAAAAAACATACACTTACCTGGAATGGACAGTATATAGTATGATGGAACCCAGACATTAATTTAAAGATATCTGGAAATGATTTAAAGATATCTCTAAATATGAGGATATCTTAAATTGCAATTTGAGATATCTCTAAATGATCACTTGGTTTGCCATATATACATGGACACATTTGCAGACTGGATCATTTGCTTTGTTGATCTGAAGCTGATGTTGTTTTTAACAGTAGTCTTGATAGTCAGAATTACATTCAGAATGTCTGTAGACAGTTGATTTCTTTGTGTGAGAAAAAATGTGTTCTAATTCTGCAGTACTGTGAGACAAAGCCAACATAGTAATGACAAACTTGGCAAGTGTAGGAAAACGTGGCTTTCCGCTAGGTGTAGACAAGGGTGCAATGGTGTGCCAGAATTCATCAGCTGCCAGATCCCATCTAAAATCTATCAAGCCAGTCACTTGGTACGACATTTCTAGGCTAGCCAACATATTTCCAAGAACAATCTGTGGGAAATGTATTGAAAGCTGGACGATGTCTCCCGAGCTCGCTGTGCTTTGGCTATTTAGTTGAAGAATGTGTATACTAATTTCAGCATAGTATTGCTAATTGGCATTCTTCTTTTGATACTTTTCACTGCCTTCACATAAGGTGTAGGTATGTGTTATTCAAGCTGATTGGGGTGGAAAGCTGCTAAACCAGCCAAGCATGTTTCATCGAATGACATGCAACTAAATCCTGTATTTTGAACCGTGGTGATGCTGCAACAGGACCATCATAGCCTTGTATACATGTGTATCTATTTTCATTTTCATCAGAATATTAAAATACGTTTTCATATTTAGAAGGCTGATGCGGTTTTCTGCCTTCCTTGCAGACACTTTTTCAGAAGTCAAAAGATGCCGCTTTCTGAAAATGGAGTGAATGACTGGAAAAATCTAAAGAAAAAACTTCAGAAACATTTGTAATCTGGCACCACAAACAGTGCTCTGAAAGGTGGCATTTGTTCAAATGGTCGAAGGAAGTATGTTCTGATTGTAGTGTCACATGCAGTTACAAGTTCTCACAAAACGGTGGTGCGTTAAAACAGACAGTATGCTACGAACATATTTTGCCACAAGTTCTGTAAAATCAGATTCAGATCAAGCTGTTTGTATATATAACAGCAATTAGAATAAATGTTAAAATTGTGAATGTTCCATGGGATGGGATGTTCCAGGCAAGGGAATGAGCGAAAAGGAGTCAGAGTTTTCGTCGGCTGCCTCCTGCAGTGGTATGGGGGGCTCAGATCGGCAAGAAGAATTGACGTTAAACCAGCCAAGCATTGTCTCCTCCAATGACATTGAAAATGCAACTAAATCCTTTTGCAGGAAAAAAAAAAACACACAAAAAAAAAACAACTTCTCACAAATGTTTTTTGTGTTGGTCAGAACAATTTCTTGTGAGGGTTTGGGCAATTTATTTTGGGGAGGCTTAGCCTCCCCAAGCCTCTTATACACGTCTCCCAGGAGCAAGGTGTATTGTTTTAACTTATATAGAACTGGCTTACTAAGTGCTATCCAAGTTTTAAACTGTTTCGTCCTGGTATCTAATCACTTCCTGCAGTCATGTGACCTGATTGCAGCTTGGTCATTGGAGTGTAACTGTAATACAGCACAGGAAGTGATTTAGTTCCAGGAAGTTCCAGGATTTTTTTAAAACATCATTAATATTCCATAATTTAATATTTGAGAACCAGTGATGATTCTGCTTGTATTATGAGGGAAGACGTTGGATTGTAGAAGCTTGGTCAGCACTCCTGATCCATGTGGATGACTTGATTCTTGCAAACGTAATGGATCTCCTCCTAGTGGTTAATGAGTTAATAATACTGACGTCAGCATGAGACACACACATGCCTCTTGACGAGGGAGTTTGCTCTTTAGTTCATTGGTGGTAAGATGTTGGTTTGCGTCCAGCCCTTGCCTCCCCATTCATTTTCAAACAGTGTGTCACACCAGCTGGTCTAACCATGGGAATTCCCTTTTTGAAAGCCTGCCGTATTGTTGAACTAAATTTAAAACAGAGACTCCTAGTCGACACATTTGTCATTGAATTTATTACATTTGTTCTACTATTTCTAAATTTAGCACTAGTGAGAGTTTAATGATTCTTAGTGATAGTAAATAGCAGTGCCAATGCCAGTCACACCTACACAGGTGTTTCAGTGCCAGCTATGTTCACAACAGCAGTGTGTTTGCGACTGGATGCAGATTTGGAACATGCTGCGCATTTACACACAGCAAGGGTGGGAAGCAGGATGGAATCACATTCAAATGTTGTATCTTAACAAACATAGGGCCATGTCAACTCAGTAAGTACCTTTAACATAATGACTCATATATTCATGTAGGCAACTGTACAGAGACCAGACTAGATTCAAAATGAATAAGAACAAAACCTTTGCCCTTGTTTTTTAAAACTTTTGTTCCGCGCAGCCACACTAGTCTCTGATACGCTGACCACCTGAGCTTGAGTTCAGTGTATTACAGCAGTGTTTCCATAGTGATGTTATAATCAGCCTACAAAGCTGGGATTCCTGATTTTAGGTTATGACCTGTATAACCCCAGGGACTACTTATTTTTGGTTCTCTTAAACCTCTATTCAGTTGCAGTAGAGGTACAGTGTACCCTACATGTGTGCTGTCATTTGATTGCACTTGATTGAATTTTTTTTCTATATTATGCACATTCTTCAGATCACTTCTTTTAAGGTTCAAACAGTACACATTACTGGGATCATACCAATTTCTAAAAGTTTACCCCAGTAAATGTGCATTTTATTTTTGCAGTTTTCCCCTGCTTTTGCCCTAGCTGTACTATTCATTTTCCCTAGCTTTTTTTTTTTTTTTTTTAAATATGCTTTAACAAGAATAGAACTGTGTAATAAAGAAAATTAAAAAATCATTTATGAGCAAGTTTTTCACTATTTACCTGTCCTTAGCTGACACCATTGAAGCCTGCATGTGAGTCCTGCGGTAGAGACCCTCGCCTCAGTCACCCCCTGAACCTGTCGCAGGCTCCCAAGTATTGTGGTTCTGGCATGAGTGTGACGCAGTTAAAGCCTCCTACTTCATCTGCCACAATCCCATATTACTGAAGAGGATGAAAAAAACAGGTCAATTTATTATAGGTGGACTTCATTGTTTTCAAATAAAAAGACAGCTTTTTTTTTTCTTGTTTGGAATGTTTTCAAAGATTTTGTTTAAATGCTTTAAGTAAAGAATACGTTTAGCCAATATGACTATTAATGGCAAGTAAATTCAATATAAAAACCATATTACTGCCCTTGTAAATATTACTGGTTAATGTAAACTTATTTTCAAGTCAAGTGAAGTGGTGTTTGGTATCCATTAGGAACGGTTAATTAACTTGATTAAAAACACATTTTTGTTTTGTGCTAGTGGAGTCTTGCAGTCATGGGAGGGAAGGGTCACGTCCTGGATGTGCCAAGATGTCGTTCTTTGTTGGAGATACCACAGGGCGCATTGCATTGACTCTGGCACTCCTGCTGGTTAGGCAGTCAACACCCACCACGATACAGCGGGCCCTGCTGGCACGATGCCTGCTGAGCTCAGGGTTGACAGGCAATTGGCTTGGTTGTGGGATCAGAGGAACTTCAGCTCTCCTGAGCCGAGTGGGGAATTGTTGCCGTGAGGGAACGTAGCTAGACCATCTAAATTGGAGAAATAATTAGACACTAAATTTAAATTAGGTCAGCCTACCAAGATTGCTGGATTAGTGGCATCTTGCTAATTATTTTAAATAAACATGCACACTCACCCAACATTTCAAATTGATACAATATCTCCCTTTTATCACTGGAAGAAAAAGAGTCATTTCAATTTATCTGAACAGGAGAGTGGCAAAGTACAGCTGCTGTATACAGCCCCAAATATATTGAGGCACATATTGAACAGAATACGATATGAAACTACAATATTATCCTTAATTAGCAATGGATTTGTAATGAATCAGCATCTCGGCCCATTGAATTAAACATGAAGTAAAAATGCACTAGCCATCTTTACGAGCAAATGATATTCTGATTTGCTCATCAGAGATGTTTCAGAGTAAATCAAACAATGTACTAAACAATGATAAGTGGGGCAGTGATCCTACCACCGAACTTAATTAAATGGTAGGAAGATGGGTTTGAATGTTCTGATGAATATCATCTTAAAAAACACCTTCATTTGGCCAGCATCAGTACAGAAAATGTGTGCCATTCTGGAGCCCTGGCACATATGGTAATCCCCCTGTGTGATAGCCACCTCGATGTGTAATCCACAGGCACAGCATGGGCAGTGCAGAGAAGGGTGCTTCAATGAGGTACCTTAATGCACAGAAGGAAGGGCTTACTGGGATAAAATTAAAGATTTAAGACATACTGTACCTTTACCCACTCCACCTTGGGATTCCTCAGAAAGCACATTTATGCTCAGAGCTCTGCTTTTCTCATTAGGATAATTGGAATTCTCTGAAAGTAGCCAGCGAAGGAGAGCTGGAGCAGCATGCTGGCTGTTGAGTAATCTTTTAATTGTGTTGCGAGGAGGCAGGCAAGCAGGCAGACGGACCGTAATCAAATCCACAAATATTCTATTAGACAGCTCCCCGAGAGGGACGCGGCTGCAGCAGGGAGCCGGGGAGGCGCAGATCTGATCACTCAAATTCATTCACCGCCCTGTGATGGATAGGGTGTTAGAGGGGTTAGAAAAGCAGGGACCCTGTTCATCTTTCACTCCAATCAGCACAGGCCTCTGTTGAAATACACACTGGTACACACACACTGATATATATATATATATATATATATATATATATATATATATATATATATATATATATATGAGAGAGAGAGAGAGAGAGTACACAGTGATATATTAATCAGGTTAATAATCATACACACACAGATACTGATAGGCAGTGGTAATGAGGCACACACATTTTGACACACACACAAACTCACACTGAAACAAACTGATACTGTACACACATGCTTTCATACACGCACTGAATGATACATGCAAATACAGTGACATACACATGGATACACTCATAGTGAAACACACACACAGACACTCAAACACTTAAACATTTACACACACAAGACCTGAAACAGACACACACACCCATAGGCACCTATCACAGTGACAGGCTCATGTGACTGTTCTGCAGTAAGGAAGCACTGATGAAGTAATAGAGGCTGGTGTTGTGGGCTGTCTTGCTTAGTGTTTAAATTAGCTGTGTGCTTTTCAAAGTGCTGGGGTGTTCATTTTATCATCACTTTTACAGACACAGAGGCAAAATAAATTACTATCAGTAGGTGGCACTGTGGCTCTACTCACTAACACTACAAAGACTAATGTTCTCGTTACTCCAGTAACTGCAGGACAACGGTCACCCCTGCAAGTGTCTGCTTGAGCCCACTGGCACCTAGCATCATGAGGAGACACAGTCCTGGACGGTTTTGCCTCCCAAATCAGTGTGATGCTCTCTGTGGAATCCCCATCGAAGACCAGCCACGACCTTTCAGTTGAAGCAGACACAAAAGATCCCTGATCCAGGGAACAGGACACTGGGTCAGTCTGCTTCTACCTATAGACCAGGATGGTCAACAAGGCTGCAAAGGACATGCTGTCTGAGGAATGAGTGGGTAAAGGTACAGTATGTCTTTTTAGTTCTATTCCAGTAAGCCCTTCCTTCTGTGCATTAAGGTACCTCATTGAAGCACCCTTCTCTGCACTGCCCATGCTGTGCCTGTGGATTACACATCGAGGTGGCTAACACTGGAGCTGCTCAAAATTCTGTCTGCAAAAACACAGAAGAACAGCACCCTATAGATAGGCAGAGCTGATTACTAGGATTGCCAGGTGGTTTGAGTTTTGTTTTGAAGCCTACATGTTTGGACGTTCTTTGTCAAAAAGCTAAAGGAACGTTTAGAGGATGCAAAAACTCAGTCAGACACCAGAATGGAAGTGTTAAGTGATACCGAATCGGTCTATAACAGACTAGAAAATGTCAAGTCTACATCCAAAATGTATTGTTGAAGACTTTCTCTATTGCAGCACCTTTTGTCTGACCCATTCCATACAATCGCACAAGTGCCTTCTACCTCCTGTCCTGAGTTTATCAGTTAAAGTCCTCTGTTGTCAAGCTGGTCTCTAAAGTCCTGGTCTCTACGCTGTCCTTGAAATAGTGGCAAGATTAGGATTTTACAGGCTTCAGTCAAGTCTCCCCTAACCCTTCTTTGTTCTGGGCTAAATAGATTCAGTTCCCTCAATGTATCTTTATGAAGCCCTTAGTTTCTGAGAGCAGAGTGCCTGTGTGCAATGTTTCATCAGTAAGCAGTGGTTTCAGAACAGGTGACATTAACTAGTGTCTCTTTCAGCCATGCTTTATTTGCTGTTCAATTATTAGTAATAGCAGGACTGCTATTGAAAACAATGAGACAGCAGTCTGGGTGTTGTCTAATATATTTCTATCAATGGGAAGAGTGGCTGCAGAGCAAAGTGAGTGAATTTGGAAGTTGAATGATTTCATTTATTTATTTTTTTGCTCACTCTCCCAAGGAGTGCGTGTCTTTGTATGGAAATGGCCATAAACAAAGAGTTAGTTATTGTTGTGTTTGGTGTGACTGCTCGAGCCAAAAACATTTTCTTGCCTCTTGTCCAAGAAGTGCATTATACAACCTCTTTGGACTAGGCAGTTTTGCCTCCAACAGGACCAGGCTGCGGTCAGCAATAACTCTGCAAAGCCAAGTCTCCCTTCTGGTAGGCCTGTTCTAGTTCTACGCCCTCCATTTGGTATTTAAAACCCACATTGTTGTGACCAGCATGTAACACTTTACATTCAGCAACTTTCATTTGCCACATTTCTGTATGTGGTCTACATATAGTAAGACTTCCATAACAGGAGAGTGTTCTCTTGCATGAATGTATGAGACTGCTTGCTGGCCAATTATGTTGCTATCCCTGAAAAGATCCCTGTCTCTATTGTCAAGTATGTTTACTGTCCAGGAATTGCACAGAAACTCCTGATTTATTACATATTTTGGTATTCCTGAAAAGATAAGCCTCCCCAACTTCAAAAAAAATATTTTAATATGCAAACTGTCCCACAAGTGCAGTGGTAAATATCATCCATATTCAATGAATGCAGAAAGGCTGGATAGGGTTTCATCTTCATTTTATCACCAAAACGCGTTTCCATATCTGTGAATGCCTAGAATGGTAACAGACTGGAATTTTAGAGTTGCAAAGTTTGAAGGTATTCCAAATGTTAAACATTTAACCTTTGTCAAAGTCAAGATACACGTGGCAGCTGTCCTGTTTATAGAGTAAGGCTAGTTGTTCAAGTCTTTTCCATATACCCATGTAGTCTCCTCCTCTAATGTTGTCAATGGAATGCAAAAGTAACATCCCCTCTAATGAAGGGGCTTCTCATTGTGGCTTGTTTTATTGGTTACAAATGTTTAAACTCGTTTAATCCTTCAGGAAATGCGATGAAATGTCCCTGGCACAGTCTTGCTTGTTAGGCTGTCTGACAGTGGTGCTCAGCCCAGGATTGAGATGCCTAATTGCAGACAGCGACACTATACCTTCTGAGAGTACAAAACCTACACCTAACTCTTAAGAGAAAAAAAAAAAGAACATAACATTGGCCTGTAGTTGTGTTGTGAATGTACTCCACTGATTGTTCCTGTCCCTGGCTAACTCATTTTATTTGCGGCATAATATGCTGTTGCATCTCATTAGATCTCTTCGGTACAATAAAGTCTACATTGCCACCTAGTGGTAACATTTAAAATCTGATATACTGTGCCGTGCACTTCAAACGAAATAAAGTAAAAACAAATCAAGTGTTTATACAGATGTTTCTCCGTTAAAGTTTTATGTATTCTCACCTATAATAAATAGAAATATTTATGTATAATATAGAACTGTAACAATCCTTACCTGTGATTAAGATAATAAGCATTGTGGCTGGATATTTTGACTTCATAGTAGACAAAGTGAAAATAAATTCTGCAAAACAAGATTGCTTTAAATAAATAAAAAGCCTTACATAGATTTAACCAAGGAGAGGCGATAGGCAGTTTGTTGCAATAGCCATCCACAGAGTCGTATAAAACCATAATCTATTATATAAATAAATACATGCTATTTTAGGGATCCCTGTGCAGCCAGACCTACCCTTGCAAGACACCTTGGAAACAGCTCCCGCCATTACAAGCTAAATGCTGGAGTGTCAGAACATTGCAATACTCCAATATTGAATGAATTTTCATTTCTCTATCAGAATAAACCTGGCAATATGTGAGCCTGCAGAACCCTAGTGGCCAGCTCCTTTTAGTACTTTCTAATTTCAAAGGGATCATAGTCTGTGGTCATCTTTCAGCACATAAACAGACAGGTGAACAGATTGGTCACAGCGAGCCCAGTTGTTTCAGCACCATTCACATTATTATTTAATCTCTCTAATAAGCAGTGTAGCACTTTATTGAACTCTCATAATCTCATAGTTAAAGAAACCACACTTTGTGGAAACATGGCCACCACTATTGTATTCATGCAGCAGATAGTTCCTATTAGAATAAAACCACAAGGCCAAGTTTGCTCCAACTGTGTCTTGTTTATATATTCAATTTTTTACAGGCCCAGCCCTGTTCAGGAAATGATGCATATTCCCTCAGTAAATACCCTGGTCTATCAGTATGCCAATTGCTGTATTAATTCCTTTCTTAGCATTCTGAAGGCATATTCATCAGGCACACAGCAATCTAAACCACTGTATTTACTACTATGTTACACATTGAGATTTTCTACTTTTATATTGAAGACCCAGCTTACCATTTTATCTGCCCACTATTTGTAGGCAGGGGATAGGAAGGAGTTTACCCATTTCTGCAGCTAGATGCAACCCTTACTAACCGATCTTCAAAGCAGTGGTTCTGGGTGGGTCAGTAGTAGCACATCAACATTTTAAAATGTTGAAAATCTTGTTTAACTCATACCTGTCGCCTTAGTTTCTTTCTCCGAGTTCACTCCCTGTGTTGCAGATAATAGATCTCCTAGCAGCAGATGAGTTAATAACATTGACATCAGCATAACCCATGTGCTGATCTCTCTACTGCAGAGCTTGCTCTTTAGTTGAATGGTCAGTTTATAAACCGTGTGGTTTGTGGTTCACGTCCAGACCGACTGAGATGCTATTACTGCAGCTCCCAATGTTTGAAGGAAAAAAGCCTTATTTAAGATTTAAAATGAAAAGCAAATTGAACCAAGTCCTCTATATCCACAATAAACTACACTGGACTAAAATTAAAATGTACAAATGGGGATGCCTTAATGTAACTCACAAAACACACAAGCATGGGTTTCTCCTATACAGATCTGAGAACACTACAGAGTCTGTGTTACTAGGCGCTCAAAGACACACAGACAGCCCTACTCTTAAAAGCAAGGCTTAAGAAACAGGCACCACCATGCACAGAAAGGACTGTTCTTACACGGTAAGGGTACAATTACTGAGACCAAGAGGGTCATTGCAATGGGGCTTCCACATAGGTAGGGTCCTTTCCTCCAACCCACCAGTCTCCAACCCTGGTCCTGGAGAGCTACTGTGGCTGCTGGTTCATTACAACTAATCTGTTGCTTAATTGAACCAATTAGTCAAGATCAGCAGGTGTTCCAGATCTTTAGCCACTGATGTAAAGACACCTATAAAACCCACTGGATAGGGGCTCTCCAAGACCAGGGTTGGAGACCCCTGCTCTAACCCATGAATTGAACCAGTTGGGGCAAAAGGAATTGACTCCCCTCCAGCCATTGTCACTGGTTTGTGAGGGGGATGGTTATCCCCCAAGGGGAAGGGATAAAAATCAGAAAACTTCAACCAGATTCCAATGCAGGGCATGAGGAGTATTTGTCCAATTTATTGTACTAGCTTTTGACAAAGCACTGTAAACTGTTACAAGCATATCACATTTGAATATAAACGAAGACCAAAATATGGTCTTGAAATATGCAGGAAAGAAACTGGATAGATACTGTAATTTCCAAAGATGTTGAAGCTGAACCATTAGGTGTTTTTAAAATCTGAAGACTGCACTGCAGAGTGGGTAGTAACTTCCACAGTGGAATTCCCAGCAAATCAGTGTGTTTGGAACAATTTCTTGTGAGTGAAGATACATATTGCATCAAAAACAAGTTCCAAAAATATGAATTCACACTGATTCAGTGCAATGTGTGGGAAGAAACCAATGCACAGGATATTGTGACAGTACTGCTCTGATCAATGGTGATTCAAACCCAGTTTCATGCATCTCACTCATGAGCATTTCCACTTTGAAATATATCCTACCAAAAAAAAAAAACCCACGTTACAGCCAAACATGGAAGCATTTACCATGGTAGGTTTCACCTTTAATGGAAGTACCATGAGTATTTTTGCAGAGCACTAGAACTAGACCCTGCCTTTATTGCCAGGGTGTTGCAAATCAGCAGCCATGCAGTATAAAGGCTTGTATTTGTACAAGCTAAGGGAGGTGATGACTAGTTTGTATACACCACAGATCTGGTCCATACAAAAGCTTGAAGCTCTGGAAAGAATCTATGGAAAAGCAGCCAGGTTAAAGAATTAACTAATTGGATGTATTCAAAAGGAGAACGAGAGAATCAAGTTCTTAATCTTTGGGGGTAGGAGAAGTTTACTCAAACTATATTTGAGACCAGAGAATGCAGATGGGCTAGAACAGAAAGTAGACTGCAATGGAAAGCAAATGCATCCCAACTTGGAACAAAGACAGGAGGAGGTTCTTTCTGCACAATATTTATTTCTCAAAGAAATCAGAATTGCCTTGCTGGCAAGCTGCTGGAAACCGTGCCGACTGTGTGCATTTCATCAATGGGGACAGGAATGAGGAACTCGCTGCTGGACTTTGAGCAGAGCCTGGGACAACGCCACACGTAGTAGCCCAGAGACAGGGCTCCCAGGAGAGCCATCAGGAGCAGGGGAGCAGCAAGCCAGGCCAGAGCAGGCTGGGGCTCTGGTGGAGAGACAGGGGTTAGGAACAATGGCTGCCTTTCTCCCACTTGGGAAACTGCAATGTCCTACCAAGCATATCCATTTGTTCCAATACTAGAAACATTGAAGTTCAGTCACTGTGGCAATTGTAGTTCTATGCTGTGGACTTGGCAGAAAACAAAGACAGGCTAAGTTTCAGCACAACTGTACTGTTAAGACAGTCACAGCCATACAAGCCATTGACACTGACACGGGATTAAAGACTGTAGGCTGAACTCACCCTCCAATGACAGAGCAGGGCTCCTCTGGTAGGATTCCTGGCTTCCAGCAGACAGCTCTTCAGGAAGGATCCTCAGGGGTCCCAGCACTGCAGTGTGTCTCAGCCCCTCCTCAGCTGCTCAGGGGAAAGGGAGCCTGGTTAGAAACAGGCCCTGATGCTTTACAGTGATGCAGCATGTAGTACCAGCCACAACAGGCAGGCCAAGAGGATGCTGGCTGAAACTACCCAAGAGAAGCCAAACAACTTTGATGCCAACAGGCCATTGAGCAGGAGTACCAACAAGACAAACAGCTGCTCTGGTCAAGGTGGGGAAGGAGAAGAACCGTTTAGTAACCAATAGAGGCACTGCACCCTATTTGAGCAACCTTTGTGGGCTGCCATCCAAATGAAAGTGAAACCCCAGAACTACCTGTGTACATACAGTACATTTCAAATAAAGCAGAAGTGGTACCTGTGTCCCTCCTCTTCCTCAGACTGCAGTTGGAGGTACAGCAGCTGCACACAGAGCTCCGACCAGGGTTATCCAGGAGCTCCCAGCTGGAACACAAGAGCAAGACACCGAACCCAAGGACATAGCAATAGACTTCTGTTCTGAGCAGTAGAATGAAGTTGGTCGGTGCCCTCCCACCCCATTACTGGCATTAAATTCTCCACACAGTTGTGCCAATTAAGCTAGTCCTGGGTCACTGGACCTCACAGCCATGCACTCCCCTTGTACAGAGAGCAGCCTCAGCAGGGTCCAGTCCTTACCTCCTGGTTCTCTGGTTGAATGAACAGGCTTTCTTGGTGGGGTCACCGAGCTGGGCAGGGTCCCAGGCCAGTAACCGGCAATGGATGTAGACCTAGGAAAACATTTGAAATGAAGCAACTCCCACTGATCATTTGCTTCAGGTGGCATTCCAATTAATATTGCTCTACAACCTCCGAATTGTATTTGAAATTACACACCTAGAGCACAGCATCAGATATTCATCAGGGAAAGAATTGTTAACTAGCTGCCCGAACCCTCCAATACAAAAGCAAGTTAACCCGGATACTCACATCTGTATTCCGTTGTGTAAACTTGAAAGCCTGGACAACCAGACGGATCTCGGAGGTCTGGACTCGGGGCAGAAACCTGGAGTTACCAGTCTGTCCATCTACAAAGCATCTGCAAGGAGAAAGAGCACTGAGCAGGTGGGGGTAGCACTTGCCAGGACCGGGGGACTGCAGACAACCACCAGAAAGAAGTGAGCAGCAAGACTTCCTGTACAAATTACATTCCAACCCTTGCCGCGTGTACTAGTATTAACATGTGCACAAGTTACCTTAACTGGTTTCACAGACCCTGGGTACCAATCATGGACATTATCAATATCTTGTAGTCAAACTGCCACCAATTAGGAGTCTGCAAACCAATTACATACTAGCTAAAGAACAAGCTCATCCAAGAGACAACCATGCCATCCTAGCATAGCCAGTTTTATTAGTTCAGCTGAACATTTGCCAGTCACAAAGCTGACCATTCAACACCCCTTCCTAAATCTAAAACAGGACTACTGTGCTTTTAAGACTAAACATTTAAATCATGTCTTTACAACACAGCTTGCAGTAAATAGCTACCCATGGTTGGTGATGAGCGGGTAGGTCTGGCTTGAAGGGCTCAGCTCTGGAGTGCTGGCAGCAACACACGCTTCCATGTAGACCATCAGCGGCATGTGGAATTGCTGCTTCACTGCAGCTGCGATGTTGATGGGGGATCCCAGGAAGAATAGACTGGAGGTGCGTGGGGCTGAGAAGTCATCTGGAGATGAAGGAGGGGAGCATGAGAACAGCAACCCACCCAACTCCTCACACTAGCCAGGACAGAGCAGCATAGACCAGCACCAGAGGAATTTGTTTAAACATTTTCTACTTGACTGGAGGAAGTGACCAATGAGCACCACTGGCTGCTCCCCCTGCAAGGTTAGTGTTGCACAAGAAACCCAAACCAACAGATCAAGTGTACACTGCAGGACAGCAAACTCACCATTCATAATCCCCATGGTAAACTCCAGCTTCCCAAACCCAGAGGCATCCCCAAGTGCAGGGTTATATACTGGAGGAGCCCAGCCAGCAGGTCTGGAGAAAAGGTAGAAAGCTTTAGTTAAAGCAGTAACAAAAACAGCTTGCATTCATCTTATGAATTCAGGAAGCAATTTATTGGCAATAGGTAAACTTACTCTTGCTGCCTTCACAAGGAGTTAACTGGTCCAGAATTCATTTATTTTGCACAGACTACTGTATTCAGTGCCATAAACTGGGTTTAAAGTAATACCCATTAAAATGCAACAGCTCCACAATTAGATACATAATAAATTGACATCAAGAATTCTGACTTTAAATGAAGTTCAAATTAAAAATTAGTTCACATATTAAATAGTTAAGCATCAGACATGATGCATGACTCAATGCTTGAATGCACATCCCAGAGGTTTTTAACATCTTCACAGGAGTTACAGCATGTTTAAGCCAAGTCCACTCACCTGGTATAGGTGCACACAATAGCCCGATTGAAGGGAGTCTGGTAGAAGCCACCCTGGGTGGGCTTGTAGGTCAGCACATTCATGTAACTGGTAAGGTTGGCAGTAACCTGGGCAAGGCATGGATAATTGTCATTGTTGAACAGATTAAAAACATTTGATCTGCAGCTCAAGGGTTAAACACACCAGTTACTTTACAAGACTGAGGTTACAGCACACACTGCATGTCAGCCAAGACATGGCATTTAGTTTATCGATAAATGCACAAATACTCAAGTCATTACCCCATACAGGTGCCAATACAACATTTATATTGCTTGGTCGTCATAGCACATTCTAACAGACTGTTACACACATTTTTAAACTATTACAACCATAACCAATAACGTATAAACACTGAAGAACAAAAAGCTTCCGAGTACAAAGCTTATATTTAAACAATTGTGTACAGTTTAATAGAGTGCAGTGCAATTTCAGTTGGAACGCTTCTTATGTGAAGCGAACATACAAGCAGTTAGAAGCCACTTACCATGCGCATAAAGAGGCAGTCCAGCAGACCGTACTGGAACACCATGTTATTATCGACGCGGCTGGATGGAGGGCAGGTTCCGAGCAGAAGGCCACTCGGGTCCAGAGGCAACGCCGGTCGAAAGTAATCCAACAACACCCTCACAGTCACCGAGTCCACGAAGCAGGCTATACCCACACCTACAGGGGGAAACATGTTCAGAATAAAGCAGAACATGAAAGTCCTTTGTTTTAGGTTTCATACAATATTTAATTTTATAACTATGAATAACCTTTAAATAACCAAGTACGCACTACTAAGTGTTACACAAAAAGACATCACTGTCTGGATATCAGTAAAACGAGTCTGTTAACACACCAACATCGTGCACCAGCACAGTCAGTACTACCAAAACATAAGGCACAAAACACACTAACCCCACGCACGAGTAGCCCACATTACCTTCCTGCGGTGCAGCAAACGGTACACAGCAAAGCGCAAGAACCACACATTTCCACAACGACACCATCTTTCAAACCAACAATTACCTACCAAACACTATCGTCCATGTGCTTTTCTAGTGACATTAATTAGAGTCCTTTGGCCATTAACACTGAGTGGACCACTGACACAGGTGTGACGAGTTGTGCCATTGCTCGATCGCCTGCGTATATCACGCACATTCCAGAGAAAAAATACCCAGCAGTTAATGTCAATTAACAATTGGACAGACCTTATTGCCTTGTTAACACTCCGGGTTTCGTTGCACCGGCTATGCGTGTGTTCAAATTTAACTTAGTTATACAGCGCAACTATTTACTAACTTTAACAAATGGCTTTATTAGAGGCTTCCGGTTTTCCAGATTGCTCAGGCGCAGTCGACTTGAGCATCAATAGCACAGTATACATTATTGTGCTTAGCTTTGTGTGGCGGCTGATACAAAACATAATGAACGACTATTAAAGAAAGGGGGTGCAGTCATATTTATTGATTTTGAATACTAGCTATGTATTTGTGGTATTCTAAAATACTGTAGCGTGCCCGGGGGAAGGCAGCAGCAGGGCTGGTAGGTGACCTAATCACACATAAGGACATAACTTCGCCCTGTGTGGTGCGCCTGCCTGCGTTAACCGAGACCGCTACAGTATTATGTACAATTCATCATTCAGCTATATTCATATTTAGAATGGTATTCAGTATTTTAACATTGTCGGTTTCAGTACAACTGTTAACATAAATATTTTGAAATAACATGGCAGTGACGTTTATTGCCCATTCTCGGGCATTGATTGTGTATTTCTGAAGGTATGTCTTTTGATAGGGAAATAATGCATGGAGTACACTGCCATTTATGCGCTATGTTATGTTATGATTGCAAAGTCTATACTTATGGTATCACTGACCTTAAAAGTATCCTGCCCGAGCAAAAGTAAAAATAATAAAATTAAAACACGTTTCAAATATTAATATCCAATGTCTTTTCTACATTGAGTTATTTTGATTTCATCTGTCATTCTTGTAATTTTCTTAAAAAAAAAAAAAAAAAAAAAAGTGAATACACCCCCGTTAATTTTTTACGTTCTCATAGCTGCTTCGGTATGTATACACCAATGGTACTTTATGTAATTGCCTGTCCTCTCTCTCTCTCTCTCTCTCTCTCTCTCTCTCTCTCTCTCTCTCTCTCTCTCTCTCTATATATATATATATATATATATATATATATATATATATACACACACACACATTTATATATATATATATATATATATATATATATATATATATATATATATATATATATATATACACAGTGGCTTGCAAAAGTATTCAGACCCCTGACCAATTCTCTCATATTACCGAATTACAAATGGTACATTGAAATTTTGTTCTGTTTGAGATTTTATTTTAAAACACTGAAACTCAGAATCAATTATTGTAAGGTGACATTGGTTTTATGATGGGAAATATTTTTAAGAAAAATAAAAAACTAAAATATCTTGCTTGCATAAGTATTCAACCCCCACACATTAATATTTGGTAGAGCCACCTTTCGCTGCAATAACAGTTTTAAGTCTTTCTGGGTAAGTATGTACCAGCTTTGCACACAGTGTCAGAGTGATTTTGGCCCATTGTTCTTGGCAGATTTGCTCCAAGTTGTTCAGGTTGGTTGGACGACGCTTGTGGACCGCAATTTTCAAATAATGCCACAGATTCTCAGTGGGATTGAGATCAAGACTTTGACTGGGCCACTGTAGGACATTCACCTTTTTGGTCTTGAGCCACTCCAATGTTGCTTTGGCCTTGTGCTTGGGATCATTGTCATGCTGAAAGTTGAATTTCCAGTGTTATGCAGAGCTCTTGATATGGTTGACTGGTGCACCATTACTCCACTCCCAGCCACTGAACTCTTAGCTCCTTCAAAAAGTGAATACACCCCTGTTAATTTTTTATGTTCTCATAGCTGCTTCGGTATGTATACACCAATGGTACTTTATGTAATTGCCTCTCCTCTCCTCTCTCTCTCTCTCTCTCTCTCTCTCTCTCTCTCTCTCTCTCTCTCTCTCTCTCTCTCTCTCTCTATATATATATATATTATATATATATATACACATATAATACACACACAGTGGCTTGCAAAAGTATTCAGACCCCTGACCAATTCTGTCATATTACGGAATTACAAATGGTACATTGAAATTTTGTTCTGTTTGATATTTTATTTTTAAACACTGAAACACTTCCAAGAAAAGGCCATCCCTCAAAACTCAGCGTTCAAACAAGAAGGAGACTTGTGAGAGAAGCCACAGAGAGGCCAACAATCATTTTGAAGGAGCTACAGAGTTCAATGGCTGGGAGTGGAGTAATGGTGCACCAGTCAACCATATCAAGAGCTCTGCATAACACTGGCCTGTATGGGAGGGTGGCAAGAAATAAGTCATTACTCAAAAAGTACCATCTGAAAGCACATCTGGAGTTTGTCAGAAAGCATGAGAATGACCCAGCTGCGATGTGGGAAAAGATTTTGTAGTCAGATGAGACCAAGATAGAGCTTTTTGGCCAAAACTAAAAGCGCTATGTGTGGCGCAAACCTAACACTGCCCATGCCTCAAGACACACGATCCCTACAGTGAAGTATGGTGGTGGCAGCATCATGCTGTGGTGATGCTTCTAATCTTCTAAGACTGGGCATCTTGTTACAATTGAAGGAAGAATGGATGGAGCAAAATACAGGAAAATACTGCAAGAGATTCTGCTTCAGTCCGCTAAAAAACTGAAGCTTGGGAGGAAATTTACCTTTCAGCAGGACAATGATCCCAAGCACAAGGCCAAAGCAACATTGGAGTGGCTCAAGACCAAAAAGGTGAATGTCCTACAGTGGCCCAGTCAAAGTCCTGATCTCAATCCCACTGAGAATCTGTGGCACTATTTGAAAATTGCGGTCCACAAGCGTCGTCCAACCAACCTGAACAACTTGGAGCAAATCTGCCAAGAACAATGGACCAAAATCACTCTGACACTGTGTGCAAAGCTGGTACATACTTACCCAGAAAGACTTAAAACTGTTATTGCAGCGAAAGGTGGCTCTACCAAATATTAATGTGTGGGGGTTGAATACTTATGCAAGCAAGATATTTTAGTTTTTTTATTTTTCTTAAAAATATTTCCCATCATAACACCAATGTCACCTTACAATAATTGATTCTGAGTTTAAGTGTTTTAAAATAAAATATCGAACAGTGTGTGCGTGCGTGCAAGAGTTGCATGGTCTGTCTGTGTGTGTGTGTGTGTGAAGGGGGTTGCATGGTGGATGTGTACATACAGGGGTTGCATGGTGTGTGTGCGTGCAGTGGGTTGCATGATGTGTGTGTGCATGTATGTGGGTGAAGGGCATTGACGTGACGGTGGGGGTCTAGGTAAGGGGCGGATGAAGCGAGGTGATATAAGGGGTTGAGTGGAAAAGACCAAGAGATTGGGGGAAACAAGAGGGTGAGAGAAGGTTGTGTTTAGGGGAGATAGAGAGGAAGAGAGAGAAAGGGGTAGGGTAAGGAAAGACAAATACCATTTCAACTCCCAGTTCCCTTCCTTCACTTTATGATTTTATTTTATTGATTAATTCTGTCAAAAATAAATGGCTTGAGCCTTCAACTCCATCACATCTCATCTCTATCCCAAGAACCCAAAAACGCTACAATTTAATCTTCTTATAGATTCATTACATTTGACAAAGCTGAACATACTTAAGATGTTCAAAGAATCTATGTCCACCCCAGTCTGATTTGAACCAACACTGCTGAAAATAACTGGAAGCAGAAATCTGTCGACTTGTGAAGAGTATCTTTGCAGTTTTGACAGGCAGGCTATGAAACCAATGTAATATATTGTGAAGTGATGGTGATGCAATAACCAACAGAATACAATTCCAGTTCTCACATCTGCAACCCATTGTTTCAGCAGACAGTGAAAGGGGGCTGCCAGCACACTACCAACATGCTCGTCCAACAGGAAACTGCTGGCATTGTTGCCCAATACGTCAATACTACGTATTTGCTGCCAATTTGGTTGTTCTACAGCAGTGGCGGCCACTAGTGGATCTCGAGAGATTTCTGGTGATTCTTGGGGCAATTCTGAATAAGCATCAACATATAAGCATATCATATTTTTAACAGCTTTGATTCCATGTTTAAAAAATGTAATTCCTGACAATTAATACGTACAAAGAAAAATGACATTAATTCCAAACAGTAGATGGCGCTACTAACTGTACTCTGGCTTCCATAGCTCAGTAACCCAAGCAACAAGCTTCCTCAATGCGTTGGTTCATAGAGTTCTGTGGTTTCAATGCATCGCTTTGTGGTGCGAGTTACAAAAGATGGGGGAAAGCCTTCTGTGGCTTCCTGTACACTGGCACTGGAACATTTTTTAAAATAGGGTGCTGAAAGCCATTGACAAAACTGTAACCCTTGTATATGATGGAAGCCATGCAAAGCCAGGGGGTGCTACTGCACCCCTATTCCATTAGTACTGATTTAGATTAAATATATCTGTTTCAAACAAGGAGAAGCTGGCGCCAAAGCGTTACATTAATGAAAAGTTGAAGCTGGAATTTGTTATTTTTGGTTCCACATGCTTGTGGGAGACTACGTTTTCAGCACTGACCGACCTGCACTCGAAAAAGCGCGTTAAGCTTTCTGATTACGTTCTCCAGGCTCAGCTTTGTTGTGCTGCAACATCTTTTGAGCCCGATCTGGAAAATGGTCAATGCAAAGGTTCACACTAAACTTTAGGCAACTGTGCTTTTGTTTATGCCGTTGTGTTTAGTTCTTGTAGAAAACAAAAATATTTGTCTACTTGACGAAGATGTTGCTTTAATTTTAATAAATTACAATGTTCAGTGTTACTTTTATGGGATGATTTATGTTGGACAAAAATGTCACAAAAGACACGGCAGCATTCAGAACTTTATTTTCCTTAATGTCTTGGTCACCACTGGCTTAAAGCCAGATAATTCCTCTTGATCAAAAGTGTTTCACTGTATTGTACTCTTGTTCACTATTGCTGGTGGATCACAGAGCCACCAAAATGGATCCCAATACTTGGTGTATTAGCCACCACTGTTCTAGTGTTGGATAACAAAACTGTCTCCCTGGGGATTCATCTTAATCCACACTTTCTACTGAGGTTTCCGATGAATTGGAAGATACCTTCCTGCCTCCAACTCTTCTAATTCTACTCCAGCTGCACTTTTAATATCTAGGGATTCTTCCACGAAGGAGCATCCCGCACCATGTAGGGATCACCAAACTCTGGGATGATCAGAAATAAAACTAGATAAGACATGGAATTGTTTGCAAAGTTATTGAGCTATGCTAAGATCGTGTCATCTACAAATATTGTCAAACCAAACTTCAGGATTTCCACAGAGTCCAAAATGCAAGCAATGTTTTATTGAAAATCACCTTTGGTATAAGCTGCAATTAAATACAAATTAAAGATTTTTTTCACTTAACTATAGGCAATGCTAAATGTCAGTTCCCAAGCTAAAATTACATTACAGTGCTCCCTCGCTATAAGTCTCTCAGTTATGTTTCTTCAGCAGGTCCCCCAATTCTATACTAGTGATTCATGCAATATTTCTACACTAAACACAGTACTGGTGCTGTTCAAACTGTAAACAGCTGTGTCTCCCTTTTGATACAGTATCTGAACTGAGAAAAACAGACATCTTATTCAGCATTTGTTTTATAACTAATTAGACCTATTACATGGTTCTTTCTTAATGTATTTAATTTTTGCTGCAAGAGGACCTGTAGCTTTCTGAGACACAAGATGCTTCAGCCAAACCTGAGGCAAGCCCATTCCCTCTTATCAACCTGCTCTCCTTCTCACACTTGGTTTGCTTGTCTGTTACTTTGAACTAAACTCCTGACCGTCATTTAGCCAGGCTATTTATAGTTTTAAAAAATAGCTAATTAAAATGAACCATGAGTGGGAACGTTGCTTTTAAAAAAAAAAAAAAATAGTATTGATTACATGGTGCTTTATGCATGGCTACTTTACAGAAAGTTACATTTTTGGTTCACTCTATATGCATTGTATTTTTGTCACAAGTGTTGTGTCCCACAGCACCCCCCAGCCCGTTTAGAACACTCATTGCGTGTTCGAGACCCGTGGAGTAGCATTGTATTTAAATTAGTTTGACAAAATATTGTTTCAAGTTCTCAGACCAAAATCTTTTTGGCAGAAAATAAATTTAGTTGGTGATCTTAAGACTTTGGCAAACAACTTAAACCACCAATAAGATCTGTAGCTTAAACTATAAGGAACTCTAGTTTTATCAATTTTAATCAAAACAAATTGCCACTGGTTTTTGTAAGGGTTGCTACAGAAGCCATATACCAATCCTGTCAATTAATTGGTGAGCATTTCAGCAGTAAGAAGTTTGATTCCCTTAAAACATCTACACGCCCAGTTCTATAAGTAACTCAGTGGCACAAAAAAAAAAAAAAGAGGACTAGAGATGCTCTATGAAGGCATTTTATTTTGCAACACAAATCAGAATTAATGTGCTAGCAAGCTGCTAGAAACCATGCCAACTGCATTGTGCATTTTATCAGTGGGGGCAGGAATGAGGACCTCACTGCAGGACATGGAGCAGAGTCCGGGACAACGCCACACGCACCCCAGAGACAGGGCTCCCAGGAGAGCCATCAGGAGAACGGGAGCAGCCAGGTCACACAGCCAGGCCAGGGCCTGCTGGGGGAGGAGAGAGCAAGGGGTTAGTAACAGGAAGGACTCAGTGCAGCCATTGTCTCTCCAGTGCCCAGGGGCAGCATCAAAAGGAGTGTGTTACTTTAGGAACTGCAGAGACTCATGCTTTGGAGACAGCTGGTAGGGGTGGGCAAAGTCCCAATACTAGGAAACACTAAAGTGTACACTGGATTGGAGACTGCAGGCTGAACTCACCCTCCAGTGACAGAGCAGGGCTCCCCTGGTACAATTCCTGGCTTCCAGCAGACAGCTCTTCAGGAAGGATCCTCAGGGGTCCCAGCACTGCAGTGTGTCTCAACCCCTCCTCAGCTGCTCAGGAGAAAGGGAGCCTGGTTAGAAACAGGCCCTGCTGCTTTGCAGCAATGCAGTACCAGTCACAACAGGGGGAAGGATGAAGGAGTGCTGGTTAAAACCACCCAAAAAAGACAACTTGGCGGCCTACAGGTCATTGAGCAGAGTACCAGCAAGACATCACGCACCTGCTCTGGGTGGGATGGGGGAGCACTGCACCACTACTTGAGCATCCTTTGTTGGCTGCCATACAATTTTAAATTCACTCACCTCAAAATCAAGTTACACCCCACAGCTACCTGTGCATTTACATTATACAGGACATAGTAGAATTAGTACCCGTGTCCCTCCTCTTCCTCAGATTGCATTTGGAGGTACAGCAGCTGCATACAGAGAACTGACCAGGGTTATCCAGGAGCTCCCAGCTGGAACACAAGAGCAGGACAATGAACCCAAAAACATTACTTGACAGAGCAGTACATTGTCCCTATTTCTACACCCAATACACGAACGTAAATGCAGGAGTGAACTGTACGCACAGAAGGTTCCACAATATACCCAGGTTTAGGAAGCACAAGTGGTTCCCCAGGGCAGGGTTTGCACCCACAATCCTGGGGACCCCTGTGTCTGCTGCTTCTCAAACTCTTAATTGAACCAATGTGCTTAGACCTTAAATTGCTCTCATCTGCTAAAAAAGTTGCCAATTAAGATACTGCTAAATCAGTTATATTAAACTCCAACTGCTTAAAAGCTAATTAAAATGCCAAATTATGAATTGTTCAATTAAATGATTTAGAACCAGACACAGGGGTCCCTCAGAACCAGATTTGGGAAACCCTACCCTAGGGACACACCTCATTGCCCTCCAGTTACCGACAACCAGGAGAACGCATTTCAATAATTCTCCACACAACTGTAAAAGGAGGCACAGAACTGATTGTGCAGATTAAGAAACAAGTACTGGGTCACTGGACCTCACAGCCATGCACTCCCTTTGTACAGAAAGCAGCCTCAGCAGGGTCCAGTCCTTACCTCCTGGTTCTCTGGTTGAATGAGCACACTTTCTTAGTGGGGTCACTGAGCTGGGCAGGGTCCCAGGCCAGCAACCTGCAATGGATATAGACCTAGGAAAGAAATAATTTATTTAAAAGAAATTATGAGAATAAATTGCCCTAGAACTGCCACCACCTTATTACCGGTGGAACTATATACACAAAGACTTGCACACTACGAGCACAACAGCACATACGCACCAAGACACACCAGGTATAGAATCTTGGTAACTAGCTGCCCTGAGCCTCCAATACAATGCAGATTAGCCCATCAGATTCTCACATCTGTATACAGTTGTGTAAACTTGAAGGCCTGAACAACCAGACGGATCTCGGAGGTCTGAACACGGGACAGAAACATGGAGTTACCAGCCTGGCCGTCTATAAAGCATCTGCAGGGAGAAACACTAAGCAGGGGGAGGCACTGCCAGGACTCTGTGTGCCAGCGAGACTTGCTGTACAAATTACATTCCAACCCAAGTCATGTGTACAAGTGGAAAGTTTGAACTTATAACTTGGGTCTGGTTTCACAAACCCTGGTTAACTCTAATCATGGCATTTATCCTACCTAAATTAAGACTAGGGTCTGTGAACCAATTACTAACCAGATAAAGAACCAGTTCATTTAAAATTACAATCTGAGCCTTCCCAGCACAGTTATTAGTTCAACTGAGCTTTTGCTATGTTCACAAAGCTGACCAGTCAACACCCCCTTCCTAAATCCAACCAGGATTACTGTGTTTCCAAGAGCTAAACAGGTTTAAATCATGTCTTTACTACACAGCTTGCAGCGATTATCTACCCATGGTTGGTGATGAGCTGGTAGGTCTGGCTCTGAGACATCTGAAACACAAAGATGAGCATAACAGCAACACGCCCAACTCATTTCACGAGCCAGGACAGAGCAGCATTGACCAACACCAGAGGAACTAGCCAAAACGTTCTCTACTTGACTGGAGGAAGTGACCCAAGGAGCACCACAGGCTGCTCCCCCTGCCAGGTTAGGGTTGCACTGGACACCTAAACCAATATACTGAGTGTACACTGCAGGACAGCAAACTCACCATTCATAATCCCCATGGTAAACTCCAGCTTCCCAAACCCAGAGGCATCCCCGAGTGCAGGGTTATACACTGGAGGAGCCCAGACATCAGGTCTGCAGAAGGCACAGGTAGAAATCTTTGTTTAGAGCAGCAGCCATAGGACAGTTTGCATTCAGCAGAAGACACTAGGAATTCAGGAAACAATTTATTGACAATAGTTAACACAAACTTACTCTTGTTGCCTTCACAGCAAGGAAGCTGGTCCGAATTAACACAGTAAATATAATTTGACTATGCACAGATTACTGTATTTAGTGACAAACTAGCTTTTAAATAAAAGCTAAATAAAGACAGCAACTCCACAATTATAAAAAAAGTTGACATTGAGTAAATTCATAGATTTTTTGTAAATGTACCTCCAAAGAATCCACACATTAGATACCCTTAAGTCAAGTGTCATGCATACGATGCATGACTCAATACCTGAATGCATTAACAACCCAGAGGCTTTTCAACACATCTTTACAGCATGTTTAAGCCAAGACCAACACTCACCTGGTGTAGGTGCACACAATAGCCCGATTGAAGGGAGTCTGGTAGAAGCCACCCTGGGTGGGCTTGTAGGTCAGCACATTCATGTAACTGGTAAAGTTGGCAGTAACCTGGGCAAGGCATGGTTAAATGTCAGTTAAACACTGCAGTTCAAAGGCAACACATCTCCATCACTTAGCCTTTACAAGACTGGGGTTACAGCACACACTGCATAAAGCAGAGACAATACATTTAGTTTTAAAAAAAAAGTGTAAATAAGCAATTCCCCTTATACGTTTGTATTGCTTACTCATGTAGCGCATCCTAGCGCCAGACAACAGTTAAACGTTTAAAAAAGCTAATACAACCATAACCAATATTGCATAAAAACCACAGGAAGTCATCCTAGTACAATGGGTATATTTATACAAGCATGCACAAATCAATACGGTGCAGTGCAATATGAGCTCGAACGCTTACGTGAACCCAATACACAAGCCGTTAGAAGCCACTTACTATGCTCATAAAGCGGCAGTCCAGCAGGCCGTACTGGAACACCACCATGTTATTACCGGCGCTGCTGCTGGATGGAGGGCAGGTTCCCAGCAGGAGGCCACTCGGGTCCAGAGGCAACGCCGGTCGAAAGTAATCCAACAACACCCTCACAGCCACCGAGTCCACGCCGCAGGCTGTACTCACAGCTACAGGGGAAACGGGTTCAGAATAAAGCGGAACACGCAACTCCTTTATTTCAGGTGTTACGGAATTCAAGATTTAATTTTGTAACTATGAATTACCTTTAAAAATTACCAAGTACGCACTACTGAGTGTTGCACAAGAGGACATCATTGTCTGGATATCAGTAAAACAAGTCTGTTAACACACTAACATCATGCAGCGGTACAGTCAGTGCTACCAAAACATAAGGCACAAAACACACTAACCCCCCGAGTAGCCCACATTACCTTCCTGTGGTGCAGCAAACGGTACACAGCACAAACACTACCGTCCAGGTTCTTTTTTAGTGGCATTAATTACACATTTCCACAACGACACCATCTTCAAAACCAACAGTTACCTACCAAATACTACCGTCCAGGTGCTTTTCTAGCGACATTAATTAGAGTCCTTTGATAATTAACACTGAGTGGACCACTGACACAGGTGTATCGAGTTGTGCCATTGCGCGGGCGCTTGCGTATATCACACACATTCCAGAATACCCGACAGTTAACATCAATTAAAAATTGGACAGACCTTATTGCCTTGCTAACACTGCAGGTTTCGTTGCACCGGCTATGCGTGAGTTCAAATTTAACTTAGTTATACAGCTCCACTCAGGCTGCAGGGTTATTCGGATCCTAAACTATCTGGACGATTGGTTGATTTGCGCGCAGTCAAAAGCACGCGCAGAGGCGCACACAAAACAGATCATAGCTCATGTGGCAAAGTTGGGGCTCTCAATACATCAACAGAAGAGCAACTTCATACCGTCTCAGTCCACAGTGTTGCTGGGGATCAAATTGAACTCTGTGAGCATGCTTGCCTCACTGTCGGAAGACAGGATTCGGTCATTGGAGACCACACTCTCCTACAGGTAAACTATATCGAAGGTTGTTGGGGCTGATGGCAGCCGCCTCGATAATCCTTCCACTAGGGCTGCTGAGAATGTGCCTGCTTCAAGCCTGGGTGAATACACTCAAGGTGCACACCGGTCCGAGATCGGTGCGAGTGTCCAGACAATGCCAGAAGACACTGGAGTGATGGCTCCGTCCCGGCAATCTGCACCTCAGATCTCCTCACAGAAGGGAAGTGATCACTACAGACTTCTCCAGTCTGGGCTGGGGAGCAGTCTGGAACAGAAGAGGAATAAGAGGTCAGTGGAAGGGACATTGGCAGCAAGCGCACATAAATGCTCAAGAGCCGCAAGCAGCGAGCCTAGCGTTATTACATTTTCGCCAGCAATTAGTGCACAAACATGTACTGGTCCGGACAGACAACACCACAGAGGTAGCCTACATAAATCACCAAGGCGGCCTGTGCTCACCGGGCCTTCACCACGCAGCACACAGACTCCTGTCCTGAACGTACAGAAACTTGCGTTCCATCAGGGCAGTTCACCTCCCCGGTGTGAACAACAAGGCAGCAGACCTTCTGTCCAGAGGAGCTCTAGACAGCTCAGTGGAGTAAGCATCCTCAAGTGGTGGAACAGATTTGGGAGAGGTTTCGGCCGGCACGAGTTGACCTCTTTTCCACAGCCAAGTCCACTCATTGCCCCCTATGATTCTCCATGGAGAGAGACGGGGGTCCCCTGGGAGTAGATGCGCTAGCGCACCCCTGGCAGCAGGAGCTCTTGTATGCGTTCCCTCCGCTACCATTAATACACTAGAGAGGCTAGGAGGCTTAGTCCTCCCATGAAAAGCATAATCCCCAAGTGGGATCTAGAACTGGTACTGCGGGCCCTTATGGGTCCCCCATTTGAGCCCATGGCGTCAGCAGAACTGCGCCGTTTCATTGAAAGTGGCATTTTTAATAGCCATTACGTCTGCCAGACGAGTAAGTGAGCTTCATGCATTGTCCATCGATGACACATGTATGACTTTCACTGGAAGTGACTCGCGGGTAACATTAAGAACAAATCCATCCTTTTTGCCAAAGGTGGTATCCTCATTCCATATTAACCAATCAGTGGTTTTGGAAACTTTCAGACCTCCCCCACAAGAGTCAGAGGAGGATCGTAGACAACACACGCTATGCCCAGTTCAGGCTCTGCGCTGTTATTTGGATAGGACAGCATCCTGGAGACAGTCCAACCAGGTGTTTGTCTGCTACGGGTCCCGCTCTAGAGGTTAGGCCCTATCGAAGCAATGTCTAGTGCACTGGGTGACAGATGTGATACGCTTGGTGTATGAACAGACGGACTCCCTGTTACTGGGGGGCATTACGGCCCATTCTACCAGCGGCCAGGCAAATCGTTGGGCTTTCCTTCATGGCACCTCCTTAGATGAATTATGCAATGCTGCTACATGGACAGGTAGTCAGACATTTGTGTGTTTTTACCGCCTTGATGTGACAAACCAAATGAAACCCTCTCTGAGCTCTAGAGTTCTGCAGGCAGCATGCCCTTAGGTGTCATGTTGGCTCTGTTGCTATCGCAGGGGGGCTGTACTGTCGGTAACCTGGAGCCACGACAGCTCCGGTACAGCTTTCCTATTCTGTAATGGTTGTCATTTGAATTGAAAGGGAACATTAGGTTATTACCCTTCGAGGTCGTGTCCCCAGCTGACCTCTGATTTCGAAAGAAAATGGCAATGTGCTACTGTGAGACGTCCCTCTTCAGCAGGAGGTGGGCGGGACTTCCCCCTCACAGCAGGGCCCAGAGAGCGCAGTGTGACAGGCTGGCGAGTGGATAGAGGCCCAGAGACAGACTGCAGTTCAAAAAAATAATGTTTTTATTATAAATTAACACAAAATAAAAGTGCACAAGGGCAAAATAAAATATATTTAAACACAAATAAAGCAAAACTCACAAAAATAAAGGTTTCCAGGCTGGGCAGTGCCTTCACTAGATTTAAAAAATTTCAAAAAACCACAAACACCAACCTGCTTCCTCAGCTCCCTCCTCTCAATGGGAAGCAGAGGCCTCCTTTTATGTCAGGTGGCTGGGCGCTGATTGATCGTTAATTAAGCTAATCAACTAATCAACCCCAGCCACCTGAACACAATGAACCTAGGCAAGTAGGGGAATTTAACCCCATCCCTGCCAATTTCTAAAGGGCAGAGCTGTGCTCTGCCACAAGCACCTTTTGTATATTTGCTCAGCTTGACGGTCAGAGAGGCTCTTCCCATTCGGTAATGGTTGTCATTCTCTTTCAGGGAACCAGGGTTATAGTAATAACCTAACATTTTTATTTGTAATCTGGATATACTGTCTAATTCTTTATATTGTAAAATTATTGTATACATATTTATAAATGTGTTCACTTAAACATATTGCTATTGCTCCTCTAAAATAAAATAAAAATATTGGGTCTAACACATTTAAAGTAAAAAAACTGAAAATAATTATGTTTTAAAAAATCTGAAATTCATGTAAAATGTATATGATGTGGCAGGTGGGGATCTGTGACTATGGAAGCTGTTTCCCTTTAGTAGAACTGCAATAGGGTGTATTTGCAGAAATCAACTTTTTCATTGCCGCATGCTTATTTATTTCTTCTGTATCAAATCCTGTGTATTGTAGGCCCACTTGTGCAATTTTCCCCATTGAGTATATAAACAATATAATATTGTTCTATTCTGTTCAATTCTAATACCGATTACATTTGATGAAGCTGAACATACCGAAATTGTTCAAAGAATCCATGTCCACTCCGGTCTCATTTGAACCAACACTATTGAAAATAATTGGAAGCAAAAATCTGTCAGTTTGTGAAGAGGTTGAAACTTTAAGAGGCAGGCTTTGAAACCAATGTAATATTATGACACTGTGCACAATCCATGGTTTCAGCGGATAGTGAAAAGGGAGCTGCTAACACATTACCAACATTGGCGTCCAACAAGAAACGAGTAGCTGCCCAATGCAGCAACACTATGGATTTGCTGCAGAACCAAACTGTCGCAAAGGGGAGCAGTGAAATCCATCATGTCTACTGAAAATACCTTCCTGCCTCCAGCCCCTTTTAATCCAGCTCAAGCCCCAATTTTAGTACATAGGGATCCAGCCACAAAGGACCATCCTGCACCACCTAGGGATCTCTCCAAATTCTGGGATTCTCAAAGAATTAGAGAAATTGAAACTCAAAAATCAACCATGTTCATTTTCAAATATAAATGCAGGATTTATCAAATTCTATTAACTTCCCACCTAAGTGGAAAACAGAAACAAAACCCTGGGTAAGTTAGTGCAATAAACAGGGAATGTGGAGCTTGATCACAGAAGAGTGTTAATTCAGCCTGAATTGCACAAACACTAAGTTTTCATCCACCTTTGCTTGGTAATAGATGTCAGAAGTCTTGCAGCCCAATGTTCCGCAACACACAACAGGAGTTTGAGCTTCAAGCAATGATTGGGGTTTTCCCCACACAGAACCCTTGGTCTCAGCACATTTGTTTCAGCAATTATTTCTTCTTGGATTTTGTCCCCCCAAAAAAAAAAAAACTACTTGTTTGGACTTTCTCTTGAACAATTTTACTAAGTCGGATAGACGTCTGCCTACATATATTAGCCCAGAAAAGACTAAATAAAAAGTTACATGCAAGTAGAAGGGGTTATACAAGGAATTCATAATGGTCTTTGCAACATTTAGTAAGAAGCAGAGTTGGACATTGCAGCAATTCAAAACAGGTCCAGCAACATTTCTAGCTGCACAGAACTACTAAAGGTAGCGTTCAAGAAGTCCTCTACAGACTTTGCCAAGGGATCACTGTTGAAGAGCACCATTTTATTTGAACACAAGTTAATGTCAGATGCCATTACATAATGTTACCCCCCAAAAAAATATAGCAACCAGGTGTACTGGATTGGTCAGTTAGTGGCCATCTGTACAATACAGATTAATATGCCAAACTTACCCCAGCTTTAGAAGTAATTTTCACTTATAGTTGATGCTAAACTTAATTTCCAAGCTAAAAAAAAAAAAAATAGAAACCCTGTACCAATCCTGTTAAAGCAAGTAAAATTGTCAGAAAGACATTTGATGCCCTGGAAACCCAAATACTCAGCTTAGAAATTTTACTCCGTGGCAGAATTCAGACAGACCAGAGGTTCTTTATGTAGCCATTTTTATTTTGCAACATACAAGAAATTAGAATTGTGCCGGTGAGCTGCTGGAAACCACGCCGACTGCCGTGTGCATTTCAGTGGGGTCAGGAATGAGGAGCTCACTGTTGGACTTGGAGCAGAGTGTGGGACGATGCCACACGCACATAATAGCCAGAGACAGGGATCCCAGAAGAGCCATAAGCAGCAGGGGAGCAGCCAGGACAGGCAGCCAGGCCAGAGCCTGCTGGGGCTCTGGGGAGAAGAAAAAGGGGTTAGAAACAGGAAGGGCTGCCAATGCAACCACTCCAGTGCCCAGGAGCAGTTTCAATGAGGGCCTTACTTTAGGACCTGCAGAGAACCACACTTTGGCATGGGAGAGCAGAAAGTGCCTTTGTTCCAATACTAGAAAATATTAGTTTATTCAGCTTCCTAGGGCGAAGTTATGGTTATGCCATAAGCTTGAATGTTTTAGCAGAAATTATACAATTCAGGTGAAGGAAACACAACTGCAAGGGAATCTGTACTGTAAAAATGAAAGTCTACACTGGATTGGAGCCTGCAGGCTGAACTCACCCTCCAGTGACAGAGCAGGGCTCCTCAGGTAAAATTCCTCGCTTCCAGCAGACAGCTCTTCAGGAAGGATCCTCAGGGGTCCAAGCACTGCAGTGTGTCTCAGCCCCTCCTCAGCTGCTCAGGAGAAAGGGAGCCTGGTTAGAAACAGGCCCTGATGCTTTACAGCAATGCAGTAACAGCCACAACAGGCAGGCCAAGAGGATGCTGGCTGAAACTACCCAAGAGAAGCCAAACAACTTTGATGCCAACAGGCCATTGAGCAGAGCACCAACAAGACAGCCAGTGGCCAGTCTGTTTTGGGTGGGGGGGAAAGATTTAAAACCATACAAAGACCTGTACAATTTCTATATAGAGAAAACTTAGTACCTGTGTCCCTCCTCTTCCTCAGACTGCAGTTGGAGGTACAGCAGCTGCACACAGAGCTCCGACCAGGGTTATCCAGGAGCTCCCAGCTGGAACAAGAGCAAGACACTGAACCCAAGGGCACTGCAATAGACTACTACTCTAAGCAGCAGTAGAATGAAGTTGGTCCGTGCCCTGCCACCCAATTACTGGCATTTCAATTATTCTCCCTACAACTGTAAGGAGGCACAGAGCCGACTGTGCGGATTAAGAAACGAGTCCTGGGTCACTAGACCTCACAGCCCTGCACTCCCCTTGTACAGAGAGCAGCCTCCAGTCCTTACCTCCTGGTTCTCTGGTTGAATGAACAGGCTTTCTTGGTGGGGTCACCGAGCTGGGCAGGGTCCCAGGCCAGTAGCCAGCAATGGATGTAGACCTAGGAAAACATTTGAGATGAAGCAACTCCCACTGATCATTTGCTTCAGGTGGCATTCCAATTAATATTGCTCTACAACCTCCGAATTGTATTTGAAATTACACACCTAGAGCACAGCATCAGATATTCACCAGGGAAAGAATTGTTAACTAGCTGCCTGAACCCTCCAATACAAAAGCAAGTTAACCCAGATACTCACATCTGTATTCCGTTGTGTAAACTTGAAAGCCTGGACAACCAGACGGATCTCGGAGGTCTGGACTCGGGGCAGAAACCTGGAGTTACCAGTCTGTCCATCTACAAAGCATCTGCAAGGAGAAAGAGCACTGAGCAGGTGGAGGCACGTGCAAGGACTGCAGACAACCACTGGAAGGAAGTCAGCAAAACCTCCCGTGTTCCAGCGAGACTTGCTGTACAAATTACATCCCAACCCTTTGTGTCAGGTGCACTAGTGGAAAGTTAACCTTAACTAGTTAACTATCATGGACATATTACCAATATTAATATTTTGTAGTCAAACTGCCGCCAATTAGGAGTCTGCAAACCAATTGCAACCTAAAAGAACTAGCCCATCTAAGCTACAATTTGCCTTCCCAGCATGGCCAGTTTAATCCAGCTGAGCTGCTGCCATATTCACAAAGCTGACCATTCAACACCCCTTCCTAAATCCAAGCATGACTTGTGCCTCTAAGGGATAAATACATAATGTATTCACTACAGCTTGCAGCAAGCATCTACCCATGGTTGGTGATGAGCGGGTAGGTCTGGCTTGAAGGGCTCAGCTCTGGAGTGCTTGCAGCAACACACGCTTCCATGTAGACCATCAGCGGCATGTGGAATTGCTGCTTCACTGCAGCTGCAATGAAGATGGGGGACCCCAGGAAGAATAGACTGGAGGTGCGTGGGGCTGAGAAGTCATCTGAGACAAAGGAGAGGAGCATGAGAACAGCAACCCATCCAAATCTCATGAGCTAGGACAGAGCAGCACCAGAGGAATTAGCCAAAACATTTTCTACTTGACTGGAGGAAGTGACCCAAGCACCACAGACCTAAACCAATAGATCAAGTGTACACTGCAGGACAGCAAACTCACCATTCATAATCCCCATGCTAAACTCCAGCTTCCCAAACCCAGAGGCATCCCCGAGTGCAGGGTTATACACTGGAGGAGTCCAGCCAGCAGGTCTGGAGAAGACATGGATAGAAAGCTTTGGTTAGAACAGCAACACATCAGGACAGTTTGCATTCAGAAGTAGACACTGAACTGGAGAAGCCATTTATTGGTATTAGTTAATGGAAATTTACTCTTGCTGCCATCACAATAAGTTAACTGGTCCAGAAATCCTAATGCAGTAAATGACTTGATTTTCAGAGACCACTGTATTCAGTGCCATAAACTGGGTTTAAAGTAACCGCCCATAAAAAAAATTCCACAATAAACTAAACTGACAATTCATTGACTTTGTAATCTTAATTCTCAATGAAAAAAACTCCACAAATTAGATTCTATTAAGTATCAGACAGGATGCTTGAATGAACAGCCCAGAGGCTTTGAACACATCCTTACAGCATGTTTAAGCTAAGACCACTCACCTGGTATAGGTGCACACAATAGCCTGATTGAAGGGAGTCTGGTAGAAGCCACCCTGGGTGGGCTTGTAGGTCAGCACATTCATGTAACTGGTAAGGTTGGCAGTAACCTGGGGAAGGCATTGGTAAATGTCACCATTTAAAGACAGATTTAAAACACTGCGTGCAGTTCAAGGGTAAGGCACAGCTCCATCAGTTAACCTTTACAAGACTGGGGTCACAGCACACTGCATGTCAACAGCATAAAGCCAAGACAATGCATTATGTTCGCTTTTATATATTTAAAAAATACAGATACTCGAGTCATACAGATGACAATACAACGTTTGTGTTGCTTGGTAGTTTAGCGCATCGCAGCATAGAAAACATTGTTAAACATACATTTGTATGTATCTGTTACATACAACACCCAAAATTATATAGACACTACAGAACAAAAAGCTTCCAAGCACAATGCATATATTTATACAAGCGTGTACAGTTTAATAGTGTGCAGTGAAGTTTCAGTTTATAGGCTTCTTGTGTGACACGAACACAGCCGTTAGAAGCTACTTACCATGCGCATAAAGCGGCAGTCCAGCAGGCCGTACTGAAACACCACCATGTTATTACCGGCGCTGCTGCTGGATGGAGGGCAGGTTCCCAGCAGGAGGCCACTCGGGTCCAGAGGCAATGCCGGTCGAAAGTAATCCAACAACACCCTCACAGCCACCGAGTCCACGCCGCAGGCTGTACTCACAGCTACAGGGGAAACGGGTCCAGAATAAAGCGGAACACGCAACCACTTTCGGTGACACGTAATTCAAGGTTTAATTTTATAACTATGAACAACCTTTAAAAGTACGCACGATTAAGTGTTGCACAAAAGAACATCACTGTCTGGATATCAGTAAAACGAGTCTGTTAACACACCAACATCATGCACCGATACAGTCAATGCTACCAAAACATAAGGCACAAAACACACTAACCCCACGAGTAGCCCACATTACCTTCCTGTGGTGCAGCAAATGGTACACAACAAAGCACAAGAACCACACATTTCCACAACGACACCATCTTCAAAACCAACAGTTACCTGCCAAATACTACCGTCCAGGTGCTTTTCTAGCGACATTAATTAGACTTCTTTGGCAATTAACACTGAGTGGACCACTGACACAGGTGTATCGAGTTGTGCCATTGCGCGGGCGCCTGCGTATATCACACACATTCCAGAGAAAAAAAATACCCAACAGTTAACATCAATTAAAAATTGGACAGACCTTATTGCCTTGCTAACACTCCAGGTTTCGTTGCACCGGCTATGCGTGAGTTCAAATTTAACTTGGTTATACAGCGCAATTATTTACCTGTGTGATGCGCCTGCCTGCGTTAACCGAGATCGCTACAATATGATTATACATTCAACAGTAGTTGCAATCCACAGGGACAAGGGACTAAGTGATGTTAAAAAAAAATAATAAAAATAAATAAAAAGAAAAGAAAAAACCCTAGAGCCTACGATTAAGCAATATTTAATGTAAAGAAAACGTTCATTTGTTACATCCTCATAGCTGCTTCTGTATGAAAATGTTACAGTCACGATTCGGTCAGTCCTCGACAAAAATAACATTTCGCAATTTGAGCATTTATTATCTAAGAACGAAATGCAATGTTATTTCGGTCTTTGGGTAACTTATTTTGGTCAAATTGCGAAATGGAACAAGCAAAGATAGAAACAGAAAAGAAGTGGCAGCTTCTTCGGTCTTTGAGTAAAGCGATCTAATGAAATTGGTGAATATGCTTTGAGGAAATGCAAAGTTCATGAACAAATTTTGAGGATTCAAGGCTTCATTTCTAGCAAGTGCACTAAGTTTTGTCAAACAAAGAAGTGCTTCTGTGCGCGAGCAAATGCGTGCAGCGTAATTATAAATGCCACAGCAAATGTTGTTGTTTTTTTGTTTTTTTGTATGACAACGTGATTTGTTTGGTCCTAAATCTAAATTGTGATTTTTTTTTTTTTTTTTTTTTTTTTTTTTTTTAATGAGCTCTAAACAATTATTATTTAAACAATTAAAACAGCGTTTTAAAATTAGGTTCAGTAGCGCAGTGCTCTCAATGTGGTTTCTTTTGAAAATGTTAAGTTACCAAAATGGTCCTCATCTAAAATAAAAACATTTAAGAAGGTTTTCTTCAAGCAGTGTAAGTCTTTATTCCACAGGCGCAGCACTATCTGGCGCTGATCGGGTCTGTATTCCCTGTTTTCTAAAAAGTGGTAGTTCACAGCGTTCTATGATTTATGAGAATATTAAACGTTTAATAAGCATGCTTTTCTTTTTACTTTCGCTTAAAAAACAGTGATTGCACAAACGTGTGTTGACATTTGTCTATGCTCTTCAACCCTTCCACTGCTAGTTGTCTAACATCTCCCACATGAACTGTGTCCTTTAGATCCCCCTCATACCATCGTCCCGGTTGTCATGCTGGGGAGACCGCACTGTGGTTGATCCCCGGAGCCAGCATCGCAGCCGTTGTGTGTGCTGATGCCCTGGGGAGGCAAAATAAGCTGATCCCTGGAGCCATCAACACCAGGCAGAAGGATATCTACATCAACAGCTGGAAAGAAACGCAAATGGATGGAGCTGCAGATGGATCACATTAGTTTACTGTAAAGCTACGTCTTAGTTGGTGCTTATCTTGACGAGAACTGAGTTCAAATCAGCATGAAGTTTTAACATTTACTCTCATGTATTGGAAATCATTAGCTAAATCTTAGATCTAGTTAAGAGATTTAAGATTTTGTTAGCAAGCTGTCCCTTTACACCCCAGAACCCCGCGAAAACATTTGGACATAACAAGAAACGTTATTGGACAACATTCACAAGCACACTTTGACCACGACTCGATCACGCTCCCCAACCAACTCCATCCAAAGCACACCACAGGTGCAGTCGTTCACATGCACAGGTACTCCGGTGTCACGGGTGACAAAGGTGTATGTGATTTATTGAATTATATTGTTGTGATTTTTACCTGTTCCTATGGCAACGCCACCGGTGTCTACCGCTTGAAATCACTGTTTGGATCGCAGGTGTGGACAAAAATGTAATCAGCTGTGCACTATAAAGTAAGGAAAAACGGAAAATACAGGAAAAAAGGGAATCGGGATACGCAGTTCAGAAAACTACGTCAGAAAACAAACTGAGAAAACGAAGTTAGAACAAGGTGGAACGAAAAAAAAAAGAAAGATAGGCAGAAACAAGATAAGGAGAAAGCAGAACGCGGAAGAACAAAACAGATACAAGACTAAAGAAAGCAAGGAGATCGGAGTGTTGCAGGTAGATGCACGGGACCAGGATGTGAGGAATTTGGGATGTTGTTGACAGCAGTACGGGACACTTGGTGTACTGGGAAGGAGACTAAAGAGAAATCGGGACGTGAGGAGCTGAAGACGACCAGCTGAACGGCGTTGACTGGAGAGAAGTAAAAAGCACGAGCATTTTGAGAGAGAGAGCTACCCAATACGCTGGACTGGGAGTTGTGGGTCGTTATCCACCAGCTAAGTGTCTTGTTGTGGTGCATTATGCTTAAACTGCAGTAGAGTCACGCATCTTCTCATTGAGCTATTGTTACTTTTTATTATAACTTATTAACTGAATCTTTTCCCTGTTCCCTGCCTTACATTACAGCCAGAACTATATTTTATTGCTACAAATGCTGTTAGATTACACTTGGCTGCTACACTAGACAATGCTGCTAAATTGTATCTGCTGCTAAAGCTATATAATGCTGCTAGACTATCTGTTGCTAGGTTATATCTGCTACTAGATTATACTGTGTGTTTATAGATATGTGTATTGATATATGGTTATAGATATGTGTTTGTGATTAATTTTAATTGGCAATTCTATTAAGTGATCTCTTTGGTTTTACTATACCATTTTAATTTGTTGTATAAATTAGCAGATGAATTGAAATGTCCTGAAGTGCACTGAGCCTTTGCTTTATTTTTATCAGGAAACCTGTGTCGTGTGCAATATCCAATTTTAGATTGAGAGTGGAGGCCCTGCTCTGTTGCAAATTAAAATGTTTTTTCTCCACTCTTGACTCTGGGGAAGGCTCAGTGTTATTAGTCTGTTGGCTTGGACTCAGTGGTGGAGTGGTGCCCCCTGTTGGGGAAAGGGATAATTGAGCAGTTTTGAAATCTGGGGTGGCAGGAGCCTGGAACCACGTCCCCTACTGACAATCCAGCCAGGGCAAGTGCAATATTGAATAAGGACTGACCATGCACATTATTTTACTGTGCTACTTTGACTTTCATTGTTAGTAATGAGATGTGCTAATACTAATGCCAAGTTTTGAATAGAAGCTGTTTTTAATAAAGAATTGCATATTACTTCTCGTCTGTGCTCCTTTGTGTGGGCTAGTTGCTGTTCCCCTTTGTTGATTCGAACCTGTGCCAATTAAAGTAGAAGGTAATTATAATGGAACAGAATTCCTTATTTTCTTTAAACAAATGTGGCGTAGTCTGGCTATTTATTTCGGGGGTGTCACACTCGACATTGACAAAAAATGGAAGACAACACAGATAGTCCAGATCACTACAATATATACTTAAATAATAAATCGATGACGTGACTCAAATATTTACAGATTTCCCGTTTATTCAATAAAAAAATATTATTGAAGTGTATATTTTGCATGATGTTCATTTTTAGCACCCCGCAATGATTGCTGTTCACAGATTGAGCAGCATCTTCAAAATCTGTCTCTGAACTGTACATTTTCTCAAAGCACATGTCGCAATCTGATTAAATCACTTTACTCGCATACCAAAGAAGCTGTCTCTCTGTGTTTCACTCTTTGCTTTTTTTGGCATTTTCCATTTTGCAATTTGAGCAACATAATTTGCTCAAAGATCGAGTTAACCATTCATTTCTTTCTCGGATAATTTGTAAATTCTCAAATTGCAAAAGTTATTTTTTTTATTCTCGGTAACTGTGAATCCTGAGTGTAACATATACACCAGTGGTATTTATTGTGTGTAATTGTCGGTCTTGTCTAATAACGTGCATATTATAAAAAGGAAATGCATGAGGAAAACCCTACACTATCTTGTGGGTGTGACTGATGAGAAATAATAATTAAAAAAAAAACAGACTATGTGGTTAATATAAATAGCATGTGTATGTTAATATTCAGAACAGCTGTTTTTATTCATAATCTGGATATACTGTCTAATTCTTTACATAGTATAATTATTGTATACATATTTATAAATGTGTTCAGTTAAACATAGTTATTGCTCCTTGTGACAGGAGACCTGGGTGGACAGAGACTCGGAGACAGAAAAACTGCAGTTAAAGCACTGCTGTGCTGTTTAATAAACACAAGTAAATCAAAAAGTTGAACCAAACACTGCTCACAGAGCAAAATAAAAGGTTTAACAAAAACAAGTAACAAACACAGTAATCTGAAACATCTACATGGTGGCAGGTGGGGATTTGTGACTATCGAAGCTGTTTCCCTTTAGTAGAACTGCAATAGGGTGTATTTGCAGAAATCAACTTTTCCATTGGCACATGCTTATTTATATCTTTGGTATCAAATCCTGGGTAGTGTAGGTCCACTTGTGCAATTTTCCCCACTGATTATATAAACAATATAACATTGTTGTATTCTGTTCAATTCTAATACCGATTACATTTGATGAAGCTGAACATACTGAAATTGTTTAAAGAATCCATCTCCACTCCGGTCTCATTTGAGCCAACACTTGAAAATAACAAAGCAAAAATCTGTCAATTTGTGAAGAGGTTGAAACTTTAAGAGGCAGGCTTTGAAACCAAGGTAATACTATGATGCCTAGGTGGAAAGCATAAACAAAACCCTGGATAAATTAATGCAATAAACAGGGACTGGGGAGCTTGATCACAGAGGAGTGCTAATTCAGGCTGAATAGCACAATTCCAGGTTCAATTGAATTACACAAACACTCAAATAAGTTTAACCACCTTTGCGTGGTAAATATCTGAAGTCTTGCAGGCAGATGTTCCACGACAGGAGTTTGAGCTTCAAGCAATGATCGGGGTTTCCATACAGAACCCTTGGTCCTAGAACATTTGTTTCAGCAATTACTACTCTTGGAGTTTGTTTTTGTCCCTAAAAAAGACTATTTATTTGGAATTGCTCTTGAACATTTAGTATATTGGATAGACAGACTAGTTTTAAATTGCTTGGTGTTGATTTTACAGTCCTCGTTAAATCCCCTGTAGGTATGTCTATATGGCCCAGAAAACACTAGATAAGTTACATACCTCCATTCAGTTACAAGATTAAAAGAGAGGAGTAGGATACATTGCATACAAGGGGTCAAGAGAAGGAATTTAACAGTATTTGCAATATTAAAGAGCAAGAAGCAGAGTTGGAAGTGACAGCAATTCAACACAGGTCCAGCAACATCTCTACCTGCATAGAACTACCAAAGGTAGTGTTGAAGAAGTCCTGTGCAGACTTTGCCAAGGGATCACTGTTGAAGAGCACCATTTTATTTGAGCACAAGTTAATGTCAGATGTTATTAGATAATGTTACCACCCCCAAAAAGTGACCAGGGATGCTGGATTGATAGCCCAGCTTTAGAAGTAATTTTCACTTACTATAATTAATGCTAAATAACAGAAGCCCTGTACCAAGCCTGTTAAGGAAAGAAAGTAAAGTTGTCAGAAAGACATTTGATGCCCTGGAAACCTAAATCCCCTCAGGTTTTTAAATTTTACTCTGTGGCAGAATTCAGACAGACCAGGAGGAGGTTCTTTATGTAGTCATTTTTATTTTACAACATTTCAGAAATCAGAATTGCTGTGCTGTAGTGCTGCTGGAAACAGCACCAACTGCTGTGTGCATTTCAGTGGGGGCAGGAATGAGAAGCTCACTGCTGGACGTGGAGCAGAGTCGGCGACGATGCCACATGCACATAGCCAGAGATCCCAGGAGAGCCATAAGCAGCAGGGGAGCAGCCAGGACAGGCAGCCAGGCCAGAGCCTGTTGGGGCTCTGGGGGAGGAGAGAGCAGGAGGAAGGAGTTAGGAACAGAAAGGACTGCCAATGCAACCACTGCACAGTGCCCAGGAGCAGTTTCAATGAAGGTCTGTTACTTTAGGACCTGCAGAGAATCACACTTTGGCATGGGAGAGCAGAAAGTGCCTTTGTTCCAATACTAGAAAATATTAGTTTAGTCAGCTTCCTAGGGCGAAGTTATGGTTATATGCCATAAGCTTGAATGTTTTAGTAGAAAACATACAATTCAGGTGAAGGAAACACAACTGCAAGGGAATCTGTACTGTAAAAGGTCAACACCATGCAAGCCAAATGTACACTGGATTGGAGCCTGCAGGCTGAACTCACCCTCCAGTGACAGAGCAGGGCTCCTCTGGTAGAATTCCTGGCTTCCAGCAGACAGCTCTTCAGGAAGGATCCTCAGGGGTCCAAGCACTGCAGTGTGTCTCAGCCCCTCCTCAGCTGCTCAGGAGAAAGGGAGCCTGGTTAGAAACAGGCCCTGATGCTTTACAGCAATGCAGTAACAGCCACAACAGGCAGGCCAAGAGGATGCTGGCTGAAACTACCCAAGAGAAGCCAAACAACTTTGATGCCAACAGGCCATTGAGCAGAGCACCAACAAGACAGCCAGTGGCCAGTCTGGGGGGGGGGGGGATGGTTCTTTGGTAAGAGGCCTTGCACCCTTTGGTTACCATCCCATTTTAGTCACTCACCCTTGTAGAATAGGTGAAATTATACCTTACAAAAATTATGTACAAGCTCAATAGAGAGAAATTAGTACCCGTGTCCCTCCTCTTCCTCAGACTGCAGTTGGAGGTACAGCAGCTGCACACAGAGCTCCGACCAGGGTTATCCAGGAGCTCCCAGCTGGAACAAGAGCAAGACACTGAACCCAAGGGCACTGCAATAGACTTCTATTCAAAAGGAGTAGTAGAATTGGTCGGGTCCGGTCCCCCCCCCAGTTAACGGGATTTCAATAAATCTCCTCAATTGTAAGGAGGCACAGAACTGATTGTGCAGATTAAGAAACAAGTACTGGGTCACTGGACCTCACTCCCCTTGTACAGAGAACAGCCTCAGCAGCCTCCAGTCCTTACCTCCTGGTTCTCTGGTTGAATGAACAGGCTTTCTTGGTGGGGTCATTGAGCTGGGCAGGGTCCCAGGCCAGTAACCGGCAATGGATGTAGACCTAGGAAAATGCATTTGAAAAAGCAACTCCCACCGATCACTTGCTTCCGGTGGCATGCCAATTAATATTGCTCTAGAAACTAAATTTAATTTTAAAATTACACACCTAGAGCACAGCATCAGATATTCACCAGGGAAAGAATTGTTAACTAGCTGCCTGAACCCTCCAATACAAAAGCAAGTTAACCCAGATACTCACATCTGTATTCCGTTGTGTAAACTTGAAAGCCTGGACAACCAGACGGATCTCGGAGGTCTGGACTCGGGGCAGAAACCTGGAGTTACCAGTCTGTCCATCTACAAAGCATCTGCAAGGAGAAAGAGCACTGAGCAGGTGGAGGCACGTGCAAGGACTGCAGACAACCACTGGAAGGAAGTCAGCAAGACCTCCCGTGTTCCAGTGAGACACTCTACAAATTGCATTCTAATCCATGGTGTCAGGTGCACTAGTGGAAAGCTAAGGTTAACTGGTTACCAATCATGGACATATTACCAATATTAAGATTTTGTAGTCACCAATTACAAACTAGCTAAAGAACCAGCCCAGCTAAGCCTTCCCAGAATGGCCAGTTTTATTAATCCAGCTGAGCTTTTGCCATATTCAAAGCTGACCGGTCAACACCCCTTCCTAAAACCAAGCACAACTATTGCGCTTCCAAGGGCTAAACACATGTCATGTCTTTACTACAGCTTGCAGCAAGCATCTACCCATGGTTGGTGATGAGCGGGTAGGTCTGGCTTGAAGGGCTCAGCTCTGGAGTGCTTGCAGCAACACACGCTTCCATGTAGACCATCAGCGGCATGTGGAATTGCTGCTTCACTGCAGCTGCAATGTTGATGGGGGACCCCAGGAAGAATAGACTGGAGGTGCGTGGGGCTGAGAAGTCATCTGAGACAGAAAGGAGAGGAGCATGAGAACAGCAACCCATCCAAATCTCATGAGCTAGGACAGAGCAGCACCAGAGGAATTAGCCATAACATTTTCTACTTGACTGGAGGAAGTGACCCAAGCACCACAGGCTACCATCCCTGCCAGGTTAAGGGGGTGGGGGCACTGGACACCTAAACCAATAGGTTAAGTGTATGCTGCAGGACAGCAAACGCACCATTCATAATCCCCATGCTAAACTCCAGCTTCCCAAACCCAGAGGCATCCCCAAGTGCAGGGTTATACACTGGAGGAGTCCAGCCAGCAGGTCTGGAGAAGACATGGATAGAAAGCTTTGGTTAGAACAGCAACACATCAGGACAGTTTGCATTCAGAAGTAGACACTGAACTGGAGAAGCCATTTATTGGTATTAGTTAATGGAAATTTACTCTTGCTGCCATCACAATAAGTTAACTGGTCCAGATATCCTAATGCAGTAAATGACTTGATTTTCAGAGACCACTGTATTCAGTGCCATAAACTGGGTTTAAAGTAACTGCCCACTAAATCAACGCCACAAAAAGTACATAAACTGACAAAGTATTCATTGACTTTGAAAATTTAGTTAAAATGAAAAAATTCCACAAATTAGATACTGTTAAGTCAAGTGTCAGACAGGATGCATGACGATGCTTGGATGAACAGCCCAGAGGCTTTGAACACCTCCTTACAGCATGTTTAAGCCAAGTCCAAACACTCACCTGGTATAGGTGCACACAATAGCCTGATTGAAGGGAGTCTGGTAGAAGCCACCCTGGGTGGGCTTGTAGGTCAGCACATTCATGTAACTGGTAAGGTTGGCAGTAACCTGGGGAAGGCATTGGTAAATGTCACCATTTAAAGACAGATTTAAAACACTGCGTGCAGTTCAAGGGTAAGGCACAGCTCCATCAGTTAACCTTTACAAGACTGGGGTCACAGCACACTGCATGTCAACAGCATAAAGCCAAGGCAATGCATTTAGTTTATTTTTATATATTTAAAAAAAGCAAATATTCCAGTCATACAGATGCCAATACAACGTTTGCATTGCTTGGTCGTGTAGCGCATCCCAGCATCAGACATTGTTAAATATACATTTTTATGTATTTGTTTCAACCATAACCAATATCGTATAAACACTACAAGACAAAAAGCTTCCGAGTACAACGCATATATTTACAAAAACATGTACATTTAAGGGGGGTGCGGTGCAATTTGAGCTCGAAAGCTTACGTGAACATAACACGCAAGCCGTTAGAAGCCACTTACCATGCGCATAAAGCGGCAGTCCAGCAGGCCGTACTGAAACACCACCATGTTATTACCGGCGCTGCTGCTGGATGGAGGGCAGGTTCCCAGCAGGAGGCCACTCGGGTCCAGAGGCAACGCCGGTCGAAAGTAATCCAACAACACCCTCACAGCCACCGAGTCCACCCCACAGGCTGTACTCACAGCTACAGGGGAAACGGGTTCAGAATAAAGCGGAACACGCAACTCCTTTATTTTAGGTATTACGGAATTCAAGAATTAATTTTGTAACTATGAATTACCTTTAAAAATTACCAAGTACGCTCTACTAAGTGTTGCACAAGAGGACATCACTGTCTGGATATCAGTAAAACGAGTCTGTTAACACACCAACATCATGCACCGGTACAGTCAGTGCTACCAAAACATAAGGCACAAAACACACTAACCCCCCGAGTAGCCCACATTACCTTCCTGCGATGCAGCAAATGGTACACAACAAAGCGCAAGCACCACACATCTCCACAACGACACCATCTTCAAAACCAACAGTTACCTACCAAATACTACCGTCCAGGTGCTTTTCTAGCGACATTAATTAGACTTCTTTGGCAATTAACACTGAGTGGACCACTGACACAGGTGTATCGAGTTGTGCCATTGCGCGGGCGCCTGCGTATATCACACACATTCCAGAGAAAAAAATACCCAACAGTTAACATCAATTAAAAATTGGACAGACCTTATTGCCTTGCTAACACTCCAGGTTTCGTTGCACCGGCTATGCGTGAGTTCAAATTTAACTTATACAGCGCAATTATTTACCTGTGTGATGCGCCTGCCTGCGTTAACCGAGATCGCTACAATATGATTATACATTCTACAGTAGTTGCAATCCACAGGGACAAGGGACTAAGTGATGTTAAAAAAAAAAATAATAAAAATAAAGAAAAAGAAAAGAAAAAACCCTAGAGCCTACGATTAAGCAATATTTAATGTAAAGAAAACGTTCATTTGTTACCTTCTCATAGCTGCTTCTGTATGAATATGTTACAGTCACGATTCGGTCAGTCCCCGACAAAAATAACATTTCGCAATTTGAGCATTTATTATCAAAGAACGAAATGCAAGGTTATTTTGGTCTTTGGGCAACTTATTTTGGTCAAATTGCGAAATGGAAAATATCAAACAAGCAAAGATAGAAACAGAAAAGAAGAGACGACAGCTTCTTCGGTCTTTGAGTAAAGCGATATAATTAAATTGCTGAATATGCTTTAAGAAAATGCAAAGTTCATGAACATATTTTGAGGATTCAAGGCTTCATTTCTTACAAGTGCTTCTGTGCGCGCGCAAAGGCGTGCAGCACAATTATAAATGCCACAGCAAATGTTGTTTTTTTTTTTTTTTTTTTGTTTTGTTTTTTTTTTTTTTTTTTTTTTTTTTTTGTTTTTTTTTTATTTGTTTGGTCCTGAATCTAAATTGTGATTTTTTTTTTTTTTTTTAACGAAACAATTATTATCTAAACAATTAAAACAGCGTTTTAAAATGGTGCTCAGTAGCGCAGTGCTCTCAATGTGGTTTCTTTTGGAAATGTTAAGTTACCAAAATGGTCCTCATCTAAAATAAAAACATTTAAGAAGGTTTTCTTCAAGCAGTGTAAGTCTTTATTCCACAGGCGCAGCACTATCTGGCGCTGATCGGGTCTGTATTCCCTGTTTTCTAAAAAGTGGTAGTTCACAGCGTTCTATGATTTATGAGAATATTAAACGTTTAATAAACATGCTTTTCTTTTTACTTTCGCTTAAAAAACAATGATTAGACAAACGTGTGTTGACATTTGTCTATGCTCTTCAACCCTTCCACTGCTTGTTGTCTAACTTCTCCCACACGAACTGTGTCCTTTAGATCCCCCTCATACCATCGTCCCGGTTGTCATGCTGGGGAGACCGCACTGTGGTTGATCCCCGGAGCCAGCATCGCAGCCGTTGTGTGTGCTGATGCCCTGGGGAGGCAAAATAAGCTGATCCCTGGAGCCATCAACACCAGGCAGAAGGATATCTACATCATCAGATGGAAAGAAACGCAAATGGATGGAGATGCAGATGGATCACTTTAGTTTACTGTAAAGCTACGTCTTAGTTGGTGCTTATCTTGGCGAGAGCTGAGTTCAAATCAGCATGAAGTTTTAACATGGAAATCATTAGCTAAATCTTAAATCTAGTTAAGAGATCTAAGATTTTGTCAGCAAGCTGTCCCTTTACACCCCAAAACCCCGAGAAAACATTTAGACATAACAAGAAACGTTACTGGACAACATTCACAAGAACATTTTGACCACGACTCGATCACGCTCCCCAACCAACTCCATCAAAGCACACCACAGGTACTCAGGACATTGACAAAACACAGAACAGCGACACAAAACCATGTAACACATAACACAGATAGTCCAGATCGCTACAATATATACTTAAATAATAAATCAATGACGTGACTCTCATAAATAATTTACAGATTTCCCGTTTATTCAATAAAATATATATATTTTTATTGAAAAGTTTGTATTTCACTTGATGTTCATTTTTAGCACCCCGCAATGAATTGCTGTTCACAGATTGAGCAGCATCTTCAAAATCTGTCTCTGAACTGTACATTTTCTCAAAGCACATGTCGTAATCTGATTAAATCGCTTTACTCGCATACCAAAGCAGCTGTCTCCCTTTTTGTGTTTCGCTCTTTGCTTTTTTGGCATTTTCCATTTCGCAATTTGAGCAACATAATTTGCTCAAAGATCGAATTAACCATTCATTTCTTTCTCGGATAATTTGTAAATTCTCAAATCGCAAAACGGTTATTTTTTATTCTCGGTGATTGTGCGAATCCTGACTGAGTGTAACATATACACCAGTGGTATTTATTGTGTGTAATTGTCGGTCTTGTCTAATAACGTGCATATTATAAAAAAGAAAATGCATGAGGAACACCCTACACTATCTTGTGGGCGTGATCTATGAGAAATAAAATAGACAATATGTGGTTAATATGAATGGCATGTGTATGTTAATATTCAGAACAGCTGTTTTTATTCATAATCTGGATATACTGTCTAATTCTTTACATAGTATAATTATTGTATACATATTTATAAATGTGTTCAGTTAAACATAGTTATTGCTCCTTGTAACAGGATAGCTGGGTGGACAGAGACTCGGAGACAGTAAAACTGCAGTTAAAGCACTGCTGTGCTGTTTAATAAACACAAGTAAATCAAAAAGTTGAACCAAACACTGCTCACAAAGCAAAATAAAAGGTTTAACAAAAACAAGTAACAAACACAGTAATCAGAAATGAAAATAACCATCTCAAGGGCCAAAACAAAAGTTTTAAACAGAACTTCTTATGTTCTAACTGTTAAGCGCCTTCATTGAATCTTCTTCAAAACACAGAGTAACAAAACTTTCACTCCCAAATTCCCTCCTCCAAACAAAGGATTTTCTCCTCTTTTATAGAATGTGGCTGGAGCCTAATTATCAATTATTCAATTAGCTCCAGTCACATTCTCACATGTATTTTGGCAGGGATAGGAAATTAACCCCATCCCTGCCAACCACCACCAAATCACCACACAACAATATTATAATTTACAGACAGGGCCTTGCCCTGCCACATTTACCCCCCCCCCCCTTGTGCGCAGCACACATGGCCCAACGGCCACCCCCCCCCTTTTGAAAGCCATCCACCCTCCCTCAAGTCCCCTATTGTCTTTCCTCTCCCATCCTTGAGGGAGGGTTAGTCCATAGTCCGGCACCTTCCTGGCGGGACCGAGACCTGGCGACAGGGGACCCAGGCGTAGTGGATGGGGCCTCAGGAGCGCTGGCAGGAGAGCAGTTGGCTGGAGCCCCAGGCAGAGGTGTGAGCCCAGGCGATTGTGGAGCGACGTCTGGGGAACAAGGGGGAGCGGAGCAGGAGACCAGGCGACCTCCTGGTCCTGGTTGTGCCGCGACCTGGGAGTCAGGCCCAACGACCAGAGGTCCAGACATGCAGCCTGGGTGTCTGGGAGCCCAGGTTGAGGGAACCAATCCCCGGGTGCCAGGTTATGGCACAGGGGTGGTGGTCGGGGCTGTGGTGGAGGTGGTCTCCTCACCTCCCCCCCCCTTCTTCGTAGCTGGTAGCTCCCCTTTGTGCAGCTCCAGCCACAGTATTCCCTGCTGCCATGAAGGGCTGGCAGCGACCCCAAGCAAAGCAAAGACTGCAGTGACCCCAGCAAACGGCGGCAGCGGACCCTCGGGAGGCGAACTCAGGAGGGGAGCCCCTGGCCAGGAAGACTGCAGCGTGTGCTCCACTTCTCCTTCGTACCCTGTAACCGATGGCTCCCCAGGCGCTGCGGAGCAGAAGGCAACCCCAGGCAAAGCAGGACCTTCAGCAACCCTAGGAGACAAAAAGGAGACACCAGCAGCCCCAGGCGCTGCAGAGCAGCAGGCAACCCCAGGTGATCCAAATGTGGCATCCCTGGGCGGTGCAAGCGTGGCCAACAGTGCAGGAACCTCTGGCCAGGGTGGCAGAGACCAGACTTCCTCCTCACTGTCGGCCGGTGGAGGCAGGTATAAAAACCTGTTTTCCTCTAGCAGTAGGGCTGGAGCTGAGGTTGCTGCCGGCTCCTCCGACAGCAGGGGTAGGGCAAGTGGCACTGTCGGCTCCTCCGACAGCAGGGCTCCCTTCAACAGTAAATAAAGGGGCTGCTGTGCAGCACCAGCTTCACACCCTTGTTCCCCCCAAAAAAAATCTGGGGGTTGGGCCTCCCGTTCCTCCCTCTCCAGCTCACAGGACTGTAGCTCCTCTCCCTCCGTCTCTTGGGACAGCAGCGACGGCTCCTCCCCTTCCGGCTCTTGGGACGGCAACGACAGCTCCTCCTCCTCGTACTGCGTGGGGCAGATGACCACCGTGTGCCCATATTCCCCACAGCCGGGGCACAACTCTTCCGCAAGTCTCTTTAAAAAAAAAACTCCCAGCTGTCATCTGCGTCCTCCTGGGCCAGCTCCATATTCAAAAATATTTATTTATTTATTTATTTAAACTACAGTCCCACTCCGAGTCTCTAGGGGTGCTAGCCCACCCCTGACACCATATGTGACAGGATAGCTGGGTGGACAGAGACTCTGAGACAGTAAAACTGCAGTTAAAGCGCTGCTGCGCTGTTTAATAAACAAAAGTAAATCAAAAAGCTGAACCAAACACTGCTCACAAAGCAAAATAACAAACACAAGTCACAAACACAGTAATCAGAAACGAAAATAACCAGCTCAAGGGTCAAAACAAAAGTCTTAAACAGAACTTCTTACGTTCTTATATTCTAACTGTTCAGCGCCTTCACTGAATATTCTCCAAAACACAGCGTAACAAAACTTTCCAGCTCCAGCCATATTCTCACGTGTATTTTGGCAGGGATAGGACATTAACCCCATTCCTGCCACCCACCACACAACAATATTATAATTTACAGACAGGTCTCTGCCCTGCCACACTCCTCTAAAATAAAATAAAAATATTGGGTCTGACACATTTAAAGTAAAAAAACTGAAAATTGGTTTAAAATATCTGAAATTAATGTAAAATGTCTATGTGGTGGCAGGTGGGGATTTGCGACTACGGAAGCTGTTTCCCTTTAGTAGAACTGCAATAGGGTGTATTTGGAGAAATCAACTTTTCCATTGCCACATGCTTATTTATATCTTCAGTATCAAGTCATGTGTACTGTAGGCCCACTTGTGCAATTTTCCCACTAAATATAAGCAATGTAATATTGTTCTTTCTGTTCAATTCTAATACCGATTACATTTGATGAAGCTGAACATACCGAAATTGTTCAAAGAATCCATGTCCACTCCGGTCTCATTTGAACCAATACTATTGAAAATAACTGGAAGCAAAAATCTGTCAGTTTGTGAAGAGGTTGAAACTTTAAGAGGCAGGCTTTGAAACCAATGTAATACTATGGCACTGTGCGCAATCCATGGTTTCAGCCAATAGTGAAAAGGGAGCTGCTAACACATTACCAACATGGGCATCCAACCAGAAATGTGTAGCTGCCCAATGCAGCAACACTATGGATTTGCTATACAACAAAACTGTCTCAAAGGGGAGCAGAGAAATCAATCATGTCTACTGAAGATACCTTTCTGCCTCCAGCCCTTCTAGTTAAGCTCAAGCCCCAATTTTAATAGATAGGGATCCATCCACCAAGGAGTATCCTGTACCATGTAGGGATCTCTCCCAATTCTAGGAGTCTCAAAGAATTAGAGAAATTGAAACTCAGAAATCAACCCTGTTTATTTTCAAATATAAATGCAGGATTTTTCAAATTCTATTAACTTCCCACCTAGGTGGAAAACAGAAACAAAACCCTGGATAAATTAGTGCAATAAACAGGAATGTAGAGCTTGATCACAGAGGAGTGTTATTTGAGGCTGAATAACATAGTTCCAGGTTCAATTGAATTGCACAGACACACTCACAGTTTAACCACCTTTGCTTGGTAAGCAAAGTCAGATGTGTTGCAGGTCAATGTTCTGCGATACATGACAGGAGTTTGAGCTTCAAGCAATGATTGGGGTTTTCACACAGAACCCTTGGTCTTAGAACATTTGTTTCAGCAATTACTGCTCTTGGAGTTTGTTTTTGTCCCTAAAAAGACCATTTATTTGGAATTGCTCTTGAACATTTTTAGTATATTGGATAGACAGACTAGTTTTAAATTGCTTGGTGTTGATTTTACAGTCCTCGTTAAATCCCCTGTAGGTATGTCTATATGGCCCAGAAGACACTAGATAAGTTACATACCTCCATTCAGTTACAAGATTAAAAGAGAGGAGTAGGATACATTGCATACAAGGGGTCAAGAGAAGGAATTTAACAGTATTTGCAATATTAAAGAGCAAGAAGCAGAGTTGGAAGTGACAGCAATTCAACACAGGTCCAGCAACATCTCTACCTGCATAGAACTACCAAAGGTAGTGTTGAAGAAGTCCTGTGCAGACTTTGCCAAGGGATCACTGTTGAAGAGCACCATTTTATTTGAGCACAAGTTAATGTCAGATGCTATTAGATAATGTTACCACCCCCAAAAAGTGACCAGGGATGCTGGATTGATAGCCCAGCTTTAGAAGTAATTTTCACTTACTATAATTAATGCTAAATAACAGAAGCCCTGTACCAAGCCTGTTAAGGAAAGAAAGTAAAGTTGTCAGAAAGACATTTGATGCCTTGGAAACCTAAATCCCCTCAGGTTTAGAAATTTTACTCTGTGGCAGAATTCAGACAGACCAGGAGGAGGTTCTTTATGTAGTCATTTTTATTTTACAACATACAAAGAAATCAGAATTGCTGTGCTGTAGTGCTGCTGGAAACAGCGCCAACTGCTGTGTGCATTTCAGTGGGGACAGGAATGAGAAGCTCACTGCTGGACGTGGAGCAGAGTCCACGATGATGCCACATGCACATAGCCAGAGATCCCAGGAGAGCCATAAGCAGCAGGGGAGCAGCCAGGACAGGCAGCCAGGCCAGAGCCTGTTGGGGCTCTGGGGGGAGGAGAGAGCAGGAGGAAGGAGTTAGGAACAGAAAGGACTGCCAATGCAACCACTGCACAGTGCCCAGGAGCAGTTTCAATGAAGGTCTGTTACTTTAGGACCTGCAGAGAATCACACTTTGGTATGGGAGAGCAGAAAGTGCCTTTGTTCCAATACTAGAAAATATTAGTTTAGTCAGCTTCCTAGGGCGAAGTTATGGTTATATGCCATAAGCTTGAATGTTTTAGCAGAAAACATACAATTCAGGTGAAGGAAACACAACTGCAAGGGAATCTGTACTGTAAAAAAAGGTCAACACCATGCAAGCCAAATGTACACTGGATTGGAGCCTGCAGGCTGAACTCACCCTCCAGTGACAGAGCAGGGCTCCTCTGGTAGAATTCCTGGCTTCCAGCAGACAGCTCTTCAGGAAGGATCCTCAGGGGTCCAAGCACTGCAGTGTGTCTCAGCCCCTCCTCAGCTGCTCAGGAGAAAGGGAGCCTGGTTAGAAACAGGCCCTGATGCTTTACAGCAATGCAGTAACAGCCACAACAGGCAGGCCAAGAGGATGCTGGCTGAAACTACCCAAGAGAAGCCAAACAACTTTGATGCCAACAGGCCATTGAGTAGAGTACCAGCAAGACAGCCAGTGGCCTGTCTGGGGGGGGGGGGGATGGTTCTTTGGTAAGAGGCCTTGCACCCTTTGGTTACCATCCCATTTTAGTCACTCACCCTTGTAGAATAGGTGAAATTATACCTTACAAAAATTATGTACAAGCTCAATAGAGAGAAATTAGTACCCGTGTCCCTCCTCTTCCTCAGACTGCAGTTGGAGGTACAGCAGCTGCACACAGAGCTCCGACCAGGGTTATCCAGGAGCTCCCAGCTGGAACAAGAGCAAGACACTGAACCCAAGGGCACTGCAATAGACTTCTATTCAAAAGGAGTAGTAGAATTGGTCGGGTCCGGTCCCCCCCCCCCAGTTAACGGGATTTCAATAAATCTCCTCAACTGTAAGGAGGCACAGAACTGATTGTGCAGATTAAGAAACAAGTACTGGGTCACTGGACCTCACAGCCATGCACTCCCCTTGTACAGAGAGCAGCCTCAGCAGGGTCCAGTCCTTACCTCCTGGTTCTCTGGTTGAATGAACAGGCTTTCTTGGTGGGGTCATTGAGCTGGGCAGGGTCCCAGGCCAGTAACCGGCAATGGATGTAGACCTAGGAAAATGCATTTGAAAAAGCAACTCCCACCGATCACTTGCTTCCGGTGGCATGCCAATTAATATTGCTCTAGAAACTAAATTTAATTTTAAAATTACACACCTAGAGCACAGCATCAGATATTCACCAGGGAAAGAATTGTTAACTAGCTGCCTGAACCCTCCAATACAAAAGCAAGTTAACCCAGATACTCACATCTGTATTCCGTTGTGTAAACTTGAAAGCCTGGACAACCAGACGGATCTCGGAGGTCTGGACTCGGGGCAGAAACCTGGAGTTACCAGTCTGTCCATCTACAAAGCATCTGCAAGGAGAAAGAGCACTGAGCAGGTGGAGGCACGTGCCAGGACTGCAGACAACCACTGGAAGGAAGTCAGCAAGACCTCCCGCGTTCCAGTGAGACACTCTACAAATTGCATTCTAATCCATGGTGTCAGGTGCACTAGTGGAAAGTTAAGGTTAACTGGTTACCAATCATGGACATATTACCAATATTAAGATTTTGTAGTCACCAATTACAAACTAGCTAAAGAACCAGCCCAGCTAAGCCTTCCCAGAATGGCCAGTTTTATTAATCCAGCTGAGCTTTTGCCATATTCAAAGCTGACCGGTCATCACCCCTTCCTAAAACCAAGCACAACTATTGCGCTTCCAAGGGCTAAACACATGTCATGTCTTTACTACAGCTTGCAGCAAGCATCTACCCATGGTTGGTGATGAGCGGGTAGGTCTGGCTTGAAGGGCTCAGCTCTGGAGTGCTTGCAGCAACACACGCTTCCATGTAGACCATCAGCGGCATGTGGAATTGCTGCTTCACTGCAGCTGCAATGAAGATGGGGGACCCCAGGAAGAATAGACTGGAGGTGCGTGGGGCTGAGAAGTCATCTGAGACAGAAAGGAGAGGAGCATGAGAACAGCAACCCATCCAAATCTCATGAGCTAGGACAGAGCAGCACCAGAGGAATTAGCCAAAACATTTTCTACTTGACTGGAGGAAGTGACCCAAGCACCACAGACCTAAACCAATAGATCAAGTGTACACTGCAGGACAGCAAACTCACCATTCATAATCCCCATGCTAAATTCCAGCTTCCCAAACCCAGAGGCATCCCCAAGTGCAGGGTTATACACTGGAGGAGTCCAGCCAGCAGGTCTGGAGAAGACATGGATAGAAAGCTTTGGTTAGAACAGCAACACGTCGGGACAGTTTGCATTCAGAAGTAGACACTGAACTGGAGAAGCCATTTATTGGTATTAGTTAATGGAAATTTACTCTTGCTGCCATCACAATAAGTTAACTGGTCCAGAAATCCTAATGCAGTAAATGACTTGATTTTCAGAGACCACTGTATTCAGTGCCATAAACTGGGTTTAAAGTAACCGCCCATAAAAAAAATTCCACAATAAACTAAACTGACAATTCATTGACTTTGTAATCTTAATTCTCAATGAAAAAAACTCCACAAATTAGATTCTATTAAGTATCAGACAGGATGCTTGAATGAACAGCCCAGAGGCTTTGAACACATCCTTACAGCATGTTTAAGCTAAGACCACTCACCTGGTATAGGTGCACACAATAGCCTGATTGAAGGGAGTCTGGTAGAAGCCACTCTGGGTGGGCTTGTAGGTCAGCACATTCATGTAACTGGTAAGGTTGGCAGTAACCTGGGGAAGGCATTGGTAAATGTCACCATTTAAAGAGATTTAAAACACTGCCTGCAGTTCAAGGGTAAGGCACAGCTCCATCAGTTAACCTTTACAAGACTGGGGTCACAGCACACTGCATGTTAACAGCATAGACATCAAGTTTACTTTTATATTTAAATGCAATTACTCCAGTCATACAGATGCCAACACAACGTTTGTATTGTTTGGTTATGTAGCGCATTCCAGCATCAAAAACATTGTTAAACATACATTTATGTATCTGTTACAACCATAACCAATATTGTATAAACACTACAGGACAAAAGCTTCCGAGCACAACGCACACATTTATAAAAGCGTGTACAGTTTAATGGGGTGCAGTGAAATTTCAGTTTATACGCTTGTGACACGAACACAGCAGTTAGAAGCCACTTACCATGCGCATAAAGCGGCAGTCCAGCAGGCCGTACTGGAACACCACCATGTTATTACCGGCGCTGCTGCTGGATGGAGGGCAGGTTCCCAGCAGGAGGCCACTCGGGTCCAGAGGTAACGCCGGCCGAAAATAATCCAACAACACCCTCACAGCCACCGAGTCCACGCCGCAGGCTGTACTCACAGCTACAGGGGAAACGGGTCCAGAATAAAGCGGAACACGCAACCACTTTCGGTGACACGTAATTCAAGGTTTAATTTTATAACTATGAACAACCTTTAAAAGTCAAGTACGCACGATTAAGTGTTGCACAAAAGAACATCACTGTCTGGATATCAGTAAAACGAGTCTGTTAACACACCAACATCATGCACCGATACAGTCAATGCTACCAAAACATAAGGCACAAAACACACTAACCCCACGAGTAGCCCACATTACCTTCCTGTGGTGCAGCAAACGGTACACAACAAAGCACAAGAACCACACATTTCCACAACGACACCATCTTCAAAACCAACAGTTACCTACCAAATAGTACCGTTCAGGTGCTTTTCTTATGGCATTAATTTGAGTCCTTGGATAATTAACACTGAGTGGACCAAAGACACAGGTGTATCGAGTTGTGCCATTGCGCGGGCGCCTGCGTATATCACACACATTCCAGAGAAAAAAATACCCAACAGTTAACATCAATTAAAAATTGGACAAACCTTGTTGCCTTGCTAACACTCCAGGTTTCGTTGCACCGGCTATGCGTGAGTTCAAATTTAACTTGGTTATACAGCGCAATTATTTACCTGTGTGATGCGCCTGCCTGCGTTAACCGAGATCGCTACAATATGATTATACATTCTACAGTAGTTGCAATCCACAGGGACAAGGGACTAAGTGATGTTAAAAAAAAATAATAAAAATAAAGAAAAAGAAAAGAAAAAACCCTAGAGCCTACGATTAAGCAATATTTAATGTAAAGAAAACGTTCATTTGTTACATCCTCATAGCTGCTTCTGTATGAAAATGTTACAGTCACGATTCGGTCAGTCCTCGACAAAAATAACATTTCGCAATTTGAGCATTTATTATCTAAGAACGAAATGCAAGGTTATTTCGGTCTTTGGGTAACTTATTTTGGTCAAATTGCGAAATGGAACAAGCAAAGATAGAAACAGAAAAGAAGTGGCAGCTTCTTCGGTCTTTGAGTAAAGCGATCTAATGAAATTGGTGAATATGCTTTGAGGAAATGCAAAGTTCATGAACAAATTTTGAGGATTCAAGGCTTCATTTCTAGCAAGTGCACTAAGTTTTGTCAAACAAAGAAGTGCTTCTGTGCGCGCGCAAATGCGTGCAGCGTAATTATAAATGCCACAGCAAATGTTGTTGTTTTTTTGTTTTTTTGTATGACAACGTGATTTGTTTGGTCCTAAATCTAAATTGTGATTTTTTTAATTTTTTTTTTTTTTTAATGAGCTCTAAACAATTATTATTTAAACAATGAAAACAGCGTTTTAAAATTAGGTTCAGTAGCGCAGTGCTCTCAATGTGGTTTCTTTTGAAAATGTTAAGTTACCAAAATGGTCCTCATCTAAAATAAAAACATTTAAGGTTTTCTTCAAGCAGTATAAGTCTTTATTCCACAGGCGCAGCACTATCTGGCGCTGATCGGGTCTGTATTCCCTGTTTTCTAAAAAGTGGTAGTTCACAGCTTTCTATGATTTATGAGAATATTAAACGGTTAATAAGCATGATTTTTTTTCTTTCGCTTAAAAAACAATGATTAGACAAACGTGTTGACATTTGTCTATGCTCTTCAACCCTTCCACTGCTTGTTGTCTAACTTCTCCCACATGAACTGTGTCCTTTAGATCCCCGTCATACCATCTCCCAAGACTTTTCACTGGTTTCTCGGACACTGTTGATATTGCCTTACCATTAATGTAGAATGTTATCTACTAGTTTAACTTTAATTATAAAAATGCTACTTGATTTAGTGGGCTTGAACTGCATTCGTGTCCATTCAATCTTATTGGTTATTTTGCCCAATAACCGATTAGTGCAGGCAACATGTTGTAGTCACTAAATATTAAATCTTTTAACTAGATTTAACATTTAGCTAAATATTTAACTGGCCAGCTAAATCTGGAGTTTGTATGCAAATTAACTCTGCCTGCTTTGTGCTTTAACGCAATTTGATTGGCTCTTGTAATGCTAATAGGAGAATATGCAAATTTCAGCATTACAAGAGCCAATCAAATAGCCTGAAAGCATAAAGTGGGCTTAGTTCATTTGCATATTTGCAGATTTAGCTGTCTTGGGAAATGGTATGATGGGGATCTAAAGGACACAGTTTGTGTGGGAGAAGTTAGACAACAAGTAGTGGAAGGGTTGAAGAGCATAGACAGCAGCGCTTTACCGGCCAAACTGAAACTCTGGTGCTTTCAGTCTGGTCTACTGCCAAGACTGCTGTGGCCAATGACTGTGTACGAGGTTTCCTTGACAACAGTTGAGAAGCTGGAAGCTTTAATCAGTTCATAGGTCAGGAAATGTTTGGGAGTTCCACGCTGCCTCAGCAGAGTGGGACTTTATGGTAAAAGAATACTGCAGCTACCAGTCTCTGCTCTAACCGAGGAGAATTTCAGTGCACCAAAATTGACTGGAAATGACATTAGTAGATTCATATGACAAATCTGTAAGGGAGGCAGCACCAGTTTTGAAAACTGGAGGAAAGTGGGCGGCAAAGAAAGCTGTGGAAGATGCTAAGGCTGCCCTTCGAATTGGTGATATTATAGGGCAAGTTCAGCATGGTGGAGGGGGTCTTGGTCTCAGTTCAGCTCCTCCTACATGGTACAAGGCAACCCCAGCTCAATGTTGGAAGCTGAGGATGAGGATGAGGTGTGTAAAAGTCATTTCCCAGGCCAAGCAGGGACAATGGTTGAGATGGGAAAGATCAGTTGGCACGACCTATGGACAATGGAACACAGCAGGATGAGTTTCCTCATCAGATCAACATATGATGTTCTCCCATCACCACAGAACCTAAACCTCTGAGTTCATCACCAGCAACATTAAGGCACATTTTGACAGGATGTAAGGTGGGTGTTAGCCAAGGACGGTTTACTTGGTGCCATGACCAAGGCTGTGTGTGTTTGGCCTTAGCATTGGAAGACAAGAGTAACTTGTGCAATAAGTTGCCACCAGTTCCATCAAAGCATTACACACAAAAGACAATATTCCTCTGTCCAGGAGAGCAACCACCAAGAAAAGGTGTTAAAACCAAGCCTCCCCCAGGACAACTGGAAGCTGCTAGAGACTGGAAAATGCTGGCAGATGTTGGTCAACGGCTTATTTTTCCACGTGAGATTGCCACCACTGACCTTCGACCAGACATTGTCTTGTGGTCTGGATCAGCACACCTTGTTCATCTGGTAGAGTTAACAGTGCCATGGGAGGATGCTGTGGATGAGGCGTATGAGAGGAAGAAACTTTGATATGCTCAACTAGCTGCTGAAGCGGAACAGCGAGGGTGGAATGTCCAGGTTTACCCAGTGGAGGTTGATTGTCGACAATTTCTGGCACACTCTACAACCCGGTTTCTCAGTGATTTTGGGTCCAGTGGCCAAGAGTTGCGTTGCACAGTGAAGAACTTATCTGAAGCAGCAGAAAGGAGCAGCAACTGGCTGTGATTGAGACAGAAGACAGAAGACAGAAGACAGAAAGATTCTGGCTGAAGATCTCAAGCACAATAGAAAGAAAGCAATGCTGATGTATGAGTAAGTAAGCTGGGCTCAGTTGAGTGGAGGATGAAGGGGGGTGATGCTGGGATGCCAGAATCACTGTCGAGCCCTCTTTAGGTATCGTGGGCTAGTCAACAAAACACAGAGGAGGGAAGGTGCCCACTTGAAGACCCCAGAGATGTACCATACTTAGCTCAATCCAGAAGGTTGTCATGCTGATGTGCTGGGGAGGCCGCACTGTGGTTGATCCCCAGAGCCAGTATCGCAGCCGTTGTGTGTGCTGATGCTCTGGGGAGGCAAAATAAGCTGATCCCTGGAGCCAGCATTACACTTCAGCAATCAACACCAGGCAGAAGGATATCTACATCATCAGATGGAAAGAAACGCAAATGGATGGAGATGCAGAGGGATCACATTAGTTTACTGTAAAGGTACATCTTAGTTGGTGCTTATCTTGGCGAAAGCGGAGTTCAAATCAGCACGAAGTTTTAACATCTACTCTCATGTAATGGAAATCATTAGCTAAATCTTAAATCTAGTTAAGAGATTTAAGATTTAGTTACATATTTAGCTAAATGTTAAATCTTGTAACTAGACATACAAATTATATCTGAATGTAGGCGTGACCTATATGAGAAATAATAATAATAATAAAAAAAAAACAGACAATATGTGGTTAATACGAATGGCATGCGCATTTTAATATTCAGAACAGCTGTTTTTATTCATAACCTGGATATACTGTCTAATTCTTTATACTGTAATTATTGTATAAATATTTATAAATGTGTTCAGTTAAACATATTGTTATTGCTTCTCTAAAATAAAATAAAAATATTGGGTCTAACACATTTAAAGTAAAAAAACTGAAAATAATTATGTTTTAAAAAATCTGAAATTCATGTAAAATGTCTATGAGGTGGCAGGTGGGGATCTGTGACTATGGAAGCTGTTTCCCTTTAGTAGAACTGCAATAGGGTGTATTTGCCAAAATCAACTTGTCCATTGCCACATGCTTATTTTCTTTCTTCTGTATCAAATCCTGTGTACTGTAGGCCCACTTGTGCAATTTTCCCACTGAATATATAAACAATATAATCTTGTTCTTTTCTGTTCAATTCTAATACTGATTATATTTGATGAAGCTAAACATACTGAAATTGTTCAAAGAATCCATGTCCACTCCAGTCTCATTTGAACCAACACTATTGAAAATAACTGGAAGCAAAAATCTATCAACTTGTGAAGAGGTTGAAACTTTAAGAGGCAGGCTTTGAAACCAATGTAATATTATGACACTGTGCACAATCCATGGTTTCAGCTGATAGTGAAAAGGGAGCTGCTAACACATTACCAACATGGGCGTCCAACCAGAAATGAGTAGCTGCCCAATGCAGCAACACTATGGATTTGTTGTACAACAAAACTATCTCAATGGGGAGCAGTGAAATCCATCATGTCTACTGAAGATACCTTTCTGCCTCCAGCCCTTCTAGTTCAGCTCAAGTCCCAATTTTAGTACATAGGGATCCAGCCACAAAGGACCATCCTGCACCACGTAGGGATCTCTCCAAATTCTGGGATTCTCAAAGAATTAGAGAAATTGAAACTCAAAAATCAACCCTGTTCATTTTTAAATATAAATGCAGGATTTCTCAAATTCTATTGACTTCCCACCTAGGTTGAAAACAGAAACAAAACCCTGGGTAAGTTAGTGCAATAAACAGGGAATGTGGAGCTTTATCTGTGGAATGTTTATTCAGGCTGAATAGCACAGCTCCAGATTCAATTGATATGCACTGACACTCAAATATGTTTTCAACCACCTTTGCTTGGTAAATAATGTATCAGAAGTCTTTCAGCCCAATGTTCAGCGACTCACGTGACAGGAGTTTGAGCTTCAAGCAATGATTGGCATTTTCACAGAGAACCCTTGGTCCTAGAACATTTGTTTCAGCAATTATTTCTTTCACTCTGAAGTTTGTTTTTGACTTCAAAAAGAGAAAATATCAGTTTAGTTTTACATTTGCTTGGTGTTGATTTTAGTCCTAGGTCCTAGAGCCCAGAAATGTGGGAAAAAAATAAATATATGACCTGTGTTTGTTGCATGCATCCATTCAGTTTACAAGATTGAGTAGAAGGTAGAGATGAGCAGAAGGATACAAGAAACCAATGTTTTTTTTTTTTTTTTTAACTAGCAAGAAGTGGAGTTGGAAGTTGCACTATGCAGTAATTTGAAACTGGTCCAGCAACATTTCTACCTGCACAGAACTACAAAACTTTTGCCAATAGGAAGATAGTGTTCAAGAGGTCCTCTGCCAAGGACCTAATTAAAAAAAAAAGTTAACAGCCATTCCACTGTACAGATTAACGCTCCATCAGAAGTGATGTACCAATTCCGAACAATAATTTCTGCAACAGTGAGTCTGCTTCCACTTGACATGAACTCAAGCAACCCAATGGAAAGTCCAAAGTAATTCAGAATGATCATGACAAATCTATTAAGCTTGCATCACTGTTTTACAACAAAATGCCAGATGTGAACAATATGAGGAATATTCAAACCCCCCCCCCAATAAAACTTCAGACCTGCTTTATTACCTTTGTAGAAAAGAATACTCACTTAACTACAGTTAATGCTAAATGTTTCTTCACTAAATGACACAAGCTTTGTACCCAGTTACACAAAGACAGACCAAAGGTTCTTTATGTAACCATTCATTTTGCAACATACAAGAAATCAGAATTGCTGTGCTTGCAAGATGCTGGAAACCGTGCAGACTACTGAGTTCATTTCTTCCATGGGGGCAGGAATGAGGAGCTCACTGCTGGACTTGGAGCAGAGTCTGGGATGATGCCGCTCGCAGTAGCCCTGAGACAGGGCTCCCAGGAGAGGCGCCAGAGGCTGCTGGGGCTCTGGAGGAGGAGATAGGGGTTAGGAACAGGAAAGGTTCCCAGTGCAGCCATTCAGTGCCCAAGAGCAATTTCAATTAGGAGGGTATGTTACTTTAGCACCTGCACGAAGGCACACTTGGGGCATGAGTGGGCAAAGCCCCTTTGTTCCACTACTAGAAACATTTGTTTAGTCAGTTTCCTCTAGTGAAATTATGGTTACCTGCTGTGGACTGGAATGGTTGGTAACGCTCCCGCTCCCAGATAAAGGATTCCTCCTGGCTATTTTAGTCTGTGGCTGGTGCCCAATTAATCCATAATTAACAATTAGCTAATTAAGGCTCCAGCCACATTCTCACATGTATTTGGCAGGGAGGAATTTAACCCCCTCCTTGCCGATCCAAAACAAACAATTGTACAATCATAATAATTAATCAAATACACCTATATCTATACAGATGACAAATAACAATAATTATAATAAAAACAACAATAATACAAATAATATAGTGCACATCATATAAAGGGTGGGGCACCCGGTCACACACACACACACACACACACACACACACACACACCCCCATGTGTGCAGCACACATGGCCCTACGGTCACCTCCCTCCCTAAAGTCCCAAATGTCTTTGTCAAACTCCTGAGGTGGGGACGAAGGCTGTCTTGGGCCCACAAGCAGTCCGGTGGCCCCAAGCAAAGATAGTCCAGCAACCCCAGGCAATGACAATCTGGAAGCCCTGGGTCATGGCAAACAAACGGCCCTGACCTGTGGCAAACAAACAGCCCTGGGCTGTGGCAAACAGGCAATCCCGGGCAGTGGCACGCTTGCAATCTCAGACACAGGCAAGCTAGCAATCTCAGGCAGTGGCAAGCAGGTAACCCCGGGCGACGGCAGGCAGGCGACCCCAGGTGAAGGCAGACAGGTGACCCCAGAGGATGGCAGGCTGACGACCCTGGGCGACAGCAAGCTGACGACCCCGGGTGAAGGCAGGCTGATGACCCCAGGCAAAGGCAAAGGCAGGCCAGCAACATCCCCAGGCGACATCCCCAGGTGGTGGCATGCAGGCGGTGGCATGCAGGCGGTGGCATGCCGGCGGCAACCCCAGGCGATCCTTTGTTCATTGCCATGCAATTTTAAATTCACTCTCCATTTTAGAACAATTGAAACCATACAAACACCTTTGCATATACAGTGTATAGAATAAGCAGAATTAGTACACATGTCCCTCTTCCTCATATTGCAGTTGGAGATATAGCAACTGCACACAGAGCCCTTCCTGTTCCTAAACCTTCCTCCTGCTTTCCTCCCCGAAAGCCCCAATAGAATCTGGTCTGTCCTGGCTGCTCCCCTGTCTCTGGCTATTATGTGGGTGTGACGTCGTCCCAGACTCTGCTCCATGTTCAGCAGTGAGCGCCTCATTCCTGTCCCCACTGAAATGCACAAAGCAGTCGGCACGGTTTCCAACAGATTGCCTGCGCGCCATTCTGATTCTTATTTTGTATGTTGAGAAATAAAACCTCTGCATAAAGAACCTCCTCCAGTCTGTCTCTGATTTCTGCCACGAGTAACTTTTGGAACTGTTTTTCAAGGGAATCTAACATCTCTCTGCTGGATAAATGGCCGCACTGGTGAACTGAGTAACAGGCTTGGTGCATGGGTTCTGTAGCAACCCTTACAAGAATGCCAGAATGCAAAGGTCCCCCAACTAAATGTTTACTTTCTGCTGAAGTTTGAACCTAAATCTTGGTATGAATCATCAAGATTGACATCAAGATTGATTTAGCATAACTAAGTCTAATATTCAATTCCTATTTAATTACAGCTTGTTGTGGGTTGACCTGTTCAATAAAGCACTACTTTATTTATTGTTTATTTGTAGACCACGCTATTTTAACAATTACTATGTAAACAGCCTTCAATGGAAAATAATAATTTGAATGTGAAGTTACCCATCTTGAAAAGCATTCCAATTGCATTTTGCTGTCCAGCACTGTAGAGCAATCAAACTGGCCAGCAAAATCAGTGTTGATGCATTGGGTAACCATGGCAGCAAACAGTTTCCTGCTGGATGGCTGTGTTGGCAGCCCTGTTTCACACTGATGAAACACAGGATCACAGGTGTGAAAACTGGAATTGTATTCCATGGGATTGCAGGACAAACATGGATAAATAGTTCATACAATCCCTTGTTACTCTGCAGTTAAAGCAAAATAAAAATCTCGACGGGTACAGAATGATCCAATCTAATGTGTCCACTATAAGGACAAATATACTTTTTTTTTTATATGACAAGATTTACAAATTAAGTCAAAACCACTCAATGCAGTGGAACTAGAACAGTTTTTAAAGTGGGGGTGCTAAAAGCCATTGAACAAAACTGTAACCCCTGTATATGACAGAAGCCATGCAAAGCCAGGGGCTGCTACCGCACCCCTAGTTTCAGCACCCCTGCCTCATGAAGAAAAGCACTGGCTGTTTTAAACATGTTTTCATTTTATTATTATTTTTCCTTTTGCTCAGATAGGCTACTTTTAGGTCAGTTATACCAGAAGTATGGACTTCAGAATCATAAAACAGTGGCAGTATAATACGTTACACCCCTATCAAAATACATGCCTCCAGAAATGTAGAAATATACAAAGAATGTATGAGAATGGCAATGAACGTCACTGCCATGTTTGTTTGTTTTTTTGTTTATTTATTTCAGAATATTTGTGTTAACAGTTGTATAAATACTAAAACCCACAATGTATTAAATATTGAATGCCATTATGAACATGAAAATATAGCTCAATTATGAATTGTACATACTATTCTACAATATCATATACATATTTAGTATTAAAAATCAATAAATGTGATTCCACCACTTTTCTTTAATTATGTTTTTTATCAGCCTTCACACAAAGCTGAGCGCAATGATGTATACTGTGTTAACGATGCTCCAGTCAGTCTGCCCGGACTGCGCCTGAGCAATCTGGAAAACAAGAAGCCTCTAACAAAGGACTCTAATACCAAAGGACTCTAATTAACGTCATTAGAAAAGCACCTGGACGGTAGTGTTTGGTAGGTAACTGTTGGTTTGGAAGATGGTGTCGTTGTGGAAATGTGTTGTGCTTGCGCTTTGTTGTGTACCATTTGCTGCACCGCAGGAAGGTAATGTGGGCTACTCGTGGGGTTAGTGTGTTTTGTGCCTTATGTTTGGGTAGCACTGACTGTGCCGGTGCATAATGCTGGTGTGTTAAGACTCGTTTTACTGGTATCCAGGAAGTGATGTCCTTTTGTACAACACTTAGTAGTGCGTACTTGACTATTTCAAGGTCATTCATAGTTATAAAATTAAACCTTAAATTACGTGACACCTAAATTAAAGTGGTTGTATGTTCCGCTTTATTCTGAACCCGTTTCCCCTGTAGCTGTGAGTACAGCCTGCGGGGTGGACTCGGTGGCTGTGAGGGTGTTGTTGGATTACTTTCGACCGGCGTTGTCTCTGGACCCGAGTGGCCTCCTGCTGGGAACCTGCCCTCCATCCAGCAGCAGTGCCGGTAATAACATGGTGGTGTTCCAGTACGGCCTGCTGGACTGCCGCTTTATGCGTATGGTAAGTGGAAAATGCAGTGCATCCTATTAAACTGTACACGCTTGTATAAATACACGCGTTGTACAACGAAGCTTTTTGTCCTGCAGTGTACGCATTACTGGTTATGGTTGTAATAGATTTTTAAAAATGTGTGTAACTGTCTTTTGTTAGGATGTGCTACATGACCAAGCAATACAAACAATGTATTGGCACCTGTATGGGGGTAATGACTTGAGTCTGTGTATATATAATCTCTAAATACATTGTCTTTGCTGTTGACATGCAGTGTGTGCCGTGACCCCAGTCTTGTAAAGGCTAACTGATGGAGCTGTGCCTTACCCTTGAACTGCACATAGTGTTTTAAATCTGTCTTAAATGGTGACATTTATCCATGCTTTGCCCAGGTTACTGCCAACCTTACCAGTTACATGAATGTGCTGACCTACAAGCCCAACCAGGGTGGCTTCTACCAGACTCCCTTCAATCAGTCTATTGTGCACCTATACCAGGTGTTTGTTGGACTTGGCTTAAACATGCTGTAAGGATGTGTTCAAAGCCTCTGTGCTGTTCATTCAAGTATCGTCATGCATCCTGTCTGACACTTGACTTAACAGTATCTAATTTGTGGACTGTTTTATTTATATTTAAATTGAGAACTACATTTCAAGAGTCTACGAATTCTTGATGTCAGTGTATTTTATGTACTTAATTGTGGAGCTATTGCCTTTTAATGGGCAGTTATATTAAACTCTAAATCAAACGATTTACTACATCAGGAATTCTGGCCCAGCCAACTTATTGTGAAGGCAGAAAGATTTCCATTAACTAGTGCCAATAAGTTGTTTCCCAGATTCATAAGCTGAATGCAAGCTGTCTTTGTTACTGCTCTAACAAAAGCTTTCTACCTGCCTTCTCCAGACCTGCTGGCTGGACTTCTCCAGTGTATAACCCTGCACTCGGTGAAGCCGCTGGGTTTGGGAAGCTGGAGATTACCATGGGGATTGTGAATGGTGAGTTTGCTGTCCTGCAGTGTACACTCAGTCTATTGGTTTAAGTGTCCAGTGCAACCCTATCCTGGCAGGGGGAGCAGCCTGTGGTGCTTGGGTCACTTCCTCCAGTCAAGTAGAAAATGTTTTGGCTAATTCCTCTGGTGCTGCTCTGTTCTGGTTCATGAGATGATTTGGGTGGGTTGCTGTTCTCATGCTCCTCTCCTTTCTGTCTCAGATGACTTCTCAGCCCCACACACCTCCAGTCTGTTCTTCCTGGGGTCCCCCATCAACATCGCAGCTGCAGTGAAGCAGCAATTCCACATGTCGCTGAAGGTCTACATGGAAGCGTGTGTTGCTGCAAGCACTCCAGAGCTGAGCCCTTCAAGCCAGACCTACCCACTCATCACCAACCATGGGTAGATACTCCTGTAGTAAAGACATGATTTAAATATGTTTAGCTGTTAAAAGCACAATAGTCGTGCTTGGTTTTAGGCAAGGGTGTTGAATGGTCAGCTTTGAATATGGCAAAAGCTCAGTTGGACTAATAAAACTGGCCATGCTGGGAAGGCATAGATTGTTTCTTGGATGAGCTTGTTCTTTAGCTAGTATGTAATTGGTTTACAGACTCCTAATTGGTGGCAGTTTGACTACAAGATATTAATATTGATAATATGTGCATGATTGGTACCCAGGGTCTATGAAACCAGTTAAGGTTAACACTACTGCACACGACACCAAGGCTTGGAATGTAAATTTGTACAGTAAGTCTCACTGGAACACAAGTCTTGTTCACTTCCTTCCAGTGGTTGTCTGCAGTCCTTGCACGTGCCTCCACCTGCTCAGTGCTCTTTCTCCTTGCAGATGCTTTGTAGACGGACAGACTGGTAACTCCAGGTTTCTGCCCCGCGTCCAGACCTCCGAGATCCGTCTGGTTGTCCAGGCCTTCAAGTTTACACAATGGAATACAGATGTGAGTATCCTGGTTAACTTGCTTTTGTATTGGGCACAGACAGCTAGTTAATAATTCTTTCCATGGTGAGTATCTGATACTGTGCTCTTAATGTGTGTAATTCTAGAGCAATAATTGGAATGTCACCTGAAGCAAATGATCAGTGGGAGTTGCTTTATTTTCCTAGGTCTACATCCATTGCCAGTTACTGGCCTGGGACCCTGCCCAGCTCAATGACCCCACCAAGAAAGCCTGTTCATTCAACCAGAGAACCAGGAGGTAAGGACTGGACCCTGCTGAGGCTGTTCTCTGTACAAGGGGAGTGCAGGGCTGTTGGGTCCAGTGACCCAGGACTCGTTTCTTAATCTGCACAATTAGTTGTGTGGAGAATTTAATGTCAGTAATGGGGTGGGAGGGCACCAACCAACTTCATTATACTGCTCCTTCGAGTAGAAGTCTATTGCAATGTCCTTGGGTTCGGTGTCTTGCTCTTGTGTTCCAGCTGGGAGCTCCTGGATAACCATGGTCGGAGCTCTGTGTGCAGCTGCTGTACCTCCAACTGCAATCGGAGGAAGAGGAGGGACACGGGTACTGATGCTGCTTTTTATTTTAAATCTACTGTATGTTCCCAGGTTACTAAAGAACAGTCTTTCTCCCCCCCCCAACCCCCCCCACTCAGAGGTTGGTCTCTTGACTATCTTGATGTTTTGCTGGTACTCTTGCTCAATGGCTTCTTCACCAGTTATCTTGGGTTGTTTTCAGCCTGCCCCTGTTATTGGTACTGCATGAGGCATTGCTGTAAAGCAGCAGCAGGGCCTGTTTCTAACCAGGCTCCCTTTCCCCTGAGCAGCTGAGGAGGGGCTGAGACACACTGCAGTGCTGGGACCCCTGAGGATCCTTCCTGAAGAGCTGTTTGCTGGAAGCCAGGAATCCTACCAGAGGAGCCCTGCTCTGTCAAACGAGGGTGAGTTCAGCCTGCAGTCTCTAATCCAGTGTACACTTGGCTTTCTTGTCAATGGCTTGCATGGCTGTGACTGTCTTAACAGTACAGTTGTGCTGAAACTTCGCCTGTCTTTCTGTTTTCTGCCAAGTCCACAGCATAGAACTACAATTGCCACAGTGACTGAACTTCAATGTTTCTAGTATTGGAACAAATGGACACGCTTGGTAGGACATTGCAGTTTCCCAAGTGGGAGAAAGGCAGCCCTTGTTCCTAATCCCTGTCTCCTCACCAGAGCCCCAGCCTGCTCTGGCCTGGCTGGCTGCTCCCCTGCTCCTGATGGCTCTCCTGGGAGCCCTGTCTCTGGGATACTAAGTGTGGCGTTGTCCCAGACTGCTCCAAGTCCAGCAGTGAGCTCCTCATTCCTGCCCCCATTGATGAAATGCACACAGCAGTCTGCATGGTTTCCAGCAGCTTGCCAGCAAGGCAATTTTGATTTCTTTTGTATATTGAGAAATAAACATCCTGCAGAAAGAACCTCCTCTGGTCTGTTTCTTTGCTCTGATGCATTGCTTTCCATTCCAGTCTCCTTTCTGTCCTAGCCCCCTTCCATCTGAATTCTCCTTTACCTTTTTGTTCTCTGCTGAATACATCCAATTTAAGTTAATTCTTTAACCTGGCTGCTTTTCCTTGGATTCTTTCCAGGGCTTCATGCTTCTGTATGGACTAGATCTGTACAGTATACAATCTAGTCATCACTTCCCTCTGCTTCTAATACAAGCCTTTATATATTGCATGGCTGTTGATCGCAACACCCTGGCAATAAAGGCAGGGTCCTGTTCTAGTGCTCTGCAAAAATACTCATGGTACTTCCATGGTAAATGCTTCCAAGTTTGGCTGTAACTTGGCATATCTTTTTTTTTTTTTGTTTGTTTGAAGGATATATTTCAATGTAGAAATGCTCATGAGTGGGAAGCGTAAAGCAAATGTTTGAATCTCCATTGATCAGAGCAGTACTGTCGCAACATTCCTATGGATTAGTTCCTTCCCAGAGTGAATTCATTTTTTTGGAGCTTATTTGGGATTTGTGTTTTTGGTCAATAGCTATTTTCACACACAAGATTTGTGTTTTTGGTCAATAGCTATTTTCACACACAAGAAAGTGACCCAAACACACTATGATTTGCTGGGATAATATAATAAATCACAGACAAATATTCTCATGCCCTGCATTGGAATCTGGTTGAAGTTTTCTGATTTTTTAAGAGTATGGCTGTCTGTGTGTCTTTGAGCCCCTAGTAACACGGACTCTGTGTAGTGTTTTCAGGTCTGTATAGGAGCAACCCATGCTTCTGTGCTGTGTGTTTTACGAGTTACAGTAAGGCATTCCTATTTGAACATTTTAGTTTCTTTAGCAGTGTAGTTTATTGTGGATATAGAGGACTTGGTTCAATTTGCTTTTCGTTTAAATTTTAAAAATAAGGCTTTTTTTTCCTTCAAACATTGGGAGCTGCAGTAATAGCATCTCAGTCGGTCTGGACGTGAACCACAAACCACACGGTTTATAAACTGACCATTCAACTAAAGAGCAAGCTCTGCAGTAGAGAGATCAGCACATGGGTTATGCTGATGTCAATGTTATTAACTCATCTGCTGCTAGGAGATCTATTATCTGCAACACAGGGAGTGAACTCGGAGAAAGAAACTAAGGCGACAGGTATGAGTTAAACAAGATTTTATACATTTAAAATGTTGATGTGCTACTACTGGCCCACCCAGAACCACTGCTTTGAAGATCAGTTAGTAAGGGTTGCATTTAGCTGCAGAAATGGGTAAACTCCTTCCTATCCCCTGCCTACAAATAGTGGGCAGATAAAATGGTAAGCTGGGTCTTCAATATAAAAGAAGTACAAAATCTCAATGTGTAATATGGTAGTAAATGCAGTGGTTTCGATTGCTGTGTGGCTGACGATTATGCCTTCAGAATGTTAAGAAAGGAATTAATACAGCAATTAGCACACTCAGACAGATGGTAATTATTGAAGGAGTATGCATCATTTCATTACTGTGATCTGTGAATCATGACTCATTCTCAGCATAAGGCAATTTCTCCTTGTTTTTGATTTTTAAACCAGTGAACATATTGATGTTGAACTAGCTTTCGTGTGAAGTGTGTTCTACTAAGGAACTCCCATCAGTTCACATGAGAAGTACTGGAAGCGTTAATCAAACACTTTGAAGCAGAACAAAAAAATTGACTTTTTTTTTTTTTTAAATATACTTCTTTAAACCTGTTATTTTTCTCAAACTTTTTTTTAAATATATAGTGTCTTTTAATTTCTATCTGTCCAAAAACATTATACTAGAAACTTAAAGGGGCTAGCTCTATGAGGATGTGATACCTACAATAGATTAAGACATATTAAATAAAAAAAAAGTGCTTTGTATAGATTATGGTTTTATACAACTGTGCATGGCTACTGCAACAAACTGCCTATCACCTCTCCTTGGTTAAATCTATGTAAGGCTTTGCTTTTATAAAAAAAAAAAATCTTGTTTTGCAGAATGCTTATTATCCTAATCACATGTAAGGATTGTTACAGTTCAATATTCTAGATAAATATTTATATTATAGGTTAGAATACATAAAACTTTAACCGAGAAACATCTGTATAAACACTTGATTTGTTTTTACTTTATTTCGTTTGAAGTGCAAGGCGCAGCGTATCAGAGATTTTAAATGTTACCACTAGGTGGCAATGTAGACTTTATTGTACCGAAGAGATCTAATGAGATGCAACAGCATATTATGCCGCAAATAAAATGAGTTAGCCAGGGACAGGAACAATCAGTGGAGTACATTCACAACACAACTACAGGCCAATGCTATGTTCTTTTTTTTCTCTTTTAAGAGTTAGGTGTAGGTTTTGTACTCTCAGAAGGTATAATGAGCACCACTGTCAGACAGCCTCACAAGCACAGACTGGTGGGGACATTTCATCGCATTTCCAGAAGCAATAAACAAGTTTAAACATTTGTAACCAATAAAACAAGCTACAATGAGAAGCCCCTTCATTAGAGGGGATGTTACTTTTGCATTCCATCGACAACATTAATCAGGATGAGACTACATGGGTATATGGAAAAGACTTGAACAACTAGCCTTACTCTGCAAACAGGACAGCTGACCTATATTTGACATGTGTATCTTGACTTTGACAACGGTTAAATGTTTAGCAACATTTCTAAATATTTAACATTTGGAATACATTCAAAATGTTCTAAACTCTAAACTATTTAATGAATTCCAGTCTGTTACCAGTCTAAGCATTCAGATACGGAAACGCGTTTTGGTGATAAAATGAAGACGAAACCCCACCCAGCCTTTCTGCATTCATAGAATATTGATGATATTTGCCACTGCACTTGTGGGACAGTTTGCATATTAAAATATTATTTTTGAAGACGAAGAGGTTTATCTATTCAAGGAATACCAAAATCTGTAATAAATCAGAAGTTTCTGTGCGATTCCTGGACAGTAAATATACTTGACAAGAGACAGGGATCTTTTCAGGGATAGCAACATAATTGACCAGCAAACAGACTCGTACATTCATGCAAGAGAACACTCTACTGTTATGGAAGTCTTACTGTATGTATGTAGGGGGGGATTTTTCATTGGACAATCTATGAAAATTAGTCCGGGGGGGGGAGTGGGACCAATTTTTATGGGGAATCAAATTCAGTGTGACACCGGAGCTAGGATTAACTGGGCCCTGGTGCAAGAGTGTGAAATGAATCGGGTTGTTCAATTCTGTTCAGTCTCACGAAATTACACCTTTAGAATCACGTATCCTAGCAGCGCAATCACGTGACTTTAACACTGCTCTTGCTGTGTCCCGTCTCCAAATAAACAATCTCTCAGCTGCGATTTGCCAATTTGAGTTTTGATTGACAGTCCATTGCGGTTTATGTTTCTAATCTCAATAGATTAGACGGTACTTCCATATTCTTTATGTCTCGTCATTAAACTGGGCTCATAAAAAAAATAAATAATGGACTCGGTGCTGGGTCCCCCAAAAGGCTGGGCCCGGGTGCAGTTGCACCCCTTATACGCCCCCTGACGCCGGGCCTGGCAGTGACACAGTTTATTTTTAGCATCCCAGATGTATGGTTTTTTTTTTTTTTTGGTTTACTCAGTAAAGCAGTGCTTCAGCAGGGGGCAGGAGGGTGTGAGTGTCTCCTCCAATTAAAACCAGGTATCAGACTGGTCATCTGCCATTGCTAGCACTGTGTTTAAAAGCAGATACAAGTTTATAATAGAGGCTTACCTCCTCTGAGGAAGAAACCTCTCTAGGCTCCTCCAATTAAAATGTGTGCTTAGATCATGTCACGTCTGAGGGGTAAAAAACAAAACAAGCTCTCTGGGTGCCAGAATTGCTGATTATATAGGGATGTTGACTCTAGGGTTTAGGTTACAATGTAATTGTTTTAAAAAATGCTGTCACCAACTGCATTGTTTTATTGAACATTATAATATAATAATGCTACACAACTATATATATGCAGCAGAGAGTCAATTATCCAAACTAATTGGGAATGATGCTAGTTCGCATAAACGATTCGTATGGATAATCAAACAGGTATTAATAACAGTTACTGTACCTTTAATAATGTATAGAGAAAAGTTAACAAACAGAAGTACTTAGCACACAAGTTCCTACTGATGATATATAGTTAGTAACTTATTCTATCACATTAAGCATACACAATTACAAAGCTTTACAAATCATTAAATTAATGCAATTCAGTAAAACTGTAACACCTACAGTCAAGGTAATGACATACTGTATAAACGTACCATATACCAAACTTTGAAAATCATTAGATACAATTCAGTACAACTTTGACACATTACAGAACTTTAGGAATTATTAAACTTCAAAAATTCAGCCAAATGTTTCTATACTTTGATACGTGATTTTTTTTTTTTTTTTTTTAAACTTTGAAATGTTGAGGAGACACTGACTCCTTGCCTCCACTGCTGTACATACAGTTGATATGTCATTTTCTTCAGCTTTTTCCTCACACTGATGGCTCTAATAGTGAATTTAGAGCTGTGGCAGGGGGTGTGTGTAACTGACACGCTTGTATGTGTGCAAACTGTAATACATGATTGAGAACGCATCATTTGATAATAAACAAATCAAAAATGCAGGCTTCTCGAGATGAAATATGTTCTTATGTACAGTTAGTGGCATTGTGTGCTTTCAAATAAGAGAGCATTCGCAGGGGTGCTAGAATTCAGAATTCTGAAGTGGTGTGCTGAGGAGGCACTAACCAAAACATGTTTACGCTTGACTGACTTATACATTTTTACATTACTCTTGCATGCAGTGTTTATTTTTTCTTGCCATTGATAATACTTATTTGAAACATGCTTAAATAGCTCAGCAGAGGATTCTAATTAATAATAATCGATAATTATTCATTTTATTCATAGAAAAAATACCAGTTACAATTCTAAAATGAATTAGAAACAACCAGAGTGTTTAGAAGATCCTAAATTGATTATTATTAAACAGTTTGATAACTTTATGGAGTGCGTTTTTCTTTTTTTTAAAAATTGGGCAGCAGACAATTTGGAATATAGAGCTTGAGACAAACAGGAGACAGCATACCAGACGAGATGTCATCTTGAGTCCTGAAATGAGTCATCAGATGTGTACAGCATGATGCCAGAATCGGATATTCTCAATACCTTGTGCTACAGAATGTCCTAACCAAGTTTTATCATAATTGGACAAGATTCTCCACCTTAACTGTATCCCTGTATGAGAGTGTATTTACAGGTCCTAAGAAGAAAAAAAAAACCTAGTCAATTCTTATTAAAGGAACTCAGATTTAAAAAGATTATGTATTGCTGGAGGCTTGTTTAGGTCTGTCTCTTGCATGCAAACCAAGCTCAGAGGAGGGCTGTGGGAAACCTTTCAAAACTATAGTGGTACTCCAGCCACCAATCATAACCACCTAGCTTTTAAACAGCTCTTAATGCAGATGCTCGGGTCCCAGGCTTCGACAAGCCCTGTCCATGTGTTCAGCAACCAAACCGTATGATGATCTCATGAATAAAATGTGCCATTTTTATGCAGCTAATGAAATTAATCATCCTATAGCGGTAGAAACAGAAAAGTTTTGCACAACAGAGAGTAACATATGGATGTTTTAATTGTGACCAGCAAGGACACAGTTTCCGTCGCTGCATTGAGCCCAGGGTGTTGCTCAAGGAACTGAGGGAAGAATTCAATCATCTCAGGCAAAACAAAGGTACAAGTGAGAACATCGCATAGGGAAATCAGGCATCTACAAAGGTGACCGATTTACATATAGTGTGTCGTTGATTGATACAGATTCGACTTTTAACTAATATACATTCTGATCAGCCTCGTATTGTTCCTGCTTCTCCTCAGTGCAGCATCAAGAGCAAAAGTTTCCCTATTCAAGTACACTGATTAGACAAACATTGCTTGACTGACATCGCTATTTCTACACACATTTTTACTTTTATTTCTGTGTGTGCTATTAAACATTAACTTCATTTTCTAATTTAATTTTTCTACAGAACAATAGATTTATTTTGAAAAAACAAGCTGCTACAGGTGATAAATATTTACAGTTGCATTGGGCTGCAAACATTTTAGAATAAATTTATGGGTACCTACTTACTGGTTGCAGAGGAGTATGTTATTATGCCCACAACCAAAAGGGGGGGAAGAGGGTTCCTATGGCTTTCCATGGCTTTTTGCTTTCAATAGATTTCCCCCCCCCCCCCCCATAACTGTTACAAACTTGAAGTTTCTTTTTGGATTTTAGGTGAAGTGCACAGAAATAGCTGTTTTGTGACGAGACAAAAATACTTTGCACTTAAATACCAGTAGCAATCTCGTGACTAAATAAGCCTATATAGGCTTAAACAGATCACCAGGATTAAGAAGCTTTTTCTCTGTTACAAACTGCAACAAGGAGGATATGCTGGTGGGAGAGCATATCCTCCATAACAGTGAATGATGCTTCCATTAATTTTTCTTGAACTCGTTAATGCATGTTAACGAGTCATCTTATTTAGTCGTTGAGACAGGAAGTGATGTACGTGCAGTTCCACAAGAGGTCAGGGAGGCCGGGGATTTTTTATATATATTATTCTGGTCAACCAATACCAATCATTTCAACATTATAACAATAGGTTTTAAAAAAGCGCACTCCCTATCCTGCACATGACCAATTGCGTTTGCACCCATCCCCACGTTAGATAAATAAATACATTAAGGTTGTGCTACACTGCATAGCAGGCTACTGTACACTGAACCAATGTGCTTGGCCATAGCAGTGGAGCCGCTGTCAAAATACTGTAACATCCCATTATTCTTTGATTAGAATGTCAATAACCCAAGCTAGGAGCCCACTGCATTGAAGCTGTTTTAATGCCTCCACCATTAGTGAACCGGGAACGTCTGGTACAATGAGAGGCCTTTAAACAAGGGCAGGTGAAGCAAAGCAAAGACACACAAGGTTAATTTACCTATCAAGGTTTTATTATACAAAAGCTCAATACAGGCACACAAACTAATCTGTATTCCAAGACAGGCTAACTAGAAATGTCTACTAGAAGGGGCAACACTGGATCTTAAACTCATATTAAATAAACAAACCAGAGATCATAAAAACAAGATACAAATATAGATTAAAGTGTATTCAAACTGTGTGTTTCAAAACATTAATGTATTTGTTTTTATAGTCATGTTTTAAACTAAAGATTTTTTTGAAGAAAATAAACGAGCAGGAGTTATACAATTGATCCTTTTGAAGCAAAATAACGACAGTGCCACCATGAATGTCTCTAGGGAAACGCTTTTGGTAAGCCATCTAAACTGAAAGTTTGGCTGAAAGAATTTAACTTTTGCATTGCTGTACAGACTTTAGAGGGGAAGGGTCTATATTCCAGGACTGTCCCGGCCAATCTGGGACATCTGGTCACCCTAGGCTAGTATGCCACAGCATTATAAACACACTGCGAGACCATATGCAATATCTGTAGTGATTTAACTATATGATTCCATCTGTGACTGATCAACAAGTGATCGCAATATACAAGGTGGGAAGGCAGGGCCCACATACCAATCCGTCCCATGAAGTTTCTCGGTGGCCCTGTGTATGTGACCTGCGACAATTAAGCATTTTAACGAGAAATGCATTTATTAACGACTTCATCGACTCAATTTCAAAGCATTACCAAATTGATTTAACTAACACGTTTCGTTTACAAATCACTTGTTACTATCCCGCAAGTTCGAAACACTGTTTTGTTTTTAATCCTGCCCATGGACTTTTATTATCGCTGAATACAAACAATGTCGTACTGAGTCCAAACAGTGGATTCAGACGCACCCTTTCCTAAAACAGCGCGTTCCGCTGCTACACATTCTCCTATTGGCTGATTTTTTTGTTTTATTTATTCAATCAGCCTCCATTTTTAATGTAAAAAATATCTCCTTCATACAACTTTTTGGTTAACTGACATACACGCTATAAGTCCTCACCACTCAGTCAAAAAAGTAATCAGGAAGTGAGTTTTAGGAAGCACTTGCACACAGAGAAAGAAAAAAAAAAAAAAAAAAAAAAATTAAAAACGCCATAATCCACCCACTGATAACACTGACCTGACCCGAGTCCAAACTACAATATACAAACTAAAACCGACCATACCCGAACGACACTGACACACATTCTCCACTGGCCATCCGACCCACCATTGCACTGTGTGTCGGGCTCGGGTCGCAAGGCTCTAATCTGCGGTGCCTTTGCGACTAAGCAGTCTTTTCATTTATGAACTACTGTCTTCAAATTGCATGACCTCCTTTTTCACCTCTAGAGGGAGCCAAACGCAGATTCTTCCTTTTTTTGCCTATAGATCGGAGGTTTAATTAATTTAATAACTAAGCTCATGCTTGGAACAAAGACCCGGACTAGAAGGGCCAATCTGGGTTGCTGCAAATCAGAATGATTGCCTTTTTCAATTCTGAATAAATAATATAGTACAATATTATGCATTATATATTGAACAAAAGCTCTCAGATTGGCTAAACCAGGCAATCCATGCTTTATCCATCACAGCAATTGTATGCAATCTGCATAGTTAATGTTTAGGTTTTCTGAGATGTGCAGTAAAACTCAGAAGTATGAAACAGTTTGTGTTGTGGTCACGACCTATGATTTAGAAACTGAAATATCATTACATTAAAGCAACATTTAAAAGTGCACAATCCTAAACAGAACTAACTGGAAATGAGATTTCATGGAAAATGAGATCCCCACCCCCCAGATCTTACCAGAATACTTTAATATGCAGGGTAATCACATCTGATCTACAAAGACTTCGGCTGGGCGACTCCAAGGAAGGGGGGAGCTTTATGTCTGCACTCTTTTCCAAGCCTCACTGATGGCTCTGGACAGTCCTTAGGGTCAGATTTACAGTTTTTGTTTCAAGATTTGTACATGCAGTTTGTATATAATTACATTGTGTACTGTTTTCATTAGTTTTTCCTTTGTGCCAGAATTAAACTGTTTTAATCACTATATATATTTAATTTTCTGAAATAAACTAATCTTACGTACATCAAAAGAGATCTCTTCTACTCATGGACGTGGGCTCAGCAACAGGGATTTATCCTTGTGAGGGGGAGCTGGCATGTGTGCGTGCTTTTGAGGCTGCTTCTAGTTCCGGTCTCCTGCCTGCTATTTTACCAGATCAGTCAGCTTCTCCTGATTCTTTCTCCGACTCCCAATCCAAATTACCAGTGACATCATGCAACTCATTCAGTCTCTCTGCACCCCAGTCTCTTCAGTCACGACCGCCTGGATATGCTTGAAAACTGGATCGCTCACTTAGAAAGTGGCTTGAGGTGCAGATCCACCTAATCCTTTCTGTCACTGGATTGAGATAATGGGGTGAACCTGAATTGTATTTTGGGCAGTTTGCTGTGTCTTCATCAATGGATAGTTTCAGTTTTTCAATAGTATGGCTGATAGCACTATTAAATTAGCATACAATCTGTAGGAATTTTACAATTCAGGTACCGTGGGAAAGCCTTTCTATTGCAGAGATAATTCATTATCTTAAGGCGGCAGTGGCCTCCAGTGGTTAAAGTCCAGCGCTTGTAACTAAAAAGTCACAGGTTCAAATCCCACCGCTGACTCACTGTGTGACCCTGAACAAGTCACTTACCCTCCTTGTTCTCCATCCTGCAGACAAGATGTTAAATCAATGTCCTATTATAAGTGACTCTGCATCTAATGCACAGTTCACAGCCTAGCTTTGTGATGGTGGTCCACTATGAAAGGTGCTATATAAAAATACAGATGTTATTTATAAACACTGTTTTTCAGTTAGGAAAAACATGTAATATACTATTTATTAAAACATACTAGACAACACTACTACAATATACATATTTTACACTACATTCTTTTAGTGCAAGCATTTTCCCATTGAACATGGATCACCATCTGTGCAGAACTGCTGGTCTAAACAGGAGTCAGACAGCTAGACAGCACAGGTCTGATCAAAGTGTTAGGGGAAAAGGCGATGTTTAAAAATACTTTAAATACTTTTCCTCCTGCATGGTTGTAAAAAGATAAAACCACTATTTTTTTTTTTTTTTTCCCCCCCACTTTCTGTATACCTCAGAGGAGATTCAAGCCTCTCTGCTTATGAAGTCCATTTAATCTGGCTTTGAATCTCCTTCGGCAGCACAAGGAACAAATCTGTGTTTAATTTTCTACTCATCTGCCTTTTTAGTTTGAAAAGAGAAGCATCAGGTCCGTGCCTACTAGCTGACCGAGAATGTGCAGCGACAATCTGCAGACAACACTCTACATTCTCGTGCAGCTAGTCGGGTTGACTACGATAGAGTTCCTAGCCTTTCCATATTATCAGTCAGCTTGCTTTGAAAAGCCCAGCTATTGTACTCCTCATGAATACATTACGCTAAACCAGTTTGTAGCCAGTAAGCTGAGCAAACAAAGCTTTCAGAACTTGCCCTTGCATCCCTGAGTTTGTGCCAGTCAAATGATTGATTTTCAGATCCTGCTTTTAATATTAGATTTTCTTATCATCCCCTTCAGGGAATACAATACCTGGCATTGGGAATATATGGAGGCAGTAAACCACCAGGGTGATTAAGAAAGGTCCTAATAAAAGTATCCTAGAAATAGCAAGCAGTATGGGGATCCCGAGAGCCAGAAGAAGAAACTGAGAAAAGAAGAATTGCAAGAAAGAAAGTTAAGAAAATAAGAATTGCAACAAGGTGGAAATCTCTGACTGAACCATTACTGTTCATGGCAGCACTGGTTTGGAACTGTGTTGTGATAATATATTGTGTGGAGTGGAATAATTGTAATGCTAACAGCCCCCTGAAGTCACAAGTAGCCTGTTAAAATATTTTATGGAAGGTTTTAGTGGTTTTACCTAGTGCACAGTTGTAGGTGTTTTTAGAATAGGTTTTGTATGGAGATAATGTGCAACGTGATTGAAAGGGGGGAGTTTGCAAATAGTCAGATAAAAATAAGTTGTATTTGATTATCTAAGTTTCCTGTAAGAAAGAAATCATTATTTTACTTGCCTGTTTGTGTGGCTCCTGTACACATTCTTTGGGAAGGACTGGTTGGTCTGTACAAAATCCAACACAACCTGCAGGCAAAGAGTTATAAAGACAACTATAAAAAACACATACTTACCTGGAATGAACAGTATAAGAAAGAGAACCCTGACAAGAGACCCAGTGAGCTGTGACATCTGTTTGCATTCAGACTCCCTCAAGGCTGGTTACAACAGCAGTTCACATTTATGGGATAACTCCCGTGGCAAAATATATCTGATTTGGCACTGATTTCTCATTCTACGAAATCAACTTTTTGCACATATAAAAAGGGCTGCTAACCACAGACAATTGTCTCCTCACTATAACGTGTAACCTCCCTGGTGATGTGATTATTGTTGACTTCCATACTCTCCCTTAAAGTTAACTGCTTGGACTTTTGGCTTATGGTTGAGTTGGTGGTGCTGGGCCTAAGAGAGGGGCTTTGAATGCCTTGAGTCTGAGAATGCAGAGAGCTAGGCCAAGAAATAATTTTTAGAAAAGAGGTCACACTTGAATCAGGACTGTCTTCAAAAGATTCAGCATTGGTACTGCTGTGCTTCCCAACCCCAACAGCCCTTCAGGGTGCTTTTAAAACACTCTTTGCTGGGGGCACACTTTTGTATGTAGCCTCAACTAGCACTGGCTTTTCCTACATTATCCTTTCTGACAGAACAGATTCACTAATCGTGGTATGTCTTCCTTTCCCCTGACAAAATCCATTACACAGGAAATTTAAGATTATTGTAAAGTTAAATGTGTAGGGATGCCTGTGTAGAGACAAAAAATCCCCACTGATTTACCATTTTTGCTTTATAGATATTCAATCTTTTCATCTATTACTTGTTCCTACTTCTGACTCCTTAACTGCTACCTGCAGTAAACACACTTATTCGAAAATGAAACTTCAATGAAAAAAAAAAAAAACTGTTCTACTGATCCCCATCTATCCAAACAAGTCAGTTACCTTAACAACAAATTCAAGCCCATCTCAAACTTCCTGAGTGCAAACAAGCTGATGACATAGGAAAAAAAACACATTTGATATGCAAGCTCCATACAAGCCACAATCATTGTTCCACCTCGTGAAATTATCCTTCAGCTCAACTTTGAGTCAATGTTGGAACACACACCAGGACTAAAGAAATCAGACAGCCACCGGAAGGTAGTGAGCAAGAGCTTCATGTTCCAGTGAGACTTGCTGTACAGATTAGTCCAACCCCAGTTGTTTGGACAAGTGAAACATTTGAACTTCAAGCAACTGGTTTCATAGACCCTGCTTAACACTAATCATGGTGTTCATTCTCCCTAAAATGAAGATTAGAGTTTGTGAACAAATTACAAAGCTACATACAAACCAGTCCACTTACCTACACTATGCCTTCACAGCAAAGGCATTAGTTCATGAGCTTTTGCCATGTTCACAAAGCTGACCATTCAACACCCCTTAAACCCAAGCAGGACTACTGTGCTCCCAAGTGCTAAACATTCTGGTTTAAAATAGTGTCTTTACAGCTTGCAGCTAATATCTACCCATGGTTGGTGATGAGCGGGTAGGTCTGGCTTGAAGGGCTCAGCTCTGGAGTGCTGGCAGCAACACACGCTTCCATGTAGACCATCAGCGGCATGTGGAATTGCTGCTTCACTGCAGCTGCAATGTTGATGGGGGACCCCAGGAAGAATAGACTGGAGGTGCGTGGGGCTGAGAAGTCATCTGGAAATGGAGAGGAGCATGAGAACAGCAACCCACCCATATCATATCACTAGCCATGGACAGAGCAGCATTGACTAGCACCAGAGGAATTAGCCAAAACATTCTCTACTTGATTGGAGGAAGTAACCGAACAAGCACCACTGGCTGCTTCCCCTGCCAGGTTAGGGTTACACTGGATACTTTCCTAAACAATAGGCTTAGGATACACTGCAGGACAGCAAACTCACCATTCATAATCCCCATGGTAAACTCCACCTTCCCAAACCCTGCAGCATCCGAGTGCAGGGTTATACACTGGAGGAGTCCAGCCAGCAGGTCTGGAGAAAACAAATACAAAGCTTTGGTTAGAGCAACAACCATAGGGCAATTTGCATTCAGTAGAAGACACTAGGAATTTGGGAAACAATTTGTTGGCAATAGATAATACAAACCAAGTGCAATAAATTGCATTTGATTTTGTACAGATCACTGTATTCAGTGCCATAAACCACATTTATGGTAACTGCTCCCCATTACTACCCCCCCCCCCAAACTAAACAGTAAAATCATATTTTTTAAATGTAGGTCTAAAAACAGAATTCACAAATTAGATACCATTAAGTCGGTGCCCTTACAGCACTTTTAAGCCAAGTCCAAGCACTCACCTGGTATAGGTGCACACAATAGCCTGACTGAAGGAAGTCTGGTAGAAGCCACCCTGGGTGGGCTTGTAGGTCAGCACATTCATGTAACTGGTAAGGTTGGCAGTAACCTGGGCAAGGCATGGATAAATGTCAGTGCTGAAAACAGATTTAAAAAACACTTGATATGCAGTTCAAGAGTAAGGCACAGCTCCATCAGTTAGCCTTTACAAGACTGGGGTCACGGCACACACTGCATGTCAACAGCATAAAGCCAAGGCAATGCATTTAGTTTAATTATATACATTGATTGCAAATACTCAAGTCAGTCATTACCCTCATGTCAACACAACATTTGTATTGCTTGGTCATGTAGCACATCTTAGATTATTCTTAAACATACATTTTTAAATATCTGTTACAACCATAACCAATCTTGCATAAACGCTGCAGGACAACGCTTCCGAATACAGTGCGTACACAGTTTAATAAGGTACAATGCAACTTCAGTTGGAACGCTTATGTGAGCGAACACAAAACGTTAGAAACCACTCACCATGCGCATAAAGCGGCAGTCCAGCAGGCCGTACTGGAACACCACCATGTTATTACCGGCGCTGCTGCTGGATGGAGGGCAGGTTCCCAGCAGGAGGCCACTCGGGTCCAGAGGTAACGCCGGTCGAAAAATAAACCAACAACACCCTCACAGCCACCGAGTCCACGCCGCAGGCTGTACTCACAGCTACAGAGGAAACGAGTTCAGAATAAAGCGGAACATACAACTCCATTTTATAATGCAAGGTTTAATTTCGTAACTATGAATAACCTTTAAAATAGCCAAGTACGCACTACTAAGTGTTGCATAAAAGTACGTCACTGTCTGGATATCAGCAAAACGAGTCTGTTAACACACCAACATCATGCACCGGCACAGTCCGTTCTACCAAAACATAAGGCACAAAACACGCTAACCCCCAAACACGATTAACCCACATTACCTTCCTGCGGTGCAGCAAACGGTACACAGCAAAGCGCAAGCACAACACATTTTCCACAACGATATCATTTTTCAAAACCAACAGTTACCTACCAAACACTACCGTCCAGGTGCTTTTCTAGCAACATTAATTAGAGTCCTTTGGCAATTAACACTGAGTGGACCACTGACACAGGTGTGACGAGTTGTGCCATTGCGCGGGCGCCTGCGTATATCACGCACATTCCAGAGAAGAAATACTCAACAGTTAACATCAGTTAAAAAATTGGACAGACCTTATTGATTTGTTAACACTCTGGGTTTCGTTGCACCGGCTATGCGTAAGTTCAAATTTAACTTAGTTACACAGCACAACTATTTACTAAGTTTAACAAATGCCTTGTTAGAGGCTTCTCGTTTTCCAGATTGCTCAGGCGCAGTCCGGGCAGACTGGCTGGCGCATCATTAGCACAGTATATATCATTGCGCTCAGCTTTGTGTGGCGAGGGTGCAATTACATTTATTTATTTTTAATACTAGCTATGTATATGCTATTTTAAAATAGCATGTATAATTCATTAATTGTGCTATATTCATATTCAGAATGGTATTCAGTATTTTAGTACATGGTCGATTTCAGTATTTGTACAACTGTTAAAACAAATATTTTGAAATAACATGGCAGTGACATTCATTGTGTATTTCTGAAGGTATGTCTTTTGATAGGGAAATAATGCATGGAGTACACTGCCATTTATGCACTATTTTATGATTCTAAAGTCTATACTTATGGTATCACTGACCTTAAAAGTAGCCTGTCCGAGCAAAAGTAAAAATAATAAAATTAAAACATGTTTAAAATAGCCAATGCCATTTCTACACTGAACAAAAATATAAACGCAACATGCAACAATTTCAAAGATTTTACTGAGTTACAGTTCATATAAGGAAATCAGTCAATTGAAATAAATTCATTAGGCCCTAATCTATGGATTTCACTTGACTGGAAATACAGATATGCATCTGTTGGTCACAGATACCTTAAAAAAAAAAAAAAGAGTTAGGGGCATGGATCAGAAAACCAGTCAGTATCTGGTGTGACCACCATTTGCCTCATGCAGCGCGACACATCTCCTTCGCATAGAGTTGATCAGGCTGTTGATTGTGGCCTGTGGAATGTTGTCCCACTCCTCTTCAATGGCTGTGCGAAGTTGCTGGATATTGGCGGGAACTGGAACATGCTGTCGTACACATCGATCCAGAGCATCCCAAACATGCTCAATGGGTGACATGTCTGGTGAGTATGCAGGCCATGGAAGAACTGGGACATTTTCAGCTTCCAGGAATTGTGTACAGATCCTTGTGACATGGGGCCGTGCATTACCATGCTGAAACATGAGGTGATGGCGGCAGATGAATGTCACGACAATGGGCCTCAGGATCTTGTCACGGTATCTCTGTGCATTCAAATTGCCATCGATAAAATGCAATTGTGTTGTCTGTAGCTTATGCCTGCCCATACCATAACCTCTGTCCCAAGCACACTACAATATCATCTTATATTCATTACATTTGATGAAACTGAACATACTGAAGTTGTCAAAAGAATCCTGGTTCAAAAATCTGTCAACTTGTGAAACTGAAACTCACAGTTGCTACCAATTTGGTTGTTCTACAGCAGTGGTGGCTACTAGTGGATCTCGAGATTTCTGGTGGACCAGTCTAAATAAGCATAGTTAACAGGTTTGAGTCAGTGTTTAAAAACTGTAATTCATGACAACTAATATACTAAGAAAAATAAGTTAATTCCAATAGTAGATGACACTAATAACTACTCTGGCTGCCATAGCTCAGTAAGCCAAGCAACAAGCTTCCTCAAATGTGTTGGTTCATAGAGTTCTGTGGTTTCAATGGATTGCTTTGTGGTGCGAGTTACAAAAGATGGGGGAGAGCCTTCTGTGCCTTCCAGTAGTACCGATCTGGATTAAACATGCTTATTTCAAACAAGGAGAAGCTGGCACCAAAGCATTACGTTAACAAAAGGTGGGAGCTGGAATGTTTGTTTTGGTTCCACATGCTTGTGGGAGATTATGTTGTCAGCACTGACCAACCTGCAGTTGAAAGAGCGTGTTAAGCTTTCCAATTACATTGTCAAGGCTCTGCTTTGTTGAACTGCAACATCTTTTGAGCCCGCTCCGCAAAATGGTCAGTGCAAAAGTTCACACTAAACTTTATGCCATTGTGTTTAGTTTGTGTAGAAACCAAAACATTTGTCTACTTGACTAAGATGTTTCTTTAATAAATTACAATGTTCTTTACTACTTTTATGGAATGATTTATGTTGGATGAAAGACACAGCAGCATTCAGAACTTTATTTTCCTTAATGTCTTTTTCACCACTGGCTTAAAGCCAGATCATTCCTCTTGATCAAAAGTGAATCACTTTATTGTACTCTTGTTCACTATTGCTGGTGGATCACAGAGGCCAGGGAGAGCCACCAAAATGGATCCCAATACTTGGTGTACTGGCCACCACTGGTCTAGTGTTGGACTAGAAAACTCTCCCGGGGGATCCATCTTAATCCACACTTTCTACTGCAGTTTCCAGTGAATTGGAAGATGCATGGTACATTTACAGAATGCTATATACACACACAACATATTTTAGTTGTGTTGTTCCACAGCCCATTTAGAACACTCATATGGCACTGTATTTAAATTAGTTTGACACAAGTTTCACCTGCAGTTCTGTAAGCTTTGTATATCAAGTTCTCAGAGCAAAGGCAGCAGTAAGTTGATTCCCTTAAATATCTATCTACACATCCAGTTAGAGGTAAATAGCTAACTCAGTGACACCAAAGAGGGAAAAAAAAAAAAAGTCAGACTGACCAGAGAGGCTCTATGAAAGCATTTTATTTTGCAACACAAAATCAGAATGGCTGTTCTAGCAAGCTGGAAACCATGCAGACTGCATTGTGCATTTTATTAGTGGGGGTAGGAACGAGGAGCTCACTGCTGGACTCTGCTCCAAGTCCAGGATGATGCCACACCCACAGACAGGGATCCCAGGAGAGCCATAAGGAGCAGGGGAGCAGCCAGGACAGGCAGCCAGGCCAGAGCCTGCTGGGGCTCTGGGGGAGAGAAAGCAGGACAGAGGAAATAAAGGGTTAGGAACAGGAAGGGCTCCCAATACAGCCATTGTTTCCAGTGCCCAGCATCAATAGGAGTGTGTTACTTGAGGACCTGCAGAGAGGCAGACAGGGCAGGGGAGACAGTTGGACAAAAGTCCCAATACTAGAACACTAAAGTCATAGCTTAGTGCCAAGTACAATTCTGTGATGTAGACTTGAAGGTTTGGGTATAAAACAGACCATAAGCAAAGTTATTTTTTAGCCTGACTGCAGGGGAGCCTGTATTGTAAAGATCAAGTCAGGGCCATGCAAGACCCTGGCAAGGAAGCCAAGTGTACACTGGATTGTAGAGTGCAAGCTGAACTCACCCTCCAGTGAGGGAGCAGGGCTCCTCTGGTAGAATTCCTGGCTTCCAGCAGACAGCTCTTCAGGAAGGATCCTCAGGGGTCCCAGCACTGCAGTGTGTCTCAGCCCCTCCTCAGCTGCAAGGGAGCCTGGTTAGAAACAGGCCCTGCTGCTTTACAGTGATGCAGTACCAGTCACAACAGGGGGCAGGATGGAGTGCCGGTTAAAACCATCCAAATAAGACAACTTGGTGGCCTACAGGTCATTGAGCAGAGTACCAGCAAGAAATCATGCACCTTGCTCTGGTTGGGAGGGGGAGCACTGCACAGATACTTGAGCATCCTTTGTTGGCTGCCATACAATTAAGTCATTCACTATTGTAGAAAAAAAAATCAAGTTACACCCCACAGCTACCTGTGCATGTACATTATGACATAGAATTAGTACCCGTGTCCCTCCTCTTCCTCAGATAGCATTTGGAGGTACAGCAGCTGCACGGAAAGCTCTGACCAGGGTTATCCAGGAGCTCCCACCTGGAACACAAGAGAAGAACACTGAACCCCAAAACACTTCTCCTTCATAGAGCAGTGCAATGTCCCCATCTCTACACCCAGTGCAGTAGAGATACAGGAGTGAACAGTACGCACAGAAGGTTCCACAATATACCCAGGTTTAGGAAGCACAAGTGGTTCCCCAGGGCAGGGTTTCCACCCATAACCCTGGGGACCCTGGGTTCTGGTTCAATTAAGAATTTGATTGAAGCAGCAATGTGCTTAGACCTTAAATTGCTCTCATCTGCTAAAAGTTGCCAATTAAGATACTTCTAAGATCAGTTCTCCAGAACATAGGTGTCCCTCAGAACCAGGATTGGGAAACCCTACCCTAGGAACACCTCATTGCCCTACAGTTACCAAGCACAAGAACATTTCAGTAATTCTCCACACAACTGTAAGGAGGCACAGAACCGATTGTGCAGATTTAAGAAACTAGTCCTGGGTCACTGGACCTCACAGCCCTGCACTCCCCTTGTACAGAGAGCAGCCTCAGCAGGGTCCAGTCCTTACCTCCTGGTTCTCTGGTTGAATGAACAGGCTTTCTTGGTGGTGTCATTGAGCTGGGCAGGGTCCCAGGCCAGTAACCGGCAATGGATGTAGACCTAGGAAAGAAACATAAATTAGAGACAAGTGGCCCTAGAACTACCACCACCTTATCAGTGAAACTATTTACAAAGAGCATTACATACAAGCATAGCATCAGATACGCACCAAGAAAAAGTATTGACCCTTGGTAACTAGCTGTCCCGAGCCTCCAATACAAATGAGGATTAGCCCATCAGATACTCACATCTGTATTCCATTGTGTAAACTTGAAGGCCTGGACAACCAGACGGATCTCGGAGGTCTGGATTCGGGGCAGAAACGTAGAGTTACCAGCCTGGCCGTCTATAAAGCATCTGCAAGGAGAAACACTAAGCAGGGGGAGGCACTGCCAGGACTTCCCGTGTTCCAACCCCAGTCATGTTTACAAGTGGAAAGTTTGAACTGATAACTTGTCTGGTTTCACAGACCTGGATTAACACTAATCATGGCATTTATCCTATCTAAATATTAAGGTCCGTGAACCAATTATAAACTACATAACCAGTCCATTAAAAAAATAAAGAAATCAATCCAAGCCTTCCCAGCACAGTTTTTAGTTCAACTGAGCTTTTGCCATGTTCAAAGCCGACAAATCAACACCCACTTTCTAAATCCAAGCACAACTATTGTGTTTCCAAGAGCTAAACAGATTTAAATCATGTCTACTACAGCTTGCAGTGAATAGCTACCCATGGTTGGTGATGAGCGGGTAGGTCTGGCTTGAAGGGCTCAGCTCTGGAGTGCTTGCTGCGACACACTCTTCCATGTAGATCATCAGTGGCATGTGGAATTGCTGCTTCACTGCAGCTGCAATGTTGATGGGGGACCCCAGGAAGAATAGACTGGAGGTGCGTGGGGCTGAGAAGTCATCTGACACAGGAGGGGCACATGAGAACAGCAACCCACCCAACTCCTCACACTAGCCAGGACAGAGCAGCATGGACCAGCACCAGAGGAATTAGATAAACCCCAAGGAGCACCACAGGCTGCTCCCCCTGCCAGGTTAGTGTTACACTGGATATCTAAAATCAATAGATCAAATGTACACTGCAGGACAGCAAACTCACCATTCATAATCCCCATGGTAAACTCCAGCTTCCCAAACCCAGCGGCATCCCCAAGTGCAGGGTTATACACTGGAGGAGTCCAGCCAGCAGGTCTATAGAAGACACAAGTAGAAAGTTTTGTTTAGAGCAGCAAAACAGTTTGCATTCAGCAGAACACTGAATTTGGGAAACAATTGCACAGATTACTGTATTCAATGACAGACTAGGTTTTAAATAACTGTTCCATTAAAAGGCAGTAACTCCACAATCATAAGTGACCAAGGAGTAAGTTCATAGATTTTTGTAAATAGCTTCAAAGAATCTAGTCAGATACAAGTGTCATACATAGGATGCATGAATCAATACTTGAACACATTAACAGGAGTTACAGCATGTTTAAGCCAAGTCCAACACTCACCTTGTATAGGTGCACACAATAGACTGATTGAAGGGAGTCTGGTAGAAGCCACCCTGGGTGGGCTTGTAGGTCAGCACATTCATGTAACTGGTAACGTTGGCAGTAACCTGGGCAAGGCATGGATAAATGTCAGTGCTGAAAACAGATTTAAAAAACACTTGATATGCAAGTCAAGGGTAAGGCACAGCTCCATCAGTTAGCCTTTACAAGACTGATTACAGCACACTGCATGTCAACAGCATAAAGCAAAAACAATGTATTTAGCTTGTCTAAAAAAGTGCAAATGGATTTCCCATACAGCTGTCAATACAACGTTTGTATTGCTTAGACATTTAGCACAAACATTTTTAAAAAGCTATTACAACTACCAATACTGCACAAAAAGTGGTAGTAAAATTAATCTTAGTACAATGGGTATAGTTATACAAGCATGTACAAGTCAATACGGTGCAGTGCAATTTGAGCTCGAACGCTTACGTGACCCCAACACACAAGCTGTTAGAAGCCACTTACCATGCGCGTAAAGCGGCAGTCCAGCAGGCCGTACTGGAACACCACCATGTTATTACCGGCGCTGCTGCTGGATGGAGGGCAGGTTCCCAGCAGGAGGCCACTCGGGTCCAGAGGCAACGCCGGCCGAAAATAATCCAACAACACCCTCACAGCCACCGAGTCCACGCCGCAGGCTGTACTCACAGCTACAGGGGAAACGGGTTCAGTATAAAGCGGAACACGCAACTCCTTTATTTTAGGTGTTACGGAATTCAAGAATTAATTTTGTAACTACGAATTGCCTTTAAAATAACCAAGTACACACTACTGAGTGTTGCACAAGAGGACATCACTGTCTGGATATCTGTTAAACGAGCCTGTTAACACACCAACATCATGCACCGGTACAGTCAGTACTACCAAAACATACGGCACAAAACACACTAACCCCCCGAGTAGCCCACATTACCTTCCTGCGATGCAGCAAACGGTACACAACAAAGCGCAAGAACAACACATTTCCACAACGACACCATCTTCCAAACCAACAGTTACCTACCAAATACTACCGTCCAGGTGCTTTTCTAGCGACATTAATTAGACTTCTTTGGCAATTAACACTGAGTGGACCACTGACACAGGTGTATCGAGTTGTGCCATTGCGCGGGCGCCTGCGTATATCACACACATTCCAGAGAAAAAAATACCCAACAGTTAACATCAATTAAAAATTGGACAGACCTTATTGACTTGCTAACACTCCAGGTTTCGTTGTACTGGCTATTCGTGAGTTCAAATTTTAATATACAGCGCAACTATTTACATGCGTTATGCGCCTATGGCAAGGCATCGGTGCCATAAACGCATTGACACAACGCGTAACTGATTTTGGAAACGCGTTGTGAAAGTGACCAACGAGAATCGTTATTTATCAACGCGTAAAGAACAGCCTGACAAATCCTACGCGTTACAAAAACAACATTAAACGCCGAAAGGGCCATACAGTTTGTATCCAATGCGTGGTGGAATAAATTTGACCTGTATCATAGGAGCCAATGGGTAGGAAATCATATTTTGTGGGTGCACTGTGTCACTCTAAGCCAATCAAGTTATTTCTTATTTTGTAGGTAGAGAAGGTGATGAACTCTGCTTGAGAAAATAAGCCTGAGGCAGTCCGGTTCATATTGTGAAGGTATAAAAACGGTTTATTTTTCAAATGGTACAACCTCTAACCATAATATACTGCTAACAAGTAATTTTTAATTTAAAATCACAGAGTTATCTGAATTGTACAAAATTAAAACGTTTAATTAAAAAAAAAAAGAAAATTACTGTATTTGCTTTCTGAAACTGCCATATGCACCTGCCTGCGTTAACCGAGATCGCTAAAGTATGTTTCTACATTCTACAGTGGTTGCAATCCCGAGGGACAAGGGACTAAGACTAAGTGATGTTAAAAAAATAATTCAGTGCCTACAATTAAGCAACATATTTAATGTAAAGAAAACGTGAATGTGTTACTTTCTCATAGCTGCTTATGTATGAATATGTTACAGTCACGATTCGGCCAGTCGCCGACAAAAATAACATTTCGCGATTTGAGCATTTATTATCTAAGAACGAAATGCAAGGCTATTTCGGTCTTTGGGTAACTTATTTTGGCCAAATTGCGAAATGGAACAAGCAAAGATAGAAACAGAAAATAAGTGACAGCTTCTTCGCTCTTTGAATAAAGCGATCTAATGACATTGGTGAATATGCTTTGAGGAAGTGCACAGTTCAAGAACAGATCTTGAGGATTCAAGGCTTCATTTCTTGCAAGTGCAATAAGTTTTGTCAAACGAAGTGCTTCTGTGCGCTAGGGCGTGCAGCTCAATTCTAAACGATACAGCAGCAAGTCTTGCAAAAACAAATAAAAATACAGTGATTTGATGTTTCTGAATCTAAATTGTGTTTTTTTTTTATTTTATTATTATTTTTTAATGAGTTCTCATTATGGTTTCTCGTGGTATCTAATTTGACTGAACTACTTTAATTTGACCTGACTGTTATTATCTAAACAATTAAAACATTTAAAACGAGGCTCAGTAGCGCAGTGCTCTCAATAAGGTTTCTTTTGAAAATGTTCATTTACCAAAGTTGTCATCATCTAAAATAAAAAACATTGAAGAAGGGTTTCTTGTTGTCAAGCAGTCTCTGTCTTATTCCACAGGTGCGGCATTTTCTGTGCTGATCGGGTCTCCATTCCTTGTTTTCTATAAAGTGTTAGTTCACCGCTTTGTTTAATTTATGAGACTATTAAACGTTTAATAAGCGTACTTTTATTTCTTTCTCTTAAAAACTGTGATTAGACAAACGTGTATTGACATTTGATTTTGCAGTTTAAATACTGTGTATACAATAGTCATATAATATCAATAAAACAATCCCATTTTAATAGTGTTAGTTGTTTCCTCAAACCCTGTAATTTCTAAATAACAGTGCGAGAACATTACGAACGTTTTTTCAAATTCGCTTGAAGTTGAGTGTTTGTGGTCACTATCCTCCTAAATTGCCTGGGTTAACTTCCTGCGTACATAATAAATACATAAATAATAAATCAATGACGTGTCTCTCACAAATGTAATTTACGGATTCCCTGTTCATTCAATACAAATAAAAATACAGTTTTATTGAAAAGTTTGTATTCACAGATTGAGCAGCGTCTTCAAAATCTGTAGCTGAACTGCGCATTTGCTCAAAGCCCGTGTCACAATTTGATTATATCGCTTTACTCACCGAGAGAATAAGCTGTCTCTTCTTTTGTGTTTTGTTCTTCGTTTTTTTGGTATTTTCCATTTCGCAATTTCAGCAACATAATTTGCTTAAAGACCGAATTAACCGTTCATTTCGTTCTCGGATAATTTGTAAATTCTCAAATCGCGAAATGGTTATTTTTTTATTCTCGGTGATTGTGCGAATCCTGACTGAGTGTAACATATACACCAGTGGTATTTATTGTGTGTAATTGTCGGTCTTGTCTAATAACGTTCATATTATAAAAAAGAAAATGCATGAGGAACACCCTACACTATCTTGTGGGCGTGACCTATATGAGAAATAATAATAATAAAAGACAATATGTGGTTAATATGAATAGCATGCGCATTTTAATATTCAGAACAGCTGTTTATTCATAATCTGGATATACTGTCTAAATCTTTATATTGTATAATTATTGTATCCATATTTATAAATGTGTTCAGTTAAACATATTGTTATTGCTCCTCTAAAATAAAAATATTAGGTCTGACATTTAAAGTACAAAACTGAATTATTGTTTAAAAAAAATCTGAAATTCAAGTAAAATGTCTAGGATGTGGCAGGTGGGGATTTTTGACTATGGAAGCGGTTTCCCTTTAGTAGAACTTCAATAGGGTGTATTTGTTGAAATCAAGTTATCTATTGCCACATGCTTATTTTCTTTCTTTGGTATCACATCCTGTGTACTGTAGGCCCACTTGTGCAATTTTCCCACTGAATATATAAACAACATTGTTCTATTCTGTTCAATTCTAATACCGGTTACATTTGATGAAGCTGAACATACTGAACTTGTTCAAAGAATCCATGTCCACTCTGGACTCATTTGAGCCAACACTATTGAAAATAACTGGAAGCAAAAATCTGTCAACTTGAAGAGGTTGAAACTTACAGCATCTTGGCAGTTTTAAGAGGCTTGGAAACCAATGTAATACTATGACACTGACCTAATTTTAATCCATAGTGATCGATCCATGTAGGGATCTGCTCAAATTCTGGGATTCTCAAAGAATGAGAAACTGAAACTCAGATCAACCCTGTTCATTTTCAAATATAAATGCAGGATTTCTCAAATTTTATTGCCTTCCCACCTAGGTGGAAATCGGAAACAAAACCTGGGTAAATTGGTGCAATAAACAGGGAATGTGGAGTTTGATCACCAAGGAGCATTTATTCAAGCTGAATAAATGCACAGCTCTAGGTTCAATTGAATTGCACGAACCCCTTTGCTTGGTAAAGTCAGAAGTCTTGCAGCCAGATGTTCCGTGACACGAGTTTGAGCTTTAAGCAATGATTGGGGTTGTCACACAGAACCCTTGTTCCTAGAATATTTGTTTCTGCAATTATTTCTTTCACCCTGAAGTTTGTTTTTGTCCACAAACAGAAAATATCCATTTGGAATTTCTCTTGGACAGTTTTACTATATTGGATAGACTAGTTAAATTTTGCTTAGTGTTGATTTTACAGTCCTAATTAAAGCCCCTGCAAATATTTGCCTGTACAGCCCAGAAGCTCCTATTGATAGCTTAGTTACATGCATCCATTCAGTTACAAGATTAAAGAGGAGGAGCAGAAAGATACATTGCATACAAGGGGTCAACATAGTAGGAATGTATAAAAGGTCTGTGCAACATTAACTAGCAAAAAGTGGAGTTGGAAGTTGCACCATGCAGCAGTTTGAACCAGGTACAGCAACATTTCTACCTAGACAGAACCAAATTGGAAGGTAGTGTTCAAGAAGTCCTCTGCAGACTGCCAAGGGATCACTGCTGAAGAGCACCATTTTATTTGAAGTCCAAGTTCCTCTCAGATGTCATTAGATAATGTTTAACCCCCCCCCCCCCCCCCCCCAAAAAAAAAAAAAAAAAAAAAACACACCACACCCTAACCAGGGGTACTGGAGTAGTCAGTTAGTGGCTATGCAGAATACTCCAAACTTAGCCCAGCTTTAGAAGTAATTCTCACTACAATTAATGCTAAGTGTAATTTCCTAAACCAAGTGATAGAAGCCCTGTACCACTCCTGGTATGCAAGGCAAGTTAATTCTAGCAGAAAGATTTGATGCCCTGAAAACCCCAAATACACTCAGCTTAGAAATCTTACTCTGTGGCAGAATTCAGACAGACCAGGAGGTTCTTTATGTAGTCATTTTTATTTTACAACATACAAGAAATCAGAATTGCTGTGCTGTAGTGCTGCTGGAAACAGCGCCAACTGCTGTGTGCATTTCAGTGGGGGCAGGAATGAGAAGCTCACTGCTGGACGTGGAGCAGAGTCCACGACGATGCCACATGCACATAATAGCCAGAGATCCCAGGAGAGCCATAAGCAGCAGGGGAGCAGCCAGGATAGGCAGCCAGGCCAGAACCTGCTGGGGCTCTGGGGGAGGAGAGAGCAGGAGGAAGGAGTTAGGAACAGAAAGGACTGCCAATGCAACCACTGCACAGTGCCCAGGAGCAGTTTCAATGAAGGTCTGTTACTTTAGGACCTGCAGTGGTTTGTTCCACTACTAGAAAACATTAAAGTGATCAGTTTCCTAGGGTAAATTGACAGAAGTTATACAATTCAGGTGAAGGAAACATGACTGCAAGGGAACCTGTACAGTTTTTTAAAAAAAAGTGAAAAGGCTAACACCATGCAAGTCAAGTGTACACTGGATTAGAGACTGCAGGCTGAACTCACCCTCCAGTGACAGAGCAGGGCTCCTCTGGTAGAATTCCTGGCTTCCAGCAGACAGCTCCTCAGGAAGGATCCTCAGGGGTCCCAGCACTGCAGTGTGTCTCAGCCCCTCCTCAGCTGCTCAGGAGAAAGGGAGCTTGGTTAGAAACAGGCCCTGATGCTTTACAGCAAGGCCTCATGCAGTACCAGTCACGAGAACAGGCTGAAGGAGTGCCGGTTAAGAACAACCCAAGAGACAATTGTGGCCTATAGGTCACCAAGCAAAGTATCAGCAAGACAAAGCACTTGCTCCAGTTGGGAGAGGGGTGCAGCACAACTCATCCCATTTGATGCATACTTTGGCTGCCCCTGTTTTAGGCAAACCATTTCACAGCAAGTTACCCCTCAACTACCTCCATCTAATCTAAAAGCACAATTAAATACCTGTGTCCCTCCTCTTCCTCAGACTGCAGTTGGAGGTACAGCAGCTGCACACAGAGCTCCGACCAGGGTTATCCAGGAGCTCCCAGCTGGAACACAAGAGCAAGACACTGCAACAATTCCACTTGATAGAGCATTACAAGTTTCCTTATTTGTACACCCAGTACAGGAAGGTAAAAATGCAGGAGTGAACAGTATGCACAGGTGCCACAATATACTCGGGTTTGTTTAGGGTGCACAAGTGGTTCCTCAAGGCAGGGTTTCCACCAACAACCCTGGTCCTGAGTGACCCCTGTCTGCCAATTCAGACACATTAATTACTCTAATTGAACTAATTACATTTAATTGGTCTCATTTTAGTTGAGAATCAAGTAACCCCTAAACTTATCTGGAAATTCTCCTGGTGTTTAGAAGCAGAATTAAAGCCCAATTATGAATTCAATTAAGTAATTGAACCAGATGCAGGTGTCCCCCAGGATTGGGAAACCCTGCTACAGGGGCAGGCACACACCTCATTGCCCCCTCAGTTGCCAACAGCCATGAAAACATTACAATAAGTCTCCACACAACTAAGGAGGCACAGAACTGATTGTGCAGATTAAGAAACTAGTCCTGGGTCACTGGACCTCACAGCCATGCACTCCCCTTGTACAGAGAGCAGCCTCAGCAGGGTCCAGTCCTTACCTCCTGGTTCTCTGGTTGAATGAACAGGCTTTCTTAGTGGGGTCACTGAGCTGGGCAGGGTCCCAGGCCAGTAACCGGCAATGGATGTAGACCTAGAAAAGAAACATTAAAGAATGAAGTCAGGAGACAAAATTGCCCTAGAACTGCCACCATCTTAGCAGCTCCGGAGTGTACTTGCAAGAGCATTACACACGCTACGAGCACAGCATCAGATATGCACCACAAAAACACCAAGTATAAAATCTTGGTAACTAGCAGACCTGTACCCTCCAACAGAATCCACCTTAACCCAGATACTCACATCTGTATTCCATTGTGTAAACTTGAAGGCCTGGACAACCAGACGGATCTCAGAGGTCTGGACTCTTGGCAGAAACCTGGAGTTACCAGTCTGTCCATCTACAAAGCATCTGCAGGGAGAAACCATGCACTGAGCAGGAGTGGCTCACCAGGACTAGAGAAATCAGACAGCCACCGGAAGGTAGTGAGCAAGAGCTTCATGTTCCAGTGAAACTTGCTGTACAGATTAGTCCAACCCCAGTCGTTTGCACAAGTGAAACATTTGAACTTCAAGCAACTGGTTTCATAGACCCCGGTTAACACTAATCATGGTGTTCATTCTCCCTAAAATGAAGATTAGAGTTTGTGAACCAATTACAAAGCTACATACAAACCAGTCCACTTACCTACACTATGCCTTCACAGCAAAGGCATTAGTTCAACTGAGCTTTTGCCATGTTCACAAAGCTGACCATTCAACACCCCTTAAACCCAAGCAGGACTACTGTGCTCCCAAGTGCTAAACATTCCGGTTTAAAATAGTGTCTTTACAGCTTGCAGCTAATATCTACCCATGGTTGGTGATGAGCGGGTAGGTCTGGCTTGAAGGGCTCAGCTCTGGAGTGCTTGCAGCAACACACGCTTCCATGTAGACCATCAGCGGCATGTGGAATTGCTGCTTCACTGCAGCTGCAATGAAGATGGGGGACCCCAGGAAGAATAGACTGGAGGTGCGTGGGGCTGAGAAGTCATCTGGAGATGAAGGAGGGGAGCATGAGAACAGCAACCCACCCAAGTCATCTCGTTAGCCAGGACAGAGCAGCACCAGAGGAATTAGCCAAAACATTCTCTACTTGACTGGAGGAAGTGACCCAAACACCACAGGCTGCTCCCCCTGCCAGGTTAGGGTTGCACTGGACACCTAAGCCAATAGATCAAGTGTACACTGCAGGACAGCAAACTCACCATTCATAATCCCCATGGTAAACTCCAGCTTCCCAAACCCAGAGGCATCCCCAAGTGCAGGGTTATACATTGGAGGAGTCCAGCCAGCAGGTCTGAAGACAACACAGGTAGAAAGCTTTGGTTAGAGCAGCAACACATCAGGACAGTTAGCATTCAGCAGGAGACACTGAACTGGAGAAAATTTGTTGGCAATAGTTAATGGAAACTTACTCCTGCTGCCTTTGCAAGAAGTTAATTGGTTCAGCAACCCTAACACAGTAAATGACTACTTTTGCCAAGGCTACTGTATTCAGTGCCATAAACTGGGTTTAAAATAGTGACCATTAAAAAAAACTCCACAGTAAAGTACATAAACTGACAAAGTATTACTTGGAAAATTTAGTTCTCAAATGAAAAACTCCACAAATTAGATACTGTTAAGTCAAGTGTCAGACAGGATGCATGATGATGCTTGAATGAACAGCCCAGAGGCTTGGAACACCTCCTTACAGCATGTTTAAGCCAAGACCAACACTCACCTGGTATAGGTGCACACAATAGCCTGATTGAAGGGAGTCTGGTAGAAGCCACCCTGGGTGGGCTTGTAGGTCAGCACATTCATGTAACTGGTAACGTTGGCAGTAACCTGGGCAAGGCATGGATAAATGTCAGTGCTGAAAACAGATTTAAAACACTTGATATGCAGTTCAAGAGTAAGGCACAGCTCCATCAGTTAGCCTTTACAAGACTGGGGTCACGGCACACACTGCATGTCAACAGCATAAAGCCAAGGCAATGCATTTAGTTTGTCCAAAAGTGCAAATAGTAATTTCCTTTACAGCTGTCAATACAACCTTTGTATTGCTTAGTCATGTAGCGCATCAAACATTTTTAAACAACTATTACCAATATTGCAGAAAAAGCTGCAGGAAGTCATCCTAGTACAATGGGTATATTTATACAAGCATGCACAAATCAATACGGTGCAGTGCAATTTGAGCTCGAACGCTTACGTGACCCCAACACGCAAGCCGTTAGAAGCCACTTACCATGCGCATAAAGCGGCAGTCCAGCAGGCCGTACTGGAACACCACCATGTTATTACCGGCGCTGCTGCTGGATGGAGGGCAGGTTCCCAGCAGGAGGCCACTCGGGTCCAGAGGCAACGCCGGCCGAAAATAATCCAACAACACCCTCACAGCCACCGAGTCCACGCCGCAGGCTGTACTCACAGCTACAGGGGAAACGGGTTCAGAATAAAGCGGAACACGCAACTCCTTTATTTTAGGTATTACGGAATTCAAGAATTAATTTTGTAACTACGAATTACCTTTAAAAAATTACCAAGTACGCTCTACTAAGTGTTGCACAAGAGGACATCACTGTCTGGATATCAGTAAAACGAGTCTGTTAACACACCAACATCATGCACCGATACAGTCAGTGCTACCAAAACATAAGGCACAAAACACACTAACCCCCCGAGTAGCCCACATTACCTTCCTGCGGTGCAGCAAACGGTACACAGCAAAGCGCAAGAACCACACATTTCCACAACGACACCATCTTCCAAACCAACAGTTACCTACCAAACACTACCGTCCAGGTGCTTTTCTAGTGACATTAATTAGAGTCATTTGGTAATTAACACTGAGTGGCCCACTGATACAGGTGTGACGAGCCTGCGTATATCACGCACATTTCAGAGAAAAAATACTCAACAGTTAACATCAATTAAAAAAATGGACAGACCTTGTTGCCTTGCTAACACTCCAGGTTTCGTTGCACCGGCTACGCGTGAGTTCAAATTTAACTTAGTTATACAGCGCAACTATTGTGTGATGCGCCTATGGCAAACCACCTGTGCCAGAAACGCATTGACACAACGCGTAACTGATTTTGCCAACGCGTTGTGAAAGTGACCAATGAAAACCAGGGTTATGGTAATAACCTAACGTTCGTCACCTTCCCTACCTACAAAATAAGAAATAACTTGATTGGCTCATTAGAGTGACAGAGTACATCTACAAAATATGCTTTGCTCCCCATTGGCTCCTTATGATACAGGTCAAAAAACCGTATGGCCCTTTTGGCATTTAATGTTGTTTTTGTAACGCGTAAAATTTATCAGGCTGTTCTTTACTCATTTATAAATAACGGTTCCCTGAAAGAGAATGATAACTATTACCGAATGGGAAAGAGCCCTCTGTGACCGTCAATCACTGAGCATATATAAAAAAGCTGCCCTATCAGGACCCTGCTGTGAGGAGGTAGTCCCTCCCATCTCCTGCTGAAGAGGGACGTCCTCACAGTAACATATTGCCATTTTCTTTCGAAATCAGAGTTCAGCTGGGGACACAACCTTGAAGGGTAATGGTTGTCATTCTCCTTCAGGGAACAAGGGTTATGTTAATAACCTAATGTTGCCTTTCAATGGAATGACAACCGTTACCGAATGGGAAGCTATACCAAAGCTGTCGTGGCTCCAGATTACCGACAGTACAGCCTCACGGCGATAGCAACAGTGCCCACATGACGCCTAAGGGCATGCCGTCTGCAACACCCTAGAGCCCAGAGAGGGTCTCGCTCAGTTTGCCACATCAAGGCGGTTGAAACACGCAAATGCCTGACTACCTGTCCACGTAGCAGCATTGCATAGCTCATCTAAGGAGACGCCATGAAGGAAAGCCCACGAAGTTGCTTGGCCCCTGGTAGAATGGGCTGTAATGTCCCCCGGCAAGGGGGAGTCCGTCTGTTCATACGCCAAGCGTATCGCATCTGCCACCCAGTGCGCTAGACGTTGCTTTGATAGGGCCTGACCTCTAGAACGGGACCCATAGCAGACAAACAGCTGATTGTCTCCAGGACGCCGTCCTATGCAGGTTACAACTCAGAGCCCGAACTGGCCAGAGCATGTGCTGTCTACGGTCCTCCTCTGACTCGTGCGGGGGAGGTCTGAAAGTTTCCAAAACCACTGGTTGGTTAATATGGAATGAAGATACCACCTTTGGCAGAAAGGCTGGATCTGTTCTTAGTGTTACCCGCGAGTCATTTCCAGTGAAAACCATACACATGTCATCGATGGACAGCCTCTGAAGCTCACTTACTCATCTGGCAGAGGTAATGGCTAATAAAAACACCACCTTCAAGGAAACAGGGCGCAGTTCTGCTGACACCATGGGCTCGAATGGGGGACCCCATACTTTTCATGGGAGGACGAAGCCTCCGAGCCCCTTTAAGAAATTCCACTGCCAGGAAATGTGCCACAGGGGACACCGAGTCAATTTTGTTGTGGCACACTGACAGGTATACCTTCAAAGTGGACGCTGAGTTCTCCTGCGTCAAACAGATGTTATAAGAAGGTTAATATCGTCTCAATAGGGCAAGTCACAAGATCGTGACATTCGGCAACGCAACAGTCTTGAAAATCTTTCCACTTGTATGAGTACTGGGCTCTAGTGCTCGGCGCCCTAGCAGACTCTAATGTTTCTACAACTGCATCTGGCAAACCTCGTCTGAATAGACGGCTCCGTTCAACAGCTATACCCAGAGTTGGAGCTGGGCTGGGTTCGGGTGCCATAGTAGTCCCTCCGCTTGGCTCAGGAGGTCCTTGCGCAGCGGGAGCTGCCACGGTTGACCCGACAACATATCGGAGAGGAGAGCAAACCAGGGGTGTCTCGGCCATCTGGGTGCAACCAGCAGAACCTGTGCTCTCTCCACCCTATTCCTCTCTAGTGTCAGGAGTATTAATGGTAGCGCAGGGAACACATGCAAAAGCCCCTGTGGCCAGGGGTGAGCTAGCCCGTCTACTCCCTGGGGGCCCCGTCTCTCTCCATGGAGAACCATAGGGGGCAACGAGTGGACTCGGCTGTGGCAAAGAAGTCGACCCGTGCAGTACGGAACCTCTCCCAAATCTGTTGAACCACTTGGGTGTGCAGTCTCCATTCCAAGCTGTCTGGAGTTCTTCTGGACAGGAGGTCTGCCGCCATGTTGTCCACAACGGGGAGGTGAACTGCCCTGAAGGAACACAAGTTTCTGTGCATCCATGACAGGAGTCTGTGCGCTGCGTGGTGAAGGCCCAGCGATCGCAGGCCGCCTTGGTGGTTTATGTAGGCTACCACTGTGGTATTGTCCATCCTGACCAGCACATGTTTGTGCGGTAATTGCTGGTGAAAATCAGATAACGCCAGGTTCACTGCTTGCAGCTCTTGGTCATTTATGTGCGCTTGCTGCCAATGACCCTTCCACTGACCTCTTATTCCTCTCCCATTCCAGCCCAGGCTGGAGGCGTCTGTAGTGACCACTTCCCTTCTGTGAGAGGATCCGAGGGGAGATCCGAGGCGCAGATTGCCAGGATGGAGCCACCACTCCAGTGTCTTCCGGCATTGTCTAGACACTCGAACCAGCCGGTACCAATCTTGGACCGGGTGCACATTGAACGTATTTACCTAGGTTTGAAGTGGGCACATTCTCAGCAGCCCTAGTGGAAGGATTCTCGAGGTGGCTGCCATCAGCCCCAACAACCTTTGACATATTTTGACCTGTAGGAGTGCATCCTCTCTGAATAGGGAGAGTGTGGCCTCCAACGACCGAATCCTGTCTTCTGACAGTGAGGCAAGCATGCTTAGAGTTCACTTTGATCCCCAGGAACACTGTGGACTGAGAAGGTAAGAAGTTGCTCTTCTGTTGATGTATAGAGAGCCTTAAGCTCTTCACATGATCTATGACCTGTTTTGTGTGTGCCTCTGCGCGCACTTTGGAATGTGCGCAAACTAGCCAATCGTCCAGATAGTTCAGGATCCGAATACCCCGCAGCCTGAATGGAGCCAGTGCTGCATCCATGCACTTTGAAAATGTGCAGGCCACCAGTGAGAGGCCAAATGGCAGCACGCAGAATTTGTACGCATTGCCTTGAAAGGCGAAGCGCAGATATTTTCTGTGCGCGGGACGGATCGGAACATGGAAGTAGGCGTCTTGCTGGTCGATCTATGTGAACCAGTCGCCCGGCTGGACGGACTGGTGGATATGCTGTGCTGTCAACATATTGAACTTCCTCTGTTTGAGGAACAAGTTGAGGACCCTGAGGTCCAGAATTGGTCTGAAACCGTCGTCCCTTGGCTTGCGTCAGCCACAAATGCAGGCAAGCAGCCACCATCATCCTTGCTACCATCTGGAGCTCCCCTATGTCTGCCTCTGTGAATCTTTCCTGCAGCCTCTCTGTTAACTGGGTTTGATAGAGCACCAGTATAGCCATGGTGTTCGCTGCTTTGACTGACAGCGCTGCCGATGCGTACGCCTTCTTCAGCATAGCATCCGTTATCCTTATCCCCCTTGGTGAAGGTGGAACCTTGCACCAATACCGTGACCGTGTCCCCGATAGTGGGGAATGGGCCTAGGCCCGCTTCTTGGGCAACTGCAATGTGCAACAGAGACTCTGCTGTTCTGGAGGCTGAGGGTGCAGAAGCTGGGTTGCTGCAGGAGGAGCACACCAATTCCAGGAAGTCCTGGCATAAAGGGAGGGCTTGCTGTGGGTGCCCTTTTTGCTGGAGGAAGCGGTTCCCCTTTCCCTCCTGTTCTGCCAGCCAGGGAACGTTCGTGGCTGCAGCTGCATTAGTGTCCGGAACTCTTCCCTCTGCGACACATGCGGCAGGGGCGGTAAGGAGCCCCTCTCTGTGACCTGCCCGATGGAAGTGGCTGGGTCCGAGACGTCTTACCTTGATGCCTCGAAGGACAACTCGTCTGGGCTAGGAGGTCTAGGTAGTGGGGATGGGGAACGAGACTGTGGAAGTTGGGGCTGCCCGGTGGTAGGGGGCAGTCTGCCCTGCGACTTCAGTAGGATCTCCAGCACAGTCTGCTGAGCCCTCACAGTCACCGCCAACTCCTGGAAGTGCCGCTCAGCTGAACAACTGTGATGGTGAACGTCTGTGCCTGCACGGGGAAGGAGAGCTGTACCTGCGTGGTGACCACCTGTCCCCTGGTGAGTGCCCCCTCGAGCGGTACTGCCTAGGTGGTGACCATCCCGCCTCCCCTGAGAGGTGCCTGAGCCTCTGTACCGGTGGTGTAGAAGGGGTGACGCAGGTGTGTGGGAGAGCTCTCTGGTCACTGTAGCGGGGATTGGGGGGGGGGGGGGGTCCTAGAGGACCTCTGCGGAGGACCTTGGACCACTGATCTCATTCTCCCATGGCTCAGGGAGAGAGATTCTGCTGGGGAGAGAGCTGCTCTCCTGCACTTAGTTCTCTTGGAGAACTTTCTGCATGGAGAGCAGTCCAACTCACCCACCAGTGCTTTGGCCGCATGGTCTGGCTCTAAGCATCTGGAGCAGGACTGGTGGTCATCCTGTTTGGGCAGCTTCGCCGCGCGCTGGTCGCACTGGTGGAAACCAGCGGAGGACTCAGTTGACTGCACAGACATGGCCTCGTGGGCGTGGCTGCTGTGCTTAGTGCCGATGGGTAGCGCGGTCCGTGCCGGGCTGTAGACGGCTCTGAAGCTGTTCACTGGTGCCGAATCAGTCGGTGCCGGGATTGGCGTCGAGGAAAGCGCTGAGTCAATCGATGCCGAGGTCGGTGCCGGGCTGTAGACGGCTCCGAAGAAGTTCACCGGTGCTGGGATCAACGCCGAGGAGAGCGCTGTCGGTGCTGAGTGTTCGGTGCCGAGTCAGTTGGTGCTGAGTCAATCGGTGATGAGGTCGGTGCCGATGGGTAGCACTCTGAAGCTGTTCACCGGTGCCAAGTCAATCGGTGCCGGGATCGGCACCGAGGAAAGCATTGTTGGTGCCGAGGTTGGTGCCGATGGTGGCCGTGGTCGGCGCCAGGCTGTAGGTGACGCCGAAGATGGTTACATCGGTGTCGAGTCAATCGGGGCTGGGTAGGCGCTGTTCCAAGCCTGAGGTCAGCGGGAGAACCGCGGTCGATGTCGGGCTATGCAGCCAATTCAGTCGCCGTGATCATCGAGGGCAAGCGCAGCCACACCATGTGAGCCCGAGGCTTGAGAGGGGCGCTAGGCCTGAGTTTTTTTTTTTTTTCGGTCGCTGTGGCCGATTAAATCGGTGTAGAGGACGACACCGCGAGCCCGCGGGGTCTCCTTACAGCACCAGAACAGCTACCAACACGGTATCTGAAACTACACAAGATCTTGTGTAGTAGAAAAGAATAATGGCCGCTCACCAATCTCACAAGAGGGGTCGAAACTAGCTCTAGTCAGTAAACTGATGGGAGAATCAGGCAAGAGCACTCTTAATAATGCTCAAAAGCGTGATTTTACCATGGATGTCAAGAAAATTGAACGTATAAACCAACAATTCGGCCAAATTCGAACAAGAAAGCACGAAGCAATCTGTGACCTGTCTCAGTGAAGTGAGAGAGAAAATGGCGATATGTTACTGTGAGGACATCCCTCTTCAGCAGCAGGTGGGAGGGACTTCCACCTCACAGGTGGGTCCTGATAGGGCAGCTTTTTTATATATGATCAGTGATTGATGATCAGAGATGCTCTTCCCATTCGGTGATGGTTGTCATTCCATTGAAAGGGAACTCTGCTTGAAATAATAAGCCTGAGGCAGTCGGTTCATATTGTGAAGGTATAAAAATGGTTTATTTTTCAAATGGTACAACCTCTAACCATAATATACTGCTAACAAATAATGTTAAATTTAAAATCAGAGTTATCTGAATTGCACAAAATTAAAATGTTTAATTAAAAAAAAAGAAAATTACTGTATTTGCTTTCTGAAATTGCCATATGCACCTGCCTGTGTTAACAGAGATCGCTAAAGTATGTTTCTACATTCTACAGTGGTTGCAATCCAGAGGGACAAGGGACTAAGACTAAGTGATGTTTAAAAAAAAAAAAAAAAAAAAAAACCCTAGTGCCTACAATTAAGCAACATATTTAATGTAAAGAAAATGTTAGTCACACATTGATCTAATTTATCTAAACAATTAAAACAGTTAAAACTACTTCAGCTGCAACAATCCCATATTACTGAAGAGGCAGAACAAAACAAGTCAGTTTATTACAGGTGGACTATCAATACAAAGAAAGCTTTTTTTTTTCTTATTGGAATTTTTTCATAGTTTTCAAAGATTTTGTTTAAATGCTTTAAGTGAAGAATACGTTTAGCCGATATGACTATTAATGGCAAGCAAATTTAATATAAAAACCATATTACTGCCCTCATAAATATTATTGGTTAATGTAAAGTTATTTTCAAGTCAAGTGAAGTGGTGTTTGGTATCCATTAGGAAAAGTTAATTAACTTGATTAAAAACACATTTTTGTGGTGTGCTGGTGGAGTCTTGCAGTCACGGGAGGGGAGGGTAATGTCCTGGATGTGCCAAGTTGTCGTTCTTTGTTGGAGATTCCACAGGGCGCATTCCATTGACTCTGGCACTCCTGCTGGTTAGGCAGTCAATCGACAGTCAACACCCACCACGATACAGTGGACCCTGCTGGCACGGTGCCTGCTGAGCTCAGGGTTGACAGGCAATTGGCTTGGCTGTGGGATCAGAGGAACTTCAGCTCTCCTGAGCCGAGTGGGGAATTGTTGCCGTGAGGGAACATAGCTGGACCATCTAAATTGGAGGAATAATTAGGCACTAAATTTAAATTAGGTCAGCCTACCAAGATTGCTGGATTAGTGCATCTTGCTAATTATTTTAAATAAACATGCACACTCACCCAACATTTCAAATTGATGCAACATCTCCCTTTTATCACTGGAAGAAAAAGAGTCATTTCAATTTAACTGAAGAGGAGAGTGGCGAAGTACTTCTGCTGTCTACAGCCCCAAAAGATATCGAGGCACATATTGAACAGAATACGATATGAAACTACAATATTATCCTTAATTAGCAACGGATTTGTAATGAATCAGCATCTCAGCCCATTGAATTAAACATTAAGTAAAAATGCACTAGCCATCTTTACGAGCAAACGATATTCTGATTTGCTCAGAGATGTTTCAGAGTAAATGAATGTACTAAACAATGGCAAGTGATCCTGCCACCGAACTTAATTAAATGGTAGGAAGATGGGTTTAAATGTTTTGATGAATATCGTAAAAAAAAACACCTTCATTTGGCCAGCAACAGTACAGAAAATGTGTGCCATTCTGGAGCCCTGGCACAGATGGAAATCCTCCTGTGTGATAGCCACTTCGATGTGTAATCCACAGGCACAGCATGGGCGGTGCAGAGAAGGGTGCTTCAATGAGGTACCTTAATGCACAGAAGGAAGGGCTTACTGGCATAAAATTAAAAAGACATACTGTACCTTTACCCACTCCACCTTGGGATTCCTCAGACAGCATGTCCTTTGCAGCCTTGTAGACCATCCTGGTCTATAGGTAGAAGAAGACTGACCCAGTGTCCTGTTCCCTGGATCAGGGATCTTTTGTGTCTGCTTCAACTGAAAGGTCGTGGCTGGTCTTCGATGGGGATTCCACAGAGAGCATCACACTGATTTGGGAGGCAAAACCGTCCAGGACTGTGTCTCCTCATGATGACACTTGCAGGGGTGACTGTTGTCCTGCAGTTACTGGAGTAACGAGAACATTGGTCTTTGTAGTGTTAGTGAGTAGAGCCACAGTGCCACCTACTGACAGTAAGTTATTGTGCCTCTGTGTCTGTAAAATTGATGATAAAATGAACACCCCAACACTTTGGAAAGCACACAGCTAATTTAAACACCAGCCTCTATTACTTCATCAGTGCTTCCTTACTGCAGAACAGTCACGTGAGCCTGTCACTGTGATAGGTGCCTATGGGTGTGTGTCTGTCTGTGCTGCTACTGTACATCTGTTTTAGGTCTGTGTGTGTTTCACTAGGAGTGTGTGTCAAGATGTGTACCTCATTACTACTGCTTATCAGCTTTTGTGTGTGTATAATTATTAACCTGATTAATATATCACTGTGTACTTATATATATATATATATATATATATATATATATATATATATATATATATATATATATAGTGACCAGTCTGGCTGTAGTTTTGGGTTCGTGCCCCTTTAAAAATGTGACCCAGAAATAAAAACTTTGTTTTTTTAGCGCTGAGGCGCACTTTAATTCAAAATACCAATAAAACAAACAAAAACAAACAAAACCACAGCTCCCTGGGAGCACTTACTAAACCTATGCAGGTCCCTGACTAATGCACAGGGCAGCTAAGCTGTTTAGAAACAAAACACCCTTTTAAACCAAACGTAGGTTTCCCTTTGTAGTTGCACACAGCCACAAACAAGCTCTTCACCCTACAGCCACACGCCCCTGAACAAACCGGCTGCGCTCTTTAAATACCCAGCACCTGGTTCTAATTTACAATTACCTCCAGGTGCAGGGGATAATTACCAATTAACAAATAATACAATTAATTAATCAGAAGCATTAAACTTGTTAAATAACTTAATGTAATGTATATATGTATGTGTGTGTGTGTGTGTGTGTGTGTGTGTGTGTGTGTGTGTGTGTGTGTGTATATATATATATATATATATATATATATATATATATATATATAATTTTACTGTAATACAGACACTTTTTGGGACCCAAATGCTACACAACTCATTGTTTGAGTTATCTTTTCTTCACAGAACCGAGTCAAAACTTTATCCAAAGGTAAAGTGCCTCCTTTACAGCGAGTGGAAAATAAATTGTAGCTACTGCAATTACAAGTGAATTAAAAGTACTTGAAGCATGTAACAAAATAGCTAGGAGATGAGCTTCATCAAGTTCTGTCGTGTGGTCTTCATCATCATAATAAGTAATAACATGTAAAATTTGCATTATTCATACCTGTATTCCAGTAATCGACAATGGACAGAGTTCTTCAGAGGGTGACGGGGTCCAAGGAGCTTCTGCTGAAGCCCTCCCCCGAAGCTGCCAGTGTCTCAGCCGCCATTAAGACGGGCACTGTCCGTTTCACAGTCAGGACGGCAGAAGAGGTCCGGAGGGATGCGGTGGCCCACGTCATGTCGGAGGGAGGCGACCCCGGGAACACCATGCTGGTACTCGCCCAGAGTACCATGCAGTTCGGTAAGTACCGGGGTCAAACCTTCCGGTGGCTCCTGGGCAACGACGTGGGCTACGCCGTGTCTCTGGTGGCCAGTCACCAGAGGGAGCGGGAGGGAGACAGCTCCACGTCACCCCTCATGGCCAACAAGGACGCACTTACCAGCTACACCTGTGCTTTGCCTGACTTTACCTCGGCTGTCAGGGACCGGAGAACACAGGACGTAGCCTGGCTGCGCTCCTCCCAGCCTGGTCAGGAGGACCTGCGCCTTGTGGCCTTCGGAGTGCTCAAGGACGTCACCTGGAGGGACCTGTACGAGGCTACGGACAAGGAGAGGGTTTGTATAGAATAATGATTTTTTTATTTTTATTATGTCACCAAAAACTACAAATAGACACACACACATAACACTCTGTGTATTATGTCTCGTAGGTACGTCAAATGGATCCGGCGGCAGACACCTCGACCTGGAACGCAGATGGAGGCGCTCCAGAAATACTTTCTGCGGCGAGACCAGGAGGCCCAGACCCAGGCCCAGCCGCAGGCCCAGGCCCAGGCCCAGACCCTGACCCTGACCCTTCTCGCACGACCTGGGACCTCAGCGCCATCCCCGACTCCTGTGCTCTCGTCGCCGCCACCACCGAACGCCCGCCATCTCCGTTCGGACACGCTAGAGGTCGGGTCTCCTGCACCTTCAGCTCGAGGAAAGTATAATGCTTATTTTGCTGTACACCAAGACCGGGCAGCTCACGAAGGAAGACGTGACACTGCCGGTCTACCGCTGCGCGCACGGGTCCACTTCCTTGGAGTCTTTCCATCTTCACCTCAACCGCTTCATCCCAGGTATCCCAGGACCAACAATATGCAAAGTGTATCGTGTCCTTTTGGCGGTCGTGTCGTGGGAGCCCATTCGGAGTGTGTTTTCATTACCGGAGTGTCCGTTTTTCTTGTGTTTTTCAGGTACCAGTGCAATGCACTTTCAGGCGTACCTGCTGGAGGGGCTGTTGAGGTGGAATGAGGACCGCGGCGCAGCTGCAGTGGAGGGCCCGGGACAGATCCTGCACAGCTACAGTGGCTCCCTGCAGCATGCCCTCACCGATTGAGCCAGAAGCTGCTCGGCTGCAATCTAAGGATTTCACCAAGCCTGGAGAGTATACAGGTATGTAACAGCATTTACTTGTTAAGCATTTACTGCTTGTCAACTGCTTGCAACTGTAACTACGAAAACACTACAGCTGCTTACACTTTTTTTGGTTTTGTTTTCTTTCTGTATCTGCAGAAGAGCTCATCGGGGTTGAGTACCTGTACTCTCAAACAGGCTTCTTGCTGCAGGCCGTTGACTTGGACCCGGACGCTCCGGACGAGGCTGCAGACGAGGACCCGGACGTCGAGGACGAGGGGTTTGAGGATGACACGGGCGAACAAGTCGAGGACCCCACCATCCCCGGCCTCATTGACCCGCTGGCAGTGCCGTCCGCGCCCCGAGTCTCGGTCGCTCCGGTCCCGTCGGCAGTCCAGTCCGGTCCAGTTGACGTTTTGTAGACTGCGTCACCCCGGAAACGCCAGCGCTCGGCGCAGGGAGTCTCCTCAGGCTCTCGCTCCTACAGGTTCAGCTGTGAGAGATCCTGAGGTGATGCAGAAGGCGTAGATGTTCGTCTCCCTTTCTGTGTACTGTTACACATAAGCCACAATCTACGCTAACACGGCTCTAAGTTTGGTTTTCTTTCTGTGTTTTCAGGAGTCGTGTGGACCCGATGGTGCCCCCAGGTACCAGCACGTCCAGCTCCTGGCCGGCAGTCTGGTGAGCCTGCGTGAGTTGGCCTGTCTGACGGAGGAGAAAGTAGATGAGCTCATGGAGCTGTGGTGTCTCCTCCCCGAAGGAGATAAGCAGCGCCTCGTCTACCCTGCCCGTCACCAGGACAGGCTGATTCAGGGGCGATTTAAGGCCACGAAGAGCGCAAGCTCTTTCACCCCGGGCACGGACAGCCTGAAACGGTAATTTTGTATATTTTTTAATCTCATTACAATAGTAACCAACAAACAAACCCATAAAATGTAAACATGTTCATATTGCTACTAAAACTTTTTTTATTACTATTATTTATTTATTAATTTTTTTGCTTGTTTGCGGGTGCCTGCTCGGACAGCGCTCGGGACCTGCCCAGTGGCCGCAGACGAGCCGGGTCGTAGAGGCCGTTTGCATCCAGCTCTGCCGCCTCCATCCGTCCTCCACCAGGTCTGCAGGTGCGAGGACTTCCCGGTGGGCGGCTGTCCTCGGACTACGTCCAAGTCCGAGAGCTGGTGCTGGGCAACCCGAGGCTGATGGAGAAGACCACCCTCCAGCTGTTCGAGTTGAACCAGCACACCCTGTCTCAGTGGTAAGGTTCGGCTCTTGTCTGGATACTCATGACATTACACCACAAAGCATAATGGCGACATGTGCATTAAGAATGACCACATCTCACTCACCATAAAATTTGAGGTTAAAGGCTGAAAGAAAAAATGCACAATATCTACACAACTATCACAAACTAGTGACTGTGTTTTTGCTGTACCAGAAAACTGCAATTTTGTGCATTTGCTGGGTTTCAGGCACAACAAACTCCAGAAGGGGCAGGAGTGGGCTGTCCATCTCCAGGGGGTGCAGCCCCCTAGCGCCAGCGCAGTGGGCCCAGAGCCTCAACCCCACCCGCGCCCGCTGCTACGGGAGGCGCCGACGTACGCCCACCTGCAGTACGTCTTTTTGAGCCCCCCCGAACGCCGCGGGTCTGGTGAAACAGAGGAACCACCAGTGTATCACAAAACACTGCCTGGCACATAGGGACGACTTGAAAGTATGTTTATTTTTTATTTTTCCTAAATAACAAAAATAAAAATATGGAACGCTTCACGAATTTGCGTGTCATCCTTGCGCAGGGGCCATGCTAATCTTCTCTGTATCGTTCCAATTTTAGTATATGTGCTGCCGAAGCGAGCACGAATATACCCTGAGAACAGGCGCTATATATACAGTGACACACTACCAAGCCCTGCAGCTGTGGTGGAGCAGTTATCATGATTCCTGTGATCAATAATAGTGTGCTTTGATGTGCACTCCTACATACACACTCAACAAAACACAGTCTGATTACATTGCTTTACTTTACATTACTTTGCACCCCCCACCCTCTGTACCCCCAAAAAACACTTTTCCAGAGCCATTTGTAGTTCTGTGCACGAGAGGTTGCTGGGAGTTATGCAGACTAGGACTTCCCCTTGTTACGACGTGCAACAGCAGTGCGGCCGAGTCTAGTTCCCATCAGAGGGGCGTGGTTTCAAATGAGGGGCTGCTGTAATTCGATACATTTCCTCATGCTTCAGATGGCTCGGCTTGCCGTTTAAAGCCCCTAGGTGCAGCAGCGGCTCGTCAGTTGAAAGCAGACCCTCGTCCCTCCCCTAAGCCCTTCTCCTTCCCTAGTAGTGCTGTACTGGTTTACAGAAACTTAAACCAAAGTAAAATAAAACTGAAGTATGAAAAAAACTAACAACTGATCTAACAGCAAAACTGCAAACCGCTTCTAGTAAAACGCTTTAACATGAGGACAGCAAACTAAATATCTGCATTACCTTCAAGAAGATTGTTAGATCTTAACTTGTATTGTTATCCAAATGTTTAACTGCTGTTGGAACATTAATGTGTTAATTTTTATTTCACAGATCAGCCCGGAGGTAAAAGATCATCAGTGTGTGAGAAACTGACATGTAAACCTCGCCAGTGCTTTAAAACTGAAACCTATTCCAGGCGTTTCAGAAAAACATCCTAACAGTGGCAGCCTGTCTCCCAGTGGCCATTGTTACATTTTAACAACATGTCTCTTCATTGTGTGCATAATGGATTCAATCCCCATTCGTTCAGCCCCACACTCTGAAAGCCATCTGGGAACCACACTGTGATTCTACAGTAGTAAATCACACCTGTTAGATCTGCCAGACTCTGGGATGTTTACTGCAAGTAACTTTTTTGTTTGTTAGCTACCTCCATGGCCATTAATGGGCAGTCAATGTAGTTACTCCATACCGGTTTGCACTAATAAAAGTGAAACCTGAAAATTCTCCAGGCAATAGAGAAGAAAACGTCGCCTCGGTGACTTCTGACCCAGAGCCGCAGCTTTCTTTCCACATGAAAGGCGATGAAGGATCCTGCCGCCTTTCTGCTCTGCTTTAAATCAATCAGCTTCTAAAAGCAGGCAATGCACAGAGACAGAGAGGGGAAGGGGGAAGAAGAAACTGCCTTCTGTTAACCTTGTTACCTTAGCGCAGGAATCTCCTTCTCACCTTGACAGCATGCTGAGGAAGTGGCTGCTTGTGTGCTTCCTCTCATCTCAGAAGTTCCATGGAGAAGCCTCGAGTTCAGCAGTGAGGACGGGGTCATTGTTTTAAAAGAGGACAGGTAGAGAGGTGCATCCTGAAACAGACTGGGAACACTGCTTTCAATTGACTTTGTAGCATTTTTTATAAATGGATATTCTTCCCCAAGAGTTACCATTTGCCCATTCGAGTCAGTACAAAACACACTGCATTGTGAAGAAAGTGCAACTACAAAAGCTGACTTTGTAATGGTTTACCTTTATAAAATTTGACCATAGTAAAATTGCAGTCATTTAGCAGTTTTATTTCCCATTTTTTCCCCCATGGTTATACTATGCATTTACCATTGTTTACCATGGTTTAAAATATGTTTACCATGGTTTAAAAGCTGTTTACTGTGGTTTAAAAGCTGTTTACTGTGTGCTGGCCATTTGTACAAACTGTCCTTGTGAAACACCCTGATTCAGGCATGTGTCCTCCTGAGATAATCATTCATTTGGACTAACACATAAGCAGTGTACAAACTGGCCTCTAACCCCGTGCAGCAGAGTGGCACTGTGAATACAAAAATGACTAAAAAAAATTTAGAAGTGAGTAGTTTTTCGAGATTTACGACTATACTGTATTTAGAGTATAATCGTAAATCTCGTTGAAACTACTCACTTCTAAACCAGGGTGGAGGCATGTTTGTATTACTTTAACCGCAATACATGTTAATTTGGATTCAAATGTTGTTTTTTTTCTGACTTTATGTGAACGAAGACACACATTTGCCTGTTTTCCCATTGGAAATAGTGATATTTTGAAATATCACTGTACTTGTCACAAAAGCAAAGTTTGTGGGGAATAATAGCCATTTTCTATACTTTTGAGGCATAAGCAATTAGGAAAAAACGCTTACTACCCAGGAACAAAAAAAAATAAATAAAATTTGTTACATGGTGTAATCTAAAAGCATGGCTCGCAAACAAATATTATAACAAATAGAAGTGTACAATTTCATTAGCTACAATTATGCTTACAGCTCTTTATTGCCAAGTCAAGCCGAGAAAGAATAAGCAGACGGAAGCAGCTGAGAATGAATGAAGGCATAGCCTTTGCCAAGCTAATTACTTGCACTGAAAAGAAAGACACATCATGCCTCATTGTGATAATATTGGAGATACAAGTAGTTCAGACAGCGAGATTTGGTTTCTATTGTGATGTCATCAGTATGATTTTTCAAAGCACTAGAATTGAATGTGCAGCACACTAACCCCTAGTTTTTCCACCCACTGCTTCTCTTCAACAGAGCCACCCAATGAAGAACAATCTGTTAAGAACATTATTCAGCAGGTTTCATTTCCACTTTATGAAGCAAAATGTGTTAATTCTATAGAGTGATGCAAAGCTTTTGGCCACAGCCGAAGGTTTTGCTTATATCTGGAGAACCTGCTGTCTAATTGTCATGAAACTTGGTATTAACATTATTTGTACACGTTACTGATAATATCAGATTCTGAAGATAAAGCAGGTGTCTGTTTGTCCACTCATCCACCTGCTTGTATGTCACTGTGGCTGACGCCCCGCACATGCACATTTGTATACTGTGTGTCTGTATGTGTGGTTGCCATGTGAGAATGTGGCTGGACTGGTTAGTCTGTCCTGATTGGAGGGGAACATGGAAAACATGTGCAGAATGTGGTCAGGTTCTAACTGATTGGAATTAAGCCTGGCCGCATTGTGTAAAAGAGGAGAGTGGAGACAGTCCAGGGTTAAGTTAGGAGTACAAGCCAGGCTGGGCGCTGGGTGTTAGTGCAGCCAGATCGCTTTAGCTTGGGTGATTTTTGATTTGTATTTTTGTTTGTTTGATTTATTTTTGAAATAATAAATGTGCTCAGAAAGGGCTCTGACCTGCACATTCTGACTTCTGAATCTGTTATTCCTGCTGCTAGCTGCAGACCGTAAAGCCACCCCTTTCACTGTCACACTTATATTTATAGTTACAGTCAAAAGTTTACATAACCCAATGGAAATGATAATTTCTAGAAATTTCTTGTTAACAGAGAATTTTAGGGTGGCTCTTTTGTAGCAAAAGTTTTGCAGTTGGTGGAAAAACTTAGGGGAAATAGATGTCTAGAATAATTTATTTCAGCAATGTTTTCACAAAACTCCAAAAATGCTCAATTGAAAGTATTCATACCCTTTGATGCTAATATAGTATTGTCTAGAAGGTGCTACAAATTTCAATATGATCATGCAGAACCTAATTCTAGAAAAGTGCAAGTAATTAGCTTGGCAAAGGCTATGCCTTCATTCATTCTATAGCTGCTTCAGGCATAGGATGATTGCTGCTTGATTACCTATAAGTCAATATAGGAGTATTTATTTCAGTAATTTTTTTGCAAAACTCCGAAAATGCTAATTCAAAAGTATTCACACTCTGACAAGGAAATTAATACCCAGTTGAGGCATCTTATTTAATAATAACCTCTTTTAAAGTTTAGGATATTTGTCAATTGCTTTTGCCTCATGAGTCTTTAGTGATTTTTGACCATTCTTCAATGCAAAATTGTTCCAGTTCATTCAAATTCACAAGACTTCTCTTGTGCACAGCCTTCTTCAACTGAGTACCAAAGATTCTCAATGTGGATTTAGCTCAGGACTTTGACTAGGCCATTCCAGAACTTTGATTTTATTCTTCTTTAAGACGCTTGCGGTTACGGTTCGTGCACAGCCTCCACCCTGGTACACCAGCAATGTTAATTCCTCAACTGAAACTCCTCCACTTACACCAAAAAAGAAAAGAAAATGAGCAGAGGATGGTTGAATCCATCAAGCTCTGAGTTATGGGGCAGCGCTCTTCCAGAGTGCCACTCTGCTGCACGGGGTTAGAGGCCAGTTTGTACACTGCTTATGTGTTAGTCCAAATGAATGATTATCTCAGGAGGACACATGCCTGAATCAGGGTGTTTCACAAGGACAGTTTGTACAAATGGCCAGCACACAGTAAACAGCTTTTAAACCACAGTAAACAGCTTTTAAACCATGGTAAACATATTTTAAACCATGGTAAACTAATGGTAAATGCATAGTATAACCATGGGGGAAAAAATGGGAAATAAAACTGCTAAATGACTGCAATTTTACTATGGTCAAATTTTATAAAGGTAAACCATTACAAAGTCAGCTTTTGTAGTTGCACTTTCTTCACAATGCAGTGTGTTTTGTACTGACTCGAATGGGCAAATAGTAACTCTTGGGGAAGAATATCCATTTATAAAAAATGCTACAAAGTCAATTGAAAGCAGTGTTCCCAGTCTGTTTCAGGATGCACCTCTCTACCTGTCCTCTTTTAAAACAATGACCCCGTCCTCACTGCTGAACTCGAGGCTTCTCCATGGAACTTCTGAGATGAGAGGAAGCACACAAGCAGCCACTTCCTCAGCATGCTGTCAAGGTGAGAAGGAGATTCCTGCGCTAAGGTAACAAGGTTAACAGAAGGCAGTTTCTTCTTCCCCCTTCCCCTCTCTGTCTCTGTGCATTGCCTGCTTTTAGAAGCTGATTGATTTAAAGCAGAGCAGAAAGGCGGCAGGATCCTTCATCGCCTTTCATGTGGAAAGAAAGCTGCGGCTCTGGGTCAGAAGTCACCGAGGCGACGTTTTCTTCTCTATTGCCTGGAGAATTTTCAGGTTTCTCTTTTATTAGTGCAAACCGGTATGGAGTAACTACATTGACTGCCCATTAATGGCCATGGAGGTAGCTAACAAACAAAAAAGTTACTTGCAGTAAACATCCCAGAGTCTGGCAGATCTAACAGGTGTGATTTACTACTGTAGAATCACAGTGTGGTTCCCAGATGGCTTTCAGAGTGTGGGGCTGAACGAATGGGGATTGAATCCATTATGCACACAATGAAGAGACATGTTGTTAAAATGTAACAATGGCCACTGGGAGACAGGCTGCCACTGTTAGGATGTTTTTCTGAAACGCCTGGAATAGGTTTCAGTTTTAAAGCACTGGCGAGGTTTACATGTCAGTTTCTCACACACTGATGATCTTTTACCTCCGGGCTGATCTGTGAAATAAAAATTAACACATTAATGTTCCAACAGCAGTTAAACATTTGGATAACAATACAAGTTAAGATCTAACAATCTTCTTGAAGGTAATGCAGATATTTAGTTTGCTGTCCTCATGTTAAAGCGTTTTACTAGAAGCGGTTTGCAGTTTTGCTGTTAGATCAGTTGCAGGTTTTTTTCATACTTCAGTTTTATTTTACTTTGGTTTAAGTTTCTGTAAACCAGTACAGCACTACTAGGGAAGGAGAAGGGCTTAGGGGAGGGACGAGGGTCTGCTTTCAACTGACGAGCCGCTGCTGCACCTAGGGGCTTTAAACGGCAAGCCGAGCCATCTGAAGCATGAGGAAATGTATCGAATTACAGCAGCCCCTCATTTGAAACCACGCCCCTCTGATGGGAACTAGACTCGGCCGCACTGCTGTTGCACGTCGTAACAAGGGGAAGTCCTAGTCTGCATAACTCCCAGCAACCTCTCGTGCACAGAACTACAAATGGCTCTGGAAAAGTGTTTTTTGGGGGTACAGAGGGTGGGGGGTGCAAAGTAATGTAAAGTAAAGCAATGTAATCAGACTGTGTTTTGTTGAGTGTGTAGGTAGGAGTGCACATCAAAGCACACTATTATTGATCACAGGAATCATGATAACTGCTCCACCACAGCTGCAGGGCTTGGTAGTGTGTCACTGTATATATAGCGCCTGTTCTCAGGGTATATTCGTGCTCGCTTCGGCAGCACATATACTAAAATTGGAACGATACAGAGAAGATTAGCATGGCCCCTGCGCAAGGATGACACGCAAATTCGTGAAGCGTTCCATATTTTTATTTTTGTTATTTAGGAAAAATAAAAAATAAACATACTTTCAAGTCGTCCCTATGTGCCAGGCAGTGTTTTGTGATACACTGGTGGTTCCTCTGTTTCACCAGACCCGCGGCGTTCGGGGGGGCTCAAAAAGACGTACTGCAGGTGGGCGTACGTCGGCGCCTCCCGTAGCAGCGGGCGCGGGTGGGGTTGAGGCTCTGGGCCCACTGCGCTGGCGCTAGGGGGCTGCACCCCCTGGAGATGGACAGCCCCCTCCTGCCCCTTCTGGAGTTTGTTGTGCCTGAAACCCAGCAAATGCACAAAATTGCAGTTTTCTGGTACAGCAAAAACACAGTCACTAGTTTGTGATAGTTGTGTAGATATTGTGCATTTTTTCTTTCAGCCTTTAACCTCAAATTTTATGGTGAGTGAGATGTGGTCATTCTTAATGCACATGTCGCCATTATGCTTTGTGGTGTAATGTCATGAGTATCCAGACAAGAGCCGAACCTTACCATTGAGACAGGGTGTGCTGGTTCAACTCGAACAGCTGGAGGGTGGTCTTCTCCATCAGCCTCGGGTTGCCCAGCACCAGCTCTCGGACTTGGACGTAGTCCGAGGACAGCCGCCCACCGGGAAGTCCTCGCACCTGCAGACCTGGTGGAGGACGGATGGAGGCGGCAGAGCTGGATGCAAACGGCCTCTACGACCCGGCTCGTCTGCGGCCACTGGGCAGGTCCCGAGCGCTGTCCGAGCAGGCACCCGCAAACAAGCAAAAAAATTAATAAATAAATAATAGTAATAAAAAAAGTTTTAGTAGCAATATGAACATGTTTACATTTTATGGGTTTGTTTGTTGGTTACTATTGTAATGAGATTAAAAGATACACAAAATTACCGTTTCAGGCTGTCCGTGCCCGGGGTGAAAGAGCTTGCGCTCTTCGTGGCCTTAAATCGCCCCTGAATCAGCCTGTCCTGGTGACGGGCAGGGTAGACGAGGCGCTGCTTATCTCCTTCGGGGAGGAGACACCACAGCTCCATGAGCTCATCTACTTTCTCCTCCGTCAGACAGGCCAACTCACGCAGGCTCACCAGACTGCCGGCCAGGAGCTGGACGTGCTGGTACCTGGGGGCACCATCGGGTCCACACGACTCCTGAAAACACAGAAAGAAAACCAAACTTAGAGCCGTGTTAGCGTAGATTGTGGCTTATGTGTAACAGTACACAGAAAGGGAGACGAACATCTACGCCTTCTGCATCACCTCAGGATCTCTCACAGCTGAACCTGTAGGAGCGAGAGCCTGAGGAGACTCCCGGCGCCGAGCGCTGGCGTTTCCGGGGTGACGCAGTCTACAAAACGTCAACTGGACCGGACTGGACTGCCGACGGGACCGGAGCGACCGAGACTCGGGGCGCGGACGGCACTGCCAGCGGGTCAATGAGGCCGGGGATGGTGGGGTCCTCGACTTGTTCGCCCGTGTCATCCTCAAACCCCTCGTCCTTGACGTCCGGGTCCTCGTCTGCAGCCTCGTCCGGAGCGTCCGGGTCCAAGTCAACGGCCTGCAGCAAGAAGCCTGTTTGAGAGTACAGGTACTCAACCCCGATGAGCTCTTCTGCAGATACAGAAAGAAAACAAAACCAAAAAAAGCGTAAGCAGCTGTAGTGTTTTCGTAGTTACAGTTGCAAGCAGTTGACAAGCAGTAAATGCTTAACAAGTAAATGCTGTTACATACCTGTATACTCTCCAGGCTTGGTGAAATCCTTAGATTGCAGCCGAGCAGCTTCTGGCTCAATCGGTGAGGGCATGCTGCAGGGAGCCCCTGTAGCTGTGCAGGATCTGTCCCGGGCCCTCCACTGCAGCTGCGCCGCGGTCCTCATTCCACCTCAACAGCCCCTCCAGCAGGTACGCCTGAAAGTGCATTGCACTGGTACCTGAAAAACACAAGAAAAACGGACACTCCGGTAATGAAAACACACTCCGAATGGGCTCCCACGACACGACCGCCAAAAGGACACGATACACTTTGCATATTGTTGGTCCTGGGATACCTGGGATGAAGCGGTTGAGGTGAAGATGGAAAGACTCCAAGGAAGTGGACCCGTGCGCGCAGCGGTAGACCGGCAGTGTCACGTCTTCCTTCGTGAGCTGCCCGGTCTTGGTGTACAGCAAAATAAGCATTATACTTTCCTCGAGCTGAAGGTGCAGGAGACCCGACCTCTAGCGTGTCCGAACGGAGATGGCGGGCGTTCGGTGGTGGCGGCGACGAGAGCACAGGAGTCGGGGATGGCGCTGAGGTCCCAGGTCGTGCGAGAAGGGTCAGGGTCAGGGTCTGGGCCTGGGCCTGGGCCTGCGGCTGGGCCTGGGTCTGGGCCTCCTGGTCTCGCCGCAGAAAGTATTTCTGGAGCGCCTCCATCTGCGTTCCAGGTCGAGGTGTCTGCCGCCGGATCCATTTGACGTACCTACGAGACATAATACACAGAGTGTTATGTGTGTGTGTCTATTTGTAGTTTTTGGTGACATAATAAAAATAAAAAAATCATTATTCTATACAAACCCTCTCCTCTCCTTGTCCGTAGCCTCGTACAGGTCCCTCCAGGTGACGTCCTTGTGCACCCCGAAGGCCACAAGGCGCAGGTCCTCCTGACCAGGCTGGGAGGAGCGCAGCCAGGCTACGTCCTGTGCTCTCCGGTCCCTGACAGCCGAGGCAAACTCAGGCAAAGCACAGGCGTAGCTGGTCAGGGCGTCTTTGTTGGCCATGAGGGGTGACGTGGAGCTGTCTCCCTCCCGTTCCCTCTCGTGACTGGCCACCAGAGACACGGCGTAGCCCACGTCGTTGCCTAGGAGCCACCGGAAGGTTTGACCCCGGTACTTACCGAACTGCATGGTACTCTGGCTGAGTACCAGCATGGTGTTCCCGGGGTCGCCTCCCCCCGACACGACGTGGGCCACCGCATCCCTCCGGACCTCTTCTGCCGTCTTGACTGAAAAACGGACAGTGCCCGCCTTAATGGCGGCTGAGACACTGGCAGCTTCGGGGGAGGGCTTCAGCAGAAGCTCCTTGGACCCCGTCACCCTCTGAAGAACTCTGTCCATTGTCGATTACTGGAATACAGGTATGAATAATGCAAATTTTACACGTTATTACTTATTATGGTGATGAAGACCACACGACAGAACTTGATGAAGCTCACCTCCTAGCTATTTTGTTACATGCTTCAAGTACTTTTAATTCACTTGTAATTGCAGAAGCTACAATTTATTTTCCACTCGCTATAAAGGAGGCACTTTACCTTTGGATAAAGTTTTGACTCAGTTCTGTGAAGGAAAGACAACTCAATTAGTTGTGTAGCATTTGGGTCCCAAAAAGTGTCTGTATTACAGTAAAATTATATATATATATATATATATATATATATATATATATATACACACACACACACACACACACACACACACACACACACACACACACACAACACACATACTATGTATATACATATACAATTAAGTTATTAACAAGTTTATGCTTTGATTAATTAATTGTATTATTAAACTTATTTGTTAATTGGTAATTATCCCCTGCACCTGGAGGTAATTGTAAATTAGAACCAGGTGCTGGGTATTTAAAGAGCGCAGCCGGTTTGTTCAGGGGCGTGTGGCTGTAGGGTGAAGAGCTTGTTTGTGGCTGTGTGCAACTACAAAGGGAAACCTACGTTTGGTTTAAAAGGGTGTTTTGTTTCTAAACAGCTTAGCTGCCCTGTGCATTAGTCAGGGACCTGCATAGGTTTAGTTAGTGCTCCCAGGGAGCTGTGGTTTTGTTTGTTTTTGTTTGTTTTATTGGTATTTTGAATTAAAGTGCGCCTCAGCGCTAAAAAAACAAAGTTTTTATTTCTGGGTCACATTTTTAAAGGGGCACGAACCCAAAACTACAGCCAGACTGGTCACTAATATATATATATATATATATATATATATATATATATATAAGTACACAGTGATATATTAATCAGGTTAATAATTATACACACACAAAAGCTGATAAGCAGTAGTAATGAGGTACACATCTTGACACACACTCCTAGTGAAACACACACAGACCTAAAACAGATGTACAGTAGCAGCACAGACAGACACACACCCATAGGCACCTATCACAGTGACAGGCTCACGTGACTGTTCTGCAGTAAGGAAGCACTGATGAAGTAATAGAGGCTGGTGTTTAAATTAGCTGTGTGCTTTCCAAAGTGTTGGGGTGTTCATTTTATCATCAATTTTACAGACACAGAGGCACAATAACTTACTGTCAGTAGGTGGCACTGTGGCTCTACTCACTAACACTACAAAGACCAATGTTCTCGTTACTCCAGTAACTGCAGGACAACAGTCACCCCTGCAAGTGTCATCATGAGGAGACACAGTCCTGGACGGTTTTGCCTCCCAAATCAGTGTGATGCTCTCTGTGGAATCCCCATCGAAGACCAGCCACGACCTTTCAGTTGAAGCAGACACAAAAGATCCCTGATCCAGGGAACAGGACACTGGGTCAGTCTGCTTCTACCTATAGACCAGGATGGTCTACAAGGCTGCAAAGGACATGCTGTCTGAGGAATCCCAAGGTGGAGTGGGTAAAGGTACAGTATGTCTTTTTAATTTTATGCCAGTAAGCCCTTCCTTCTGTGCATTAAGGTACCTCATTGAAGCACCCTTCTCTGCACCGCCCATGCTGTGCCTGTGGATTACACATCGAAGTGGCTATCACACAGGAGGATTTCCATCTGTGCCAGGGCTCCAGAATGGCACACATTTTCTGTACTGTTGCTGGCCAAATGAAGGTGTTTTTTTTTACGATATTCATCAAAACATTTAAACCCATCTTCCTACCATTTAATTAAGTTCGGTGGCAGGATCACTTGCCATTGTTTAGTACATTCATTTACTCTGAAACATCTCTGAGCAAATCAGAATATCGTTTGCTCGTAAAGATGGCTAGTGCATTTTTACTTAATGTTTAATTCAATGGGCTGAGATGCTGATTCATTACAAATCCGTTGCTAATTAAGGATAATATTGTAGTTTCATATCGTATTCTGTTCAATATGTGCCTCGATATCTTTTGGGGCTGTAGACAGCAGAAGTACTTCGCCACTCTCCTCTTCAGTTAAATTGAAATGACTCTTTTTCTTCCAGTGATAAAAGGGAGATGTTGCATCAATTTGAAATGTTGGGTGAGTGTGCATGTTTATTTAAAATAATTAGCAAGATGCACTAATCCAGCAATCTTGGTAGGCTGACCTAATTTAAATTTAGTGCCTAATTATTCCTCCAATTTAGATGGTCCAGCTATGTTCCCTCACGGCAACAATTCCCCACTCGGCTCAGGAGAGCTGAAGTTCCTCTGATCCCACAGCCAAGCCAATTGCCTGTCAACCCTGAGCTCAGCAGGCACCGTGCCAGCAGGGTCCACTGTATCGTGGTGGGTGTTGACTGTCGATTGACTGCCTAACCAGCAGGAGTGCCAGAGTCAATGGAATGCGCCCTGTGGAATCTCCAACAAAGAACGACAACTTGGCACATCCAGGACATTACCCTCCCCTCCCGTGACTGCAAGACTCCACCAGCACACCACAAAAATGTGTTTTTAATCAAGTTAATTAACTTTTCCTAATGGATACCAAACACCACTTCACTTGACTTGAAAATAACTTTACATTAACCAATAATATTTATGAGGGCAGTAATATGGTTTTTATATTAAATTTGCTTGCCATTAATAGTCATATCGGCTAAACGTATTCTTCACTTAAAGCATTTAAACAAAATCTTTGAAAACTATGAAAAAATTCCAATAAGAAAAAAAAAAGCTTTCTTTGTATTGATAGTCCACCTGTAATAAACTGACTTGTTTTGTTCTGCCTCTTCAGTAATATGGGATTGTTGCAGCTGAAGTAGTTTTAACTGTTTTAATTGTTTAGATAAATTAGATCAATGTGTGACTAACATTTTCTTTACATTAAATATGTTGCTTAATTGTAGGCACTAGGGTTTTTTTTTTTTTTTTTTTTTTAAACATCACTTAGTCTTAGTCCCTTGTCCCTCTGGATTGCAACCACTGTAGAATGTAGAAACATACTTTAGCGATCTCTGTTAACACAGGCAGGTGCATATGGCAATTTCAGAAAGCAAATACAGTAATTTTCTTTTTTTTTAATTAAACATTTTAATTTTGTGCAATTCAGATAACTCTGATTTTAAATTTAACATTATTTGTTAGCAGTATATTATGGTTAGAGGTTGTACCATTTGAAAAATAAACCATTTTTATACCTTCACAATATGAACCGACTGCCTCAGGCTTATTATTTCAAGCAGAGTTCCCTTTCAATGGAATGACAACCATCACCGAATGGGAAGAGCATCTCTGATCATCAATCACTGATCATATATAAAAAAGCTGCCCTATCAGGACCCACCTGTGAGGTGGAAGTCCCTCCCACCTGCTGCTGAAGAGGGATGTCCTAACAGTAACATATCGCCATTTTCTCTCTCACTTCACTGAGACAGGTCACAGATTGCTTCGTGCTTTCTTGTTCGAATTTGGCCGAATTGTTGGTTTATACGTTCAATTTTCTTGACATCCATGGTAAAATCACGCTTTTGATCATTAAGAGTGCTCTTGCCTGATTCTCCCATCAGTTTACTGACTAGAGCTAGTTTCGACCCCTCTTGTGAGATTGGTGAGCGGCCATTATTCTTTTCTACTACACAAGATCTTGTGTAGTTTCAGATACCGTGTTGGTAGCTGTTCTGGTGCTGTAAGGAGACCCCGCGGGCTCGCGGTGTCGTCCTCTACACCGATTTAATCGGCCACAGCGACCGAAAAAAAAAAAAAAAAAGCTCAGGCCTAGCGCCCCTCTCAAGCCTCGGGCTCACATGGTGTGGCTGCGCTTGCCCTCGATGACCACGGCGACTGAATTGGCTGCATAGCCCGACATCGACCGCGGTTCTCCCGCTGACCTCAGGCTTGGAACAGCGCCTACCCAGCCCCGATTGACTCGACACCGATGTAACCATCTTCGGCGTCACCTACAGCCTGGCGCCGACCACGGCCACCATCGGCACCAACCTCGGCACCAACAATGCTTTCCTTGGTGCCGATTGACTTGGCACCGGTGAACAGCTTCAGAGTGCTACCCATCGGCATCGACCTCATCACCGATTGACTCAGCACCAACTGACTCGGCACCGAACACTCAGCACCGACAGCGCTCTCCTCGGCGTTGATCCCGGCACCGGTGAACTTCTTCGGAGCCGTCTACAGCCCGGCACCGACCTCGGCATCGATTGACTCAGCGCTTTCCTCGACGCCAATCCCGGCACCGACTGATTCGGCACCAGTGAACAGCTTCAGAGCCGTCTACAGCCCGGCACGGACCGCGCTACCCATCGGCACTGAGCACAGCAGCCACGCCCACGAGGCCATGCCTGTGCAGTCAACTGAGTCCTCCGCTGGTTTCCACCAGTGCGACCAGCGCGCGGCGAAGCTGCCCAGATAGGATGAGCACCAGTCCTGCTCCAGATGCTTAGGGCCAGACCATGCGGCCAAAGCACTGGCGGGTGAGTTGGACTGCTCTCCATGCAGAAAGTTCTCCAAGAGAACTAAGTGCAGGAGAGCAGCTCTCTCCCCAGCAGAATCTCTCTCCCTGAGCCATGGGAGAATGAGATCAGTGGTCCAAGGTCCTCCGCAGAGGTCCTCTAGGACACCCCCCCCCCCCAATCCCCGCTACAGTGACCAGAGAGCTCTCCCACACACCTGCGTCACCCCTTCTACACCACCGGTACAGAGGCTCAGGCACCTCTCAGGGGAGGCGGGATGGTCACCACCTAGGCAGTACCGCTCGAGGGGGCACTCACCAGGGGACAGGTGGTCACCACGCAGGTACAGCTCTCCTTCCCCGTGCAGGCACAGACGTTCACCATCACAGTTGTTCAGCTGAGCGGCACTTCCAGGAGTTGGCGGTGACTGTGAGGGCTCAGCAGACTGTGCTGGAGATCCTACTGAAGTCGCAGGGCAGACTGCCCCCTACCACCGGGCAGCCCCAACTTCCACAGTCTCGTTCCCCATCCGCAACACCCTGATCTCCTAGCCCAGACGAGTTGTCCTTCGAGGCATCAAGGTAAGACGTCTCGGACCCAGCCACTTCCATCGGGCAGGTCACAGCAGAGGGCTCCTTACCGCCCCTGCCGCATGTGTCGCAGAGGGAAGAGTTCCGGACACTAATGCAGCTGCAGCCACGAACGTTCCCTGGCTGGCAGAACAGGAGGGAAAGGGGAACCGCTTCCTCCAGCAAAAAGGGCACCCACAGCAAGCCCTCCCTTTATGCCAGGACTTCCTGGAATTGGTGTGCTCCTCCTGCAGCAACCCAGCTTCTGCACCCTCAGCCTCCAGAACAGCAGAGTCTCTGTTGCACATTGCAGTTGCCCAAGAAGCGGGCCTAGGCCTATTCCCCACTATCGGGGACACGGTCACGGTATTGGTGCAAGGTTCCACCTTCACCAAGGGGGATAAGGATAACGGATGCTATGCTGAAGAAGGCGTACGCATCGGCAGCGCTGTCAGTCAAAGCAGCGAACACCATGGCTATACTGGTGCTCTATCAAACCCAGTTAACAGAGAGGCTGCAGGAAAGATTCACAGAGGCAGACATAGGGGAGCTCCAGATGGTAGCAAGGATGATGGTGGCTGCTTGCCTGCATTTGTGGCTGACGCAAGCCAAGGGACGGCGGTTTCAGACCAATTCTGGACCTCAGGGTCCTCAACTTGTTCCTCAAACAGAGGAAGTTCAATATGTTGACAGCCCAAAGCATATCCACCAGTCCGTCCAGCCGGGCGACTGGTTCACATAGATCGACCAGCAAGACGCCTACTTCCATGTTCCTATCCGTCCCGCACACAGAAAATATCTGCGCTTCGCCTTTCAACGCAACGCGTACCAATTCTGCATGCTGCCATTTGGCCTCTCACTGGTGCCCTGCACATTTTCAAAGTGCATGGATGCAGCACTGGCTCCATTCAGGCTGCGGGGTATTCGGATCCTGAACTATCTGGACGATTGGCTAGTTTGCGCACATTCCAAAGTGCGCGCAGAGGCACACACAAAACAGGTCATAGATCATGTGAAGAGCTTAAGGCTCTCTATACATTAACAGAAGAGCAACTTCTTACCGTCTCAGTCCACAGTGTTCCTGGGGATCAAACGGAATTCTATGAGCATGCTTGCTTCTATGTCAGAAGACAGGATTCTGTCGTTGGAGGCCACACTCTCCCTATTCAGAGAGGATGCACTCCTACAGGTCAAAATATGTCAAAGGTTGTTGGGGCTGATGGCAGCCACCTCGAGAATCCTTCCACTAGGGCTGCTGAGAATGTGCCCACTTCAAACCTAGGTAAATACGTTCAATGTGCACCCGGTCCAAGATTGGTACCGGCTGGTTCGAGTGTCTAGACAATGCCGGAAGACACTGGAGTGGTGGCTCCATCCTGGCAATCTGCGCCTCGGATCTCCCCTCGGATCCTCTCACAGAAGGGAAGTGGTCACTACAGACGCCTCCAGTCTGGGCTGGGGAGAGGTCTGGAATGGGAAAGGAATAAGAGGTCAGTGGAAGGGTCATTGGCAGCAAGCGCACATAAATGACCAAGAGCTGCAAGCAGTGAACCTGGCATTATCTGATTTTCACCAGCAATTACCGCACAAACATGTGCTGGTCAGGATGGACAATACCACAGTGGTAGCCTACATAAACCACCAAGGCGGCCTGCGATCACTGGGCCTTCACCACGCAGCGCACAGACTCCTGTCATGGATGCACAGAAACTTGTGTTCCTTCAGGGCAGTTCACCTCCCCGTTGTGGACAACATGGCGGCAGACCTCCTGTCCAGAAGAACTCCAGACAGCTTGGAATGGAGACTGCACACCCAAGTGGTTCAACAGATTTGGGAGAGATTCCGTATTGCACGGGTCGACTTCTTTGCCACAGCCGAGTCCACTCGTTGCCCCCTATGGTTCTCCATGGAGAGAGACGGGGCCCCCAGGGAGTAGACGGGCTAGCTCACCCCTGGCCACAGGGGCTTTTGCATGTGTTCCCTGCGCTACCATTAATACTCCTGACACTAGAGAGGAATAGGGTGGAGAGAGCACAGGTTCTGCTGGTTGCACCCAGATGGCCGAGACACCCCTGGTTTGCTCTCCTCTCCGATATGTTGTCGGGTCAACCGTGGCAGCTCCCGCTGCGCAAGGACCTCCTGAGCCAAGCGGAGGGACTACTATGGCACCCGAACCCAGCCCAGCTCCAACTCTGGGTATAGCTGTTGAACGGAGCCGTCTATTCAGACGAGGTTTGCCAGATGCAGTTGTAGAAACATTAGAGTCTGCTAGGGCGCCGAGCACTAGAGCCCAGTACTCATACAAGTGGAAAGATTTCCAAGACTGTTGCGTTGCCGAATGTCACGATCTTGTGACTTGCCCTATTGAGACGATATTAACCTTCTTATAACATCTGTTTGACGCAGGGAACTCAACGTCCACTTTGAAGGTATACCTGTCAGTGTGCCACAACAAAATTGACTCGGTGTCCCCTGTGGCACATTTCCTGGCAGTGGAATTTCTTAAAGGGGCTCGGAGGCTTCGTCCTCCCATGAAAAGTATGGGGTCCCCCATTCGAGCCCATGGTGTCAGCAGAACTGCGCCCTGTTTCCTTGAAGGTGGCGTTTTTATTAGCCATTACCTCTGCCAGATGAGTAAGTGAGCTTCATAGGCTGTCCATCGATGACATGTGTATGGTTTTCACTGGAAATGACTCGCGGGTAACACTAAGAACAGATCCAGCCTTTCTGCCAAAGGTGGTATCTTCATTCCATATTAACCAACCAGTGGTTTTGGAAACTTTCAGACCTCCCCCGCACGAGTCAGAGGAGGACTGTAGACAGCACATGCTCTGGCCAGTTCGGGCTCTGAGTTGTAACCTGCATAGGACGGCGTCCTGGAGACAATCAGCTGTTTGTCTGCTATGGGTCCCGTTCTAGAGGTCAGGCCCTATCAAAGCAACGTCTAGCGCACTGGGTGGCAGATGCGATACGCTTGGCGTATGAACAGACGGACTCCCCCTTGCCGGGGGACATTACAGCCCATTCTACCAGGGGCCAAGCAACTTCGTGGGCTTTCCTTCATGGCGTCTCCTTAGATGAGCTATGCAATGCTGCTACGTGGACAGGTAGTCAGGCATTTGCGTGTTTCAACCGCCTTGATGTGGCAAACTGAGCGAGACCCTCTCTGGGCTCTAGGGTGTTGCAGACGGCATGCCCTTAGGCGTCATGTGGGCACTGTTGCTATCGCCGTGAGGCTGTACTGTCGGTAATCTGGAGCCACGACAGCTTTGGTACAGCTTCCCATTCGGTAATGGTTGTCATTCCAATTGAAAGGGAACATTAGGTTATTACCATAACCCTGGTTCCCTGAAAGAGAATGACAACCATTACCCTTCAAGGTTGTGTCCCCAGCTGAACTCTGATTTCGAAAGAAAATGGCAATATGTTACAGTGAGGACGTCCCTCTTCAGCAGGAGATGGGAGGGACTACCTCCTCACAGCAGGGTCCTGATAGGGCAGCTTTTTTATATATGCTCAGTGATTGACGGTCACAGAGGGCTCTTTCCCATTCGGTAATAGTTATCATTCTCTTTCAGGGAACCGTTATTTATAAATGAGTAAAGAACAGCCTGATAAATTTTACGCGTTACAAAAACAACATTAAATGCCAAAAGGGCCATACGGTTTTTTGACCTGTATCATAAGGAGCCAATGGGGAGCAAAGCATATTTTGTAGATGTACTCTGTCACTCTAATGAGCCAATCAAGTTATTTCTTATTTTGTAGGTAGGGAAGGTGACGAACGTTAGGTTATTACCATAACCCTGGTTCTCATTGGTCACTTTCACAACGCGTTGGCAAAATCAGTTACGCGTTGTGTCAATGCGTTTCTGGCACAGGTGGTTTGCCATAGGCGCATCACACAATAGTTGCGCTGTATAACTAAGTTAAATTTGAACTCACGCGTAGCCGGTGCAACGAAACCTGGAGTGTTAGCAAGGCAATAACGTCTGTCCATTTTTTTAATTGATGTTAACTGTTGAGTATTTTTTCTCTGAAATGTGCGTGATATACGCAGGCTCGTCACACCTGTATCAGTGGGCCACTCAGTGTTAATTACCAAATGACTCTAATTAATGTCACTAGAAAAGCACCTGGACGGTAGTATTTGGTAGGTAACTGTTGGTTTGGAAGATGGTGTCGTTGTGGAAATGTGTGGTTCTTGCGCTTTGCTGTGTACCGTTTGCTGCACCGCAGGAAGGTAATGTGGGCTACTCGGGGGGTTAGTGTGTTTTGTGCCTTATGTTTTGGTAGTACTTACTGTGCCGGTGCCTGATGTTGGTGTGTTAACGGACTCGTTTTACTGATATCCAGACAGTGATGTCCTCTTGTGCAACACTTAGTAGAGCGTACTTGGTAATTTTTAAAGGTAATTCGTAGTTACAAAATTAATTCTTGAATTCCGTAATACCTAAAATAAAGGAGTTGCGTGTTCCGCTTTATTCTGAACCCGTTTCCCCTGTAGCTGTGAGTACAGCCTGCGGCGTGGACTCGGTGGCTGTGAGGGTGTTGTTGGATTATTTTCGGCCGGCGTTACCTCTGGACCCGAGTGGCCTCCTGCTGGGAACCTGCCCTCCATCCAGCAGCAGCGCCGGTAATAACATGGTGGTGTTCCAGTACGGCCTGCTGGACTGCCGCTTTATGCGCATGGTGAGTGGTTTCTAACGGCTTGTGTTGGGTTCACGTAAGCGTTCGAGCTCATATTGCACTGCACCGTATTGATTTGTGCATGCTTGTATAAATATACCCATTGTACTAGGATGACTTCCTGCAGCTTTTTCTGCAACATTGGTAATGGTTGTAATAATTGTTTAAAAATGTTTGATGCGCTACATGACTAAGCAATACAAACGTTGTATTGACAGCTGTAAAGGAAATTACTATTTGCACTTTTAGACAAACTAAATGCATTGTCTTTGCTTTATGCTGTTGACATGCTGTGTGCTGTAACCCTTCTTGTGAAGGTTAACTGATGGAGCTGTGCCTTAGCCTTGAACTGCAGCTGAAGTGTTTTTTTCTGTTTTAAATGTTTAACTAACATTTATCCATGCTTTGCCCAGGTTACTGCCAACCTTACCAGTTACATGAATGTGCTGACCTACAAGCCCACCCAGGGTGGCTTCTACCAGACTCCCTTCAATCGGGCTATTGTGTGCACCTATACCAGGTGAGTGTTGGCTATTGTGTGCACCTATACCAGGTGAGTGTTTGGTCTTGGCTTAAACATGCTGTAAGGAGGTGTTCCAAGCCTCTGGGCTGTTCATTCAAGCATTATCATGCATCCTGTCTGACACTTGACTTAACAGTACCTAATTTGGAGTTTTTCATTTGAGAACTAAATTTTCCAAGTCATGTAATACTTTGTCAGTTTATGTACTTTATTGTGGAGTTTTTTTAATGGTCACTATTTTAAACCCAGTTTATGGCACTGAATACAGTAGCCTTGGCAAAAGTAGTCATTTACTGTGTTAGGGTTGCTGAACCAATTAACTTCTTGCAAAGGCAGCAGGAGTAAGTTTCCATTAACTATTGCCAACAAATTTTCTCCAGTTCAGTGTCTCCTGCTGAATGCTAACTGTCCTGATGTGTTGCTGCTCTAACCAAAGCTTTCTACCTGTGTTGTCTTCAGACCTGCTGGCTGGACTCCTCCAATGTATAACCCTGCACTTGGGGATGCCTCTGGGTTTGGGAAGCTGGAGTTTACCATGGGGATTATGAATGGTGAGTTTGCTGTCCTGCAGTGTACACTTGATCTATTGGCTTAGGTGTCCAGTGCAACCCTAACCTGGCAGGGGGAGCAGCCTGTGGTGTTTGGGTCACTTCCTCCAGTCAAGTAGAGAATGTTTTGGCTAATTCCTCTGGTGCTGCTCTGTCCTGGCTAACGAGATGACTTGGGTGGGTTGCTGTTCTCATGCTCCCCTCCTTCATCTCCAGATGACTTCTTAGCCCCACGCACCTCCAGTCTATTCTTCCTGGGGTCCCCCATCTTCATTGCAGCTGCAGTGAAGCAGCAATTCCACATGCCGCTGATGGTCTACATGGAAGCGTGTGTTGCTGCAAGCACTCCAGAGCTGAGCCCTTCAAGCCAGACCTACCCGCTCATCACCAACCATGGGTAGATATTAGCTGCAAGCTGTAAAGACACTATTTTAAACCGGAATGTTTAGCACTTGGGAGCACAGTAGTCCTGCTTGGGTTTAAGGGGTGTTGAATGGTCAGCTTTGTGAACATGGCAAAAGCTCAGTTGAACTAATGCCTTTGCTGTGAAGGCATAGTGTAGGTAAGTGGACTGGTTTGTATGTAGCTTTGTAATTTGTTCACAAACTCTAATCTTCATTTTAGGGAGAATGAACACCATGATTAGTGTTAAGCAGGGTCTATGAAACCAGTTGCTTGAAGTTCAAATGTTTCACTTGTCCAAACAACTGGGGTTGGACTAATCTGTACAGCAAGTCTCACTGGAACATGAAGCTCTTGCTCACTACCTTCCGGTGGCTGTCTGATTTCTCTAGTCCTGGTGAGCCACTCCTGCTCAGTGCATGGTTTCTCCCTGCAGATGCTTTGTAGATGGACAGACTGGTAACTCCAGGTTTCTGCCAAGAGTCCAGACCTCTGAGATCCGTCTGGTTGTCCAGGCCTTCAAGTTTACGCAATGGAATACAGATGTGAGTATCTGGGTTAATGTGGATTCTGTTGGAGGGTACAGGTCTGCTAGTTACCAAGATTTTATACTTGGTGTTTTTGTGGTGCATATCTGATGCTGTGCTCGTAGCGTGTGTAATGCTCTTGCAAGTACACTCTGGAGCTGCTAAGATGGTGGCAGTTCTAGGGCAATTTTGTCTCCTGACTTCATTCTTTAATGTTTCTTTCCTAGGTCTACATCCATTGCCGGTTACTGGCCTGGGACCCTGCCCAGCTCAGTGACCCCACTAAGAAAGCCTGTTCATTCAACCAGAGAACCAGGAGGTAAGGACTGGACCCTGCTGAGGCTGCTCTCTGTACAAGGGGAGTGCATGGCTGTGAGGTCCAGTGACCCAGGACTAGTTTCTTAATCTGCACAATCAGTTCTGTGCCTCCTTAGTTGTGTGGAGACTTAATGTAATGTTTTCATGGCTGTTGGCAACTGAGGGGGCAATGAGGTGTGTGCCTGCCCCTGTAGCAGGGTTTCCCAATCCTGGGGGACACCTGCATCTGGTTCAATTACTTAATTGAATTCATAATTGGGCTTTAATTCTGCTTCTAAACACCAGGAGAATTTCCAGATAAGTTTAGGGGTTACTTGATTCTCAACTAAAATGAGACCAATTAAATGTAATTAGTTCAATTAGAGTGTGTCTGAATTGGCAGACAGGGGTCACTCAGGACCAGGGTTGTTGGTGGAAACCCTGCCTTGAGGAACCACTTGTGCACCCTAAACAAACCCGAGTATATTGTGGCACCTGTGCATACTGTTCACTCCTGCATTTTTACCTTCCTGTACTGGGTGTACAAATAAGGAAACTTGTAATGCTCTATCAAGTGGAATTGTTGCAGTGTCTTGCTCTTGTGTTCCAGCTGGGAGCTCCTGGATAACCCTGGTCGGAGCTCTGTGTGCAGCTGCTGTACCTCCAACTGCAGTCTGAGGAAGAGGAGGGACACAGGTATTTAATTGTGCTTTTAGATTAGATGGAAGTAGTTGAGGGGTAACTTGCTGTGAAATGGTTTGCCTAAAAGGCATTTTACTCTTGAGTTAACTGTGACATTAATCAACAGTTCTGGTAGATCTCATTTAATTACACAGGTATACTTAGAAAACCAGTCTGGTCCGCCAGGGTGCTAGTCATGTTGTGTACACAACAACCAACTTGGCCGGAACTCCTTGGTGCGACACGGGGATTTGTTGGGGCTCCTATATAACACCGTGGACCCCCGTATGCGACACGATCGTGGACCAGGCTCAGGGGCAGCCAAAGTATGCATCAAATGGGATGAGTTGTGCTGCACCCCTCTCCCAACTGGAGCAAGTGCTTTGTCTTGCTGATACTTTGCTTGGTGACCTATAGGCCACAATTGTCTCTTGGGTTGTTCTTAACCGGCACTCCTTCAGCCTGTTCTCGTGACTGGTACTGCATGAGGCCTTGCTGTAAAGCATCAGGGCCTGTTTCTAACCAAGCTCCCTTTCTCCTGAGCAGCTGAGGAGGGGCTGAGACACACTGCAGTGCTGGGACCCCTGAGTATCCTTCCTGAAGAGCTGTCTGCTGGCATCCAGGAATTCTACCAGAGGAGTCCTGCTCTGTCACTGGAGGGTGAGTTCAGCCTGCAGTCTCTAATCCAGTGTACACTTGACTTGCATGGTGTTAGCCTTTTCACTTTTTTTTAAAAAACTGTACAGGTTCCCTTGCAGTCATGTTTCCTTCACCTGAATTGTATAACTTCTGTCAATTTACCCTAGGAAACTGATCACTTTAATGTTTTCTAGTAGTGGAACAAACCACTGCAGGTCCTAAAGTAACAGACCTTCATTGAAACTGCTCCTGGGCACTGTGCAGTGGTTGCATTGGCAGTCCTTTCTGTTCCTAACTCCTTCCTCCTGCTCTCTCCTCCCCCAGAGCCCCAGCAGGTTCTGGCCTGGCTGCCTATCCTGGCTGCTCCCCTGCTGCTTATGGCTCTCCTGGGATCTCTGGCTATTATGTGCATGTGGCATCGTCGTGGACTGTGCTCCAAGTCCAGCAGTGAGCTTCTCATTCCTGCCCCCACTGAAATGCACACAGCAGTTGGCGCTGTTTCCAGCAGCACTACAGCACAGCAATTCTGATTTCTTGTATGTTGTAAAATAAAAATGACTACATAAAGAACCTCCTGGTCTGTCTGAATTCTGCCACAGAGTAAGATTTCTAAGCTGAGTGTATTTGGGGTTTTCAGGGCATCAAATCTCTTTCTGCTAGAATTAACTTGCCTTGCATACCAGGAGTGGTACAGGGCTTCTATCACTTGGTTTAGGAAATTACACTTAGCATTAATTGTAGTGAGAATTACTTCTAAAGCTGGGCTAAGTTTGGAGTATTCTGCATAGCCACTAACTGACTACTCCAGTACCCCTGGTTAGGGTGTGTGGTTTTTTTTTTTTTTTTTTTTTTTTTTTTTTTTTTTTTTTTGGGGGGGGGGGTTGGGGTGGGGGGGGGGTTAAATTACCTAATAACATCTGAGAGGAACTTGGACTTCAAATAAAATGGTGCTCTTCAGCAGTGCTCCCTTGGCAGTCTGCAGAGGACTTCTTGAACACTACCTTCCAATTTGGTTCTGTCTAGGTAGAAATGTTGCTGTACCTGGTTCAAACTGCTGCATGGTGCAACTTCCAACTCCACTTTTTGCTAGTTAATGTTGCACAGACCTTTTATACATTCCTACTATGTTGACCCCTTGTATGCAATGTATCTTTCTGCTCCTCCTCTTTAATCTTGTAACTGAATGGATGCATGTAACTAAGCTATCAATAGGAGCTTCTGGGCTGTACAGGCAAATATTTGCAGGGGCTTTAATTAGGACTGTAAAATCAACACTAAGCAAAATTTAACTAGTCTATCCAATATAGTAAAACTGTCCAAGAGAAATTCCAAATGGATATTTTCTGTTTGGGGACAAAAACAAACTTCAGGGTGAAAGAAATAATTGCAGAAACAAATATTCTAGGAACAAGGGTTCTGTGTGACAACCCCAATCATTGCTTAAAGCTCAAACTCATGTCACGGAACATCTGGCTGCAAGACTTCTGACTTTACCAAGCAAAGGGGTTCGTGCAATTCAATTGAACCTAGAGCTGTGCATTTATTCAGCTTGAATAAATGCTCCTTGGTGATCAAACTCCACATTCCCTGTTTTTTGCACCAATTTACCCAGGTTTTGTTTCCGATTTCCACCTAGGTGGGAAGGCAATAAAATTTGAGAAATCCTGCATTTATATTTGAAAATGAACAGGGTTGATCTGAGTTTCAGTTTCTCATTCTTTGAGAATCCCAGAATTTGAGCAGATCCCTACATGGATCGATCACTATGGATTAAAATTAGGTCAGTGTCATAGTATTACATTGGTTTCCAAGCCTCTTAAAACTGCCAAGATGCTGTAAGTTTCAACCTCTTCAAGTTGACAGATTTTTGCTTCCAGTTATTTTCAATAGTGTTGGCTCAAATGAGTCCAGAGTGGACATGGATTCTTTGAACAAGTTCAGTATGTTCAGCTTCATCAAATGTAACCGGTATTAGAATTGAACAGAATAGAACAATGTTGTTTATATATTCAGTGGGAAAATTGCACAAGTGGGCCTACAGTACACAGGATGTGATACCAAAGAAAGAAAATAAGCATGTGGCAATAGATAACTTGATTTCAACAAATACACCCTATTGAAGTTCTACTAAAGGGAAACCGCTTCCATAGTCAAAAATCCCCACCTGCCACATCCTAGACATTTTACTTGAATTTCAGATTTTTTTTAAACAATAATTCAGTTTTGTACTTTAAATGTCAGACCTAATATTTTTATTTTAGAGGAGCAATAACAATATGTTTAACTGAACACATTTATAAATATGGATACAATAATTATACAATATAAAGATTTAGACAGTATATCCAGATTATGAATAAACAGCTGTTCTGAATATTAAAATGCGCATGCTATTCATATTAACCACATATTGTCTTTTATTATTATTATTTCTCATATAGGTCACGCCCACAAGATAGTGTAGGGTGTTCCTCATGCATTTTCTTTTTTATAATATGAACGTTATTAGACAAGACCGACAATTACACACAATAAATACCACTGGTGTATATGTTACACTCAGTCAGGATTCGCACAATCACCGAGAATAAAAAAATAACCATTTCGCGATTTGAGAATTTACAAATTATCCGAGAACGAAATGAACGGTTAATTCGGTCTTTGAGCAAATTATGTTGCTCAAATTGCGAAATGGAAAATACCAAAAAAGCAAAGAACAAAACACAAAAGAAGAGACAGCTTCTTCTCTCTTTGAGTAAAGCGATATAATCAAATTGTGACACGGGCTTTGAGCAAATGCGCAGTTCAGCTACAGATTTTGAAGACGCTGCTCAATCTGTGAATACAAACTTTTCAATAAAACTGTATTTTTATTTGTATTGAATGAACAGGGAATCCGTAAATTACATTTGTGAGAGACACGTCATTGATTTATTATTTATGTATTTATTATGTACGCAGGAAGTTAACCCAGGCAATTTAGGAGGATAGTGACCACAAACACTCAACTTCAAGCGAATTTGAAAAAACGTTCGTAATGTTCTCGCACTGTTATTTAGAAATTACAGGGTTTGAGGAAACAACTAACACTATTAGAATGGGATTGTTTTATTGATATTATATGACTATTGTATACACAGTATTTAAACTGAAAAATCAAATGCAATACATGTTTGTCTAATCACTTTTTTAAGCAAAAGAAATAAAAGTACGCTTATTAAACGTTTAATAGTCTCATAAATTAAACAAAGCGGTGAACTAACACTTTATAGAAAACAAGGAATGGAGACCCGATCAGCACAGAAAATGCCGCACCTGTGGAATAAGACAGAGACTGCTTGACAACAAGAAACCCTTCTTCAATGTTTTTTATTTTAGATGATGACAACTTTGGTAAATGAACATTTTCAAAAGAAACCAAATTGAGAGCTCTACTGGGCTACTGAGCCTCATTTTAAAACACTGTTTAATTGTTTAGATAATAACAGTCAGGTCAAATTAAAGTAGTTCAGTCAAATTAGATACCACGAGAAACCATAATGAGAACTCATTAAAAAATTAATAAAATAAAAAAAAAACACAATTTAGATTCAGAAACATCAAATCACTGTATTTTTATTTGTTTTTGCAAGACTTGCTGCTGTATCGTTTAGAATTGAGCTGCACGCCCTAGCGCACAGAAGCACTTCTTTGTTTGACAAAACTTATTGCACTTGCAAGAAATGAAGCCTTGAATCCTCAAGATCTGTTCTTGAACTGTGCACTTCCTCAAAGCATATTCACCAATTTCATTAGATCGCTTTATTCAAAGAGCGAAGAAGCTGTCACTTATTTTCTGTTTCTATCTTTGCTTGTTCCATTTCGCAATTTGGCCAAAATAAGTTACCCAAAGACCGAAATAGCCTTGCATTTCGTTCTTAGATAATAAATGCTCAAATCGCGAAATGTTATTTTTGTCGGCGACTGGCCGAATCGTGACTGTAACATATTCATACATAAGCAGCTATGAGAAAGTAACACATTCACGTTTTCTTTACATTAAATATGTTGCTTAATTGTAGGCACTGAATTATTTTTTTAACATCACTTAGTCTTAGTCCCTTGTCCCTCGGGATTGGATTGCAACCGATGTAGAATGTAGAAACATACTTTAGCGATCTCGGTTAACGCAGGCAGGTGCATATGGCAGTTTCAGAAAGCAAATACAGTAATTTTCTTTTTTTTTTAATTAAACGTTTTAATTTTGTACAATTCAGATAACTCTGTGATTTTAAATTAAAAATTACTTGTTAGCAGTATATTATGGTTAGAGGTTGTACCATTTGAAAAATAAACCGTTTTTATACCTTCACAATATGAACCGGACTGCCTCAGGCTTATTTTCTCAAGCAGAGTTCATCACCTTCTCTACCTACAAAATAAGAAATAACTTGATTGGCTTAGAGTGACACAGTGCACCCACAAAATATGATTTCCTACCCATTGGCTCCTATGATACAGGTCAAATTTATTCCACCACGCATTGGATACAAACTGTATGGCCCTTTCGGCGTTTAATGTTGTTTTTGTAACGCGTAGGATTTGTCAGGCTGTTCTTTACGCGTTGATAAATAACGATTCTCGTTGGTCACTTTCACAACGCGTTTCCAAAATCAGTTACGCGTTGTGTCAATGCGTTTATGGCACCGATGCCTTGCCATAGGCGCATAACGCATGTAAATAGTTGCGCTGTATATTAAAATTTGAACTCACGAATAGCCAGTACAACGAAACCTGGAGTGTTAGCAAGTCAATAAGGTCTGTCCAATTTTTAATTGATGTTAACTGTTGGGTATTTTTTTCTCTGGAATGTGTGTGATATACGCAGGCGCCCGCGCAATGGCACAACTCGATACACCTGTGTCAGTGGTCCACTCAGTGTTAATTGCCAAAGAAGTCTAATTAATGTCGCTAGAAAAGCACCTGGACGGTAGTATTTGGTAGGTAACTGTTGGTTTTGAAGATGGTGTCGTTGTGGAAATGTGTTGTTCTTGCGCTTTGTTGTGTACCGTTTGCTGCATCGCAGGAAGGTAATGTGGGCTACTCGGGGGGTTAGTGTGTTTTGTGCCGTATGTTTTGGTAGTACTGACTGTACCGGTGCATGATGTTGGTGTGTTAACAGGCTCGTTTAACAGATATCCAGACAGTGATGTCCTCTTGTGCAACACTCAGTAGTGTGTACTTGGTTATTTTAAAGGCAATTCGTAGTTACAAAATTAATTCTTGAATTCCGTAACACCTAAAATAAAGGAGTTGCGTGTTCCGCTTTATACTGAACCCGTTTCCCCTGTAGCTGTGAGTACAGCCTGCGGCGTGGACTCGGTGGCTGTGAGGGTGTTGTTGGATTATTTTCGACCGGCGTTGCCTCTGGACCCGAGTGGCCTCCTGCTGGGAACCTGCCCTCCATCCAGCAGCAGCGCCGGTAATAACATGGTGGTGTTTCAGTACGGCCTGCTGGACTGCCGCTTTACGCGCATGGTAAGTGGCTTCTAACAGCTTGTGTGTTGGGGTCACGTAAGCGTTCGAGCTCAAATTGCACTGCACCGTATTGACTTGTACATGCTTGTATAACTATACCCATTGTACTAAGATTAATTTTACTGCCACTTTTTGTGCAGTATTGGTAGTTGTAATAGCTTTTTAAAAATGTTTGTGCTAAATGTCTAAGCAATACAAACGTTGTATTGACAGCTGTATGGGAAATCCATTTGCACTTTTTTAGACAAGCTAAATACATTGTTTTTGCTTTATGCTGTTGACATGCAGTGTGCTGTAATCAGTCTTGTAAAGGCTAACTGATGGAGCTGTGCCTTACCCTTGACTTGCATATCAAGTGTTTTTTAAATCTGTTTTCAGCACTGACATTTATCCATGCCTTGCCCAGGTTACTGCCAACGTTACTAGTTACATGAATGTGCTGACCTACAAGCCCACCCAGGGTGGCTTCTACCAGACTCCCTTCAATCAGGCTATTGTGTGCACCTATACCAGGTGAGTGTTTGGACTTGGCTTAAACATGCTGTAACTCCTGTTAATGTGTTTAAGTATTGATTCATGCATCCTATGTATGACACTTGTATCTGACTAGATTCTTTGAAGCTATTTACAAAAATCTATGAACTTACTCCTTGGTCACTTATGATTGTGGAGTTACTGCCTTTTAATGGAACAGTTATTTAAAACCTAGTCTGTCATTGAATACAGTAATCTGTGCAATTGTTTCCCAAATTCAGTGTTCTGCTGAATGCAAACTGTTTTGCTGCTCTAAACAAAACTTTCTACTTGTGTCTTCTATAGACCTGCTGGCTGGACTCCTCCAGTATATAACCCTGCACTCGGGGATGCCTCTGGATTTGGGAAGCTGGAGTTTACCATGGGGATTATGAATGGTGAGTTTGCTGTCCTGCAGTGTACATTTGATCTATTGATTTAGAGAGGTATCCAGTGTAACACTAACCTGGCAGGGGGGCAGTCTGTGGTGCTCCTTGGGTCGCTTCCTCCAGTCAAGTAGAAAATGTTTCCCTCTGGTGCTGGTCCATGCTGCTCTGTCCTGGCTAGTGTGAGGAGTTGGGTGGGTTGCTGTTCTCATGTGCCCCTCCTTCATGTCCAGATGACTTCTCAGCCCCACGCACCTCCAGTCTATTCTTCCTGGGGTCCCCCATCAACATTGCAGCTGCAGTGAAGCAGCAATTCCACATGCCACTGATGGTCTACATGGAAGAGTGTGTCGCAGCAAGCACTCCAGAGCTGAGCCCTTCAAGCCAGACCTACCCGCTCATCACCAACCATGGGTAGCTATTCACTGCAAGCTGTAGTAGACATGATTTAAATCTGTTTAGCTCTTGGAAACACAATAGTTGTGCTTGGATTTAGAAAGTGGGTGTTGATTTGTCGGCTTTGAACATGGCAAAAGCTCAGTTGAACTAAAAACTGTGCTGGGAAGGCTTGGATTGATTTCTTTATTTTTTTAATGGACTGGTTATGTAGTTTATAATTGGTTCACAGACCTTAATATTTAGGTAGGATAAATGCCATGATTAGTGTTAATCCAGGTCTGTGAAACCAGACAAGTTATCAGTTCAAACTTTCCACTTGTAAACATGACTGGGGTTGGAACACGGGAAGTCCTGGCAGTGCCTCCCCCTGCTTAGTGTTTCTCCCTGCAGATGCTTTATAGACGGCCAGGCTGGTAACTCTACGTTTCTGCCCCGAATCCAGACCTCCGAGATCCGTCTGGTTGTCCAGGCCTTCAAGTTTACACAATGGAATACAGATGTGAGTATCTGATGGGCTAATCCTCATTTGTATTGGAGGCTCGGGACAGCTAGTTACCAAGGGTCAATACTTTTTCTTGGTGCGTATCTGATGCTATGCTTGTATGTAATGCTCTTTGTAAATAGTTTCACTGATAAGGTGGTGGTAGTTCTAGGGCCACTTGTCTCTAATTTATGTTTCTTTCCTAGGTCTACATCCATTGCCGGTTACTGGCCTGGGACCCTGCCCAGCTCAATGACACCACCAAGAAAGCCTGTTTCATTCAAACCGGGGTGGGGGGCGGCGGTGGGGGAGGGGG